>NC_051849.1:68347016-68972016 GCF_905115235.1 Hermetia illucens | reverse complement strand
ACTGCATGCATGTGTGTTTACAGCTACCACCTTCCGACCAAATTTTATATCAATCCATAGAATCGTTCCTGAGAAAAGTCCGTGTGACGGACAGATAGACTGAGAGATGCAATGGCGAACGTATGCAATGGAAAATCAATCTCTTCCTTATCGCAGACGAACAACGCCGAAAGAGAGAGATTTGTACATAGAAGACAAAAACGTTGGAAACGTTTGGCAAAAGGTCTAAACTGCGATCGAGTTTTGTCCTTCCTGGAAGGATGTAAAAACCTAGAGGAAACTCTAAAGGAATTGCTAATATCTGAAAATCTGAGACTAAGAATGGTAGCATGTGGTAGCATCGGATCCATCCAGCGTAAACTGCTAAAATATCGTGTGCAATATCTATTCAAGTGAAGTTAATAATTGTGGCACTGGGATTTGTATCGTGATTTAACGTCGGATAGCATTTAACTCAGCTGTGAATGAGTACCTAAGTCAAATCAGGGTAATAATCCCGGGCGAGCGCAATACTGACCACATTTCCTCCTGTAGGATACTGTAATCTGGTAGTATACTGTTACGGTCTTGAATGAAATGCTCTAACAAACTTCAAGGCTCCAATCCAATATGGATGGTTGCGCCAACGGTTATTATTATAGGCAATAACATAGAACATGATCCTACAAAGTTTGGTGGGAATCGCACTATTAGATGTTATAAAAGATCAAATTTGTCGTTCCTCTGCAAAATCAACACTTTGAATGTCAGTATAGAGTTTTTATATAATTATAATGCAATATATAAAAAATCTAATTTCTAATTATCACCCAAGGTTCGGTGTATTGGAAGGTGATCAGAATGCCTGTTCAAGTAGGATAAATCCACAGATGTGGACGATTTCAGTTTGGTGTTCGAATTGGATTTAAAAATATTATCAGTGACAGCCACCGTATGATACTCCCTTCCTGCAAAGATTGGAATTTAATCATATATGTAAGAAAACCGTAGAACGTGATTTTTATTTATAGAATGAAGAACGATTATCATCTTTGACTCCAACAAAATAGAGAAAACTCCGATATCTCCAGGGCGCTTTCCCACAATGGGTCTAGGAACGGATCAGAACATACTTTGACAAAATTTCCGTATGGAATCTTGCACTAGGGGAGAGGGGTTAGAAGCTGAATTCTTTCTACTCCAACTTTCTCCTGCAAACATAGGAAAAGGAAGCTAGTACCGAATATGGAACTGGCTCGATACCAGTTTGTGAAATCAGATCTCTGCTCACCGAACACTGCGAAGGGGTGAGGGGAGGTGGTTAAAGCGGAAATATATATATCCCAGTTTATAACCCCAACTTACATTCGCTGACTGGAAAAAGTAGGAAATTTCAAACAAAATATAACGAACTCCAATATCTTCAGTGCGTTTCCCCACTGTGGAAATGTGCGCGAAAGTTAGAGCTAAGAAGACTGTACACAGGAGATTCAACTCCCAGCGCATCCTTGGAAATTTTATAGAGACGAAGAAGTCTTGCGCACGTTCGACGGCCGCCGGAGTTAGGTGACCCCAATTCCGCGCATAAGGGCTGGTTTAGTACTGTGTATGTGTTTCAGTGCAGCGAGGTGCGCCCACGCAATTGCAAGCACATGCCTGCAAGTTGCTGCGAGCACGTATCAGCATCTGGTATAAAAACAGACATTGAACAGTTGTTTGTGGCTCGGCATATTCCAAGGCAAATCAAAGGTAGAACTTCCTTAAAGATTCATTTCGCATTGGTGGTAATGGATGTTAATTGAAACACTAAGCGAATTATGCTTCAAACATCCTCTATAGAAACCCTTATGGAAGCAAACACATGCAACATTCTCGACAATAGATCCATGTGTGCTGTCCTAGGAAGTGAGGAGGAAACTTGGAGAAGCATACAAGATAAATCTTCCTGATACAACCGTTTCGTGCTGAGATAAGATGAAGAAGCACACGCAAGAAAACCATCTAGGCGATATCGACACACCAAAACACCAATACCCCATATCGGGTAGGGACGAACTCGAAAGACGCTCAATGAGGTTCCGTGCTCCTTTACCGCTAGAGCTGCTTCTCCTGTGTATAGTTTTCTTGGTTAAAGCATACAGTAGCAAAACCGCCGTATATGGCTCGCACTGGTAAGGAACTACCGACTAAATTTTACCTACTAGGACCATCTCTTATACCTTATATCAACCGAAAAGCGGGACAAAAGGAAGCTTATGACGGGAACTGAACTGGCTCGATACAAGTTTGTGCAGTCAAATCTGAGCTAATCAGGCATCGCAAGCCAGAGAAGGCATTTAACCAAAAATCAGGAGAATTATTTGCATACAGAAACAACATCCGATTCGAAGTAGGGCATGGGTACAACCAAATGCAACAATTTCCAAAGAAATTAATCGTAGCAAAAAGGAGTCTCTAACAGTAAAATGTGAGAGAAATCTTGTGACCAGTCTAAACCAAACTGACCATAGCGTTTGCTTTTAACTGCTTTCCTTTTCATATAAGATTACGCTTACTTAAAAAAGGTCAAGGTTTGTCAAACAGCAAATGCGGTTTAGGAAAGCCTCTTCTTTCCCGCTAGCATCCACACTGGTAAAGCTGTAGGACAACTCTCAAATTTTTCTGATATAAAAGTCTTTTGTTCTGTTTAACAAAATCTATCATATTAGATCAGCTAAAGGAGCTCGATCATTGACGATGAAATATCAACAACATTGAGAGCATGTGTCCTGATATCAAAATTGTTAGAAGCGACCACGCTGAGGCAAGCCAGGACCTAGGACCTAGTTGCGGTTATTCTACAATACCATGTTAGCGGAAAAAGAAACGCAATAGTTTTCTCCGGGTACTACCTTGTGATTGTTTGTTTCCGCCACCGACGACACAGGAACCAAGGGATCTGCTAACGTTTACAGAATCAAGTGACCCTAAAGTCTTAATGAAGTGTGAGGGGAACGCTTAGCAATAATAGTAGTAGCAAATGCAACCCTAGTGGAGGGAAGCTATTAGCGTTCATTACTTCAGATCTTATTACTGCAAGTGGGGTGTGCGTCCACGGTGGTAGGCCCAAGAAGAAATGAAATTATAGCCCTAACAATTTACGCTTCAAGGATGTTAGAGACCGGTGGGACTGCAGAAGCTAAATGAAGTCTCATTGTTAGACCATCGTTATTTACAATTTAGTATGACTACGAGGAAAACGGATTGGTTAAATGAAATTCTGAACTGAAAAAATTGTCCTAAAATAAATAAACAAGACCGCTTCTGAATCGTTCTTGTAAAAGCAATACGATTGAAGACTGGTGTGCTGAACTTCCAGGGTAAATATAAGAGATCTGTAAAAAGCTCGGAATAGACACATTTAGAACATACTGTAATGAACTAGAAAGCGAAAGAGTTACTCTAACCATATACAGAGTCCTTCAACGCGATGTATTGGCCAACGTTGACTCTCTTAGAAAACCTGATGGCACTTTCACAAAGTCTACACCTCAATCAGTTCAGAATCTGTTGGAAATACATCATTCTGAAGACCCGGTGACAGAAGTGAAAGAATCAGTGGTTTCTGCCAACCCTTCAACACGCAACTGTTGCAATAGAAATTCGAATACTGCGCGAGCAGCGGTTACCAGTGAAATGCAAGAGTTACTATCTTTTGTCAATTTCAAAACACCTGACATGGATGGATGGCATCTAGAGCAACTTCTCCGAAATATTTTTCGTGTATTCTAAAAACAAAGCAAGTCGAAACGGCGGAAGCTGGCCGCTTCGGGCATTGAGGCAAAGTTTATCTTGTGTTTGGAATTTCCTACTCACGTTTTTCTATACGCGTATACCAACAATTCAAAATATTCCTTGATATACATATCTATTTCCAAACGCCAACTCCGCCATTTATATGAGTTCCACCATATATAATAATGACATCATACACGTCTAAGGTTGCGATAAATTCACGTGAAATACACAATTTTTCTGTCAAGCTTTCCAGAATTATTATTTATATTATTACTTACAATCGTACCAAATGGTCAAAAGTTCTGGGTCCTTAAGCACTTGTGGCACCCGAATGATGAACCAGTCCTCAGGAGCACTCAACTTGCACCAGATGAGGTTAAGCTTCTGCAGCAGTGTAGAGAATGTTTCCAGTGCCAACCAGCGTACATGTTGTTAAGTGATATTATCTATAACAGGGGCAGCCGCAAAATCAAGATGTTCAAGATTTTTCTAAGGACAGAAAATCAAGATATTCAAGGGTTTTCTGTGGAACATGGGGGTTTGTCGCAGAGGTAACCACGAAAATCCTTCATGGATTTCCAAAAGGACTTGACATCTTTCATTATCGACAAGCAACAATCATCTTTCACAGACGTTTGGCCTCCTCAAATAGGAGAAAATTTGCGGTGATGAAAATAGCCTTGAATCGCCTATACGCGTTTTGTTTCCTTTTAAGGTACAATTTAAGCTCCAAGGCGAAGGCGGTGGGCGCCTTCGGCTCGCCATGTGATTAGCGCAAGATCTAGTTACATTAGAAATTTCCCTTGTCAAAGTATAAGCACGAGTAGTAATATCTGCTAGAGGCTCTAAGTTGCTGATCTGCGCCTTTAACTTATTTTAATCTATCTTAGATTCAGGAGAAACATTTAGCACCTGCGTAGAGATGCAAATTCAACTAACAGAATTAGCAAGAACTATGTCAAAAACCGAGCCCGATTGGTGGGTTGAAAAAAGATGGCATACCATTATTAAGAACATTAAAATTACAGATTTTTGAATCTAGCATTAACATCTCCAATGATTAGTAAATTGTTATACTTCTAACAAAAAGGGGCCTACCAAAGGCCGTATTGATTTCCCTGTTAGAGATACTGGGAGGGCGATAGACCGACACGATCACGAAATTAGAAGTAAGGTTGAGTGTTTCAACTATGTATGACAATAATATATAAGGTCGAAACGAATGGATCTGTAAAACGCCAAAATGACGCCACCATAGCTGCCTTCCCCAAACTTTGCTGTTAGATTAAAACCCGAAATTAACTTTGAGAGGGATAATAATAGTAAAGAGTTAATAATATAAGTTTCTTGCAGAGCAGGAATGCCGAAATTGTTATTATTAGCATAATATTCTGTTTATTTATTTGCCCTTAAGCTTTGAATATTATACTGAAGTATTTTTACCATTTCTACCAAGGGAAATTAGGTGATCGCATTCCAAATCGGTTTGATTAAGTGTTTTCACGATGTCAAAGACCTTACTCTTCAGTTCCTGATATTTTAACAGATTTCTTGAACATTAACAGCAATATTTTGCTAATTTCTCTCTGGTGCTTTGTTACTACAACATACAGAGGATTTTCATGGACAGAGAAAAGGGGGGAAGAACCTATCAGCTATCCGAACCTTGCAGTGGACTATAACAATTGTTTGACTCCGGACCAGCTTCTATCACATTCTATCACAGCAATTTCTACAGTTTTTATATATTCCACTCATTTAGAGCATCTTCTATCCCTAGCGTTGTAAGAGACCTCCTCACACAATAGGCATTTTTTGACCTCCCTGAGCAATTGTCTATAACAAAAAAAAGACATCTGGAGGTTCTGGCCTTGGAAGCTTCTAGCTTTGTACTGATGAAGGGGGTAAGTTGCTCCAGAAATATATATTTACGTTGAAAACTAAAAATTATAGTTTCGAGGATGCTACTTTTCTATCAATTTTAGACTAGACTACAAATATCAGACAAAAATCTAATCTTTTACAAAGCTTGTTGATGTGGCCTGCTCTACCACACTAAAAATATTGCGATGGCCTTAGTTTGAAGTAGGACACCCCGACTGTTCCCAGTAAGGTTTCCCTCACAGTGATAGAAGGCACTCTATCACGACTTCTACGTGTTAGCCTCTCAGCATTAACAATTTTGACCAAAGATTCGGTATTTACAATTACAAATGCCATAACACAGGGGGATGTTTCTGATCACCCCATATCTGCAGACACATCTGAAAGGTATTAAGGCTCCGAAGTTCAGGGAAGTCAAACGATCATCCCGGACCAGCCTATTTGCATCAAAAGGATCCTTGCCGGGGACATTCACAGTCCTCCAACTGGGCTGTATAGAGAGGGCCACGTTCTGAGCATTAAGCAGTTTGATTTCATGATGTGACTGCTGTGAGTTTAGGCTAAGTAGAATCGTTTCTGCAATCTTAATTTTTTCCACTAAGATCGGATAACTTTCCCTCTGGGTTACGAGGTCATATAAGAGCGTGACTCCCGCAGGTTCCGAAGGTGGAGGGTTAATTTTCTGACAGCAAACTTTGTAGTTGTGATTCGAAATAATATTCTTACGACCTGATGCCCACCATGCATCAAATTCTTTTGCTCATTTCTCGACACGACTGCAACTGGCTGTACCCTGACAACTGTGGTGGATGCTCTAGCGTTTTTGTGAACCTTGATATTGTTGACTGGTATGATCTGTTTTTTTTAAGACTTCAATATATTTAATTAAATTTAATATATAATCCCTCGCGGGAATGACCATCAAGACAGATCAGGTGTAAGCTTGCCCCTGGCCCTGAGTTCAGCATTTTGGTTTTATTTTACTAAGGGTAGTGTAGTGAATACATTGCCCTCCTCTTTTATTTGGAATTAGGATGAGCACATTATGTGGATAACAGAGTGAAATTATCTCCGCCATGCTATTAACATAGCATGCTGGTCCCAAGCCCAGGTGAAGGAGGAGAGTTTGAGGCAACGTACTCTGTACTATCCTCAGCAAAATAAAAATAAAATGCTGAGATCAGGGAAAGAGATAAATAGAGTATAGTTGGAGTTACTCCACTATGCTAAATCCTACCTGATCTCTCTTGGTGACAGGTCCCGCGACAGGCCGACCAAGAAAATGCATACAATGTCGTTACAAACATGATGATCGGATTGAGTCACAAGCCTCGGAGAAATGCTAGGGCGTCCACCTCAGTCGACGCGGCAGAACGGGTCCCGGTCCTGTCGAGAAATGGGCAAGAGTTCTTAACGCATGCACGGCGTCAGGACGTAAGCAAGTTAGTCCGAACAAAACAAAACAAACAAAACAAATACGTGTCTGCACGCTAAATGTTGGTACCCTAACTGGAAACACGGAGGAACTTGCAAGAGCCCTTCGGAAAAGGCGCACTAATAACTGCGCTCTGCAAGAAACCCGATGGTCTGGTCCCAAAAGCTGCAATATTGAACGCGAACGCGTTAAAAATGGCTATAAACTTCTCTATTTCGGTAACCCACGCACTCAACACGGTGTTGGCATTGCCATCTCAGTGGGTTTCCGCGATGCCATTAAAGAAGCCGAACGATTTGATGATCGGCAAATGAAGCTCACCATTATATCAGCTGATCGCACTATTCACTTTTCCACCGCTTACGCACCACAGACAGGTCGACCTGATGCCGAGAAAGATGCCTTCTGGTAACTTCTCGATGAAAAGGCGTGTCACGTGTCTGCCGACGAATATATTATTATTGCCGGCGACCTTAACGGTTATGTGCGTGAAAAGGCAGACGGTAACAGGTGCCATGGGGGAAAAGGGTTCGGAGTGTACAATGAGGGTGGCGAGCGTATAATCGATTATGCGGACACCCATGACCTTGTACTTATGAATAGATGGTTCATCAAACGATTGTCTCATCTTCCTACATTTTTATAGTGGGAACAGTAAAACGCAAATCGATTATATTCTCATAAGACACCGACATTTTACCACCGTCACTGATTGCAAAGTCGTTCCCTATGAGACCATCGCACCTCAACATCGGTCGTTGATTGCCGTCCTGCGAATGAAGCCACCGATAAAACAGCGTGAGAAACGCACTGACTCGCGGCGCATCAAATGGTGGCGATTTGGTGAGAAGAAAGAAGAAGCGATCTCACTCATACGAATGTGGAAGAATCGTGGAACCAAATGAAAGACACGATCCACGAAGCGGCCTCTGCAACCCTTAGGGTCACCAAGCCGGATAAGTGATACATCAACCGAGATAATTGGCTTGGGAATGATGATGTTGAAATGAAAGTACGTGAAAAGAAATGCCTCTAGCACAAATTTCTCGGCGATAAAACGCCTGCTAAATTTATAAGAATGCCAACCGGGAAGCAAAGAAAGCGGTCACTGTCACCCGAGCAAACCATTACAAAAACCTTTACGATAAAGTGGACACTCGGGATGGCGAGAAAGGTCTGCCACAATCATTGCCGACGTTTGGATCAATCCCACCTGTCAGCGCAACTGAAGAATGAAATCGGGGAAAGCCACAGGACCTGACGACATCGCATCAGAGCTCTGAAAAGCGAAGAGCTGGGACCCAACACTACTGTGAATCAAGCCGGATTTGTCAAAAAGTGCAATTCACGCTGCGCGGTTACCCATGGAGAAACACCGTGAGAAGCATCGCCCTCTTTACATTGCCTTTCTGGATTTAGAGAAAGCGTTTGACCGGGTGCCATACGAACTCATCTGGTATGCTTTACGACAACACTTAGTGCCAGGAGAACTCATGCGCTAGGTTCAATTGCGCTACCACGATCTGAAAAGTAAAGTCCGAAGTAGGGCGGGTGTATCAACACCGCTTCGGGTCTCTGTTGGTGTTCATCATGGAAGCGCCCTCTCATCACTCCTCTTTGTTCTTGTTATGGACACCGTCACAGGGGATACCCAACGTTCAGCGCCCTACACGCTGCTTTATGCAGATGTTGTTTGCCTAGCACCTAATAGCAAAAATGATCTCGAGCAGTTTATCCAAAAATGGAATGATCGCCTCATGTAACACGGTCTCAGATTGAATATAAACAAAATTGAATTTTTGACGACCGATCCTCATGAAACAGGCACAATCACTGTCAGTGGCAGTGATCTGCCCAGACCTGAGCGATCTAAATACTTCGGGTCAACGCTATCAGCCAATAGAGAACTGCGTTATGAAATTGCTTTACGCATCAACGCAAGCTGAATGAAGTGGCGTTCCACAACTGGTGTTCTTTGTGATCGACGTATCAACGAACGTCTCAAATCGAAAATTTACCGGAATGTTGTGTGTCCTGTCGCTGTCTAGGGCTCTGAGTATTGGGCAACTATAAACGACAATGAACGGCGTCTTGTGGTAATGGAAACGAAGATGTTACGTTGGACTAGTGGGTGACACGTTTTGGACTAGGGTGACACGTTTTGATCATATCCGAAATGAGGATATCCGCGATCGTTATGAGGTTGCACCGATCGTGGAAAAGTTGCGAGAGAGGCGTCTTCGATGGTATGGTCACGCAATTCGTGCTAACGAAAATTCACTTGCCAAGATTGGTCTGAACGTCGAAGTCGATGGTAAACGACCAAAAGGCAGGCCGAAACAACGGTGGCTTGATACGCTGGATGGAGATTTAAAAGCTCGAGATTGCACCCAGATCGGGCATTTGATAAAGCCAAGTGACGAAACCGATCACGACGACCCGACCCCACTTGTGAACGGGACAAAGGCTGATGAAAAAGAAGAAGCAGAGAGTGGAATTATCTCCTAAAAGATACGAAATAATTTCACACTATCCACAGGGTATTGATTACGACAGTACTTGCTGGAATTCCACCTTCTAATCTTCCTTGAGGCTAGATTCTGCCAACAGTATGTTTGAAATTGTCGCCGGAGCTGGAAAAAGTCCATGTTGGCGATACCGTTTACGCGGGAAGGCCTCTGCATTTAATTTGAAAAACAAATCTTCCCCCTATATAGCGGTACAAGCTTATAGTGAGAGAAGTCGTCCTTTTCGCAAGAAGCGATATAATTCTATTACAGTAGAACATGAGAATTTTCATAAAACTAAAGGAACAATGAATATGATGAATCAATTGTTACCGCATTGGATAGCCCTTAATTGTATTATGCATATTACTTACTACTATCAATAATGTCTCTAACTTCCCACCAGGCTTATTCCATGGGACGCTAGAATGTTTCGTAGCCATTCTTCACTTTGTATAGACCGGACTCAGCTTCGATATTGGAAGTAATAGCTAAATTACAATTTCCTTGAACAGGGACTATCGTGCTCATAAACCATCAGTAAATCAAGCTTGTTATTACTATTGCCACGTCTAACGAAGAAATTTATTTTCTAGATCCGTAGAACAGATCAATTACAAGCATTACGAGCAATTAAAGTAGGAGTTACACCTGCCAGACGGATATCCTTATCAAGAGAGTTCCCTTGGAATATTTAGCAATTATGTGGAGAATTCACAGACATTTTTCATCAAAATTTGCAAATCCGAATTCGGTTTCTATAGAGTGTTATTCTTCACCTATCCCTTCTTCAATAGTGCTTCATTTGTTAATCCTTAAGTGAACAACCTCAACCGCCGAAGTTTATTCCTCCTAATTGACTACTCCGTATAGTCCTAAGTCCTTTGCTGTGTTCGTCGGGCATATATTTGTACTTTCACAAGTTTGTCTTGTTAATTCATCACAGACACATTTTAAATGTTTAATCACTAAATGAAAGCAAAGACTTTGCGCCAGTCAGCCAAACAAGCATGAGGCGTAAATGATATAATTCAGGAAAATCGATACTTTCCCGAATGGCCACTAACTGGAAGACATTGCTGCTAAATTAAATATGAAAACTTTGTTCGCCACCAGGCCACATTCAAGCCAAACGAAAGTGGTTGTTTGTTCAAGTTCGTCCTGGATGGATAGAGCTATATTTCACTCAAATAACATGGAAGCGCGTTCAGCCTTGCTTTCTTCTTGCTTGTGTTGCTTTGTTTTTGTTATCACCCGTAATTTCGTCTGAACGAATTTTTCGAAAAGAAAAGTTTCTTCTCCCTTTGGTATTTTCCATACACAAAACTCCTGCGTGCAGTCAGTACATCAATTATCTTCAGTTCGTTAAACACGTAAGGAGCTAACTCTACCATTTTTCATAAGAACTGAGAGGATAATCGATCTTCGAATCATAGCAGAAGAAAAAGAACATTTCAATACTTTTTCATTGGCTACGTTTGTGAATATGTTGCTTCAAGAAATTGGCGAAATAAAGTTTCTGGAAAGGTTACGAACTAAGCCGAAAGTAATGTTGGCAGATTGCAATAAGATGGTGCTGATTATAAAACCATATATTTTAGAACTTTAATCCGAGCACATACTTTTGGCAGAAAATGGATATAAAAAAATTTACCGAGGTAAACTCCGTACAAAACTATATCGACCTTGGACTCTATATAAAACCGAAATATCAGTATCTATTTCGAACCCAAAGTCTAGGTCAAGGCGGAATTTATAAGTTAGGTGAAGAATGACTCAGAACCTTGAAATGTAATATCGTGACAGATGAATCAGCCCTAATAGAAGGATTGATGACATATAAGTTAACTTTCCCGACGTTATATCGAACCAACTGCATAGATGCCTTCTGGCTGCTAAAAATAGAAGCTATAACAAAGTTTGTCACAAGCTGGACCCTCAAGTGCTCCGACATTTATAGTTGCGCTATAGCAGACACGAATCATATAAAAATTTAATGGCACCTGACCCATTTAATACGCTACCAATCATGCAGCTGTTTCCACCTAGGTTAGCGTGGTATACAAATACACGTCCAGACGTTTCTGTGCAGTCAATTCAACGATAATACCCTATATTTTGTCAATAGATACGGATGGATATTCTTCCTGATATAGTATATTGTGTACGTAATATATATTGATCGGGCGACGCCACGTCTGGCTGACTAGCTCTTATATTAAAGATATTTTTCGCCCTCGAGACTTTCTTCCGGAAAACATTTCAATATTTGATATAGCACAGTTGTGACACTGCCGCTACGGAACCAAGAGAGTATGGGATTTCTGAAGAGAATATATACAGGACCAAGCGATATAGCAATCCTCGGTGTTGAGCAAACGAGCTAAGTCAGGGACCGCTTCCTTGGATAAGAAAATTTCGAAGCATCTGTAGCTAAATATAGGACATTCTTAACCAAATTTAGCATGTAACTCACAGGAAAATGCACTTAATAAGCTAAAAATATTTCGTCGAAATCAAAAGTGAATGGTGGGTTTCCAGTCCGATGATGAGGAAAATTACGCTTTTGGAAGGCTCATTTTTAAAAGACAAGGAGCACTGCTTTGCTGCTTGGTGAATACGATATATAATAATTTAGAAGTTGGAATGCATATTTTTATTATTATGTTGCACTGCGTCCTAAAAGAACTATTGTGCTCCCTCACTGGTTATAGTATATGGTATGTCATGCAAGCCTACAACCGACAGGAATTTTAATATACTCCCTAATACCAAATATTACGGCACCTGGCATTACGACCCTGTGAGTTGGGGGTTAAGAATACACCCATAGTTTTCCCTGCTTGTCGTAAGGGATATAAATCTGTGGGCTAGCAACCTGCAAATTTTAAAACTTTATTGCTATTGCATAATGTCAACAACGTCTCGGACAGGGATTGGTCTCACAACAACAACCGTTGGCTATCGAAAACGGACTATGATTGGTTTCTGGAATATGCGCATGTTCCTCAACAACGGTGGAGAGGGTCCTCAGAATGCACGATTCCTCCAAATTGAAGCGGGAATTTCAATGTTATAAACTGGAAATTTTGGGCCTAAGTGAAGTAACATGGTGGGACTTTGGAGAGTACTGGACTCTGGAAAGTCAAGTGGTAGCAGATGAAAATCCGGTGTCGAGTTGCTTCTGATGGATACCACAACGCGCTCCCTTGACCTTGGAGCCAGCTTTTGACAGACTTCTAACTACAAGATCCCGGTCCAGGTTAAGAAGCATCACAATGCTACGCACCAACGCAGAATTCCGATATAGTGTAGAAAGATGCTTTCTACGAGCAATTACACGCAGTTCAAGCGAGGCCTCTTAAAGGTGTCTTTGTAATCGTGAAGAGTGATCTAAATGTCAAGGTGGGATCTGACACCACCTTGCTTGGACATGTAATAGGGGAAACATCGCAGTCTTGGCGACCGTAACGGTAATAGTGGGGGCTCGTGGATTTCCGCAACTTCACCACCTCATCATTAGTGACACATTGTTGGAGCACTGAGCCTGCACTGTTTCTCGAAAGCTCAAACTTCGTCAAAATCTGTCTGCGTAGTATCATCGGAGTACGTTGGCCTTATACTATCACAATCGAAGAACTTGTTCGGGGGACAGGCTTGGCCCTCAAAAGGCGAAAGTGGCATTAAGGAAGGCGATAACTGCATTGCGGGCTACGCTATGCAATGGAATCCATTCTCCCAAGATGGCCGACAATTGGATCACTCCAAGGGTACATAGCATGAAACAAGAGAGAAAAAGTGCAGAAGTCTCGAGAAGTCGCAGGGGGGGGGACTGAAGGGCATTTCAGGTAACCGCGGACGATGGCACTTAGTTGTGATGCGCTATACCCCAAATATGTATGTATTTCCTATTGATAATAAGTTTCTCCGGAATGCCAAAGCATTCCAAATGCACTCCCTAGTCACGGTGTCGAAATTCTTCTCGAAACTGATTAGGTACAAGTGAACTCTGCACACTGCTCTATAGTGATGCGAAGGGTGTTAATGTGGGCATTTCTAGAAGGCCCAAAGTGGAAATCAGGCTGCTCTCTGTTGATCAAGTTTTCCAGGTATTATTTGATGTGTTCTAGGGTAATTTAAACTATTATCTTCGCGGTGCGCAAAGAATCCTCCACAATCGCCGCACCCGTCTCGAGAGCCCTTTTCAGAATCGACCATCATTTTCTTCTACTCCCCTGGGAAGATCTTATATTCGTAAAACTCTGGAATGAGTGGGGGTGGCTGGCTGTAAATGCTGCAAGGAACCATTCTGCGGGTAAACCCTCGAGGCCAGCGGCTTTACTCCGCTTGAGTGCATTGATGGCGGATATTATTTCCCTTTTCTTGAGAGCAGCAGTCCGCATACAGATCTTACGGTGATCAACCAGTTTATTTGCAAAGGGTTGGACGACCAGATATTATATGGTTAGAAGCCGTAGTTAATTCTTCTTTCCACCACTCAACCTGCTCGCGACTTGCGATCACATGCAATTCTTTTATGATGCGATATACGGTAGCGAAATCATCATGAGCCAGCTAGATAGTTTTCCCATTGCGGAACAGGCCCCGAAAGCGGACCGTGTTGACGCTACGTAGACATATGTTGACGAGGAAGGCTGGGGACTTTCGAGCAACGATGGCGGCCACTTTCCATGCACAGTGAGTGACGTTAATCTTTAAAGAGTGCTGCGCGCAACGGAAATACGTCGAAAAGGGAGCACAAAGCAGAAAGTCAGGAGAAAAATTAAGCCCAGCCTACTCTAGTACAAAAGACACAAACACTCCAAATTAATTTTCTTTTTCTTCAGCCTTTCTCCCGTTCACAAGCGGGGTCGGCTCGTCGTGATCGGTTTCGTCATTTGGCTCTATCAAATGCCTGATCTGGATGCAATCTAGAGGTTTTTAAATCCCCATGCAGCGTATCAAGCCACCGTTGTTTCGGCCTGCCTTTTGGTCGTTTACCATCGACTTTGATGTTCAGACCAATCTTGGCAAGTGAATTCTCGTTAGCGCGAATTGCGTGACCATGCCATCGAAGACGCCTCTCTCACAGTTTTTCCACGATCGGTGCAACCCCTTATCGATTACAGATATCCTTATTTCGAATGTGATCAAAACGTGTCACGCTACTCGTCCAGCGTAACATCTTCGTCTTCCTTACCGCAAGACGCCGTTCATTGTCTTTTATATTCGGCCAATACTCAGAACCATAGAGAGTGACAGGATGGACGACATTGTGGTAAATTTTAGATCTAAGACGTTTGTTGATTCAAGAACATCAGTTATGGAACGACACTTCATCCTGGTTGCGTTAATGCGTTAAGCAATTTCATAGCACAGTTCTCCATTGGCTGATAGCGTTCACCCGACGTATTGAAATCGCTCAATTCTGGGCAGGTCACTGCCGCTGACAATGATTATGCCTGCGTCCATAACAAGAACAAAGAGGAGTGGTGAGAGGGCACTTCCTTGATAAACCCCAATAGAAGCGGTTGCAATACACCTGCCATACTTCGAACTTTACTTTTCGGATCATGATAGAGCAATTGAACCCAGAGCACGAGTTCTTCTGGCACTAAGTGTTGTCGTAAAGTATACCAGATGATATCATGTGGCACACGGCCAAACGCTTTCTCCAGATCCAGAAATGCAATGTAAAGAAGCCGATGCTTCTCATGGTATTTCTCCATGAATAACCGCGCAGCGTGTATTGACTCAGTAGTTCTTGACGGCTCGATTCATGACTATTTCATAGTATTGTCAAGAATGCGTTCAAAAATCTTCATGGTATGGGTAATTTGGACATTTGTTGGACTACCTTTCTTTTTCGATATTGGAACTGCGGTACTTTCTTGCCAGTCAGATGATGCTCTACCTTCCTAAATAAACCGATTAAAGACTTCACTGAGCTGCAATGTTGGGCCCCAGCTCTTCGCTTCCGAGAGCACAGGTGCGATGTTGTCAGGTCCTGTGGCTTTCCCCGATTTCATTCGTTTTATTGCTTCCTCGACTTCAGTTGCGCTGACAGGTGGAACTGCTCCAACTGTCGGCAATGATTGCGGAAGTGGATTAATATGTTATATTACTCAAAAATTAATGTATGCACAACAAATAAACAATTTCTTCATCGACCTCGATAGCTGCCTTGCTCCCACGTGGTATGGGGGAAACGAAGTTACTCAGTTAATCTATCGGTTTTATCTACTCTTCTTGCAGTCGTTGTTTTGACTATTTTGTAACGAATTTTCATTTTTTCGGGTGCAATCTGGCCTTTCTAGCGATGGATAAATAATGTGGACAGTTATAAAGTAGCCACTTGTAAGCAAGGACACTTTGATGTTTGGGGTCATTATCCTAGTAAAAGGAAAATGATTCAAGAGTCCTAAATTTTTCAGCACTGTGAAAATAAATTTTTACTCAGAATATTGACGTTCACTTCCCTATTCCTAATATTTTCAATAACTACCAAGGTTCCTACGCCACTCACCGCAAAACTGCCCTGTGCAATGACACTCCCGTCGTCATCTTTGATTAAGGCAGTCAGGTTTCCCCATTCAAGGGCTGTATTCAGCTTAGGTCATACATTGACTCTTCCACCGCTGACAAAAGGATTGTAACTGAATTCATATGCAAAGACGCCCCATCTCCTGAACGTTTCGTCTACTACTTTTTCGCTTTTTGACGTTGGCGGAACTAACGAATCGTATAGTTCCGGCTGAAATGGATATACCTGTTCTTTCACACAAGTCAGTAGCCAATCGTGGCACGCGTATTTTATCTTTTTTCGTGATTTTTAATCTATTCTAACGTTCATTCTACTCGGCTAGCTTCTTCGGCCGCATTTTCTATGGAAACGATGACATTTTTCGCTCAAAATCGCCGTAGAATCAATCGCCTACCCGCCATTTCACCGAACAAGTAATAAAATTAATATTTCAACTCCCGACAAACTTTTCCTAGAATTCGAAATTTTGAATTTACGGTTCTTAAGAGGAGTATGTTAACTCTTACACGCTATTTTTTAACACTGCTATGAACCTTTTTCCGGGTATCAAGAATTCTGCACTGTTTTATAACATGGCAACGAAAGCGTCAGAAATAATGCTTCAATATTCTACCCGTTCAGCGTTGAGCGTCAAGCCATCAGATTTAGAACCTTGATTTTGCTGGGTGTTCGGTCCAACTTTACCTCCCTCTTCTTCCAACCCAGAATCATTTTGTCAAGGTTCATGACTCGGTAGCTGAGAACAACCATTCGTGTGGCCGAGGTATTGGAGGAAAGATTTTATTGTCCATTATCCAAATCCTCCGCTTCCTCCAGGTAAGGTAGATTGGAAAACGTCACCAATAAAAACAAACAATAATATTGTTGCAACGAATGCAACTGCTCAAAGATACCACCTCGATGCAGAAAGCTGACATTTTTCTCCATCATGCGTCGCTCTGATAATAACTTTTTGTTTCCCAAACTGCATAAAACGTTCCAAAGATATTCCTCGTTCCTTGTCGTCAAAAGCTTTCTTTAAATCGAGAGAGACCAAGTGAAATGGTGATTGTACCTCCAAACAAGAGCCCAAGAGAATCCACTCGATGAAGCTGATGTGTTCCATGATGATATTGATATGTTATACCTGAAAACCTGCAGATAACCCTGCAACTCTCTTCGATATATTAATAATCATCCCCTCATCAGACGTCTCCTGTTCATATACCAATAGCCTTCTCTTTCGTATTTGCATTTTTAAACGCTTCAGCTTCAATGAGGCTGAGTTTCATTATCGTGACATTTGAAGATTCGCAACTGACAAGTCTTTAGCAGTGTTCACCACTCTGGTCCTAATGCGTTTTATATTGCAATATGCTGAAAGCGCTTAAGCATAAAACCCACGTTTTTTGATCGAAAGCGAAACACGTAATTTCGCCTATAGTTTCAAGATAAGGTCTACGGGAGTGTTGTATATACATATAAATACATAAGCCACTGTTTTGCCCATTTAACGCGCGTTCTCAGTTCACTTTTATATTCGTCTAATTCCCAATTCCATGTGGTGGCAGTCAGGGCTTATTTATTGTTGATGATAAACAAGAAAATTATGTTGATTGTTTATCAAGATTGTCATGAAATACCTATATACTATAAATTTAACAACGAAGATGTAAAAAACACAATGCAAGGGCTAGTTGAATATTTCGGGCCGCTCAACGTTAAACGGGCCTAATTATTTCCTAATTTTCAAAATAGTCTAGCGTTATGAGCGTAAATGATGGACAAAAATTGCTAAACGTTGGTAAGATGCGAAAATTGACTTAGAGTGAACAGTTTGTAATATAATCGGATATTCAATGATATCAGGAATAAAATACAAGTAGAAATGGTACGGGTAATGTCACCAAAGTACTATAACTATTCTTCCTACTATTTTTCGTTGCATGCTTTCAATTAAGCAATCACTTGCTAATTAACAAAACCTCACCTATATGGCTTATACATGTCCTAGTTAGACCCTAATTAAGCGGAAATTTGAGTAAACACGTATTTACGTTGATGATATGCATGACATAGTGAACATTTTGTTGTTTCTATATAAATATAGACGGCGTGAACAAAATTACTCTCTTATTTGTCCTCAGTGTGATATTTTAGCCCATGAAGTATAATCCCTTGGGACAGACTTATGTGCCGATCCTATCATATTTGCCTACATCCAAAACAATAGTCACAGAGAAGATAATAGTTGAAAAAGGATACAAACCATACGAAAAGCAATAAACACAATGCCTTTGTTCTTCTTCCTACTCACAACCTATCTCTAAGGAACCGGGTCAAAATTTTGCAGTCTCAGTTTGGATACCTCGATCACGAAATTAAACAGCAATTTACAGTGCCATCCTTCCAAGTAGTGAAATGTGTAAAAAATTTAGAAAAATTAGTGAATAATACGTGAAAATGCCAAAGATATTATGAAACAAAGTGAAAATTGAAACTCTTGCACTGTTTTCATGGATCCAGTATCTGCTTCTATGGACCAAACATCCAATGGATAATCTTCTATGCAATATGGCGAGTACCAGTCGATACTCGTCTTACAATTGTCTAACCTCGTGGGATTCATATGATAAAATCCCAAGGTAATGTGGTAAGCATATGTTACTTCTAATTAGCATTTTATTAGTCGTTCAGAATACATATTAGATTAAGGTTGCCTACAATAAATATGGAAATAAAGGTTTTCTCATTTGTTTACAAATTATTGTTGTGAGTAAGGAAATATTTCAAGGGAAATTCCAGGATAATTTCATTAATGTTGGCTACAGCAATTGTCACCAAGAACTTTACTTGGAAATTAAACCGCCTAGCAAAGTAATGGAACAGGTGGTTGGCTTCACCCATTTTAAAGTTCATTTTAAATATTTTTGGTTTTGTCATTTAGAAAAAAAATAATGTCCGTGAATAATTTTTGGCGCGGGGGATATAAACCACTCGGACGATATATGTATAATTGAAACTAAAATGAATAAAAACAGGAATATTTATGTTTTAATAGCTTGATACTGACCGGAATGCATTAGAGAAGGTTACCGATAGTCCCTCCATTTTTAAGTTCGCTCTTTCGCAAACCAGATAGTAATTTCCGCGTGAAATCCTTCATTCTATTACTGTGGTACTTGTAACTGAAAATAAATAATTTTCTTTTTGCATTTTATTTAGCACAATTATCTGAAAATACGTTCTTAAAATTTCAAGTCGATGTGAATAAAATTGACTGATCGTTGAAAGAGAAAAATCCGTTCCGTAAACGACCTGAAATTGAAACTTTGCATGTGCTTTTCTACAAATGACATTTTTGAAGTCGGTGATCAACGTGACTCGAAAACTACTGAACCGATATTTTTGAAACTTGGCAGGCACATTCAATATATGCAAATGTAGTGTTAATCATTCTATTTTTTTGTCAGTAACAAATGAATTCAAAATAATGAATACTTGCCTTTTCTTTTTGCTAGTAATATTTATTAGCCTTGCAAATATCGATATTTTGACAACCGAAGGTTAATAGATACTACTAAGGAAAAGAAAAGTCTTAATTATTTCAAACAATTTAATCTTTAGAAATACCGTCAAATTACGTTTAGAAAAAATTTATGTTTTATAGCGAAAACAGACAATCTTTTAGTGAATTATCGAACCATCAACTTCCTCATTTTGCGAAAATCCATATTTTTAAATCCTTCGATCAAAGAATAGTTTTTACTGTTATTTAACTAAATACGTCGGCATTTTTTGGTTCAGTGGATCCAGTTCGCCAAAATTTCGGTCGCCGCAAAACAAAAAAATAAAAACGCAATTCTTTTACAGCCATTTGTAACACAACTGTGTAATATTTTTCTATTCAAAAATTACTAAAAGATGTTCAACATATGCATTTTATGGGGCACAACTACTGTGAAATTTTCAGAAAATCGATTTCTCTTCTGTTGCATTTTTTTATAGTTTATTCCCTTAAAATAACATAAAAATGCGCTACTTGAGAGGCCATCCCTAACTTATTGCTCGGATTAGGGGTGGCCGAAAATAATCATTATAGTATTAGGAACCACATACACAGAGATGCACGAGTATAAAAAAATGCGATGAATTTTCCGCCTATTGTGTACATTAGATTTTTTTTTTTTTTTGGGAGTAGGGTAGGTGAATGCGTTTACGCACAGAGTGTTGGACTCCCGCAACAGCACGCTGGCGGACTACCAACTAAACACCTCCCCGTCATCAGAGAACTAGCCTGGAACCGTTTGACACATTACTTCGGGCTAGCCCTCCCGCTCTCCCGGCTTTGGGAGTCTTCACGTCAGGGAATTCCTTTCACCAACGGGAGGGGAGGGGAGGAAGGGAGTTGTTAGTTCAGGGAACCCCTTACCGTCCGATCCCTCTGCCGGTCGAGTTCAATCTTCTTCGTAGTAAGAAGAGCCCGAACATAATGCGCAATACGATTCCAGCTGCCAGCGCTCTTCAGCATCTCTCTGACAATGTTGTCTGGAGAGAGCTCCCCTGTGTCTGCATAAAGCTGCTGGCGGAGGCCGTCCCACCTCTCGCAAGAGAAAAAGGTGTGTTCAGCGTCATCCGCCACTCTATTGCAGAACACACAGTCAGGAGATCGCGCCTTCCCAACCCTGTGCAGGTAAGACTGAAAACCTCCATGCCCACTTAGAAGTTGGGTAAGGAAGTAATCAATCTCACCGTGCTTTCTGTTCAACCACGGGTCTAATTTGTCGATGAGCCGCGCAGTCCACTTGCCCCTTGGCTCATTTTGCCAAGAAAGTTGCCACTCGTTAAGGGTGCGTTGACGTTCTTCACGGGCAACCACTTCTCTTAAGTTTTCGCCCTTACGGCGATAGATAGCTTTGCGCTCCTTGGCAAGGAGGGCAACGGGGATCACTCCCGCAATCACCATCACAGCCGGTTCGGAGACAGTGCGATAAGCAGACGCCACTCGCAAAGCTCCCCGCCTCTGCACTTGAGCGAGGCGTTTACGATGCACCTCCTTGTCAAGGGCATCAGCCCATACCTCCGCACCATAGAGAAGGACGGACTGCGTTGCTCCCATGAGGAGACGTCTCCTAGTTGATATAGGGCCGCCGACATTCGCCATTAGCCGACTCAAGGCCGCGACTCCTGCTGCAGCCCTGTCCGCGGCTGCTTTGATTTGCTCGAAGAAGCTCATCTTCGAGTCGAGCATTAAACCAAGGTATTTAACCGTTGGTTTTGACTCTATAGTCAACTCGCCGATCGATATGGGACGCAAGGTCGGGATTCTTCTTCTGGTCAGGATGACTACTTCGGTTTTTTCCAGCGCAAGGTTGAAACCGTGAGCAGTCATCCATCCGCTTACCCGTCGCATCAATATGCCAAGTCTGCTTTGCGCCTGTTCAACAGTGCGTCCGGCAACAAGTGCCGCAACGTCGTCTGCATAACCGACCAGGCGCGACTCTTCAGGCATATCGAGTCTCAGCAGACTATCGTAGGAAGCGTTCCAGAGGTCCGGCCCTAGGATGGATCCCTGCGCTACTCCCGACGTGACTTCCATCCTCCTCTGGCCCTCTAGCGTCTCATAGAACAGGGAGCGGTCTTTCAGATAATCCCTCAATATCCGCAAGAGATAGCTTGGCACGTGAAAGGAGTTCTCTAGTGTGCCCAGCATATCTGTCCATCTCACGGAATTGAAGGCATTTCTGACATCAAGCGTTATGAGGAGCACTATCCGTCGAGATCGGCGGCTGTGTGCCCCGGCTCGATTAAACGCATCTACGACCTCCATAACAGCATCCACTGTAGATTTCCCTGTTCTAAACCCGAACTGCCTTGCGGATAAGTCCCCGGCAGCACGGATCGCTTCAGCGAGTCTACCCCTGATGAGCTTCTCGAGCACTTTTCCGGCCGTGTCAAGCATACACAGCGGTCGGTATGCAGACGGGAGCTCCGGATCTCCTTTACCCTTACGGATCAACGCGAGTCTGGCCACTTTCCAGCGAGAAGGAAAAATGCCCTCCTTCAAGCACGCGTTGAACGCTTCGAGCAGTAATTCTGGCCGTTGGCGGAACACCAGTTTGTAAACTTCCGCCGAGATGCCATCAGGACCTGGCGCCTTATTGTTTTTCATAGTGAGAACCGCTTCTTCGAGTTCTCCCATTGTGAAAAGGGGGCAATCCACGACGCTTTCCGCGCTGTTTACATCAAGCCGTACAGGGTGTCTGGGGAACAATGCCCGCACAATGCGGTCCATCTGGTCGGTGCCCAGTATGCAGGGCTTCCGCAGAGCCCCGATTTTCCGAGTGACAAGCTTATAGCCAAGTCCCCACGGGTCATCATTCACCTCATTAATAAGATTTTGCCAGCCGCGAGCTTTGCTTTTATTTATAGCGCTGCGGAGTCTCCTTTTTGCTGATCTATATTGTGCCTTTATGGCACATGCCTCCTCGTTGGCGTACAGACGTTGTGCCAAACGGCGGAGCTTATGACACTCCTTCCGTAGGTTGGCAATTTCCGCCGTCCACCAGTACATAGAAGGCTTGTCGCGCCTGGGGCCTCTCCGGGGCATGGAAGCCTCACACGCCGTCGTTATCAGATTCATCACTGAATTTACGACGGTGTCAGCTGCGACACCACCACCCCCCGGAGTGCCCCCCAGCGCGGCCCTACCTGCTCCAAGAGCTTCGACGAACCTTCCGATGTTCACCTTCGCGACATTCCACACGCAGGGGGAACGTCGTGTTGGTGCTCGCAGGCAAGTAGCGTCAAACACTTCGAACGCAATGTACTGATGATCACTTGCCGAGAAGTCTTCTAGGACTCGCCACCCGTCCACCGATGATGCCAGAGATTCCGACGCAAAAGTTATGTCGGGAATGCTTCCTTCACAACCTGAGCGCCGAAACGTTGGCGTGGATCCGGTGTTTAAAATTACGAGCCCGGTTCTCGCCGCCATTTCCAGAATCCGTTTCCCTCTGGAGTCTGATTGAGGCATGCCCCATTCAAGAGCCCTGGCATTAAAATCACCGCCAACCAGGATTCGTCCCTCCGTGTTCGAAACGGCGTCCTCCAGAGCATCAAGCCGGCGTTGAAAGTCCGGAATCGACTCATTCGGCGTCAGGTAAACGCTAAAAAACGTTATCCCTAAACACCGGATCCAGGCAAATCCGTCCCCCCGGCCTTCGGCAAGAACACGAAGTCGAACGTCGTCCCGAACCCAGATGGCAGCGGTGCCCGATAAGTCGAGATACCATGAGGACGGGTCCTTGTTTCGGTATTGCTCGCTAATCAGCACTAGATCAGCATTTACTTCCGCAGCGAACTGCGCTAGCAACTGGTGAGCGGTTGCACTCCGGTGCATGTTAATTTGCAAAATGCGGATCATGGCGTTCGCACCCTAGCCCTCTCCAATTCCGCCCTGAAGATCGGACACCGTCCCGAGCCCGCAGTGTGTGCGACGCTTTCGCCAGATGCGCCACGATCCCTGCAGAGAACACAACTCTCGCTTTCCTTGCAAGTCTTCGCTTGATGACCCGCTTGGCCGCATCTCCGGCATGCTGTCCTCCTGTCCGGACCCTTGCAAGCTGCTGATGTGTGTCCATAGTCCAGACACCTGTAGCACTTGGTGGGGACTATCCGCATTCGTACCCTGCATACTACCCATCCGATTTTGTGTACATTAGATTGCATATTACATTTATGGCCAATGAAACGAGCACTTCTATCTTTAATCGCCTTGTTCTGAAAACTTCATTTTTAAAATTAGCTGCAGTTCTACCTCGATAACGTATCCATGAAATGACCCTCCTCCTCCGGAATTTTTCCATGTGAAACCCATCAATATTTTTTTTTAAAACTCCATTTTATTAAATTTAACTTTTTTTACAAATACGGATCATTGTATAGACAATACCTTCTAGTTTAACAAATCTTTTTGTTTTCGTAATTTCACGCATTCTGAAAGTCACAAACACTGCCGAAGCGAGTAAACTTTTTTGGGGGTTCCCGAGATTGCGGATAGTTCGCGAAAGGTCAAATATTTCCTTGTCAAAATTTCACAATGTGCACATTTATCCAAATTTATCCAAAAATATACCCTCAAAATATCAAAACATTCGTTCCATTGGTTTTTTTTTAAATTCCCAAAAACTACCTTTTTTAGGCAAACCCATTAGTTGAACCACTTAAGGTTATGTAATCATTCTTTAAAAAAGTTTCGTAGTTTTCTCAGAAACAAAGTTTTTAAAATGGCCTACTTTTTACGCAACAAGTGGAATTAAACTTCAAGCAGAGCATCAAAAACTAAGCCGGATGCTATATGTCACTGGTGGTTCCAAAACATCCCTTACAGTGAAGATTCTTTTGTCTCACCTTAAACCGCCAAACTATTGATGGATATAACAGGATTGGGCAAATGATAACAACTAATATTCATATCCACATTCTATTCCCACGTGAGCCCCAGCTCTTCATGTCGAGGCAAAGGTGTCTTTGGCTTTACGTGTTTGTTCCTAAGAAATATGCACCGGATATTTCACTTCTTCGAAAATATGAAAGACGGTGTTGGTTAGCAAACATTTTTTTTAAAACTGACAATTCTAATGGATTTCTATGTTTTTTAATGGGCTGAATCTTAAAATGAATTCCGTTTTGTCGTAGCACGTCACTTTTTTTCACAAATTGGGTACCTATTTTTTCCAATGGTGTTATTAAGAGATACAAGTGATGGATAAAAAATACGTAAAGTCAAATACTTGACATATATGACATTTTATCTCTTAGCAAGTAGTCATTTGACGGGAAGGGAACGACTTTGGCATACTTGTTGATAATAGTACGATTTCCATCAAACTTTCCTATAGAATGGCTCCTATCAAAACCTATATTACTGCAATTTTACAGATTTAGCTTAAACCGCAGTAAATTTTTAAAATTTAAAAAAAATTGTTTCAGCAGATATCGTAACGGTATTTTGTGGCCTTGATACTATATGCTTGGATCACTATAACTTTTTTTCAGACTTTTCGGTTGGGTAGTTTCTGAGAATGAGTCCTTGAAGTAATTGCCACTTTTCGGAGCCCCGTACATTTCAGCCCATTAAAAAACATAGAAATCCATTAGAATTGTCAGTTTTAAAAAAAAATGTTTGCTAACCAACACCGTCTTTCATATTTTCGAAGAAGTGAAATATCCGGTGCATATTTCTTAGGAACAAACACGTAAAGCCAAAGACACCTTTGCCTCGACATGAAGAGCTGGGGCTCACGTGGGAATAGAATGTCAAAACTAATATCTGATTCGCAAAAACTCAGTCGCACTGAATAGGAAACATGGGAAAAATAATAACAATAACAATTAATAGACTGTGTGAATGCTTATACTCTATATATGAATGAAGAGGAGACAATATTATCATATTATTGTAATTCCCAAAGTCTGAAATTTCAGTGTATTGAAATTATGACCACTGCTTGGCTGTTCGCCCTTTCGTTCTTAGGCAACTCCAGTTACTTTAGCATTTCTACCCTCGGTACTTTGATAATATCCTTAAATAACTGTAGTGCCCGCGGCTTAGCGATAGGAACGGTATTCCATTCGCCTTTTCCGGGGACAATTTGATCAAATAACGCATTCAATAATGTGTAATTTTCGCAGCAATCTCTCTTTATTTCACAATCCCCATCCTGTCATTCATTTAAATTAAATACTTAATACTTAATTAAATTTTCATATGTTTTAAACAATGGTCCCTTTCCCTTAAATTTCGTAGTCCAATTTCACTTAAAACATTTAAAATTCTATTTTTCTATAAGCTTGTTCATATTTCACATTATTGGGTGTAGTCAGGCGATTGTTCGTGGCTGAGGGGAATAACCTGCAAAACACTTCAGCAACAGTGTATGTTGCTTTTGATGCCGAGCCGGCATAGACTTTTAACTTATCCATATTTTATTCGGTTCTTTTCTTTTTTTAATATCAAATTGCATGACCCTTTATTTATTTATTTGACGAATATGATTTTGAGTATGTATTTTAACTCATTCACTCTTCAATTTGAGGACTCTCTTATTCACTTCTCCTCCTTAACTCCGTAGAACTCCGTTTTTTTAAGGGATATCTTCCAATATCATCGCCTAAGGATGGCAGCACGGGGACCTCAGAAGCCTCGCCTCACAATATCTGAGGCAGGGGAAACATTGATCGAGGATGTGTGATCCGCCGCGCGGCACTCAATCGAGCTGTCTTTTTTCTGTATTTCATTTCCAGATCTAGCTCGTGTCTTGTTCATTTCGATAGGTGCCTACGAATCTCTATATTTGAGTAAAGGACACCTGAATTTTTGTGAAATAACACGTGAGGGATCGAAGTGCTCAACGAACGCCCCCTCCCACAATTTCGAACCTGGCTATCAAAGAGGCATGCAAGCACGTGTCGATAGAGCAGGCGCGGCCACTCAGGATGGTCATTTGATCATCGCAGTTTCTTTTGTCATTACATAACAGCGTTCTTATTTGTTCAATTAATTCACAGAGACCAAACCACTTTTTCCTTTCTAAACCTGCGTACCCATTGAATAGATACGTACATATACTATGAGGAATATTGTGTTGATTATTGTAATCGAATCAATTTGACTTTAGGGTTTACATATAATCTTTCAGGAAAAATAATGCTAAATTACGATTAGATAGATTAGATACTTTGTATCCACTATACGACAGAGGCTATTTGAATATTTTCGAACTAACGCTACAAATATACGGCAGTATAGAACTATAAATCATAACATGATGGAAGGTAATTCGTAGTAGCTTGTGTAACAAAATACATTGTAGGTACTACTAAAAGATAACGTAGAATAGGGACTCAGGATGTATTGGCTTCATTTTAAAAATTTGTTTATCTTTTATTTACAGGTAAGTGTTGCAGTTTCGAGTATTTATGGAGCGATGTGAGTATAAACATCCAGCGTAACTCTATACGGAATATATGGTATCATCTTTAGTTTATGTATGTTCTATAAGTTAAAGAATAAATGTGATTTATTCCGTCGTCTGCAAAATTAATACCAAAAACTTTCGATAACAAATTTGTGATTAATCAGGAAATACGGCCAAAGTAGTTCTAATTTATGCTATAATATATATCAATTAAACTAAAGGCCAATTACACCCTATTGCCTGGTAGTCATTATGTATATAGTTGCTATTCACCCCTTGTGGAGTAAAACACATCAACCCCACTATCGTTCACAGTTCATTGAAATGGACTTTAATTTCCCCCTGGACTTCCCGAAACTCCCGCCCTCCTCCTCTACTGTTCTACAACGCCAAAAGAGCCTGTTTCGGCCCCGCTGCTCCGAAGCATGGGACAGCTTCTGATGCGATCGCCTCTACCCTGAGGCCGAAACAGAACCCCGTCTTTGTTTTCATTTTTTTTACAGTTCTGACAAAAATTCTTTCAAATGGACTACTTCAGAGTTCCCTGCAGTGATGATTTTAAAGTTGACTACTTTTTGGTTATTTATGGCTATTATGACGGTCACATTTGTTCCTTGAACTTTTCTTACGGTTAGGACAACAGGATTGCCACGTCCAAAACGAGCTTACGTTTTTTGGGCCATTCTGAACGGTAGACTTAAATGTACACCATACTTCAACGAGGTAGTCTTCTGCATTTGCTCCAGTGTCATTCCAAGGATTTCTTCACAAACCTCCAATGAAATCGAGCACTTCCCTTTTGAACTTCTTCCAACGTAGGTGCTAAAATTGCCTTGTTGAATATATCTCAATCTAAATTAAGAAACTAAGTAACTTTTAGGGGAAACACAACTTCAGTACAAAAAAAGTAATTAGAGCAGTTCACGTGACTCCTGTGGCTTATTTAGGGAAGTAATTAGCAACCCCGCAATTTAATTAGTGAGTGCTTGGGAATTCCTCTCGATTGCCAATGAACATACATGAGAATTAATTGCAATCACAAATTCAGGATTTGATATTCAGATCAGGTTTTTGGTAGAACCAAATGGCAAAACTGATCACGACGAGCCGACCCCGCTTGTGAACGGCACAAAGGTTGACGAAAAAGAAGAAGAAGTCATAAAACAATAAAGTTTGAGGAGATTACATTTTTTCCCAGACTATGATAACAAACAATGATAGAATATTGATCGGCAGCTCCGATAAGGTGCATATCCATTGACAAAATGTTACTAACATTATAGTAGAACACTGGAAATACTGGAAAATTTGAATTTGAAACGGAAAATTCTGCTTTTGTTATGGAAAAGTCTGAATTTGAAATGGAAAATTCTGAAACTGGCTTGAAAAAGTTTAAAGTCAGTTTGGAAAAACCTATATTCAAAAAATGAAGAAATGTTACGTATTTTAACATTCCTTTGTAGCTTATTAAGATGTGTAGATACCGGTATTTCGAAGAGCGTTTATCTTCTTCTTCAATGCTATATTTCTGTCCCATTCCGGGATGCCCATTTTTCGTTATGAAAAAAAAAAATAAAACGATTCGTATTCTGCGATGATCGTTACAAGGAATAACTACAAGCTTTTCTTCTATCGAGCCAAAGATAGTATTACGTGTTGCACTCAGCTGATTTGCACTGACTGAAGTCATGCTCAAAAAGTAAAAATTGCCTAGTTCCTTATTTCTAGAGCAAGGCAGCGATAGTATAACCTTTAAAGAGTAATAAAGGACTCACAGTTTGCTCACTTAAGAGAATAAATACGGCACTGCTTTTATCTTCTCCTTTTTACATATTTCTACTATCGTTTTTGAACATGCCATAATTATTCATCATCATCAACGGTACAAAAACCGATATCCAGTCTAGGTTTGTCATAAAAGGGACCACCAGACATCTCGGGTTTGCGCCGAGGTTAACTTATTCGATATCCCTAAAAGCTGTTTGGCGTCCTGGACTACGCCATCGCTCCACCTCAGGCAGGGTTTGCCACATCTTCCTTCTCTTCCATAGATATTGTCGTTATAGGCTTTCCCGGTTGGATCATCCTCACCCATACGGATTAAGTGACCCACCCACCGCAACCTATTGAGCCGGATTTTTTCTACAACCTCACGGTCATTGTATTACTCATAGATTTCGTCGCTATATACGCTACGGAATCGTCCTTCCGTGGTTGATATTGAACGGTCTCGAGATTGATCCTGCAGCTTTTATCTGACCTCGCACATTGGTCAGGGTCAGTCTAGTCAATGTTATCAATTTCTTGCGTATACCGAATTCTCTCATGACCGTGTACAGATTTGCCTGCCTGTGCTGTCATAGGTGGCCTTGAAGTAGATGAAAAGATGGTGCAACTGATGGCCATATTCCAACAGTTGCTGCAGAGGGAAAATCTGATATGTTGCTGATTTACCTGGAGTGAAGCCTCTTTGGTATGGGCCAATGATGGTCTGAGCGTATGGGGCTATCCGACCTAGGAAGGCAGTGGAGAATATCTTATAGGTGGTACTCAGCAAAGTGATACCTCTATAATTGTTCCACTGCGTGATATCTTCCTTTTTAGGTATGGGACATATAATGCCTCGTTGCCAATCATCAGGCATTGATTCGCTTTTCTACACCTTGAGTATCAGTTGATGGATCGCTTGGTGTAATTAGTCGCCTTAGTATTCAATCAATTCGGCTGTAATTCCATCGACTCCTGGCGACCAATAATATTTAAGCCGACGAATTGCACGCACTATTTCTTCTATACTTGGTGGTGGCGGTATTTGTCCGCCATCTTCAGTTGTCTCGGCAGGATGAGAATCGAGGTGTATGAGGTTTCATTCTGCTGAGTTGTTGGTGAAAATTTCGCAGCTAGTGGGACTGCTCCCTGTACTTTTCTCTCAGGCTTCTTTTTTTGCGTCTGTGAAATTGCTTCTCCGCTCGACGAAATTCGTGATAATTCTCCGCATATGTACACGTTCTTTGGGAATACAACATTATTCGATATGCGGCATTCTCCCATTCCGTTGCTAGCTTACATTTATCGTCGAATTAGCCGGCGTATCAATGATAACTTTCTTCAGGTGATGGTAAAGGTCATTCGTTGATGCTTTTTCTTCAGGGTCTCTGTTGACATTATAGGTGTTTCGGAGGGCTGTGCTATGGATAGCTTGTCACTTGATTATAGGTTGGTGGTGTTGTTATTCGAGCCCGGAGCACTATGCCAATGAGGTAGTGATCCAAGTCTATATCCCCCCCCCCCCATTATGTGCTAATATTCGTCAAGGCTGAAAGGTGGCGGCGTTTGATCAACACTTGGCCAATTTGGTTGTAAGTAGTCCCGTCTAGAGAGATCCACCTTAGTTCGTCCACCACTTTCCGCGCAAACCAGGTACTTCCAACAACCATTTCGTATGACACTGCATCCGCAGTACGGTATCATTGGTATTCTTATGTAAGGTTTGCGAGCCAATAAACCATAATTATTCGAAAAATGAATTTAATTACGAATGTACTTGTTCCAAGGACGCATATGTTCCTTACTTGATTTTCATTAAGGAATTGGTACCTTGCAAACATAGTTTCTTGCAGTTTTCAGTAAATAGAGAATGCAAATACTTCAAATGAGTAAACTGAATCTAGGAGTTGCCTTTCATTTCAGCTGCACAAATCATTATTTACATGATAAATGCGAAGCACCCAACAAAATTCGAGCCTTGAAAGTACTTCTCTGATAATCTTACGATTGCGGCGAAATGCTGCTTCAGGTTGTGTCAACATCTTTTCACCTACTTTGATTTCTCTCTCGTAAATCCTGCCCCACATTTTGTTTCTACAGCAAGTAGCTGAAAAAATACATTAATGACTTGGAAGCACTCTTATGCATACCTACTAAATGTGTTATATCTAATTACCTGCTTTTTGGATTAGATAATATATACCTCTGCCCTTTCACAATGCCATGACTATCGCTTGAATCTCTCCTGCTCATTAATTAATTTGGTTTACTCATAAACGGAACAAGGATTTAAATCTGATATGGCAGCGTCTAATGAATGTTCTGAAAAGAAATTATTATTTAATGTTTCCCATCAAAACAGTGTGGTAATAAATTCCTAGAATTCACCACGTGTGTCTTTTTTTTGTCCATTTTCGAAAAGTCTAGAATTAGACTTCAGTTAGATATCATATTTGGTCTATTTTAGAAAATGTTTATCGTGTCGAAAGTATACTCAAGGTTGATTAAAATATCCACTTCAGACTTTCAAATACTCATTACATATTCCATATGTGCATGATTATTTCGATTGAACGTGTCCTAAAATAGCTTTTCGTTTCGAAATGGGCGAGGATTAGGAAGCAACGAATACATGAACAAAATTACTCTGAAATATTGAATCAAATTATTGTACATATTGCTGAATCGCGTTCCAGGAAATTATGATTAGTCTCATTATCACAATCTGCTGGATCGGAACTCGCATCCAATACTACACTTCCGAGTGGATGTCTGTTGAGCAGAGCTTTAGCTTTTCTATTGTATTCGTCCCTTGCCCTATAAATTCTTGATAGAATCTGCTACAGAGGCTTTTACTTTACAAAAATCAACTAGTTGAAGAGAATATCACATACTCGACCTAAAAAAGTATTTGCTCAATCCAAACTTTGTGACAATGACATGCATGTTGGAATTGTCCTGGCAACAGTTGGTTGCGTGGTTATACACCAGGGAGTCAGCATGCTTGTGTAAAAGCGGACAGGTAATGTGTACATACTGGAATCCAGAAAGTGGGTTAATGGTCACTTGTAGGTTACTGTTTGCTGTACAAACAAACAAATTGGTTGTAATTTTAAGGTACAAATATTTAGATCCTTGACTCTGAAAATACCGTGAAAATAACCGACTCTGGGAAATTATCTAACAATTCACGCAATCAATTTATTTCATTCTTCAGTTCTTCAAAATAAGTACTCTTTCCAATAACTAAGTAGGCATTCAACGTAAATTTGGTAAAATTGATTATTGTTCCCGCATTATTTTTTCTAATTATGGATATAATCGATAACGTCAAAATAATTCTCATGTGTATTGAGTTTAGATAGAAAAATGGTAAATCATATAAGATTAAGTCAATTCATTGAGCGTTTCTACGAAACTGTTTACTGTTTGTAACCTAAGAAACAACAGAAACTATTGCCTTTTTGTTAGGATGGATTCCCTTGAGGCTCGCAGATAAACTTTCTCATTAGCGGAATACACTTTACCTAGACAGTGAATGATAAACACTAAATAGAATAAATGATAACAAGTTTCAGATAAATATGACGTTTTTCCTCATGGGATTCAGAAAGCGTGAGGGAAAGGTAGTTAAAATATGTTAACTTTTTCATCATTTATATATAATGCAATAAAACTTTTGTGACCTCTAAAGTATAATAAATTTTAAAAGATATTTCATTTTTCATAATGAAAATGAACATTATTAACCTAAATAGTAAAATTCATTGCTCAATTATTTATAGTTCAATCCTGTAGCCTAGAAAGCATCATGAAATAAAAATTGGAAGTAATCGATTTTTGCTACTCAACAGTGACCCATTTCTTTTCCGGCTACTAAAGGAATATACAATTGTCCACTATAGGAATTAGGCATAAAGCAAAATGAAAATAATTGTTTTGTAATTGATTCCTTTTTTATTTATTTTATTTACTTCGTTATAAAAGATGATAATCCGTTAAAGATTTACTCAAAAGGTTAGCTGCCCGTTTATTAAGTTTACCCTTCCCCACTTAATCGTCTCTATCCACAATTTTCTCATTTCCAGTCATTTTTGTGACCTACGGACGGATCTTAAACTTACACTGCTATTTTCAAGTCGTTTATATTACAGACAAAAATTAATGACTTCTCCACTCTGACCTGGTTGGCTTGGTTTCACCAGACAGCTTAAAAACTGATCATTTTCAGAAACTACCCAATTAAAAATCATAAAATCAGGATGATGCTTCTATATGAGATCTAATCCCGAAAATACCTCCTGCAAGGATATTTTTTCAAATAAAATTAATAATAGAAAATTTTTATTTTTGTAAATTTACAATTTCGGAGAAGTAAGAAGGGTTTCCATCTTTAGTTCATCCTAGATGTACAAAATTAGGAATGTAGATTACAACATGAGGCATCACCCTGGAAAGTTTCATGGAAATCCTATTATTATTAAAAACTTACAATAGATCAAAGGCATCGTATGCACACATAAACGTGAATTATGATAACTTACTGAAAACATAACGAAAAGAATGACCCGTTTTCCACTGGAGGGTTCATTTCAAGTTTTTTTCAAAATTTCCAATTTTTACTTACAGGTATAATATTGACCAGATAATGAAGGTTTGCTTCGAAGCAATTTTGAATTTCATGCAAACTGGCACATATTTTTCAGTGTTCATTTCCTAGACTTCGACACTGGATACGTCTATCCTGAGTAATTTTAAATAAAAACCCTCCAGTAATCCCAATAGAAACTTATAAATCCACTAACAAATGCTCTCCCAGCATTTAGGCGTTTCCACTGTCGTGGGTCTTTTGTTTTTAACCGCGCAGAAAACAATTGTTGTTGTTGATTTCAGACGAACACAGACGCATAAAACATTCATCGCACAACTTAATTCTAACCTTATTTGGAAAAAGTATGCGCATTCCCAAGATAGTGTATCGATAGATAAACGATGTCATTTAAAAGCGGGTGATGACCAATCTCTTTATCCAAAAAGCACATGCGTAATACAGGGTCACAGGGATCAAAACAAAATCTCCTGGCGCAATACAAACTAAGGTGTACTTGAATTCACAAGGGTCAATAGAACATATGCTCCAAATGCCAATGATTTTCTCATGGGAATAGATGTTATATTTGGACTTGACTTCTTCACAATATTTAAGGCAATAATCGACAATGACAGTTGGACAGTAACAATTAAGACCTCAAACAAAAAAGGTGACTGATCGCTTCGTCCAGAGCAGAGGCAACTCATCAGGTGCTGCCTCACCTCTGCACTGGGAGCAACGTGACTGAAAGTAGCGACAGGTGGTAATCGCTCCATTTACATATAATCCCAAAAACGACATGTGTACAAATTATATTGAAATGAAATTCGTCGTAAGTTCAAATCAAAATCAGGCCGAAGTGAATTTTTTGTTGAGGATGCTGGTAGTCCTGAGTCCGCATCCACTTGATGACGGACTAGACCACTTGGGAAGCAGCCTACTTCCTCTCTTGTGATCGACGGACTCCTCCTCCTTTTTTGGGTTAAACACCCAAGTTTTCCAAAAAAGTTGACTGACGGTCTCGTGCAGGGCAGAAGGGACTCATCAGATGCTGCCTCACTTCTGCTAGGAGTCATGAGTCCGCACCCACTTGATGACGGACCGGACCACTGACCACTGTTCATTGTACAAATATATATATATATGAACTAGGTACAACCAAAAAGCTTCGTTAACGTATACATATAAATACTCACATATTTCTGTCTAGAATAATTGATATTAATATATAAATGATGAAAAATCTAAAACCAAATTTTCCCCAGATGAGGTCACTTTGTTGTGAATGTTTGTTGATGAATTGATATGTTACGGTGACGTAATACACCTTTAAGAATGCAAGAAAATCACATAAAATGTAAAAATCTCAACTTCAATAACTTTGTTAATAATAGTTGGATTTCCTTTAAACTTCCCCAAGTTATACCATTTGTTACCCCTCATATTTATGCAAGATTTTGTACTTCTATAGCGAACTTTTAGATTTTTCGGTTAGAGAAGTTCTAAGAACGAGCCCTGTCATACTTTTTGGGGGTCATATTTTGAGCCCTCACTCCCTATGTTTCATCTAATATCAAATATGGGACCAGTTTTGAAAAGTACTAATTGATCCCTTTCATTTGATACAAACAACCATAATCTGTGCAATAAAAAATTTGCACTCTCAGTTTCGCATGTGTGGGGAGCCCGCTTTTAAACTGAACACAAATTGGTGGCACTCGCTATATGTAAAGGCATTCATAGACCACACGTTCTCACCAAATTTTGTGGTAATCAGTCCAGTCGTTACCAAATAAATGGGGACGGACAGATAGACATCGAATCCATTCTAATAAGGTTTTTTTTCATACAAAACCTTAACAATTAGATCAAATTTCAATTTACCTGTACACTCAGAAACAATTTCAAAATTTGCTTGACAGTCACATCCTATTGTCCTCTCTCCCCATTAGTTATAAAATGCTTGATCTGGATGCAGTCGCGAGGCTCTTAAATCCCCATCCAACGTATCAAGCCACAGTTGTTTTGGCTAGCCTTTGGTCGCTTATCATCAACTTCGATGTTCAGACCAATTTTGGCAAGTGAATTCTCCTTAGCGCGAATTACGTGACCAGTTTTTCTACGATCGGTGAAACACCATATCGATCGCGGATACCCTCATTTCGGACAGGATCAAAAAGTATCATGCCACTAGTCCAACTCCACATCTTCTTTTCCACCACAAGGCGCCATTTATTGTCTTTTATAGTCGGTCTCAGAACCTACTCAGAACCATAGAGAGCGACAGAACAGACGATATTGCCGTAAATTTTAGATTTGAGATGTCGATCACAATGAACACTAGTTGTGGAACGCCAATTCATCCAGGTTGCGTTAACACGTGAAGCATTTTCATAACGCAGTTCTCCATTGGCTGATAGCATTGCCTCGAGATATTTAAATCGCTCAGTTCTGGTCAGGTCACTGCCGCTAACAGTGATTGTGCCTATTTCATGGGGATCACATGCATGAGGCAATCATTCCATTTTTGGACAAATTGATCGAGGTCATATTTGCTATTAGACGCTAGGAAAACATCATTTACATAAAGCAATGTACAAGGTGCTGGACGTTGGATGTCCCGCGTGACAGCGTCCATAACAAGAACAAAGAGGAGTGGTGAGAGGACACTTCCTTGATGAACACCAACCGAGACACGAAGCGGTTTTGATAGACCTGCTAGACTTAGAACTTTACTTTTCCGATAGTGGTAGAGCAGTTGGAGCCAGCGCACGAGTTCTTCCGACACTAAGAGTTGTCGTAGAGCATACCAAATGAGTTCACGTAGCACACGATAAAGCGCTTTTTCCAGATTTAGAAATGAAATATACGGTGTTTCGCCATGAGTAACCGCGCAGCGTGTATTGCGTCAGTAGTTCCGCAGTCATTCACAAATCCGGCCCGATTCACGATTATCTCAACGATTTCGCGAATATGGTTGTCAAGAATGCGTTCAAAAATCTCCATGGTATGGGAAAGTAACCGGATGAGACGATAACTTGAACATTCTGCTGGATTATCTTTCCTTTTCCATATTGCACCTGTGGACCTATCTTGCCAATCAGATGGTGTTCTACCTTCCTGAATAATTCAAAGAATTCACTGAGCCACAGTGTTAGTCCTAGCTCTTCGCTTTCCAGAGCTCAGATGCGATGTTGTCGTCATCCGATTTCATTTGTAGTAGTAGCTTAAGTACTGAGGAAGAGAGTAAGTAGCTTTCGAAATACGTATTTACTAACTATTAAAATATATTGTAGTAGGAGCAAGCTACCTAGTTTTATTTTTATTTAGAAGAACTACAAGCATCGCAACGATAACTATTTCATTTGTTTTGTTTGCTTCCTCGATTGCAATTGCGCTGACAGGTGGAACTGTTCCGAATCTCGGCAATGATTGTGGAAGTGGAAGATGAATAAATGCTTCGGTTGAAATCTGAAATATTCTCGCTATCTATCTGTCGCGGCTCGACAGTCGGTAAACAAAGTTGTTGTTGTCATTAACGCAACAGAAGTGTTCGATATCCTGTGTGCATTCATTTTAGCTTTTGGAAAGTCGACAGAGATCTCTCTCGCTATCGCGAGTGTCCAGTTTATCGTAAAGATTTTTGTAATGACCCGCTCGGGTGCCAGCGATCGCTTTCTTTGCTTCTCGGTTGGCATTCTTATAAATTTGCCAATCAGCGAGCGTTTTATCGTCGAGAAGCTTGTGGTGGAGGCGTTTTTTTCACGGACCTTTCAACATCGTCATTCCAAAGCCACCGCTTGCCTGGCTTCGATGATCGTGTCATTCATTTGCTTCCACGATTCTTCCACATTTGTTATGGTTGATAATCGCGTAAGTAAGATCATTTCTTCTTTCTTTTCATGAAATCGTCACCATTTAATGCGCGCCGGACCAGTGCGTTCTTCATACTGTTTTGTGGGTAGCTTAATTCGCAGGACCTCAATCAGCGTCCGATGCTGAAGTGTAATGGTCTGATAGGGAACGGCTTTGCAATCAGTGACGATGGTAAAATGTCGGTATCTTATGCCAATATAATCGATTTGCGTTTTACTGTTCCCACTATAAAATGTAGGAAGATGAGACAATCGTTTGATGAACCATTTATTTATAAGTGCAAAGTCACGGGTGTCCGCAAAACCGGGTATACACTCGCCACCCTCATTGGCGGTCCAGAACCCCTTTCCCCCATGGCTTCTGTTATCGTCTGCCTTTTCGCTCACAGGACCATTAAGGTCGCCGGCAATGATGATATAGTCGTCAACAGACACGGTAGAAGCCTTTTCATCGAGAAGTTGCCAGAAGGAATCTTTCTCGGCATTAGATCGACTTGTCTGCGGTGCGTATGCGGTGAAGAAGTGAATAGTGCGATCAGCTGTTATAATGGTGGGCTTCATCAACCCATTATCAAATTCTTCAACCTCTTTTCTTTAATGGCATCACGGAAACCCTCTGAGATGGCATTGCCAACATCTTTATAGCCATTTTTTAGTACTTGGGTTTTTGAGTAAAACACTCAATCTAGTCATCAGTTAATGGCATGCTTCAGATGAGTGGTCACTGGAGACGAAACGTGCACCTATGGATACGCAAGATCAGGCGAGTCAATGGTTGGCTATGAATGAGTCCAGACCGAATAGTCAAGCAGTTTTCAGTCGAAAAAAGGCGACACTCACGACTTTTATCTATTACAAGGTATTGTGCATCATGGATTTTTGCCAGAAGATCAAGCAGTAAAATTCTTCGGGTGTTACAAGACGATTGCGTGATGCAAATCATAAAATAAAAGGATGTTTCGACAAACAACTGTTCTTTAATGCCATCATTATCTGCCATAATACTATTCAGTAGTCACCGAATTCAATCGCTCTGTTCATTATTTTAAAGCGGATAATATCAATTTTGATAATTTTAGGATTTATATTTTCTGAAAAAATCCTGGGAACTTTTGATCAAGTTAGTATTTCTTATCCTTTACGATTATGCTAGTTTGTTTCTACTTTTCTCCTAACCAAATCGCGGAATAATTTTAGCTGAGCTCTGTTTTTCATTTTCGGAAAATCAGCAATATTGTGAATCGTATTCTAAGCCAACTCGATCTGATTGTAATTCGCGGTTTTCTAAAAATCCAAATGAATTTAATTTATTTTGGCTGCAAAAGATCGAGAAAATCAACTCCAGATGTTGGGAATCGATGTTTGCACACCTCTCATTAAAAGTAGCCTGATAACGACCTCATTCTGATACGTTCGTGCTGTTAATTGCCATCAAAAGCGATTATCTTTCAACTTTGTTCTATGGAAACTCAAAGACTTAAAACCGAAGTGTGAAAGAGATTACTCTTACAATGAAAATTCACTTAAAATTTCTAAAACTTTCAACATTGTAAATTGATTATCAGCAAATAAATTCAATTCGTGGAAAATCACAAGAAATTCTAAAAGATCCTCGAGAGAGTTTTACATAAATTTCCGTATTTCAGAGCAGCTAACAAAAGCCCCTCCCCGTCTAATCCTAGAAAATCCGCGAAACTCTCAGACGCACTTCTTGTCTTAAAAAATTTCAATTGCCAAGCATCATCCGAATCAGTCACGGTTTCTCTGTTACAAACCAAATTCTACTCTCGGATTTCCCAGCAAACCCATAGCTGGCTTCATCACAGTATCTCCTCCTGCGATGGCTGGCAGCAAGCCTTACCCTTCATCATCAGGCACTCTAATGGGACTTTGATTAAATTACCTTTTGCAAAATATTGCTTTTGTCATGACATATAATCTCGCCAAGAAAATCCAATTATGTAAAATGTTGAGGTGTTTTCCACTTAACGTCTAATACTCCTGAATAATTTTTCCCTTTTCCAATGATGATAGCAGGCAGAGATACGCATCAAAGTTACGCTTTCTATTCCCAGGAACCACCCCAGCACACGTCTTCTGCTGAAATGGAAGGGAGGAACTCAGCCTAGGTCGTAGCAAATCGAGATCACTTGTGTAAAGAAAATGTCTTGTAGATAATAATAACAGTTATTGATCGCACGGCAAGAAGTTGAAGGTATCATTTTCAATTAATGAAAAGACATTACGGAATAGGCTTTTTGTGGAAGTGCTCGGAGTTTGTTGTTGTCTGTTAGGCAGCCGAGAATTGCGAGGCGTAAGTGGGCAGAAACAGTCCTCCCCAGGAGAATACACGGAAGACTTGGATGCACGAGTAATTAATTGGAAATTGGTAAAGTTTAGAAATTAAAACGGAATTTCCTGTACTTCACCTTTGAAATATGTGAAAAAGATCGATATATAGGGAGATGGGAGCGAACATTAACAAAGGAATTTTGCAGGGCGATACAATGAGGGCTTTCCTGAATCGTTTCATGAACCAGGGAGATATTAATATCAGAGGTGTGACGTTCAGACCAGGAAACTTCAAGAAACTCTCAACGAAGCATTCGTGAAAAATTCAATTTGGTGGAAAATTCATTACGCTGTAATGCAGATTTTCCTTAAAAGGTCGGTTAGAAAACTGTTGATGTATGTTTCTATAGCTTTTTTATATGCCCCTATAGTTTCGCTCCAGAACAAGCATTTTAAAAGCATATTTCTTAAGAGCAAGCCCTATGCAGCCCCGTACCCTATTCAAAGATTTGATTTTGTAGGGGATCGAAGTCATGGCTATATTTAGTTCACTTGCGACATCTTTTTCCGAGAGTTCAATCGAATGTGACCAGATTCTCATAAACCCTCCTCCTGGTGGTAGGTAATATATTCCATTGCAACGGGGTCCTTGGAACAAGTAACTTTATTATTGTTTCCGTTTTTGGTCGATACAATTGTGAGTCGTATTTCATCCGAATGTCATTTGTATGTGCAAAACATTCAAAAAGTTCTTGTATCTTTGCTAAACGAAAATGTTTTAAGCCGTTCATCCTTTGATCTGATGCATGTATTTGCATTTTATATCTCACGGGTGAATATTTCACTTTTCAGTTTCTTGTGAACATTTTTATTACATTTTGTGCCTTCCTTGTTGTTTTCACTTTCTGCTGCTTTGCTGGGCATTTTATACTCTGTCGACGATTTCGATTTCGTTGCTCAGATGTTTAGATCCTTCTTACTTAAACCCTTGTCTGCGTTAGTCGTACACAATCGGCGAGGCTTTTCTGCGACGTTGAAATGAATGAAATGGAGAGATTCTTCCAAGTCCGCGGCATCCAACCCCAAATGAAATGGGAAAAGCTTTTAGCTGTGCCTCGCTTCTGAAGGATTCTTTGATATGCGTGCACCCTGAGTCGTGTTAAATCCAATAATGAAAATTGCATTATGTTGCGACTAAATCAACTTTTTTACTCACTCTTTTTCATTATTTAGATTCTTGAATTTAAAGAAAAAGCATTGCTTTAAGATGGGAAAGAATGTTCACTTTAAATATTGTGGAATTCTGTGAAAATAGCTCAATTTATGCCGAATTTGGTTGTTTCTTCTCCTCGGATAATTTGATGAACTTTAACTTTAAAAAAGAAAATATTATATTTAGATGAATAAGAATTTTTCAGTGATTAATTATTAGTAGAAGTGGAAATCAGTGGAACATGCCAGAACTTCGATTCAATCAGAATATTCATCCCTTGGTGAGCAACAAAGAAGGAGCACTAGCCCAAAATAGTCTCAACTTGATCGTAGTATTGAAATAAGTGCATTACCAAATTTTAGACAAGGCAGCGAAATCGCATCTAGTGCTGCTAATGCGTCAAGGGACATCGATGTTTTGCCCATTGTTGCAGATAAGGAGAGTGAGATGATCCGTCAGACTGAGAGCCTTAATTACCTTGACTTCAACTCTAGTTGCCTCTCTTTCGAAATTCAGAGGCCAAGGTCCATGATCCGGTGAAAGAGTAAACAGATGTCGTCAGCGTAGTTGAAGTGTCGGAGGAAAGATGTTATTGTCCATTGAACTACTTCACGTGCTCCGCAACGATAACAAGAAGAAATAATATCAGTAACAGGATGCAAATATGGCAGGCTCCGCTTTGGGCCTGAAATCCCTCCGAGATTTAATCTCAGTGAACTCCGTGATATTCTGCGCCATCATATGTCACTCTGATAATGGCTATTAGTCTCTCTGGAAAGCCTCTCTTCGACAAATATCAGGCTTTCGAGATGTTCTTTCATGCGTTTCAGGGTTAATTTAGGTATTATCTTTGGGAAGGAAGCACACAGATATCCTCCAATTGCCACACATAAAATAGGTGTCCTTCTTTGGAATTTTAACAATAATCCTCTTCTTCCGCGCCCTGGGAAAGGTTTCGAATTCCCAAAATGTCCGTCCGAATGAAAATAGCAGATCTGCAGAAACTGCAGGTACAGAAATAAACAGCTCTGCGAGAGACCGATTGAGTATTTTGGCCGAGATGATTTGTCAACCGATGGGACAATCTGTATTCATATGTTACGATGGCCAGTTAAAAGCCATGGTGAAGTGTCCCTTTCATTTCTTCACCTGCTATTCACCGCAAATTTGTGGTCGACTGCTAACGTTCTTCACAGAAGTATCGACTTGCGACTACATGCAAGATCCTTCGTGGTGAGTGAGTGCTGCGGTATCTTCCACTTACCTAATAGCACACCAAGAAGCACACTCAAATCGTCATCAAACCGCAATTACGTGCAGAACCACGCAAACTCTGATATTGATAAGTCTCTTTCGGACGGCTATTAAGTTCCTGTATCATGCTATTGACTTTGACAATGCTGTGTGCTGTGTGATGACACCTGCATATTTCCTCGCCTTTGTTGTTTGGTATTGTTTCAGATGTTAGCGCAGCCTAATCAGGTCGAGAAATTGGGAAGCGCCACAATGCCAAGCACTCAGGACGCAATGCCAAGCACTCAGGCCGCAATGCCAGACGGGCCATTGTATTGTCTTCTAACATCAGCTATTTAACGACCCCTATTCCTTATTAAGGTAGGCCTATTACCGGGCATCGGTTGTTTTGCCGTCTTTAATGATGAATATGTTAACTCAGGTCATCCATTCCCTAGGTAAGAATGATGACATAGCTAAGCATCGTCCCGCCATTCATTCGAATGACACCAAGTATTCTTGGGGTCGGACTTAAAAGTTTAGTGAAAATCCTGTTATTACTAACAAAGTTATTGTAGGTCAGAGTTGCCTTTTTCATATCAAACTACTACTCCCTAAGAGATAAAATGTCAGTAGCACATCGAATTGAATATCTGGTATATTTAACGTATATACACTACGGACTATGTATAAATAAAACCGTCGTGTAGTCAAATATTCTTACACAGAAAAATTAACAAAACCTTTCATATTTGAAGCGCGAAACTTCGGATTTCCGACTTGTTTCATTTTCATTCTAATGAGTCTGATCAGGTTGCCCGGAAGCTTCAAATTGAGATAATATTTTGTACAGTATCCAGCGATCGGTACTGACGTACGGTGCTCGGAGCCAGTGAAAATTTTATGGATATCAAAGATACAGGGTGCGGCAGCATAACTTCCATTTTTCAAAACTCAATAAAAACTATTGTATGCATCGGAAAATATTTATTTATTTTTTATAATGTAGGTACATGTCTAAAGTTTTTATTTACATTGTTTTGAAGATCAAATCTGTTAAGTGACGTCCCCCATTCTCCATACATTGCGTAAACCGATTTCTGGCGTTTGTCATGACTCTTGTTAGCATAGCAGGTGTTATGTTGGCAATTTCTTCTTGGATGTTGGTCTTCAAATCTTGTAGGGTTCTTGGACGGTTCAATGCAAAGGCTTTTGATGCAATTCTCGAGGGTTGGTGTCAGCCCAGTAGCGCATGTTTTGTTTGTTAACTGACCCATACAAATGAAAATGGGCTTCATCGCTAAAACAAACAATAGCACCCTCCGGAACGACATCAAGAAGAAGCTCACACGCGTTCGTCCGAGAATTGAAGTCACGTTCTGAAAGTTCCTGCACTATCGCCATCTTATAGGGATGAAAATGAAGATCATCACGAAGAATTCTTCTCACAGAACGATCGGATAGTCCAAGGGCAGATGCGTGTTTGCGCGCAGAACGCCGTGGCGATCACAATATTGACGCTCTCACTGCTTCAATGTTCACAGGTGATCTAACGGGCCGAGGGACTCTTCCTTTTGTCGCACTTGTAGTTTGTCTGAATGTAGTGACCCACGTAACAATTGATTTGCGGTCTGGGACGGGAGCCAACGCTGTGTTGCAATAACCGAACATCCGCTTGAAAAGTAAACCTCAACGGCAAAGGCATACTCCTCACTATTCCAACGCATGATGGCGACCGTGTCAGGACAAAACTGTACAGTATCCCCTCTTGAACGAGACCACTAGCGCTCCGCTATGACATCAACTAACTGAGTGGCGCGCATTTTAAAAAAGGAAGTTATGCTGCCGCACCCTGTATTTCAGCATATATTAAAACAAGTCGGGAAACCGGAAGCTGGACGCTTCAGGTACGAAAGGTTTTGTGTATTTCTTAGTACGTAGCACGTAATATATTCATATATTATGTGAGAGTATCCACTTTCTGACATTCACTGACATTCATAGTCTTCAATTTTCAAAGAAGCAAAAAATTTGAGGTATTATAACTTTGCTAGTAATAGTGCGATTTCCACCAAACTTGGTATGATCATGCTCTATATTATAGCCTATATCACTGCAAAATTTCATAGTACTAGGGTGAACTTAAGGGGGGTTTCCAATCAATTACAAAAAATTGTAGTAATATACTATTATTAACTTTATTTAAACAGATATCGGCATGGAAGGTATTTCGGAGCCCAGGCGCCGTATAGTGGCAGCCTCCTGAGTTTTTTCAGATTTTTCGGTTTGGTAGTTTCTGAGAATGGCCCCCTTAAAGAAATGATCGCTTTCCACCCCCCGCGCTCCCCACCCTTCCAACGAATGTCAAAACTAAGATCGGCTTTGAAAAGTACTAATCGGGACCTTTAATTTAATACCCCACATGACTATATTTGATGAAAAAAAATTTTACACCCCCCTTTTGCATGTATGAGGACCCCCCCCCCTTAAATTCGACGTAAAAGGATGTAATTCACTGTATGCGTGAGCGTTCATAGTTCCCACCTTTCTACCAAATTTGGTGTCAATCGCTATAACCGTCTCCGAGAAAAATGCGTGTGACGGACAGACAGACAGACAGACAGACGGACAGACAAACAGACAGACAGACAGACAGTAAACCGATTTTAATAAGGTTTTGTGTTTACACAAAACCTTAAAAAAGCACAATTGTTGGCAACAAGTTAGGAGGAAGCGTTTTTAAATCTATAACTAATAAATCATGAAATCGAAGAACGAAAGAGATCATGAAATGCTAAAATAAATTAATCGTAAAAATTATGTACAAATAGTCAGTTTTGTTGCCAGGATTTAATCGAATTAAATAAGTCATATTTAACAAAGCAAAACATGAATTTCTGGATGCACTTAGTAAAGCAAGTAGAATCGAAATCGAAGCACTATATGCAGAACATTTATTAAGGAAGAGCCCGGATAATATTCTTCAATGTTGTTTGAAATAATTCAATTGTTCAAATGCATATGTGAACTGAATTTTCTACCAAACATTGAAAGCTATTCCCATTTTCATGCTTGGTTACCTGTCTTATCCATCTATTCCATCTACTCCACTTACAGACTGCGTATTTCCCGAAGTCAAATGTAACAATAAAAATCCAATAATTTGATTTCAGCTCTAGAAACGTTCCGTACGTAAAGCCTCACCTGTACGTAGACATGAATATTAATGCGAAAGAAAAAACATAAACCATCGTGAAAAATGTCATAGGAACATTGTTTCTGCGAAAAATTGCTGAAAACTGGATAAAAGCTCTCGTTAGCGAGATTAAATCAAAAATTCGTTTACCAGATGAAATTTCCACGTTTATCATGCACACTTCCATTTCGATCTGCCTCTCAATCTTGTATACGATTCGAATCGAATTTAGAGAGTGGAGTGAATGATTTAATTGAATATTTTCTGAATTGAATGATTCTTTCAGGTCGGAAGACTTAATTTATTCTCAAAGTCACTTGAAGAAGGAAATTCAATTTTCATTCTTTGCAGGTGTAAAGAAAGTTAAGCTTTGGTGGGTGTAGGAGAAAGAAAAATTTTGAAGCAGATGCCAGGAAATCTTTCAATTAACTGTGATATTTCCTTTTTATTAATGAATGCAAAATGTCCGTAAAATTGCCTATTTATGCTGAATAATCACTAACACTTTAAAATTCAAGAGGTTGGAACAATTTTCAGCCCCTCATCATCAGAACCAATCGAAGATTAACTAACTAGGAGCTGGCATAAAATAAAATTGACCGCATTGTGAGAATGTTGCGGTGGCCGAGTGGAGTGTGGATCATCTTCCTGATCTCATTGTACTGTATTTGACCCTTGGTTCCGTCACGGACGTTTGTCTTCATTGTCTTTCTCTCACTACTGTTCGACTATGGCTTGCACATCGGTCTTGCTGCAAAGTCAGTAATCAAATTTTCATGATGAATTGAATTGAAGCTACTTATGATAACAAAAGTTAGCCCCTTCGTTAGCTCCGGTTTTCAATCTATTTACTATGAAAAGTTAAAATAGAAACCAACAACAACCAACCAACGAAATTTTTTCCCAACCAAGGCCATCTCTCTTGTTGAGGACCAGGTCGCCGGGGAGTCGCAGGTTCTCCCCGTATATCAGCTCAGTAAAACTGGCAGCAAACTCTTCGCGGACGGTTGTACTGTGGCCGAGCTGAACGAAAGACAAGACCTGAGGTCAAGAAGGCTCGTCGCCAATGTTTTAGCATCCTATTAGACTACGGATGATATGCAGTTGTCCGCTAACATTTGAATCCCAAGAACTTTCTGAGTTCCGAGAAGAGTGTAGATTCAAATTGCATTCCCTGGTCTGTGATGACGGCGGCGGCAGCACCAATTCTCATGACCGTACCGTTATGTTCTTCAGAAGTGTTGCCTCATGCCACCTCGTAAACAAATTAACGATAGTGAGGCAAGACTTATAGCCGTACGAGTTTCGCAAAGGGCCTACATATAATGTCGAGGTATATAGTCGGGGTATATAGTGTACGCCTTTCTTCCTAGCATGTCTAGTGACTTTACAGTTTTAGCATGCGATGGCCCAAGTGTTCACGGCCTCGTTCATGGATGGCCAGAAATACTTGCTGGAAATTAGCCGATTCGTTGTCTGATTACCAGGATGCGTAAGATAGTGCACGGAGCGAAACATTTCCTTACGAAAGCCGGCCGAAATATATGGCATAATAATTATAATAATAATCGTTGGCGCAACAATCCATATTGGATCAGGGCCTTGAAGTGTGTTAGAGCACTTCATTCACGACCGTAACGGTACACTACAGTAGACTGTAGGAGGCAATGTGGTCAGCATTGCGCTCGCCCGACATTATTACTCTGATTTAACTTAGGTACTCATTGACAGCTGAGTCGCATGGTATCCGACGTCAAATCACGATACAAATTCCACTGGCACCAATGACATTTGAGCCGCGACATTCCGTACGATAGCCTTGTGCTCTAATTACTCAGCTATCCGGACACATTGAATGAATTTGAAAAATAAATTGAGTGACAATTGATTTGTTGTTTCAAAACATATGTGAGAGCAGCGCCTACTGCGATCTCAGAGGCATCCACAAAAACGGCTAGGGGTGCATCGTGTCGAGCAAATGCCAAGAGTGTAGTATCAACCAGTTGCTGTCGCGATTTATTGAACGAGCAGACAGCCTCTTCAGACCACACAATTTCTGGTGTGTCCTTTGTTTTGGGGCCAGACAAGTACGCGTTGAAAACAGACTAGTGCTGGGCGGCCTTGGGCAGGAAACAACAATAGAAGTTCAGCATGTCCAAGAACCTCCGCAAATCCTTTACAGTTTTCGGACGCGGGAAGCTTGAGATCGCTGGCACCTTGTCTGGGTCGGGCTGTATTCCGTGAGGGGAAATGAAGTGGCCGAGGGATCTCACCTATGTCATGAGGAACTTGCATTTCTGAACGTTTAGAACTAAACCGGCTTGAAGGAGACGTTGAAAAATGCACTCGAGATGGGCTAAGTGCTGAAACTCTGAGGAAGAAGCAACCAAAATATTATCCAAATATATGAAACAGAAGTCGAGGTTTCGCCGGACCGAGTGGATGAACCTTTGAAAGGTTTGCGCCGCATTGCACAATCCGAAAGTCATCCGGGTGAACTCAAAGAGTCCAAAGAGTGTGCTTATTGGTTGGTTTTTGGAATGTCTTCTGGAGCTACAGGGATTTGGTGATAGGTCTTGGTTAAATCCAAGGTCGAAAAGATGCAGCAGTTTGCGAGAGGATGCACAAAGTCGTGGATATATTATCGGTCTGGAACAGTCTGCGTTTTTAGCCTTCTGTAATCCCCACAGGGACGCCATTCGCCATTTGGCTTAGGGACCATATGGAGTGGGGAAGACCAACAGCTGTCCGAAGGTCTGCAGATATCCTGTTGCATAAGTTGTTCAAACTCTTTCCGTGCAATAGCCAGCTTCTGGGGTGGTAGAAGATAGGGGAAACTGTAATGTTAATGTGGTGCTGCACATTGTGCTTCACTGGTTTAGAGAGAGTACATTCGGTAGTAATCTGGCTGAACTTCTGGAGGAGTGCCCGAACACGAGAGATTATTACTTAGCTGAGATACCATTTGGCCCGACGAATTAAGGTTGGTCGTAGGATCTATAAGAGGCGTGTATACTAGTATGAAGAAGCTGACATCCGCCAGGATGAATCGCTACGAAAACGTCCTATGCAAGCAAAGACTCATGTTCATTTGCCTATACCCGTATGCTTATGCCTGTATGTGTTAATTCGGGAGGAATTTGCTGCCGCCAGTTTTAACGATTGAGAAATTAGTCGATAGGTGTCGTGGTACGGGAAGAACTGAAACCTCCGCACCAGTATCTACGAGATAACTGCGCCCGCTGAGAGGGTCATATATTGTTAGGCGACGTGGCGCTGCGTTCTGGGTGGCCGTCACCAGGACCCCCCGCGGACCTAGCTTTTTGAGGTAGGCGCGAATTTATAAGGCATCGTACATTTGATGACTTTCTCGCCGAATCTGCGATGGTAGCAATAAATACTTCGGTCCGTAGGTTGTCCTGACGACCTGCTACCCGATCGCCCTTTTCGAGCAGAAAACCACGAGCGAGCTCGCGACCTGGCGCCCGAACGCTGAGCGTCCATCTTCGCTCTCATTTCAGCCAATCTGGCCACTAGCGCGGCTATTTCACGATTCAGCTCGCCAACTTCGTCAGAAGGCTGCTCAACGGCCGCTATTCTTGGACGCGCGTGCACCTCCTGCACCTCATCGGCCGTAGCTCCGAGCATCTCCAAAGAACCGGAGACGCACACGAGGACCGCCTGGGTGCCCTCTAGGAGCCGTCGCAGCCAGAGTGATTTCAACAAGTCGTCGTCGATCTTGCTCCCACCCAATTGCTTCATTTCGCGAAGCAATTGACTGGGAGTTTGATTGCCCAACTACAAACCTGCCAGCAAGTGATGCAGCTTCATTAACTCACTTACCGACAGGCGTTTGATTAACTCGGTTTTCAACAGTGTGTATACCTAAACTCGCATGGTTAAATTTGGTCGCGTTCGCCGTTATTCCGGACATGTGGAACTGCGGTTCCAAATGGACAGTTCCGGATTCCATCGCCAAAATGAAGGGACACGAACAGCAAGGGCGGTCACCCGAGGGTCTGATAGGCCTGCCGCGTCTTGATTGTCAAACGACATAGCTAAAGCTAAGTTAACAAAGCGAGTGTTGTCGAAGACGCGGCTGTACCGGACTCTAACAAGGTCCTGACTACGCAGGCCGTACCCACAAATGCCGGCACAAACGAAACGCACCAAAGTGGAAAGAACTCGCCACAAAAGCGAAACTCCACCGACGAACGTGTCAACAATGTGTTTAAAATTATTTGTATACATACATAAAAAATGATAATAAATAGTAGTATAAATACCTAAACTTAAATTTTTTCTTTCGGTGGCTCCTTGCGGCGACGTCGTCGAAGTCAGTTGATTGTTGAGTTTGTCTGGCCGAACTGACTGCAGTCCATTTGCTGTAAAATTATATGATGCCGATGACCAGACAGTCGCTCCTAGTTCGTGTTCTCAACGCCGCTGACGTGACACAAGATTTGAAGCACGATTTAGGTGAAAATATCCAAATATCATCGGGAAGGTAGTAGACTTCTTCAAAAAATTGCAGACACACCAGCGTGTAAGGCGAATTCGAGGAAGGGGCAACAAAAATGTTCGCCGGTGGCACTTTGACAGTGCGTGAAATGTATCAAGTCAACCCCGTATTTCTTCGAATTCGCTGATTACGTATAAGAGTTCTCAGTCAAATTTAGGAGCTTGTATTTAACCTTTTATTCTATTATTATTCGAAATAGGTTTTTGACATATTTTTCGTATGTTGCAAAGTTCAATACACAATTTCAAGAAATTACTCTTATTATAAATTACTTTTATTATAACTCTGAGATATTAGAAATAATACTGATTTCCGTATGTAACTGTTTTCTTTCTGCAAGAAAATCTGATAACTCCGAGATGTTAGAAATAATACTGATTTCCGTATGTAACTGTTTTCTTTCTGCACGAAAATCTTTCCTTTCACCGTGACTGCCAACCAACTATTATTTTTCCTATCTGACGTTTTTCGTCACCTACTCTGTTCTTCACTCTTGTAGCGAGTTCTGAACTGAGTAGAGCGCCGGTGACGTCATCTGTCCACTGGTATTCGCGACATTCGAAATAAATTTCAAATGCCGCGAATCTTGCCGCGCCACACACGACTGAGTTCCTTTCTCGTAATCATAAATAACAATTTGTCATTTTCACTGCATGAAATCAAATGTTCACCATTTAAGGAAAACTCGATTTTAAGAAAAAACTTTATTTTATTTCATAATTTAAAATATAATGCTAACAAAAACTTCACAACTTTTAATCCTTTTCATACTTAATTCACAAATCAATTGTCACTCAATTTATTTTTCACATTCAATTCAATTATTTATTTCGGCCTCATCCAGGCCTACTCCGCCACGGAGAACACTGGTGGTGGTAACCGTGAATCGAATTAACAACATTCGAAATAAATTTCGAATGTTGTTAACCCCGCTGCGCTTCAAGGCCCTGGCGAGATCCAAGGTCCAAGTTTGCCAAATAATGCGTAAAATCTTGGATAAGATGAATGGAGTACCGGTCAAGAATCGGCTGAGCAGTGTTGTTGGTAGAGGAATTTGAAATTTTCCCTGACGACTGAAGAGAGGTTGTGGGGCATATCAGGAACCTATGCTGCATATCTATCACCAGTTCATAGTGACACTGGAAGTCTGCGTCTAATATGGGGACACTGATGTCAGACAAAATGAAAAGATAGTACGCAAGCCAAAACTGACGTCTACTTGCCTGTAAGTTACGATGGGCGTGGAGTTTACCCCTGCCACTATTTTTTTGCTGCTGACCAAGTTGATTTTGCCAGGAGACGGGGAGGAACGAGGCCTCGGCGCTCGGGTACCTCGTGGTTTTGTCCATAATCACGACTAACACCTCCAAAGAACCGCCATTGGTGCACTCTTTTATGGCCTACGTGCCCTCCGGCAGTGGCTGAAGTCATAAAGAATTTAGCAGATCAGACCCAAACTTGTCCTCACCTGGATGCTTCATTTCCCGAAGCAGCTGGCTGGGTGAGCGGTATGAAAGCGTTAAATCGGTCAGTAAGTGATTCAACTTGACTGTCAAGACGTCGGTGACAAGCGCGATTGGCTCCTCTTCAAGCCTAATCAAATAATTATTAAATTTAGTGGTGGCGGCCGTTGACATCCGCTCGCGCGAACTGCGCGTGCATTTGGAGAAGTTCCGCCGCTAAAAGAGTATCACCTTAACCGAAACGACGGTTACCCTGGCAGAATGTCCCTCTATCTCCTTATTTTCATGCGATATATTTGACCTGGAAAAACTTGAGTGGAGCATCGTAACGGAGAAAAAAGTAACAATAAGGCTAATTCAATTGAAAAAACAAACGACTTCAAACGGGACACACAAACTCAACTCACTGCAAAGGATATTATTAACTCAAAACAAAATGAGGCTGTTAAACACAGAACTACCCAGTCTCTGAACAAAGATACTCAGAATAATACAACATATGCATGTGGAATGTTGGCTTGATCACAAATGTCAATGCCCCTCCTCAGCTATTCTTTTTTGGCACCTTTTTCTTCGGCCTTAGTCTCCTTTGTGTAGATAACTTGCGAATGATGTTGAAAAAATTGCTTTATTAAAACTCATCCTGGGGTTCTTAAAGTAGCGGCTTCGTCAACGATCATCTTCGCTATACCTGTTTTCCTACTTCTTGGTTTTTATCTGCTGATTCTGTTGCAGAATCACTTGATGCAACTATATGTGCTGATGCTGAATATGCTGTGGTATTTGCTGATGTTGAATTTGCTGCTGCTATTGATAATATTGTTGTTGTTGTTGTTGTAAAGCACTCTGTTGTTGCCGCAGTACAACTTGTTGCTATTGTCGCGAACAGATTTATTGCTGCTGCTGTAAAATAACTTGGGGGTGTTACACTGCCGCTCTTGCATGGTGGTAGTTGTTGACATTAATTGCATTGGTATATGACGCCAAATTCGCAGTGGAATTCACAACAAACAACCTGGCCACGGAGGCCGTCAAATCAATTAAAAGAAAATTTTGTTAAAAAACGATCTAAGAGAGACGAGTTATTCCTTCAGCGGCAAGCTAAAAATTTCTAATTTCACATTCTTAGGTTTTGTATAGAACAAAACCTTATTAAAATCGGTTTAGTGTCTGCTTATCTGTCTGTCTGCCCACCTATCTGTCTGTCTGTCATACGCACTTTTCTCGAAAACGGTTGTAGCGGTTGACACTAAATTTGGTGGAAAGGTGGAACGGTGAACACTCATGCATACAGTGAATTACATTATTCTTTGTCAAACTTAAGGGGGAGTCTTCACATATATGCAAAAGGGGAGTGCACATTTTTTTCACCAAATATAGTCATGTAGGGTGTCAAATTAAATTTTGATTAGTACTTTCCGATATCTGTTCAAATAAAGTTAATAATGATATGTTAACATAATTTTTAATAATTGGCTGCGAAACCCCTCTTAAGTTCATTGTAGAATCATCCAATTTTGCAGAAATGTACGCTATAAGATGGAGTACAATCCTACCAAATATCCAATTCCAATCCAAAATTGTCAACTGAGTCGGCAAGGCCTACTTTCTATCGGCCTGGAGGCAGGTTGTGCTTGGTACCGCTGAGCCACAAGCTTCTACCAGCAAAAGAGTCCCGCCTAGGGAGCTGCACTTTATTCCCAAGAATTTCATTGAACTTGATGTTGTTAACTGTATATATGTAGGTTGTCCTTTATGAGAAGAACCTAGATATGTGTTTTAAACGCATTGATACCATTTTCTTATTTTCTCAGTTAACCATTACAATTATTTTCGCCTTTTATTTGTGCGGGTTTCAACAATTTTTGCTTCAATATTGACAAGGCTTTGTAAAACTAGAAGTATTTAAGAAAATTAATTAGCCTGGAAGTTAGTCCTCGCATTATTCCTGATGCGGGTCACGGTTGAATTCAACCGCCTGATATCCCCTTAAATTATGAATTCATCTTGATTTTCCTTTCATATAACCATTACTTACCTCGGCTAATCTAACTAATGGAAAATAGGCGAAAATGTTGCATAATGATTATGGACCCCCAAATCCCAAATTCTACCCATTCCGCCTTTGAATTTTGAATTTATTCTCTAAAGTTTTGGAATAACCCATTGGCATTAAATACCATTTGGCATTAAATACCAAAATTGACACGAAAAAGTTATATTCCATTTGACCCTAATCTGATCCCAAAAACCCAATTGATGTTCGATATGAAATTGAAAATCTGATGTGTCTTGATTAACCCTAATTGGTTGATGAAATAGGGAAGCTTCGATATTCCAAGAGATTTTTCATTTCGCAAGTTGTTATTGGCTGACAGATTACTGAGATTGGATTTTTATCCCGTATCAAGATTACATCGTTATTCGCCGCTTCCACCGTCTCTGTTTCCATCACAATCTACCTCCGCCGTCGCAATAATCGATAACAGCATGATGTCCGTCTGCAAGAGGCTGCGACAAAGGGTAGCAGAGTTTAGCTTCACATGATTACATGGCAGCCGAGATTGATCTAATCTTTTTTGATTCGTCTGGTATAGATACGAAAAATTATACTTTTTCTCGTTTTTATTTTTCGCTGCAAATTGTCTCCACTTGAATAAAATTGTTTACTGAAAAGTGAAAAGTTTCATTGCATTGCATTGCCTTTTTTTTTGATAAGCACATTAGTAGAATTAACATGTCAACTAAGCAGTTTCTTACGAAAAGATTAATGAATCTTATCACCAACTATATGCATATTAAAGGCTATATACGAATAGTAGCTGCTTATCTGCAAAAAGTTGGTAGCCGCTGCTCCTTGCAACCTTTCGTAGATATGAATCTCAGCAAATCTGCTTTTAAAAGATCAAATATTTATTATCTCCGTGGGTAGAGCGAGTAATTGACTTCTGCCCATCAATGTTCATAGATTTAATATCGAATTTGAAGGAAATGTCGTTGAACACACCATTTTATTGGCTATTTATCCAGCCCGCAAGGCAATCTTCAAAGCTTTATATCTTAATTACGTTTCAGGCCAATACTCGTATATTACGGGGAAGCTTTGTAAATAAATTCTTTCCATAAAATCCCCAAATTCAGGAGCCGGAAACATTTCAAGTAGCAAAGGCCATCCCGACTGGGTCAAGTGTGAGATCACGTCCGTCTTTAATGGATTCGCAGCAGGCGTCAATAGATGTTTTAACTCCTTGACCCTGATGATATTGAAAATATGTTGCCACCCAAACATTCAGGTGACACCTAAAATAATTCCAGCAAGAGCGTTTCATGGATTGAAGACTTTCCATGTTCTTTCCCATTTTGTCCATAATATCATAATAAGCAATTGACTTGGACTATACGTGAGCGCATACATTGTGTAGAATCGTATGTAACAGTACCGCTCAAAGGACACTTGAAACCAATCAAATTCACCAGAACATCGATTGGTTTTAATATGCTCCACAAATGATTGATGACTGATGGGAAAATTAAAGCCAATTTGACTAATGGACATTTTCTTTGTGTGTATCTTTATTTCGAGTTCACACTTAAAAAAATCCATTAGCTTGTCTGGTCTTTCAGTGAAGGTTGATTCCCTCAAGTAACGTTGAGGATAGTGATTAAAAAAAGTGAAATAAAATCATTTCTTTCTTCCTTGAGGATATAAGAATTTACAGGAACGTTATTAACGCCATTTGCTAATTAAGCTCAGCAGATAAATGTAATCATTGAGAAGATCAAGCTCATGAAAAATTTAATCCATTATCCCTCCAGATAATGTTGGAAAGATTCAGCCAAAATTGTTTCAAATGCAGCATAGCGGGTAAGCTGGCTTTAATTTTATTAAAAGGAGGAAAAGAGATACCGTTCTTAGATGCCTTTCCTTCTGTATTTCCTCGCGGTTAGTCTTAAGATTTGAATTCTTATCAAATTTTCCAAAATTTGCCAGTCTACCAAGTAAGATAGATGCTACTAAAGTATTCTAAGGGTTATTTCATTCCTCGATTACAAGTTCAGCTTTCATAATGCAAAGTACTCTTACCTTGATAGGATTACAAGGACCCTAAATTTGATGATAGAAATTTTCAATGAAGCACGAGGCGGATATCAAGAATCTTTTGTGATATTTTTCTTTAGCTAGGATGAAGAAGGAATAATTACCTTTTGGATTTAGTATTTTCGAAAATAATTTCCCCGCATTTTCTATAGTTAAGCCGATCCAATTTGGAAATTCACCAACGGTGGTGAATTTTGTATCTTCACCAGAGAGAATTGATATTACGACTTAGAAGATAGTTCCTTTTTGCTACATGAACCAACACAAAATCGAAAGTAATTTTTGAGAAAAATATAGTTCAGAATAAACATAGGTAAATACGTTTGTTTTCGTCATCAAACAAAGTCAAGTATCGTCTGCTGGGCCTCCAACCTGCAATTATTAAGGTTTGAAACACAGTAAACAAAACAAATAAATAACTAAAGTGAATCTGCACTATCTAATTTGCCTTTATACTCAAAAACACTGTGTTACAAATGATGGAGTAATAGTTGCAGAAATCATAGTGGATTTTAATGTATGGCATGAGCGACCTACCCATTGCCACATCCGCCTTCAAACATTTTTCTTATATTTGATCCTTATCTGTGATGACGCTCCAGGCGATTTAGAATACCATGAGAACTTGAAAACATAGAGCGCAAACTAGTGTCTGTTAGGAAACAACCTGGTTTCTCGGCTGGGAACCACTTTCATCCATCCATTCAAAGTTTTATATTGTTATTCATACAAAATTCAAATCCCCAGACACTGTTTTCTGTCAACAAATTTCCTAAGAGGTTTACAATCTTCACCAAAATCCTCTCCTAAGATGATAATAGTAGACAAAGTTGTAGATACTGATATGAACCCCACCACCAATTGGCATATCAATACCCATTACACTCGCCCTAGATAGCATATTGACGATACCACCAACATCGTGGGCCCGTGGCTTTATAAAGATCAAAGCTATCGTCTCGTTCCTATACTGACTATATTACCTCGATCAAACAGTTGCCAAATCACCGCTGCTGCTACCGACTTGATTTAAGTTTTTTTCTCGTTTTCGGTTGTCACATCTATTACTGACATTCGTTACTGGAGGCGGGGTTTATAAGTACGAAACGCAATCCAGACATCAAACCAATGAATGACGTAATATGAGCCCGAGAAAACCTAGTGGTTTTCAGCCGAAAAAGACGGCATCATGAAGTTTTGTCTGAAGATCAAATAATGAATAAGTCGCGTTATTTGGGAATTATATAAAGTTTGTGTTAAGCCATTCGTGAAAAACGAAAGGAAAACTTACGGATTTTGGATCACGATAAACCACCGCTGCACAATGCCATCACTATTCGTATATTTTATCAAACATACAACGAATATCATTCAGCAGCCACCAAATTTGCCTAATTTGACTTCCTTTGATCTTTTCCCATTTAATTCAGTCAAAAAACCATTGCAAAAAACGCTGTTGGAAATATAGGAATAATCAAACATTGCTCTAATGGACATACCAAACATCAAATATACAAAAACTTTCGAGAATTGGACCAAGTGCTGGGATACCTGCATTGTAGTCGATGTGGATTGTTTTCAAAATTTCGATCTCTATAAATAATAACTTTTTCACCAAGATAATATACATTATGGCAAAGTGACCTCGATCCCACTTTTTGCCCAAAGGAAACAAGTGGCAATCAGTTTTATGACCAGCTAAAGGCTACTCTTGTAATACTTCTATTCTAAACATGCATCCAGCTGATGAACTATCATCATCATCAACAACCGCTATCCGGTTTAGGCTTGCCTTAATAAGGAACTCCAGACATCCCGTATTTGCAAAGAGGTCCACCAATTCGATATCCCTAAAAGCTGTCTGGCGTCCTGGCCTACGCCATCGCTCTATCTTAGGCAGGGTCTGCCTCGTCTTCTTTTTCTACCATAGATATTGCCCTTATAGACCTTCCGGGTGGGATCATCCTCATCCATACGGATTAAGTGACCGTAACCCATTTGACCGGATTTTATCCACAACCGGACGGTCATGGTATCGTTCATAGATTTCGTCATTGTGTAGGCTACGGAATCGTCCATCCTCATGTAGGGGACCAAAAATTCTTCGGAGGATTCTTCTCTCGAACGCGGCCAAGAGTTCGCAATTTTTCTTGTTAAGAACCCAAGTTTCCGAGGAATACATAAGAACTATCAAGATCATTGTCGTGTACAGTAAGAGCTTTGCTTCAAGGGTGAGACGTTTCGAGCGGAACAATTTTTGTAAGCTGAAATAGGCTCTGCTGGCCAACAACAGCCATGCGCGGATTTCATCATCGTAGCTGTTATCGGTTGTGATTTTCGACCCTAGATAGGAGAAATTATCAACGGTCTCAAAGTTGTATTCTCCTATCCTTATCCTTCCCGTTTGGCCAGTGCAGTTCGATGTTCTTGATTGGTTTGTTTTCGGTGCTAACGTTGCCACCATGTACTTTGTCTTGCCTTCATTAATGTGCAGCCCAAGAGCTAGCGCCCATTACCGCCTGCTCGACCTGCATGAAGGCAGTTTGTACGTCTCGGGTCGTTCTTCCCATGATATCGATATCGTCAGCATAGTAGTTGGGTGGACTTAAAGAGGATCGTACCTCTTGCATTTACATCAGCATCGCGGATCACTTTCTCGAGGGCTAGGTTAAAGAGGACGCATGATAGGGCTCCTTGTCGTAGATCGTTGTTGATGTCGAATGGTCTTGAGAATGATCCTGCTGCTTTTATCTGGCCTCGCATATTGGTCAGGGTCAGCCTAGTCAGTCTTATTAATTTCGTCGGGATACCGAGAATTTTCTCATGGCCGTGCACAGTTTTACCCTGGCTATGCTATCATAGGCGGCTTTAAAGTCGATGAATAGATGGTGTTGTTGGTGGCTGTTGTCCATATTCCAACAGTTTTTCCTTCGCGTGCCGCAGAGAGAAAATCTGATCTGTTGGTGATTCGCCTGGAGTTTAGCCTCTTTGGTATGGGCCAATGATGTTCTGGGCGTATGGGGCTATCCGGCCTAGCAAGATAGTGGAGAATATCTTATAGATGGTACTCAGCAACGTGATACCTCTATAATTGCTGCACTGTGTGATATCTCCCTTTTTATGTATGAGACAGATAATGCCTCGTTGCCAATCGTCAGGCATTGATTCGCTGTCCCGTACCTTGAGCACAAGTTGATGAACCACTTGGTGTAACTAGTCGCCTCGATATTTAACCCATTCAGCTGTAATTCCATCGGCTCCTGGCGACTTATGATTTTGTAGCGGATGAATTGCACAGACTGTTTCTCCTAAACTTGGTGGTGGCAGTGTTTGTCCGTCGTCTTCAGTTGGCTCAGTTGGGGACCTCCAACTCGCCGATGTTCTGGTTGTTCAGTATCTCATCAAAGTACTGAACCCATCACTCCAATATTATTGCGGCATCCATTTCCCTCTTGTAGGTGTCGCGGAGGGCTGTGTTGTGGATGGCTCTCACCTGATTTTCAGAGGGCATTCTAGGTGGTGTCGTTATTCGAGCTCGGAGCACCATGCCAACGAGATAGTGATCCTAGTCTATATTGGCCCCCCTGTATGGTTTGACATGCATCAAGGCTGAGAGGTGGCGGCGTTCAATCAACACGTGGTCAATTTGGTTGAAAGTGGTCCCGTCTGGAGAGGCCCACGTATGTTTGTAGACCGCTTTCCGCGCAAACCAGATACTTCCAACAACTATCTCGAATAATCCGCAGTCCGTTATCGTTTGTATTTTCGTGCAAGCTATGGGAGCCAACGTGTTGCCTGAATACGGGTTCCTTCCCTACTTGGCTTGTAAAATCCCCAAGTATGATTTTGATATCATATCTGGGGCAGGCTTCAAGGGTTCGTTCTACTGCCTCGTAGAAGGTATCCTTCTCCGACTCTGCAGTCTCCTCTGTAGGGGCGTGAACGTTAGTGTAGCTTATATGAGGCTGATGAACTATGTCCAATTAAAATGCACACAACACTTTTGTATACCTTTATAGAATTAATTAAATCCCAATAATATGATTTAATTCACTATATATATGTTTTATGGTTGACAGCAGACTGTTTTTTTGCCAGATTGCTCCGCCAGCCTCACGCCTGTCAACCTGCTGAGAACATCCAGGTAAGCCGCTTAGGTGGGTGGGTTTCCAATAGTGCTTAAGAGCGCTACTTTGTTGTTGAACTCGGACGACTCTCTGCTAAGCGACTCCATACTACTCCACCCCTTGCTGATATTGGGTTTCAGCGACCAAGCTGGTCCGCCAATTTTAGGAGTACAGATCGAATCTGAAGCGCCGGGCATCTTTCTTCCCCAAAAAGGCTTTAGCCTGGACACGGAGGCGTTCTTGGGCCTGCCGTGAACGTCAAGCCTTAAGAAATGCTCTCCTCTGTTCAATATGGACGTTCATATGGTGGTTGCAAGGCCTTTCGGGAATCATCCACGTGAACCAAGACGCGTGTCCAGATCCTTGAGGGTGTTACCCTTCGTCGAAGAATGACAGGATGTCGGGGTGATTTTAATTTGGTCACGGCGTCCTGGAGCAAGCGCAAAAGCCTAATGGTGAAAGGGGCTGTGATCGAACACAGGATCTCTGGGGAGTCCCAAATTCTTCTCTTATACTAGCTCAGTGAAGCTATCGGTAAACTCCTCACGATAGGCTGTATGTATGCCAAATAGAACTAAACGCAAGACTTGCGACTGCGAAGAGTCATATTGTAACATTACAGTGGCCTTCAGGGTCCTATGCCAGCTTGCCAGCATTCCAATGTGTTGCGGGTGGTACGCAGTCCTCCGATGGCATTTCAAGCCTAGGAGTTTACCTAACTTGAAGATCGGGTACGGCATGGAATAACTGCTTGCAAAAAGCGGTCGGAATATATGACCTAGGTTCCTTTTCAGAGGTCTCGCAGAGTATTGCGGAGATTGAACCGAAAAGGGGAAACTCCCGAAATTTGCATTTAGGGCTGCCTCTCGGCGATTGTCGCAAAATCGACCATGGCAGGTATTCTAACCTCTGAAACCCGTAACAAAGTGTCTGCAACTATATTGTCCTTGTTGGATACATGCTGTAAGTCCGAGTAACGGAAATATTTTATATAGCCATGTACGCAGCTAATAGTTCACAATCGTAAGTGCTGTAGTTCTGTTGAGCTGAATTCAATTTTTTCGAAAGAAGCTCAAAAGCTGTCAGGTCACCACTGTGACTTTCAAGGCGTCGATGAAAACGGTTAGGAGTGCATTTGATTGAGGGAACGTCAGGAGTGTAGCGTCCACCAGCTGTCATTTGGTTAGCTCAATTACCTGGATGCCTCAAATACTCTGGACGCTTGATGTTGTGCGGCTTTCGGGAAGAAACGACAATACAAGTTTAACATGCCCGAAAGCCTTCGCAGATCCTTGACTGTTTGAAGTTGTGGCAAGTCTGTAATGGCCTGAATCTTATCCAATCCGGTTGGATTTCCTCAGGCGAAATTATGTGGCCTAAAAACTTCACCCGCTGATGAAGAGATTTGCATTTTTCAACGTTAAGTACCAGAGCGACCTCAAAGAGACGTTGAAAAATGCATTCGAGGTGTTCTAAATATTCAAACTCTGAAGGAGAGGTGACCAAAACGAAACAAAAGATAAGATTTCGCAGGACAGAGTAAAAGAACCTCTGAAAAGTTTGCGTCGCATGGCACAGACCAAAGGGCATTCATGTGAACTCGAAAAGCCTGAAATGTGTGGATATTGCCCTTTTCGGAATATCTTCTGAAGCCACAGGGATTTGATGGTACGCCTTGACTAGGTCCAAAGTGGTAAAAACATGGCAATTAGCGAGGTCATGCGCAAAGTCTAAGATATTCTCCACTATCTTGCTAGGCCGGATAGCCCCATATGCCCAGAACATCATTGGCCCATACCAAAGAGGCTTCACTCCAGGCAAATCTGCAACAGATCAGATTTTCTCTCTGCGGCAAGCGATGGAGAAACTGTTGGAATATGGACAACAGTTGCACCATCTGTTCATCGACTTTAAAGCCGCCTATGATAGCATAGCCAGGGTAAAACTGTACACGGCCATGAGAGAATTCGGTATCCCGACGAAATTAATAAGACTGACTAGGCTGACCCTGACCAATGTGCGAGGCCAGATAAAAGCAGCAGGATCACTCTCAAGACCATTCGACATCAACAACCATCTACGACAAGGGGAGCCCTATCATGCGTCCCCTTTAACCTGGCCCTCCAGAAAGTGATCCGCGATGCTGATGTAAATGCAAGAGGTACGATCCTCTTCAAGTCCACCCAACTACTGGCCTATGCTAACGATATCGACATCATGGGAAGAACCACTCGAGACGTACAAACTGCCTTCATCCAGATCGCAGCAGGCCGCAATTGGGGCGAGATCTTGGGCCTGGGGCCGCATTAATGAAGGCAAGACAAAATATATGGTGGCAACGTCAGCACCGAAGACGAATCAACCAACAACATCAAACCGCACTGGTTAAACACGAAGAAGAATAAGAATAGGAGAATACAACTTTGAGACCGTTGACAATTTCTCCTATCTAGGGTCGAAAATCACAACCGATAACAGCTACGATGATGAAATCCGCGCACGGTTGTTGTTAGCCAACAGTGCCTATTTCAGCTTACAAAGACTGTTCCGCTCGAAACGTGTCACCATAGGGTCAAAGCTCTTACTGTACAAGACTATGATCTTGCCAGTCCTCATGTATTCCTCGGAAACTTGGGTTCTTAACAAGAAAAATTGCGAACTCTTGGCCGCGTTCGAGAGAAGAATCCTCCGAAGAATTTTTGGTCCCCTACATGACGATGGACGATTCTGTAGCCTACACAATGACGAAATCTATGAACGATACCATGACCGTCCGGTTGTGGATCAAATCCGGTCAAATGGGTTACGGTCACTTAATCCGTATGGATGAGGATGATCCCATCCGGAAAGTCTATAAGGTCAATATCTATGGTAGAAAAAGAAGACGAGGCAGACCCTGCCTAAGACGGAACGATGCCGTAGGCGAGAACGCCAGACAGCTTTTAAGGATATCGAATTGGTGGACCTCTTTGCAAAACCGGGATGTCTGGAGTTCTTTATTAAGGCAAGCCTAGACCGGATACCGGTTGTGCGCCGTTGATGATTATGATGATGATGCGGAAAGTCTGGGATGATTGGTATGGGATAGCGGTCTGAAATGGACGTCTGTAATCGCTTATGATCTTCATTCGACGTTGGGTTTTGTGACATTGTGTATTGGAGAAGATCAGTAGCTTTTTGATGGTCCCCAAATTTCCTGCTTTAAAGTGCGTCGAATTCTTTCCTAGAAACAGTGGAAATCAAATTTCCCTCTTTGTCTCGGCAGGATGAGCATCGAGGTGTACAAGGCTCCATCCTGCTGACTTGTTGGTAGAACTTTCGCGCCTGGTGCAGTTGTTCCCTGCACTTTTGGAGTTCACAGACCTGTTGGTTCTACCAGGCTTTCTTTTTCCGTCTGTGAAGTCGCTTCTCCGCTCACTGGAGCTCGTGATAAGTGTCCGCGCATGTCTGCGTTCTTTGAGAAGGCAACATTACTCGGTTCGTCTTCCGTTCGGTTGCTAGCTTACTTTCATTGTCGAGCCAGCCGTTCTCACTTTTTTGCGGCTGAGGTCAAGTGTGTTTGTACCCATATTTATGATAACGTTCTCCAGGTGGTTGTGAAGATCATTTATTGTTCCTTCATCTCCAAGATCTCTGTTGGCTGCGGTTATTGCTGCATCCATTTCCCGCTTATAGGTATTGCGAAAGACTAAGTTGTGGATGACTTCAGTGTTAACTCTCACCTGATTGTTCGAGGGGATTCTGGGTTTTGTTGTTATTCTAGCTCGGACCACTTTCCGCGCAAACCAGGTACTTCCAACAAGCATTTCGTGCGATACTGCCAGTTATCATTGGTATACCTATGTAAGCCGACGTATCGCCTGAATACGGTCTCCGACCTTACTTGACTGTTGAAATTCCCCAAGTATGATTTTGATATCATACAAGCTTCGAGGGTTCTTTCGACTACCTCGTAGAAGCTATCCTTCTCCAAATCTGCAGTCTCCTCTGTAGGGGCGTGAACGTTTATGAGGCTTATATTTCTAAATTTGCCTCGCAAGCGCAGAGTATACTGCGGTTCGCTTATGTTTTCAAAGCCGATAACAACAGGTTTGATTTTTTGGCCGACTAAGAAACCAACTCCGAGCACATAGCTTTTCTCCAGAATACCGGTCCTGTCCAAAGCATCTCCTGCAACGCTGTTACACCAGCCCTATATCTCTAGCAAAAGCAATTCCTTCACATGTCCATTATCAATGGGTTTCTCCTTCCACATGTCAAACCTCTACTTTACTGAAATAACATTCATAGGGGATCCTGTTCTTCGCTCTTCAAACTGAAGAAGGGGATTATTATTCGCAGAAAGGCTGATGATCATAATGTATCTGATTGTGCATGAGAAGACTTAGACCCAAAGTTCGAACTTGCTACAAATTTAACAATTGCTGAAGCCGATGTTGCTGGCATCATTTGTCAAAAAATTTGTGAACATCGTCCGAATCCACACCTCCAATATTGAAGCTCCGTTCGCCTGTATCGATTTGTTTTCCTCCGGATAATTAAAGACTTTTAAATGGTATGATATCATGTAATTGGGTGACATTTTGAAAGAAAAAAAGTTTCCTATTCCTTCGGGATGAGATAAGTTATTGCTTCAGCTGAAAATAATTTATCTAGGTCAGAAAGTGAATAAAATGGTTACCAGTACCCTGATCTAAACTGAAACTACTTCGTGGACCTGAATTTATAATATAGATAGAATCCTTCTTAGTTGTTGGTTTTTTGTGGAAGACTAGGTGCTTTCAATATTCGAGGATATAATGAGAGCATACCGAAAGTCTCCATTTTAGTTTCAGGGAATACATATAAATGTTCGATATATCATCGACGAGATGATAATTTCCAATGACGTCTGCAACTTGACATGTAGCGCAGAAGAAGGGTATCGCTATCTGCTTGCTAAAATAAAGCATGCTGGTTAAAAATTCAAAAAAGGGAAAAAATGTTTAACCATTTCAACTAATTTATTCATTAGAAACACCATTAGAAAACACTTAAATATGCACTCGTGTTGACGAGTTTCGAATGCATGACCCATGCAATCTCTTTTCTTCCTTCCATGTATACCTTCAAGATATTCATTTTGGAAATAAATAATGGTAGTAGCAGCAACGTAAATTAGGATATAAAATTCTTGGGTATGTTGAATGATGTTGTTGATTACCGAAATTGTGATCTCAGCCTTAGCGTCTGGGAGACTCTGCGACACAAAATACAGATATAGTCCCATTATAAAATAGATCAGCATCCTCAATTCCTCCTTACTACTACCCTCACAGCAGAGGGAGCGGGTGCCGGTGTCATTGGTCCAAGGAAAATGTACTTTGAGCCAATGGGCAGGTACACTAGCATATTCCAGGCGGAAATTTACGCCATAGACAAATGTGCCTCTTTTAATCTGCAAAGGAACTGCAGGGGGCAGAACATAGCTATTCTCACCGATAGCCAAGCAGCGATCAAGGCACTTAGGTCCAACTAGGTGAACTCTAAACTGGTATGGGAATGCCTTGAGAGACTGAATACACTCGGCTCGTCCAAGAAGGTCTGGATACTTTGGGTTCCAGGCCATGCTGGGTTGCTGGCAATGAGGCAGCGGATGAACTAGCCAAGAAGGGAGCAGGGATGCCTTTACACGGACCAGAAACCTTCTGTGGAATCGGAAACGGTTTCATGGCTATGAATCTAAGAAACGAAGAGAAACGGTTGAGGGAACTATATTGGGCGGGCCTACCAGGGATGGAGCAGTCCAGGGTGCTTATTGAGGGATACGAACCCATGCGTACAAAGGATTGCTTAAACCTCACCAAAAAGAACCTCCGAATCATAGTGGGAATTCTCACTGGTCATTGTCGGCTGAACTATCACCTAGAGAAGCTAGGGAATCTACGGACACTGCCTGCAGATTCTGTGAGGAGGAGGACGAAACCTCTATGCACGTCCTGGGATAGTGTCCGGCACTTGTGCAAAGTAGGTCGATACATCTGGGAGAACACTTAATACCAGATGCAAAGCTTAAACTTCTGGAAGTGGGGAACATACTAAAGTTCCTAACGGTTACAGGCCTGCTTGAGCTACTATGATCAACAGGTACACCATAACCAGTAAAAGGGGCACAACAGTTCTTCAAGGACGCGGTGCGACTTTCCCTTAACAAAACAATAATAATACTACTATGTTCATGGGGTACCTAACAAGGAGAGTATTCAGAGGAGAATCAGAATTTTGGAAACATCTTCAGTTCAAGTTTTGATTAATTGTAGCAAGTTGGGATTGTATCCTTTTGCTAGTCATGTAAGTCAAACCCACAAAGCAAGAAAATACCCTAAAAAGCCCCTACATTTGACAAAACCCCACTCCCAAAAGACATTAATTCTTAAGATTAATGGATATCATTATAATGTCGTAAACCTAATTATCCATGAGACTTATTTTCTAGTTCAAGTTCCCACCTGTCTCCAAATCCTTTTTTCCTGCCTTCTTTCTAAAAAACTCATTCAACTCTCATAATCAATTTTGAAGCCACTTTTTCTGTTCTCTTATTTCGGGTGTTTGTTTATTATTTTACCTTGGAGAAAAGTTTTTAATAAATTCTCTCATAAAATTCGCCATTTTCAGCAAGGACCATCGTTTAATAGTCTGTCCATTGGAAGCACCCCACAACGGGTCGTGCTATATAAAGTTGCCAAATTAATTGTACTAACAAGTGTTGGAGATTTGGCTTAATTGTTTTGTTCAGCCTGTCTGGTAGCCTGGCCAGAAGTATAAACTACATTCTCCGTTAAGAATAATTCGGATTTTTCAAGATGAAGTTCAACTTTATCCTTACAGTATATTCCGAAATATTTTGGATTTAGTTTCCTGCTAATTTTTAGTGGTTATGATTGCAAATTTGCGGGCCCCTTTGAGATTAAAATCTATCAGAAGTATTTAGTAAAAAGTAGTTTGCCAGGTGAGGTTGCTAGGTCTTGCTTATATATTTGATTTGTTTATTTAGACGCGACATTTGACCTGCTTCTCATTGCGTTATGCACAAAGTGAGAGCTGTGAGTAGCCTAAACCTCTAGCAATTACTTAACTTTTAGGGAGTAGATCACGTCGGTAGGAAAGAAAGGTAATATGCCGGGAAGTAATTAGCACCGCCACAGCACACCCCTGTCAGTGATTGAGTCCAAGAATGCCAGCTGTAAATTTGTATTGTTTAATTATTGAAGGCCTTGCCTGGTAACGATCAGGAAATCTAACCCGTCTGCCTGATCTGGTTGAGTTTGCCACTTCAGGTTGTTGAACGGGAACTTGACAGTTTTTCAGAAGTCTCTTTCGGGAGTCGGCATTAGTACGGAAGCTTCCTTTTGTTGGTTCGAGATCGGGTTCCCTTCGATATCGTCGGTCGATCGATGAATACTGTAATGATACGTCCCGCAACTTAAACTTTAACGAACTTATCCTTTGTAATGATCACCCGATATGACCCCGGTACGCATGTTGGAGTATTTTCTTTGGACCATCGTTACGGATGAAGACATGGCTTGTTGTCGCTAGGAAGAATATGAAGGTTCTTTGGCTGTCATGTTGACTAAAATTGACTGCCCGTAACATTTGGAAACGCTGTCTCAACTCAGTGGCAAAATTAGACGTATATGCCTGCTTGTTGTTGGACTGTAAGTCGAAAAATTTATCTGGAAACATTTCACCATTTCTGCTGCAATTGCCCTGGGGTCTTCCTTCCAAGCTGTGCAAATGCCGAGTAGCACAGCAAGGCTGCCGTCCAGTGGCTATTAAGACACTTTGCTGCTGGTTTGATCCAACTGTGAAAACGCTCGGCCATACTATTGGCTGCCGAATGGTATGCTGTAGTTGTGATGTGGGTTGAACCGGTCAGGTTGCTGAGTTCTTGAAACAACTTCAATTCAAACTGTCTTCCATGATCTGTGGTGATCCGAAGTGATATGTCGCACCTGGAGACCAATGTGTCAAGGAACGCTTTGACAACTATGATGAATTCTTGATCGGGAATTGATGCTGCTTCTGGCCAACGGTCTACCATGGTTAGGCAGTAGCATTGCCCCTCACAATAAGGCACAACGACAAGATCCAGATGAACGTGCTTGAATCTAGATTATTTTGGCGCAAAGGTCCCGACTAGCGCAATCACATGACCAGTCACTTTTGATCGGTGACACGTAGCCAATTCCCGCAATCGGTGTTGACAGATGCTAAACATGGGCGGCGTCGGGACGTAAATAAGTTATGCAGAGTGAAACAAATGCGTGTCTGCACGCTAAATGTTGGTACCTGAACTGGAAAAACCGAGGAGCTCGCAAGAGCTCTTTGGAAAAGGCGCATTGATTTCTGCGCTCTGCAAGAAACCCGATGGTCTGCTGCTAAAAGCTGCGACATAGAACGCAATCGCAGTAAAAATGGTTATAAACTTCTCTATTTTGGCAACCCACACGCTCAATACGATGTTGGCATTGCCATTTCAGAGGGTTTCCGCGACGCCCTTAAAGAAGTTGCGAGATTTAATGATCGGCTGATGAAGCTCATCATTATATCAGCTGATCGCGCTATTCACTTCTTCAGACAGACATCAGTTCGACCTGATGCCGAGAAAGATGCCTTCTGGCAACTTCTCAAAAAAAAGGGCTTGTGACGTGTCTGCTGACGACTATATCATCATTGCCGGCGGCCTTAGTGCCATATGGGTGGAAAGGGAAACGAAGTTTAGAGCACGCAATGAGCGTATAATCGAGTTTACGGGCACCCATGACCTTGTATAATACTTATGAATACATGGTTTATCAATCTTCCGACATTTCATAGTGGGAATAGTATTATAAAATGCAATCGACGCCGACATTTTAACACCGTCACTGATTGCAAAGCCGTTCCTTATGAGACCATCGCACCTCAACATCGGCCGTCGATTGCGGTCCTGGGATCAAGCCAGCGATAAAACTGCGTGGCCCGCCGCGCATTAAATGGTGGCGGTTTCGTGACAAGGAAGAAGAAACGACGAGCCGACCCCGCTTGTGAACGGGGCAAAGGCTGAACAAAAAGAAGAAGCTAAGAATGTCTCTATTTTATGAGTTTATCGGTGGGGTGTGTTCCTGAGTGGGATAAGTAGTGTAAATAGTTGAAAACACGTTTTGGAAATGTGTGAGTGATGTAAGGTCGGATGGTGCCAGTAGGTATATCACAACAGAGCTTTTAGCTGACGCCCGGAACCCGGAATTGCTTTAGTCGAAGCCCTGTGTTTCCTTGTTGCATCATTTTGAACTTCTCGTCCGCGGACTGAGATGCTGCAAGCTTTGCGTAATTGACAATTGATTGCAGCTCCGTTAGTGGGTCCGCGGCAACATTGTTGCAACCGGATACGTGCTGGATATTAGTGGTAAACTGCCCAATATAATCTTCATGGCGAAGTTGATGTGGTGAGCACTCCTTCTTTTCATGGCGAAGGTTAGCTTCTTGCAATCCAATTCCTTGACTCAAACATATAATGAAAGTGCTTTATCGCTGGGTACATAGTCAGGTCGTATTTACGTTTCGCTGGACGAGCTTTCTTGAAAAGAAAGCCAATGGTTGCCAGCAACAATTAATCTGCAATTGGAGGGTTGCTCCAACCGTAAAGTCAGATGCATAACAGAAAATGGCTAAAGGTGCGTCCGATTTTGGTTGTGCAAGCAGCGTTGCCCGTTCCAGTGCGGTTTTGCAATCTTCAAAACTTGCGGTAGATTCGCTAGTCCAGTTGATTGGTGAATTTGCTTTTGCCGTGAAGAATCTCTTTGAGCGGTGCCTGTATTGCTGTTGCTCTGGGTACGAACCTTCTATAAGAATGCAATATACCCAAGAAAGCTCGGAACTGCTTCACGCTGGTTGGTTGCGGGTATGATTTGATCGCTTTGACTGGCAAGAAACGTGTCCCCTCCTTTGTGACAAGGGATCTTAAGAAACTGACTTCTTGCTAACCAAAAACGCATTTGCTTGTATTCACGGCTCCTCCATATTGTTTCAACCTTTGAAGTTCTTAACTGGGTGGCGTATTCTTCACGTCAATGTCAAGCGACTGATACGTCATTGATGTAGGCATATCAGAAGTCCAAACCTATAAAAGCCTCGTCGATGAATCGTTGAAACATAGGACAAATGTTATAATGAAAATTCGTAAGGCGTAAGGTGTTGGGATGACAGTCTTTGGTGTGATCTGGTTAAATGCTCTTACCATGTCTATTGTTGAAAAGAGAGTTTTACAATAGAACGTTTGGGCGAAATTTTAGATTTGCCGACCTAGGTACTTGTCGCGGAATTTCCAGTACATTTTCGAAATATAATTACATACTGTTAACTTTATTTGAGCAGATATCGGTTGAGGCCTAGATGACATGCAGACATAGTAGTAGGCTGAATACTGAGTGACCGATTCTGAGAAAAGTCGGTGTAACAGAGGGTCTGAAAAATAGATGGACAGACAGTAAAGCTAACATGGTTTTAGTTTTAAACAGAATTTAGAATTAGAATTTTTAAACAGAACTGGGCTTTTTTTAGCTAGATTTTAAAAGGAACCCAAATGGACTCACACGTGATCTTTTTTGTTTAACATTCAGCGTTACATATCTCTATAAAAACAAAGTTCAAAAGTCCCCTTACATACCATTACATGAGACTCTTTTGTAACTATCCCACTTAGGAGAAAACTAGTATGATGTGGATATAGAAATTTTTCATCTAAGCCTATTCTAAATTCCAAGGAAAAATTTCATCCACTCACTGTTTTACATAATATTTCCTCTCTCTAAGTACACGACACCCAAACTTGTTAAATATTTTCTAATGAGCTTGTAGTGATGTAATCTTTCAGTCCCTCCCCTATTTCCCTCTAACATTTAAGCTTTCTGTTAAATGTATTCCAACGGCCAGTTGAAGGGCGAAATAGCTGCTATTATAATTTCATCCTTTATTTAATTAATTTTCAACTTCGCCTCATTTCACTCTAATGCCATCCTCTATTCTCCCGGGCGATAAGCTTATACTCTTGGGAGTTTGTGTATTCTAGTACAAATAACTTAATTCCTTTCAAGGCTATTCTGTGGTTCAGGGTAAATGAGTAAACACCGCACGGCCAACAGACGGACAATTTTCCAGCAGGTTTGCTCATTGTAAGATTACAGCTGTTGATTTTCGTATAATTTGTATAACATTTGACCCTTTAATAGAGACGGTCGATTAAGGTGGGGTTGTATTTTTAAGAAAACCTACCTGAAAGACGGAAAATTAATTGCAAATGCAAGCACCTTTACCTATAGATAAGAAAAAAAATACATCTTGAAAAGCAAGAAACTTTGGAGGGTTATTCTCCCCTTTTCAAGATAGATTTTCTGAACCCCCTTCAAACTGAATGTAGGTGGAAGACTGCGGAAAAATTGTTAATGGGGAAATGTATATTAAATACTGGTAGGTAAAATAAACAATTTTCAGTATTTCACAATTTGTAAAGATTGAATACTTGTTACGCCAAGAAAAGGTACCTTATAAACAAGTCGGGAAACCAGAAGCTGGACGCTTGGTTTATGAACCTACCTAGCACGTGTTGCATATACATATATTAGTTACTTTTGTTAGCAATAGTCCGATTTCGACCAAATTTGGTTAAATCATGGTTTGTACTATACTCCATATTATTGCAATTTCCCGTTTTTTGGAAGAATTTAAGGGGGGCTTTACAGTCAATTTCTGAAAATGATAATAATATACTTCACTATTATTAACTTTGTGGTCAAAGAATAGTATAGGTCCTAGAGCGAAAACGTGGAATGAAGTATAAAACCTGGGAAACGCCTACTGAACCAACACCAACAGCTTTACTGCGAAACCCTATCTCCCCTGTGGTGACCGCTGGGAGCTTTTTCTTAACGAAAAGCTGCACACGGAGAAGGATTAAGGCAGAACGACGGAAAAGCTGATTTTCGCGTGTTAATCAAACACTGTTTTTTAATGGGAAAAAATACCGTTCAAGCTGAAAAAGTGTTACCTAGAAACATGCCCATCGAAAGCAGCCATTTGCCGATGGTATGCGAACAATGTTTTATAAGGGAGGCATCAAAAGTTTAGAATAAGGTTTTGTTTTGCAAACAAAACCTTAAAAATGCTGGAATGATTGTATCGCCATGGAAGTGCGTCAGTCTTGAGCGCCGATCAATTCTTCGATTGATTTAGTGCCTGACCAGGGTACTCAGATGGTACGGCGCATACAGGTGTTGACGAAGGCCTGGAGCTTCTGAGTAACAGTGGACTTCACTTTCCATGTGCTACTCACATGCACATAGCAATCCAGAAAGAACACTAACACACTATATGTATTGAGATTTGCATGCATGCATTTTCAGATTTTAGACAAGGCAGCGAAAGCAGATCTAGCATCGTTGATTCGTCGGGTAACATCCGGTTAGGTACTTTCAAGTAAACATAGGCAATTTTCTGTCGCCAATATGCTTTACATGGTCTGTTCATTGGAAAATATCAGGCGATGACGGCTTTACGGTTTCTTATGGTCTTTGGTCCGGTCCAGCATTAAGTTGATGCGGACTTAGGACCCCATTATTCTCAAAAAGAACTGTTCATTTGAGCTTTCGAATCTTGATAAGGATGGCGACTTCTGGTTCGTCATATAATAGGTATAACTCATTGTCGTCTCTCATTCGTCATATATTATCCGCTACCTACCCTTTTTGAGTATAGGATTCTTCTGAAGACTCGACATTAAGAAGCATAGATTTCTGATGATACTTTCCGCACTGGTTCTCTCCCCCTTTTTAAGATTTTGTCGCAACCAAATCCTTATTAACGTTTTGTAGAAAACAAAACCTTATCAAAACTGCTTCATTGTCTGTCTGACCCCCAAATATGTAGGGTATCAAACAAAAGGTCTCAATTGGTATTTTTGGACGCAATTTAGACATCGCTTGCAGGGAGGGTAGAGTGTTAGAAAATGATCACTTATTGCGTAGCCCCTTTGTCAAAATTTACCAAAGTGTAAAATCTGAAAGAATTGATATTGTTCCCTGTATATAGTATCTAGCCCTTAATTAAGGTCGTGATCAATCTGTTTGGTCGTCTTCCTATAGTCGTCCCAACTATGGATCCTGCGGTGAGCGAAAGTTTGATGTGATTATCATGCTTCTACTGTGAGCAAATTGAATGAACTTGCCTCGACTCTCCACTGAGATTCTGGGCTCCAGTAACTTTTTCCGACTTACTCTTTGAAACCTGGGAATATCATCTTCACGTCGTTCGAGGGCAACAAATCAAGTACTGACTCAAGGCAACTATAGAATTCGTCGTTTACTGAATCATCCTTGTCTTTCGTTAAACAATATAAGTTGATTAGGTGCACCAATTCATACATTTTCATCGATTGGTCTGAAATGTGTGATATTGCAGGCGAAATCCTTGTGTGATGCCAAAAGTTCCAAACTCAAACTCGTAGGCCTTTTTCCTTGCCGTAGTCATCGGCGTGGAGATGATAGTAGGATTTGGTAGTAAGGCTGTAGGTATTAAAACAGGATGCATTATTCAGGTGTTCGTTGTGAATCGCGATGCCAAATCTGCGGGGCTCCCTGAGACACATACTGTTCATTAACCGAATCATTAAACTGAGCGAGTTAACAATTTAAATGTTCATAAATGGGATCCAATACTTCACGGGAGTTGCGCTTAGCTGCTGGTGGACTCGTATGGTTTTTTGGATCGCATTTTTTTAGATTGTAAGCTACCTGCTGATCACCATTTATGGAAAGCAGGTTGCACTTTCTTTTCGCCGAATATAGTCATTACTTTTCGGAGTATTTAATTTCATCATCAGTTACAAAAAGGTCAGAGAGATCACTTAATTGCGGGGCCATTCTCAGCAACTATTCAACCGAAAATCTGAGAGAAAAAAATGTTTAATGCCTCCATATTACATCTAGGCCCCATAATGTTATCTGATCAAATGAAGTTATTAATATCATATTATTATATTTTGAAAATTTACTCTTAAGTTCAAGCTAGAAGTGCAAAAATTTGAAATAATATTGACGAAAATTTAGAGAAACAGTTTCATTTTTGACTAGACCGCAATACACATTTTAGTATTCATTTCTTCGAAAAACCTATTTTTTTGTAATGAAGCTGTTCCTGCAATCAAACTGTTGGCTATTTCATTTCACATAGCAAGTAGGCTATTTTGGCTTAAGTATCGTGCTCGAAGTCAATAGTTCGCCATACTGTGCAAAACATGACATACCTGGTTTAATCCTTCGAGAGATTATTTACCGCGGAGTGCTTCCGCTCATTCTTTCATATAGCTGCAAAGAAGACTTTAGCTTTGTTAATTATATTTGGTTTTGCTCCAAACTTTCTACCATAATAGTTTATATTACCATCCTTTTAAGATAAAGTTAAAGGACCGAAAGGCGTCGAGGACTACCCGTTGTTCACCATAAAAAACCCGAAGAGGCAGTTCTCACCATGAAAAATAGAATGACGCCAAGTCCTCATAGTATCCTGGCGGAAGGTTGCAAACTGAAGTTCTGCTAACGAATAGACTTCCTGCTCGGAGCGTTCAACGCTTGTCTGTAGAAGAGCATTTGTCTTGTCACCAGAAGGTGGCGTGTGGACTGGAGACTGAGGTTCAGAGCAGGAAAATCCACGGAGGATATTGTTATGGGAGACGTGGATGTGGTTCACCAAGTCGAGGCACATAGTCGCCGGTCTCGATGAATAGTACTGTAAATAACGCTTGATATAAAAAATGCCTTTAATTCCGTTTAATTTCACATGCTAACCTATCTCTTGATGATATTAAGGGATTACCTTAGAGACCACTCACTAACTGGAAGGAAGGAAGGTGGTTGCCGTGAAGAACATCAATGCATCCTTAACGAATGGTAAGAAGCAGTGAAACAACACTTCTCATCGCCAATTTAGATCCGTAGCTGAATCAAATCAAACATGCGTAGATCCAATATTTCCTTACCTAACTTCTAAGTAGGCATGGACGCCTCTAAAGAGATATGTTCAAGAATGGAAAGGCATGATCTTCTGATCGTGAGTTTTGCAATAGAGTGGCGATTGACGACGAACACACCTCGTCAACAGCTTAAACAGACACAGGGGGGCTTTCTTCACACAAGATTTTTAGGGAGGCGCTGGCATATAGAGTTTTAATGTGTATTACGTTCATGTTCTTCTTATTGCGAAGAAGATGAGGGCTTCCTTGAACTAATAATTCCTCCTATCGCTTCAATTTACTGAAAAAAATTCCTGACTTGAAGGCTCCCTAAGTCGGGAGAGCGAATGGGCTAGCCGAGAACAACATGTCAAAAGGTTGCAGGCTAGTTCTCTGATGACTAAGAGGTGTTTAGTTGGTAGTCCCAGGCATACCTTTGCGGGAGTCCAACACTCTGTGCGTGCGTAAATGCTTTCAGTTACCCTACTACAAAAAAGGGCTCATTAAGGTAAATTTTGAAAATATTTAATAATATATTCTCAAGTGAATGGCTTATTTTACGCTTAAAACTAGAGAGGGAAATAGAGTCAAAGGACCCAAGCTGTAGGTTGTTGTAGGACCGGGATCGGAGAGTGGAACTCGCGCTCTGCGAAGGGTACATCAATAATATCCGCAAAACGTGTGTTATGAGACGAGGCGATACGGAAAGTAATATCCGAGTTGGCGGACAATTGCAGAGTTTGGAAAAAGTACACGTTGCTTCAGGGAGGGTAGATTGAAGGTGCAGACTCGTGACGGATAATCAACTCGTAGTTCTTTCTGTAAAAGAGGGCGCGGGTGAATTTGCGTTGTACAACTTCAAGAGTGCGTAACGTAGGATAAAAGCAGAAATTTTTAAAGCTCTATTGATAATGTCAACCAAGTGGGAATCTAAACGAAGTTTGCCGTCGAATATTATACCCAGGTCTTTGAAGGAGGTCAGTAGTAAAAGGGGTTGTTCACTAAGAGAATCGGAAAAGGATGTTGCGGAGGGTTTAAGCGAATAGTGGCATTTGTTGACATTCAGTATTAACTTGTTAACCGAACACCAACGGACTAAATGATTTAGGTTGGACTGTAAGAGAGCATAGTCCATCGGAGACGAAACAGAGGCAAACAATTTATGATCGGCTGCGTAAAGCAAATACCGGCGGATGAGGATGGGAGCGAGGTCATTGATAAAAAACGGGAACAGTAGCGGGCCAAGTATAGAGCCTGGGGAATCCCAGGGGTAGGAGAGAAGGGGCGAAATGAGTAACCAATGAAAAGAAACTTTGCAGGAACGGTATGAGAACTAGTAGGAAAGCCAGAAGATGGATGATCAAGGGAAGTCAAAACGGTCAACGGTATCAAAGGCTTTAGAAAAATCGGTATAAATAGCATGTACCTCCTGTCGTGAATTAAAGCAATGAGCGAGAAAGTTGCTAAAGATCAGAAGGTTTGAAGCCGTAGATCTATGTTTCACGAAACCATGCTCCTCTTTGACAATGATCTCTAAGATTTTGGAGCAAGAGGAGAGAAGAGAAATGGGACGATAGTTTACCGCAAGAGAAGGGTCTCGGCTCTTGAGGATAGAAATGATAAGGGCCTCTCTTTAGAGATGGAGAAAGTAGCATTCTTCTAGACTTTTGTTACAGTTTATATTCAAGGGGAGGGAAATGTGTTTTATACAGTTAAGGAGGTTAGGGGGCCAGGTCCGATATTGGGGTCAAGATTGAGAGGATTGGCCAGCGGTTCGAAGCAGTATGCAATTATGAGAGGTGTAGAGGGTGGACCGCTCGAGCGAGAAAACACTGAAGAGAAGTTGGTGCAGAGAAGGTCGAAGGATTGTTGTGGGGAGTTGGCAGTGGAGTCAGCACGGTATGGTCACCCACCAGTTGATGCCGCGTCTATATGGCCGTATTTGATGTTTATTACCGCATCTGGACTATAATCCAGGTATCAGGTCCACTCCACTTGACGTTAATGGTACTACAACGATATTTCGATCTACTGTACTTTGAATGGCTAGCTAATCAGATAGTGTCTGCGAGCAATTTACCTAGAGTGCTCATTTCAATGCACATCGCAGTACTACCTCAGAAGCTAAAGTAGTAAGTAGGCCTTAATGCCTTTATAGCGAGCTATTGTAATACTTCTTTGAGGGATCACATGCTGTTTCAGCAATTAAAATCCATCTAAAATTGTCAAACACACGCTTGCTCTAAGCACATCCATCGGAGAATACCGTGGTGTCAAAATCTTCCATTCCTTCCCAATCCTTCAATATCCTTCCAGTTCGAATTTTGGCTAAGAAGCTTTTAGCTAGGCTAAAATTTATTGTAATGTAGTCAGATTGCGTTGGATTGAGAACTCTGAGCAGGCTAGGTATGCTCCCATGCAATTGTCCAGCATTCATATTACTGCAGTCGAACAGATCGATAGAGAAGAGTATAATGTAATAAAATGTTCAGAATCTTTAAGGTTTTGATAGTGGGTAGTGCCATGTTAATTTTATTTGCATTAGCACTAAGACAACAGTTAACACGCTACAATCGATACTCATCCAAGGCACCCTCTGTCATCTCCCTGTCGAGAGAGGAAGACGATACCAAAACTGACGTCCCTAGCACTGATCTTGAAGAAATTTGATAAAACTTCAAGATTTAGGCATAACTATACTTAGCACACTTATCCAGGTTCTCAGCATAGTTACTACCTATTGAAAGAGGCAGCTTTCTATACTAATATTTATTTATTTGAGTTTTTTGTGTTGTTTCGTTACCAACATTAACCCTTTCTTCACCTAGGAAGGGGGCAAACTTCAGGAGACGGTTACAGTGGGTCTTCCCTTCAGGTGTGCATGCTAAGCCTATTGGCGGTGTCCAGGAATGGAATGGGTTCTAGAGTTTACAAGCGATTGAGGCACATTTTCGGAGTAGAGGAAACTTTTACTCTTGTCCAGGATTGTGAAATAAAATTGAACTGAATACAAGATTCAGTTTAGCCACGAGGCTACTGGCCGCATTTGTTTCTACTCCATGTCATTAACGCCCTGGACATGTAGGCGGACATGTTATCCCCGCATCGCTCGTAATTTAATTATGATCACGAGTTTCCGACCGTGATCCGCCTTTACAAAACAAATGATTTCAACTGTGATTCTTCACTTTAATATCTTGGATAAGAGTGCACCCTTTGCTTGCAGTTACATGTCCTTTTAAAGGGTCACAATGCAAGCAATAAAATACACATCTTCTCGTTATTCTTACTTCCTAACAATTATGTATTTACTTAGATCTAGTGCAATAAAACTAACTTACTTGCTAGCGAGTATTTATTTAGGCACGTTCTTTGATGATGCCGACATGTGTAGGCGGATGGATGAGGATGACGTAACTATTTTACTCGATTCGTGGCATGTACCAGACTCGAAATGAATGTCCTGGCTATAGTATCTTACAAGAAGGCTCTGTCCAAATACCATCGGATTTTCTCAGAAAGGATGCAACACTTTGTTCCTTGGAGAAAACTAATTAAAATATTGAATAAAGAAAACTTTAAGCTTGGCAAAATACATATTTAGAAGGCTGTTAAAAAGGGGCTATGAAAACTCTTAGAAGGCTTTTAACGGGTCATAGCTTCTTAAACTACCACAAGGAAAATATGGAGGTTATGATCTTGGTTATATGCAGCCAATCCGAAGAAAAGGCAAAGGCGACCCGACCTCCTCAGACCTCAGACGAACATACCTGGCAAACATCTCCTACTGTAAGTGAAAACCTTTTCACAACTTGCAGATGTATCGCAGTTTCAGCAGGAAGCCATTTTGATTTGGTATTAAATGATGAAAATTAAATCATAATTATTCGCACTCGTATGTGTATGAGCTCGAAGCTTTGTCTTGCCTCATTTTCGATTTATTTCAAATGTTATTTTCTGCTCAAACGATGCACATCTGCAGCGAATTTCAAACAAATCTAAACATAGATAATACTGCACTGTTCAATGCCCTTTCCTCATAAAACAATTGATTTCATATAAATAAGGATCGTACATATAACCTGCACAGCATACATACTTACTTCTGCAATAGTATCTTCACTACTGTATTAATAGCCAGTTCCCAGTGGCCATACCATAAATTCCATTCGCTACAATTATACACCGGGGGCAATGAGAGCTCCTTCCCAAGTAGGAGTAAACACGAAGAAGAGAAAAAATCCTTTCAAGCACGCACATAGCAAAAACACTGTCAGCCATTATTGCATCTTTAATGCAATAAAACGGTTTTTCGCTATGCTCTTAACATTAAAAATGAAGTGCTTTTGTTCGGTCAAATTTAGTGCTGTCTGATTTCGGATCTCTTATCAGACGTGAAAAATGGAAAATTAAGAAAAAGTGTCTTTGATTGTAAAAGGTTTTATGAAGTACACTTTGGAAAAATTTATGTGAGCGAGGTTGGAAAATGGATTATACTCAGTGTCCGTAGAGTTTTAGCCGAATGCCCTTTCAATTTTTAATATTTTTTCCCGTTAAAATATTGAATTTGTCCTCACGGGCATTAAGTAGAGTTGGGAAATTTATGTAAAGGGTAACAGCTGCCTGCTTTTAAATCCAAACTTATCTTAATTCTTTTTAACTAACTTTTAGTTCTCTGATTGATCTAATAAACTTGGGGCTATCAGTTTCATTGCCGATGGAGAGAAACCAAATTGAAGGCGTATCTAAGGGGGTTTCAGTAAAAGTCATTTCAGTTCATCCAATATTTCGTTTGTCTCAGGTGTTTTGCATCTCGCAGGCAATAAATATTTAGATTAGTTCGCTGTGAAGTTCTGGCTGTGCTAAGCTCCTACAAGTTAGAGGACATTTTCTTACTTTTAATAATATCTTGTGCAAATCAAAACCTGATCACTGTCCAACTGGCGGTCTGTCACACGCGTTTTGCTCTTAATTGGTTATAGCTTCTTCTTCGATGACGCCACAAGCCAAATCGTGCCTTGGTCTCCCGCATGCATCGCCTTTAATTATCTCGATCTAAAGACCGCGTCCGGAGTTAGAATATCTTACAATTGATCTGCAATCCGCTTCAGCTGAGCCCTCCCAACGTTTGCTTGGCTTTTTGTTTGGTGGTGAGTCATCCAATGGCAGGCACCTGTTTCCTTTACGTTCCCAAAATCTCTCAGAGGGCTTGTATCTCGAAAATATCGGTCTGCTTTTCTGACATTACCATCAAGGTCCACGTCTCTTCTTGCGGATGCGTAGTTTTCTGCATCTACGTACTTTTGTCGAGCTCATTATGGGGAGGACCGCATTAAATACTATATGAGCATGTTCATTTTCGTCTCCGTATTTCGAGAGTAGGGCTCCTAGGTAGACAAACTGATTCACCTGTTTGAAATTATGCCCGCCCATTGCAGTGTTCTGAATACTAGCAGCCGCTTTTCCAGTTTGGGTCATATATTTCATTTTGAATTTGTTGACCCTGTGCTGACCCGAACTTGAAAAATTCCTTCGTACGAAGCATCAATCACCACCAGTTGCGCGGATTTTACCAGTAACGCACCTTTGGTATCAACTAAGACCGCCTTCTTCGACCAACAAGTTGAAGAGGACACTATAGGAAAGCTTTATGTCAGTTCATTTTGGACTTCTACCTGGCCCTCGTTATAAACCGTAAACCATTGTGGCGTTCACTAACCGGACTAGTTTCGGTGGAATTTTTAGCTCGACCGTGGTTCTGTACAGAGCATTACGATTTATAATGTCGTATATCTGACAGAAGATAACGAATATTTGGTGCACACCGATGTCATATTCCCAGCACTTTTTAGGTACCCACTTAACTGCAAATATCGTCCAGATCTGAAGCTATATTGGTATACCGCGATGATGCTGTCTGTATACTCTCCCAGTCGTCGTTAAATAATATTCGTCAGCACCATGTAGCACGTGCAAAGCAAAGTTTCCACACCGCAGCCGATCACCCTTTTTTTTACATCGGACAAATTACACTTTTCCTCTAGTCGTCAGGCATTTGCTCGGTTGTCCAGATTCTGTTGATTAGTATGTAGATTTGACTGGTGAGTTTGCTCCCCTTTTTCTTAGGAGCTCGGCTGGGATGCCATCGATTTCGGCTGCTTTATGTGATTTTAATTTAAACAAGGCAGCCTCTGCTTCGCACAAAGTAGGGGATGCTAAATGTTACTCGTACGTCGTTCTTCTTGAAGCTGTCGTCAAGTGTTAAAATTTTGTTATTATTGAACTTTCGTTGTTCTCGCCTGCAAATCTTTTTTGCGTATTACCTTAGTTCGTGGTAATTGTCTTCTCTGGCTCGGGTCCGTCTTTCAATTAGTAATCAATAAGCTTCTTTTTTCTTGTTAATCGCCTTCAGGTAGGTATCATTGAACTATTCGTTACGGTTCCACCATTCTTCATACCCAATGGTGTTCAGCTATACTCTGGATATTAACCCTAATTTTTCGAAACATTTCGTCGGTATTCAGGACCAGCAAGAAGTAGTGCGTCGAAATGTACCTTGATTTTGAATATGTAAACCACTTTGACCGTGTCATCTTTCAAATTTCCACATTGATTTTAGGATTCCAGCTCCTGTTGTTGTGGATGTTTTTGGCTATTTGACAGCGGTCTAACCGGGAAATAGTCCGAGCCGCAGTTAGCACCCCCTAGTGTCCTTATGTGCAATGTCCTTGAAGCAGCTTTTTTCCAACGAGGACTTGGTTAATTTGATTGAATGTTTAACCGTCTGGTGATGGCCACGTCATTTTATGTACATATGATCTTACGGGCCATTTCGTTGATTATGGAGGCACTATGGTCCTGTTTTCAACGTTGAAATCCCCCAGTAATACTTCGATGGGATTGGAGGGCAATCCATCAAAAATTCTGTCCAGTTGGGTGTAGAATTCTTCTTCAATGGCATCATCTTCGTTCTCCGTTGGTGCATGGCAGTTGATATACCACACATCGAGTGACTTAATCTTGAAGCGGATTAATCAGATTCTCCATTTAATCGGTTTAAAATAAGTTACTAGCTATTCAAATGTGTTCTTGATGACATTTTTGGTTATAGTTGTTGATGTGAATTCTTGTGAGGATATTTCAGCTTTAGACCCCCACGGATGGGACGGCCGACATCGTCCTGTATATTCTAAAAGGAGGTGTACATTTTTTCCCACCGAATATAGCCAAGTGCGATAGCAAACTGTAGTCACAACTATTCTAGAATGTGAGTCAGGGGACACCTAAACAAAGGAAACTCAAATTAATTTTCTATTTTTTTATTTTTGTCTATCTTTAATTGTATCACACATTGACTTGTAAAAGTATCTTGAAAACTGTCGTGATATCTCTGCTGCTGGAAGAAAGTACGAGTTTGGAATATTCCTGGAAATACGCTAGTAGACACTATAGTTTATATTTATTTCGTTCTTAGATTTAAGGTAAATATGAAGAGATTTTCGTTTTATCGCTTTTGGTAATGTATTATAATATACGCGTGAGTACCACGACGAGCTATTACTAGAACCCAAAGCAAAAGGGCGAAGCGGCCGTGCCAGTACTTCAGTGCAACTCTATTCAACTGTCCAGTAGATACGCGCATGCATACCTCTGTGCTAGCAAGGTAAGAGAAAGTTCAATTTCCGGGTCATTTTGGACAGTTTTACCCCTCTTAAATAATCTTAAGCGAGTACATTAGAAATAACTACAACCAGAAATATTAAATGGGGACTATGGTGAAAAATTTTTCGCGCATGTGCCAATCCAAGAAAATCGCTGCCATGATCGAGGAGGGAGGATCCACGGCAGATGCCATCCTAATTCGATCCGAAAAGCAAAATAAACAGAAAAAATAAAAATATTAAAGACAAACTGATTACATAAGGAAGGCACCTAGAAGGAGCAAGTATGAGTTTTCATATTTCGATTATTTTGATTTTATTTTAAGAACTCTCAGGCTCACGTTAGCAAACACGTTCACACATGTCACATGCCAAAGAGGAGGACGTTAACATCATTTCTATTCCGTTAAGATTTTCAAAAATTTTTTTTCGAGTAATTCAAGTTTCTATCTTTGAAGATTGGTCCGATCCCACTCCGAATGGATGAAGACTTAGAATACCTCCCTTCAAGTCATTTTGAAAGAACCTTTCTAAAGACAGGAAGCGAGCCTCAATAACAATGTTTTTCTCGATCCTATAAGTTCAAATCACACAAAAATAAAATCAGCTTTGACCGTGCAATTCCCTCACAATTACAATGGGACCTTTCTAAAATTGTATGCAGGTTTCCAAAAGTTTCCCCTCACCATTAGCCAGGTTTTTTCTCTTTCGCACAACAGGTTGTCCCCGTCCCATAAAATCATTAATCGACCATCTGACCCAAACAAGTAGCATAAATTATGATTTTCGGGCGCCACGACAAAAGTCAGGCTGCGTTTCCCCATGCAATTGTACAGCTTAATTTCTGCTTGAGCACAATGCATTCAATTGCCTGCTCATATGGGCATGTTCATAGCATCGTGATACTAAATATATGAAAAGTTTGATGTTTATTTTTTTTGGAAAATGTATGATTGATCATCATTATCAACGGTGCAACAACCGGAATCCGGTCTAGGGCTACCTTAATAAGGAACTCCAGACATCCCGGTTTTGCGCCGAGGTCCGCCAATTCGATATCCCTAAAAGCTGTCTGGCGTCCTGACCTACGCCATCGCTCCATCTTAGGAAGGGTCTGCCTCGTCTTCTTTTCCTACCATATATATTGCCCTTATAGACTTTCCGGGTGGGATCATCCTCATCCATACGGATTAAGTGACCCGCCCAACGTAACCTATTGAGCCGGATTTTATCCGCAACCGGACGGTCATGGTATCGATCATAGATTTCGTTATTGTGTAGGCTACGGAATCGTCCATCCTCATGTAGGGGGCCAAAAATTCTTCGGAGGATTCTTCTCTCGAACGCAGCCAAGAGTTCGCAATTTTTCTTGTTAAGAACCCAAGTTTCCGAGGAATGGCAAGATCATAGTCTTGTACAATAAGAGCTTTGACCCTATGGTGAGACGTTTCGAGCAGAACAGTCTTTGTAAGCTGAAATAGGCTCAATTGGCTGACAACAACCATCCAGGGATTTCATCATCGTAGCTGTTATCGGTTGTGATTTTCGACCCTAGATAGGAGAAATTGTCAACGGTCTCAAAGTTGTATTCTCCTATCCTTATTCTTCGTGTTTGACCAGTGCGGTTTGATGTTGTTGGTTGATTCGTCTTCGGTGCTGACGCTGCCACCATATATTTTGTATTGCCTTCAAAGATGTGCAGCCCAAGTTCTCGCGCCCATTACCACCTGCCCGATCTGGATGAAGGCAGTTTGTACGCCTCGGGTGGTTCTTCCCATGATGTTGATATCGTCAGCATAGGCCAGTAGTTAGGTGGACTTGAAGAGGATCGTACCTCTTGCATTTACATCAGCATCACGTAGACCGTTGTTGATGTCGAATGGTTTTGAGTGATCCTGCTGCTTTTATCTAGCCTCGCACATTGGTCAGGATCAGCCTAGTCAGTCTTATTAATTTCATCGGGATACCGGATTCTCTCATGGCCGCGCACAGTTTTACTCTGGCTATGCTATCATAGCCGGTTTTAAAGTCGATGAATAGATGGTGCAACTGTTGTCCATATTCCAACAGTTTTTCCATCGCTTGCCGCACAGAGAAAATCTGATCTGTTGCTGATTTGCCTGGAGTGAGCCTCTTTGGTATGGCCCAATGATGTTCTGGGCATATGGGGCTATCCGACCTAGCAAGATAGTGGAGAATATCTTATAGATGGTACTCAGCAACGCAATACCTCTATAATTGCTGCACTGTGTGATATCTCCCTTTTTATGCATGAGACATATAATGCCTCGTTGCCAATCGTCAGGCATTGATTCGCTGTCCCATACCTTGAGCACAAGTTGATGAACCACTTGGTGTAACTGGTCCCCTCCATATTTAACCAATTCGGATGTAATACCATCGGCTCCTGGCGACTTATGATTTTTAAGCCGATAAATTACACGGGCTGTTTCTCTTAAACTTGGTGGTGGCAGTATTTGTCCGTCGTGTTCAGTTAGCGGGACCTCCAACTCGTCGATGTTCTGGTTGTTCAGTAGCTCATCAAAGTACTCAACCCATCGCTCTAATATGCCCATTCTGTCGGAAATCAGATTTACCTCTTTGTCTCTTTGTCTCTTCCGGGCCTGGTGTGGTTGCTCCCTGTACTTTTCTAGTTCACAGACTTGTTGGTTCTCCCAGGCTTCCTTTTTCCGTCTTCTCCGCTCGACGGAATTCGTGATAAGTCTCTGCGCGTGCCCGCGTTCTTTGAGAATGCAACATTACTCGGTATGCGGCATTCTTCCGTACCGTTGCTAGCTTACATTCGTCATTAGACCAGCCGTTCCGACCCCTTTTGCGGCTGTGGCCTTCAGGTGATTGTGAAGATCATTTGTTGATACTTCATCTCCAGGTCCTTTGTTGACTGCGGTTATTGCGGCATCCATTTCCCTCTTATAGGTGTCGCGGAGGACTGTGTTGTGGATGGCTTCAATGTTCACTCTCACCTGATTGTCGGAGGGGATTCTAGGTGATATTGTTATTCGGGCTCGGAGCACCATGCCAACGAGATAGTGATCCGAGTGCATATTGTCCCCCCATATGTTCCGACATTCATCAAGGTGGCGGTATTCGATCAACACGCGGTCAATTTGGTTGAAAGTGGTCCCGTCTGAAGAGGCCGACGTATGTTTGTGGACCGCTTTCCGCGCAAACCAGGTACTTCCAACAACCATTTCGTGTGACCCTGCTAATTGAATAATCCGCAGTCCGTTATCATTAGTTTTTTCATGTAAGCTATGGGAGCCAACGTATGGCTCCTTCCCTACTTGGCTGTTAAAATTCCCAAGTATGATTTTAATATCATATCTGGGACAGGCTTCGAGGGTTCGTTCTACTGCCTCGTAGAAGGTATCGTTCTCCAACTCTGCAGTCTCCTCTGTAGGGGCGTGAACGTTAATGAGGCTTATATTCCTAAACTTGTCTCGCAAGCGCAGAGTGCATAGCCGTTCGCTTATGTTTTCAAAGCCGATAACAGCAGGTTTAATTTTTTGGCTGACTAAGAAACCTACTCCGAGCACATGGTTTACTAGATGACCGCTGTGATATGTGGTGTAGCGGCTCTTCATCAGGAAACCGGTCCCTGTCCATCGCATCTCTTGTAACGCTGTTATATCAGCCCTATATTGAGACAGGGTATCGGCTAGCTGCTCATCAGCTTTATCTCTGTACAGGGAAGCGCACGTTCCATGAGAAAATGCGCAAATCGTTAATCCGTTGTCGTTGCCGGGTTCGTTGTTGTAAAGTCCATCCTGTCCGAGACTCCTGTTGTGGCTCCGTAACATTGGTTTTCAGTGTAGGGTTGTCAGCCCTACCCAACCCCCCAACCTGGAGCACCAGTTGGTACAGTTTGTCCCGTCTTTAGGCGCGAGAAACTCGCCTTCATCCTTCTACGTCTGCAGATTTTCGTTACGAAAGAGCTCCCAGCGGTCACCACGTCGAGGTGGAGATAGGGTTTGGTAGTAGAGCTGTTGGTGTAGCGGGAAGCGGAGAATGCTGCATACGATCAAACGAATCTTTCTACCAGTTCGACTCAAGATATAAGAGAAACAAGATGATTTTCAATTTATTTTGAAGGCACTGAAATTTACTAGACTAAATTCATTTGGTATTACTGATGTATTACAGAAAATAATTTGCTGGCATTTCTCCATTGAAGCCTTTTTCTATAGGGTACCGTGAACGGAAAGTAAACTTAAATAAGCCCTTTTAATATAATAAGGGCAATCGTAAAATTGCACCATTTTGACAAAGCAAACTAAAAATTTAGTAAAAAAAAAGCTTTTCGTAAAAAAATAATATGTAGTTTATTAAAAAATAAAATTTTGGGTTGTTACTCTACAGCACAATTTCCAAAATATATATACAAAGTAATTTTCGTATTGGCTCGTCAAAATTTTTACTAGCTATTTTTCCGGCCGGTGAGAAAGAGCGGTTTTGAGATAAAGGCGTTTAAAGTTTTCAGCACTCATAAAAACAAGTTGGAAACCGAAAGGCCGCCACTTCAGGTATAAAAGGCTTTGTGTAATTCATATGTAAAGATATTTCGTTACACATTTGTATGCAGCTGTGAATTTTCACTTACTATCATACAACTTTGCTTGTAATAGAACGATTGCATTCAAACTTTCCAATATTATGTTTTACATTATATATTGTACTTTATATTTCCACAACTTTTATAACCCTATCTATCTGAAAAGATAGTAATGCACTATTCTTACCATTATTTGTATAGAGATCGATAGGAGATGTATTTCGGCACCGATATATTATACAGGGGCTCCATCATGATTTTTTTTAGATTTGTACCTTTTGACGTCGTTTCGCTTGTGTAGGGATTCAACCAGTGTTCTTATCACCCGTTGACCCCAAACGAAATAATGTCTTTAATTGTCTGTCTGAGATTTCATAGCTTCCATACGTCCACTAATTTTAATCCCAATAGGTGCAGCCGGTTCCACTATTCAAGTGGAATGGACTTCTTAGACGGAGATAGAGCGCGGTACTTTTCTCTTCCTTCCAGATACTTTCAGTACATGTTTACTGAAACAGAGTATTTCCCAACTTTACCAATAAAAGCCGTACACATATAATTAATTTAGCATCTCAAAGAGGTAAGAACACACATTTTGTAGACAAAACAATTTATTATTATCATGTGTTGTCCGGAATCTACTCTTATGAATGAAACTAATTTCTTATCCCTCCAATTGCTTGAATTCTCCAGCATTCAACTCCACATCAGCTTGTAATTGCACTCGAGGAGGGAACCATGTTGTGCAATCTACTTTATTGCCAACATTAAATCTGCCTTCTGAAATCCAACTTCGTTGCAGACAAACTTCAACTCCAAGAAAATCAGTATAAAGAATGTACAAAATTTCAAAGGACCACACACTGGTTACGTATACATATATACATACTGTAATACATTAATCAACCAATGGAAAACTATCTTTTCATTACACAACGTGCTGATCCAATGTATTACAAATATAATCACGCAATGTTCCATTTCCACTTCAACAGCTTCGTCCATAATCCCTTTCCCCAAATTTCCGACTGTTTTAATAATCGCACCACCTGTTGCATCAATTTCCCTGAAGTACGAATTTGTCTAGACATCATTTTTCAAAACACCATTATGACACATATGAGTGCATTCAGCGAAATTCCAATGACAAAGGAATTCTGACAAATGATGCGGAAAACCCATTAAATTATGGTTTGAAAGCCTATCAAGATTGTTGACTTCCTTCGCGTTCCGGCTGAATCCCATGTTCGCTGAAGAAGTGGTTCATATTTCAGGATTAATGGAATGAATATTACCGCCAAAATTCAGAAGAATTTCGGTTGACTTCGAAGAAAAAATTTTAGCACGCAATGGTAATTACGATTCTGGGGGCCCCCGTGTCCTTTATTAATGCCAGCAAGGCTGTGGTCTCAATTGTTGAACTAGTTCTGAGTATGAAGCTACGCAAATGTATGAAATACGTACTAATTAAAACCAAGTACTCCTTTGCGAGGAAGGAGCAAGGCGCGTTCGTGTACATATTCAGGCATTATCAAGCTGAGTCATATGCCGTTTACTACCATTTTCCTTTCAAATGTAGGTTAAAACTACTTTTATAGTACTGGAAAATATATATCAGTCTGGCTTTCTCATTATTAAAAGAAAAATTGATTTACTTAAATTTTCGCAAACCAAATTACGTACTTGTCATTCGATTATTCTCGCAGGATCGAAAGCATTTCTTCTGATGCAAGTGTAACGCGTAAATGTCGTGGTTTTAAGATGACAAAAATTAACATTCTGCGGCCTAGACCGAAAAAACCAGTTGCATTGGTGATACCAGTTTTTGAATCTTTCGGCTTACTCTCTGAAGTCGGATTCAACGGCTGGAAGAAAATCATACTCTGGAAAGACCACTACTATATACATCTCTATTTACAGCTTGCCAGCAAGTACACGAGAAACCACAAAAATAAGTCGGGAAACCGAAAGCTGGACGCTTCGGGTGTGAAAGGTTTTGTGTATTTCTTACATAAAAATATTTGTATATGCATGTCAGAATATTCAATTTATCGTGATACTGATATTCCAAGTCTTAGAATTTGCACTGAAGTGACAACTTTGACCTATTATAACTTTGTTAGGGATAGTCTGATTTCAACCAAACCTGTTAAGATTATGTTCTATATAGTTGTCTATATTACTGCATCTATCTTATTACTATCGTGATTGCAGGATGAACTTAAGGACGAGCTAGCAATAAATTTCTAAAAATTGTGGTAATATACTGGTATCAACTTTATTTGAACAAATATCGGTATGGCAGGTATTCCGGAGCCTAGGCTTCTTTCAGATTTTTCGGTTGGGTAGGTAATGAGAGTAATTGATATATAAATGATTAAAAAGCTAAAGCGGAATGTTTCCCTGCGTTCCCCATTGGTATGAGCTTACTTTGTTGTGCTATTGGGGAATTGATATGTCATGATGGCGTCATACATGTTTTAGAATGCACAAAATTCATATAAAAGGTAAAAGTTTCACCTTCTATTCCTTTCTTAATAATAATTGGATTGCCTTCAAACTTTCCAAAGTTATGCCTTATGTTATCCCTTATATTACTGCCATTTTGTACTTCTAGCATGAAAGCGGTTTCTGGCTAAATTTCTAAAATAGGCTAATATACTATTATTAACTTTATTTGTGCAGATTTCGGAACGGAATGTATTTTCAGGCCTAGATTTCGTTTAGACAATCCATTATGATTTTTTTCAGATTTTTTGGTTGGATAGGTTCTGAAAACGAGACTTGTTACACCTTTTAGGAGTCATATTTTGAGCCCCCTACGTTTCACCCGATGTTAAATATACCAGTTTCGAAAAGTACTAATTGAGCCCTTTCATTTGGTATCGGACATGGCCATATAATGTGGGCATCCTCCCTTCGCATGCATGGGGGCCCCCTCCTAAACTCAACACAATTGCGCCGCTTGCTGTATTTAAAGGGATTCACAGACCACAGCTTCTCACCAAATTTCGTGGCTATCGATTCAGCCATTTCCGAATAAATCACTTGTGACAGACAGATGGATAGACAGTTGCACACAAGTTTTGTTTCACGCAAAACGTTAAAAATGTACACGCACCTTTTGCATGTATGGAGACTCCTACCAAGTTCTAAATAGAATAATGTAACTCACTGCATACGTGGGTGTTCATAGTTCCCCCTTTTCCACCAAATTTGGTGTCAATCGGTACAACTGTTTCTGCAGAAAGTGCGTGAGACAGATAGTTGGACACACATGAAGACAGTGAGCCGATTTTAATAAGGTTTTGTTGTTAAAAAAGGGTGCGGCCACACGAGGTGCTCTTATTCGAAGGTTAGTTACATCGCTGCGAATAGACGCGGTCACACGAAGCGGTGCTGACCATGTGGAATCAAAATCCGTGATGATGACTGGCTATTTGGGGGACAACTGATCTCGCTTGCTTTGATTAGTAGAGCAATCGGACCCAAAAAATGTGGAAACCTCAAAACTCTGTTAGAAATATTCAAATCTAATGGTTGTAGATGGAATATGCAGTACATAATATATGTATTCAAAGATGCTATTGGAAATTTGTAACTTTTATCCATAGTAGAAAAACTCGACAGTGCTTAGTACATATTCAGGGTCCTTGGGTGCAGCGAATCCTTACGAAAAACATGGTTTTAACCTACTACAACTTCGCTAATAATATTAGGATTCGCAGGTCCTGGTCTATATTATTCACCTGTGTACACTGCTAGTATAAACGTAAGGGGGTTTTCCGTAAAGTTTCCAAAATATAGTGGTCTCATATTATGAACTTTTTTGATTAATGCATGCGTTGTCTTTCGACCTAGATTTTACATAAATGCATCACTGGCATTTTTCCCACATTTTTCGGTTAGGCGTTTTCTGAAAATAAGTCATATCCCATTTAACGTCGGTATATGTGGTTCTTCGCTCCTCTACTATTCATTCAATAGCAAAGTATTCATCAAGGCCTTTGGTGAAAAAAATGTTACACTCTCTTTTAACTTGAACGAAGACCTTCCAGAAAATCAGCACCAAAATATGATATTCACATATGGTTAGATTTTTATAGTTTTGATATGGTATTGATATTTTATGTCGTTTCGAAGAAAATCAATTACAATGCAACCCTCACTATTATCAGCTCGATTCCCTATGCTGTTAGCCCTTCGGACGCTACTAACGTTAGGATGTCAGCGGATACACTACCGATTCTATTCCTAGAGGAATGTGACTCAAATTATTAATCACAGAAGCATTCGGTTATTTAATCATAAAACAGAAAATTAATTCATAAAAAAGATAACATTTTTGACATTCTATAACTTTGTTAATAATAATGTGAGTTCCACAAAACTTTTCAATGTCATATCTGGCATACTCGCATGATATAGCGGTGAGGCAGATGAGGCAACTTAGCCCATCTAAATTCTACCAATTTTTGATGGGTTGCCAAAGATGTATGTGGTCTTACAGTGTCACGATGGAATGCAGCACCCCGACGATTAATGAGTTGCGGGCATTCCTGGATGAGAGAGGCGTTGAACTTGTCCAATTGATGACAATATACTTCCGCATTGATCGTTCGTTTCCTTGATAAGAGCTCAAAAAATCCCACAACCTTTCAATTCTACCACACTGAGAATAAAACGTTCCTTCAATTAAGTTTTGTGTTTGAAATCATTTGAGCCAGATCTTTACGTCGAGACCAAACTGTTGCGTTGCACATTCTTGTGAACCATCCACTCCGCATCGCCAGTTATCATTCTTTTCGAAAAAGTTATTGTGGCAATGATGTCACCATTTTGAGCGATAAGCATTTTTAATATCAAAATTTCGAGCACGAAATTTCATAGACTTGTTTTGGCACTGCTTTTTTTGAGAATATTCCACCATAAACTTCAGAAATTTTCACGAGTTTCACTCTACAAATGTACAAACACCATTTACTGCATGCGGTTCATGTCCAGTTGCAATGTTGTTACCAAATTTAGTGTCAATGTGTATAACCGTGCCCAAATTAATTCCGAGTGACAACCAGACAAACAGATGGCCTGCCATACAGACAGATATTTAGCTGACCGACATACAAGCGGACCGCAAGGCAAAAGGATGGGCGAACTATCAGACACATAGATAGACAAGGCTGATAAACAGATAGACCATTAAACATATAATTTTTAAAATTTTGATTATTTAAAGTTTTTACGAGTATATCAAATATTATTATTGGTTACATGTTCAAACAATTAAAAAAACAAAACCCAATAAAAACTAGTTTGAAAACATTGCAGTTTGATTAGATTTGTATTAGGTTTAGGATGCTGAGGGATGCCCATTAATTTCACATCCTTCCCATTAAAAAGTCCTGGCTCCAAAAAATGAAGCTTTTGATATATTCATGGTAATGTTTAAATTAAAAACCATATCCCAGAGGAAAGGGGGGCGGAGGGGTGTGTGTAAGAGACAAACTGGCTCCCTTAAGCTCTGTTAGATGTTAAGTGACACAAAATGGGACTTTTTCGATGTCATAACGATAAAGTTTAATTTAACACTAAAGGAAGCAAGTCAGGAGGAGTATGGCAGAATTCATGGCAGTTTCCCTTTTTCAAAAGATTACTGTGCCTCAACGCCACCCTTGCCGCCACCAACTCATCCCGTATACCCTAAATGGGCTCGCATATGCCAATTTTTGACCTGTCGCTTGGCTTCGTATATGCAATTTTTGAATCGTTTTCGGCTTATTGGTCGATATTGCGCCATCCCTGTAGGGCTTTATAGCTGCGGAATTGTCCCTTATAACTCTTGCAGCTTCTGCTAGTTCCACTAATCTGCAGATACTGGAAAGACAGAAGACTATCCTTACAGGTGAGCAAATCAACTTTCACTCAACGGGTACGACTTTAGCGCTTCTCGTGAGTGTGAAGATCAACCAGTTTCTCCAGCCATTTAAAGCAGAATGATGTTGAACTGATTCTTCTGAAATTTTTTAAGTCTGAATATCCATCCTTCTGAGCTTCTGATATGAAGACTACCATAACTTTTTGTCGGGTGGTGGGTATGTAGTCCAGAAGAAGGTATAATACGTCAGAAAATTATTGCCTCTGAAGCCGCATGTGGAGCTTTAGAATCCCCTTTCCATCTTTGAATAGTGCTTTGAAATGCTTAAAGGATAGTATAGTTGCTTGCTTTTTCATTGGTAACCACCACTCTCACAGTGTACCAAAACATTCAGTACTCACTCAAATCTTGCGTTTCAAAAAGTACCAATCATTGAGAGTCCTTTAACGGAGTGGGGCCAGCCTCGAAGTATCTCTTTCGTCACCAGTTCTTCACAGTATTTTCTAAACCGGTTTCGTTTCGAACTTTTTACGACGCTTTTACATTTAAGCGGGGAGTTCCTAAGGTTTAGACAGGCTTCTTTCTTATTATTTTTAGGAGCATGATTTGGAAGTCCTTGAGTGATTCGAATTCTCGCTTACACAAAGGCATAATTTTACCGCGTTTATGAAAGTGACCGATTCGGAGTTTCCAGTTGAGTTTCTATCGTCAAAGGAATCCTTTTTTATTTAGTCAAACTAAGTTCAGAGAGTGAGATTTGGTCTTGCACCGCTAGTCTCTAATTAACACCAATAACTTGTTAGACTAACTATTTCAGTTCTGATTGGCCCGATGATTATTGGAGCAAACCAGCAAAAGCGATAAAATTAAACCGATGCTCTCCTCTATAACTGCATTAGCTACCTCCCTGGGAAATATATTCAGCGTTACTATCACAGTCTATGAAGTGCTCAGGACCCCTTGATTCTGCATACCTTATCACACAATTTGGCTCATGCGTCAGCGGAGAACATAGGTAGATAGAGGCAAGTATGACGTTTCTCTTGCTAGTGCTGAACAAGAGGAAGGCAGTTTGACAGACATTTTTTTTTATCTTATTGAAAATACGAGAATATGACGCAGTCAGTTTTCACTCCACTGATATCTCTCTCTACCGCTAAAGAGCGCACTGAAGATGTTGCATTTTGATCTAATTAAAGCAAAACGTCATTATGGTCTTTTATTCTCTAATAAAAGTAACCCTCTTCAGGTTCTCGATATGGTTAAATCTTTGCAAAAAAAATACAGATTCCTTTCATCCAGTTCCAAGATCCAACATGTTCTTCTGTTTTGCTCAGCTTGCTGTCCATGATGGTAAACAGGCCGGCAAAACTTCTCTCCAGAATTACTTGCTGACGCCACTTACAAGTAGAACTTTTAGGGCACTTCAAATAGAGGAGCCCATCGGGAAAATGTTACTGATGCAGTATGACAGATTGTCCCCCCACGACAGCGACGGAAAAAAAGGAGCAACCTGGGTATTGAGACTTCTCTCACTGAACTAATCACCTCGAATCACAATGGTCCTAGCCGCTCTGTAAACCGTGAGGCCTAGTACGAAGTTGACAGAAGAATTTGTCGCATTCATTATGCCCTTCACAATGGTTGTCCCCAGTTTTTGCTGCTGGATTTACTTCCCTGCATAATGGCGCGCCTGTTCCTGCAGCAGCGCCAGTTCTCATCATCAAGGAACATCGTCCCAGGTTAATAGTGATAATAGTGACCGTTCCCAGGTTAATAGTGTCGAGTTCGTTTGGATCCGTTCCCGCATGGCGGTATCATTCCTATTACGTATAATCACCAGTTTGCTCTCTCTTCCATTTTTCCAGGTAGAGGCATAAGAGTGAGTTCTGATTGGAAAATTTAGCCTGTAGTCAACCCTCCTTAGCGGCTGAAATTTTCTTCTGTCATACCTTCCACTTAATAGGTAATAATGCCGCGGATGGCTGTGGCGGAACTTGCAGTTTTCTTATTCTCCTTTCTAGCCAACTGAACCGTAGGCACCAAGTGCATATTTTCCATTGAAGTGGAGAACACACCTTCTACTGATTTCTCCGTACGAGAACATCAAGATGGTGTCCGAAGATGGAACGACCATGAAGCTTTCATTCCTCAGTCTCGATTAGGATCTCAAAATCAGAATCAAATTGCAATTTAATCTTCTCAAAATCGCATCAGCTCTTGTTTACGTTGAAGGGGATAAACATTATGGAAATACCAGATTCGAAAATGATTTGTATATTTGAAAAGATAACTGAAAGTAGCATCCACATCCTTATTAATTATCTGAGGCGTGGGTGACATATTTTAGGCAATAAAAGAAAATTCCGCCTATTCCTACCACGAGGGACCGTGAAGAAACTCTAAATCCGCAACTCACAAGGAAGAAAAAGCTCTAAAGTTAATAACATCATTCTAAATGCTCACAGGCTCTTCAGCTATTATATCCATTCTATCTTTTTTTCTAAATTGAATTTGGAATCATCTCTGAAAAGTTTCCGAAACAAAATGGAAATTTAATGGAGCTAGTCCCGAAAGGATTTTATTTTGTGTAATATAAATAGAACCCCTACTATTCGCTTCTGATGCATTGATCAGCGGAGGAGTAATAACACTATTAAGGCAGTTATTAAGGCGTATAATGGAAAGGAGAATGCACTCTTCATGATGGGAAACTCTGCCCTTAACTTTCCGGAACATAAGGATATAAAGAGTCCATTTTGCGTTACTTGGTTATCTTGTAATAATTTCTCGTTTCCTTTGGAAGTTCACTCGAGAGTAAATGTAGCGTATTATCTTTCACAAACGAATAAATTGAATATGGATGATGTGCTCTGTCATATTTTGTAAAAAAATACCTAAAGTAATACCCCTTCCTTGCCTATTTAAGAGGTTAAAGGCTCAAACACTTGAAATAAACGATATTGATTAGGACTTTAAATCGTCTGTTCGTATTATGCATATTTTCCGCTATGTACACCTGATCCAAATCTCCAAGACCTCCACCTAAAATCATATCTTTTTTGTTCATATCTGAACTGCGAAATCTCAACTCTCGCCTGAAATTTAAGAAAGATTCAGAAGAACGATTGAAACATAATAATATCTTCTCAATACCACTTGAAATTGAGATGATTTTCAAATTATGACCAAGTCCTTAGAAGTGAACATCGTGAAAATCCTTATCATCCGCCCTCACGTTCCTAGTGGTTCCTTCCGATGTGAACAGCATTGAAGCGGATGGAAACACACGTAACGGAGACATCAATGAATTCAAAATTGATATTTATAGGCAAGCTCAGATTGTTTTTTACAAGCTATCTCCCCCACTCTGATGTGTCTCAATTTCCACTGGGCGGAATGCCGGAACAACTGAGATAATGGTACTTGTAGTCAACTGTTGTTTTATTTTGCAAGAAATCTGATAGGAGCAACGGAACCAGATGGACTCAGGATAATAAAGTACAGTTTACCGCAAAATGATGGAATAAATTTGATAAATTGTTAATTTTGTCTAAAATAGGACGGTCGTAGTGTTCATTTCCTGTCCTTTCTGTTTCAGTTTAGTGATTACCATTAAGCATATGCATGTAGCAGCCAATCTTCAAGGGTCTATAGTTGGTTTTACGCAATCAGCTAAAATCATCCCACATCTCACACTTGTCTAATTTCGAAATGCAGACAAGATCAGGGACGACCCGAAAACTTTAAAACTCCAAAAATTTGATGATAAAAGATGGAGCATATTATTATTATTCTATTAAGGGAAAGTCGCACCGCCTCCTTGAAGAACTATTGTGCCCCTTTTCCTGGTAATAGTCTACCTATTGATCATAGTATCTCAAGCAGGCCTATAACCGTTAGGAACTTTAGTATGTTCCCTACTTTCAGATCTTTCAGTTTTGCATCTTGTATTAAGTGTTCTCCCAGATACCTCGACGTACTTTGGACAAGTGCCGGACACTGTCCCAGTACGTGTATAGAGGTTTCGTCACACTCCGCACAAAACCTGCAGACAGTGTCCGGAGATATCCTTAGCTTCCTTAGGTGATAGTTTAACCGACAGTGATCAGTGAGAATTCCCACTATGATTCGGAGGTTCTTTTTGGTGAGGTTTAAGCAGTTCTTTGTGCGCATGGGTTCGTATCCCCAATAAGCATTCTGGACTGCTCCATCCATGGTAGGCCCGCCCAGTATAGTTCCCTGAACTGTTCTTCTTCATTTCTTAGAGTCATACCTGTGCAACCGTTTCCGATTCCACAGAAGGGTCCTGGCCCGTGTAAAGGCGTCCCTGCTCCCTTCTTGGCTAGTCCGCCCGCTGCCTCGTTGCCTTCCAACCCAGCATGGCCTGGAACCCAAACTATCCAGACCTTGTTGGACGAGCCGAGCGTATTCAGTCTCTCAAGGCATTCCCATACCAGTTCACCTGGTTGGACCTAAGTACCTTGATTGCTGCTTTCCGTGTCTGCAAGGGAGCACGAGGGAGTATATTTGAAGTAATCAACTTGCTATTGAGTTAATTCATATGTTGATATTGCAGCCTAGGTGAGGCAAATTTATATATTTGAACCAGAATTAGAGACTGAATATCGATTCAAATGTAATGTAATGTATGTAAAACTAGGAGGAAATGCTTGAAAGAAGAGTAAGATTGCAGATACTTGAAATAATGAACCCACCCACCACATTTTTGAAAACTATGGAAGAAATTTACTTCCCTTTCGACGAGTTAGTTAGTCTATTGATGATGCTTCGATTTCTAGTATCATTCTTAAGTATCCGTTTCAAAATCATATTTACTTCCTTATTGTGTAGTGCTGTGTAGTGATTACTAGAAGGAGTCCTTTAATTTTGGACAGCATTTGCCTTTTCTTATTACAGATATAGCACTTTTATCTTTTCCATCACAACAAAATTAGGGTCCTCTCCACATTGGCTTCATTTCATGCTATTCACATAAAATCATGTTTTACCCTTTGAAGACCTCTACAAACCCAAATGCTATACAACAAATATATGCTATATATGTTTTAATGTTTACGCACAGTTAGGTGCATTTTGCCTAGGTCGGCCACCGCATCCTTTGCTTTTATTTGGCAGTTCAAAAGGGGGGGGGGGGGGGTGATCGCTTGACTACGGGGATACGTTTTGCAGGCAAGACAGTGATCATTGAAGTGGGCCAATGTGGATAATAGTGCGCCTACGGATGTGTTTTTCTTCCAAAGAATTACATTAATGTTCTCGATATAAGGGCCTATGCCTGTCATAAACTTCAGATAATTTTCACTTATTCAGAAGCGGTCGCTAGGAGACGATACTCCGCAACAGTACAGGAGTTGTGCACTGAAAATATTCCTGTGGATATCGGCTCAGTTCATTTTATCACTCTGCCCCGCTACATGATGTTACCAAGATGAAATTCTCCCAGTGCCGTCTTGAGTTGAAAAATCTGAAACAGGACTTCGCAAATTGGGGCTGAAAAAACAGAACCTATTTCTTAGATCCAATTCTGTACGAAGGTTGAAGGGTTCACAGTCTGTCCGATTTGTCGCTTATAAATTGGCCAGAGACGCGAATAGGCTTATAGGTGGCTTTAAATATAAGTACCTTTGTTTGTTGACGGTTTTAATCGCAAGGGCAGTGGCAATCCCATCAGATAATGCTCCGCACATACGCCCTGCGGAGCAGCAGGACTGAAAGCGACCACGGTTGTTGTTTGTTCTTTAATAATAATAATAATCGTTGACGCAACAATCCATATTGGATCAGGGCCTTGCAGTCTTTTAGAGCACTTCATTCAAGACCGTAACAGTACACTACAAGATAGCCTGTAGGAGGCAATGTGGGCAGAATTGCGTTCGCTTGAGATTATTACCCTGATTTGATTCAGGTACTCATTCACAGCTGAGTCGACTGGTATCCGACATCAAATCATGATATATCTCATTGCCACCAGTGAGATGAACCGCGATGTTCTGTACGACAGCCTTGTGCTCTAACCATTCAGCTACCCAGACACCTTGCTTCTCATTTATATAAATTCAAACCTGCTATAACCATCTCGGACCATTCTACCCTGAAGCAAAATTTTGGGTGTCTAAGCTCAAACTGACCAAAGACAAAGGCACCGGGCGGCGTCTAATAAGATTGGACAGAAGTCTATTGAGGCAGGATGTCTTAGGGCTGTCCACATTGAGGGGTTTTTCTCCTCTATTATGGCGCCTGATAATGGAAATTTTGCTATGGTTTCTGGAGGACACAAAGGTATTCGCAAGAGCGTTTGCGGCAAGTGTGCGGGCACAGTATATAACGCCTTGATTGTAACTCGGCGCGTAATCCACAGAAGGTGCCTCCGTGACGGACGTTAGGTGGTGCTATTACACATTACCTATCTGACAGGGTAGGAAATGTGTAATGTGTAAATGTAGCTAGTAGAAACAGTCAAGTATTTCGGATTACCATTCCTGCAGATTACTCTGACGCTGCAGGTCTGCGATAGGTAAGGCCAGGAGAGTTTCTCCACAATGGATTCATTGGATGTATTCATCCATAATAAAACCCATTTATTTATATGTTTGCATCTTCTAGGGGCCGAAACTGAACTTTGATAACAGTAGGATGCTGTTGGAATCAATTTAAAGACTCGGTGGCAGTAGTATTACTGGTGTAGCTAACGACGCATATGGGCTTGGCACCATTGGCGCATGAAAATATGTTGGCCGATCATATGGTTTCCGACTTGTCTTTGAAAAAAACATACGTCAAGAGTCTTTTGGGATCATGGACCTGATAATTTTCGCCGAGGGGTCAGTCATGGAAGACGGATCGGCAGGAAGGGTGTTTTCGGGAAACCCGGGAGGACTGGCCCAACCCCTCAGAAAAATGGCGACCATATTCCAAACATCGTTGGTAATGAGGAAGCTGACAGACTGGCTCGCCAAGGGTCTGGATCCACAATGATGACCAGAGGCACCTTTTTACATCCAATTATCCAAAGTCTTCTATGAAGGGAGCAATTGCGAGGATACAGTATCCGAATGGAAAAATTGAAACTCTTGCCAACGGACGAATATCTTTGTGAAAGAACCTGATGCCGCAGGCGGAAGGCCATTGCTTATGATATTTCCGGGGATAGTGCTGTGGGCGTAACAAAGGCCTGAGTGCTTAGAGCTGCGGCTTCCTACACTAAACTAAACTACTACTAAACTAATAACCACGAAATTGTTATCGTTCCGATGCTTGTAAATTCTTCTAAATAAAAATAAAACTAAGTAGCTTTTTCCTACTACAATATATTTTAATAGTTAGTAAATACGTATTTCGAGAGCTACTTAGTCTCTTCCTCAGTAATTAAGCTAAACTGATCTGTGAAGGATCTCCATTCCTCGATTGCAGCACTCAGCTCATGAGCTTTTTGGCTAGATGCAAAATCAGCCATTTCGCAAAATCAGAGATCAATCAAAGGACCGTGAGCACATCAAAATTACATTTTTGTCGGCATACGTAGCATTTATTAGCCAATGTTCATCCATGTTTTAAACTCAAAGGTTGTATCTGCAAATCTCCCTTACCTGAGGCGTTAATAACATCGCATTAGTAAGTCTACTCGTATTTCGAAATTTGCAAGATTCTAGCTTACATATTTTTCGCCCTATGGGTCACCTATACGACCCTTCAGGAGAAATCATGATCATGAGCATAATAAATTAACTGTTCACTCGAAATAGAATTCGTTGAATTGGAATTCTAGCAGTGAAAAAGACTGTAAGTAGTCTTCGTAATATACTCGTATATATTGGCAAAAAAAGTAACCTTGATGAAATTAAATAGAAGCTGTTGCAATTCAATTTAAGTACTATTATTAAATAAGATATTCTCAGGTAAGATTCTTACCTCAAAGATTCTTCTAGGACACTTGTATTTAAAGGCACAGCGAAAAGAGGGTAGTTTTTTTAAGTAAAAATTCGAATGAGATTCGCGTTACCTTATGACCGCCTTATTAACACGATGATGTTCCACAGGAAATCGAGCGAAAGATGAAAACTACTCGTAAAAGCCTCTGAACAGATTCGGCGGTGACTCATGAGCAATTTTCAGCAGTCCTTTATCTTACTCTGAGATCGTCTGCAAAATTCGCTGAGTACTTCTTTCCTTGCATCGTCAATACCTTCCTGAAATCGCAAGAATTAAAATTTACTTCCCTTTACCATTTGATTTTCGAAGATACTTCAAAATTGCTAGGCAGGGCATGCTTTCAATAAAAATCTTCATATATTCGTTTATAGTTTTTAGTTATTTAGTTAGTTAGTTTTGCTTTAAATATAGCTTTTACATATAAAACCTACAATATATATATGCTATATGGTCGCCGATCAGCCCTTTAAGAGGGATAGCGCGCCAAGCGTACTTACGCGCCATCGTTCACGATTAGAAGCAATGCGGTTCAGCCCCCTCCAGGGTTTCCCGAGTCGCTTGCACGTCTCCTGCATTATTTTGCGCCATGTGTCCAACTAGCTGAGTGCTTAGAGCACAAGGCTGTCGTATGGAAGGTCGCGATTCAAATCTCACTGGTGGCAGTGGAAATTATATCGTGATTTGACATCGAATACCAGTCCACTCCGTTGTGAATGAGTACCTGAGTCAAATCAGGGCAATCATCTCTGGCGAGCGTAATGCTGACCACGTTGTCTCCTACAGTATACTTTAGTGTACCGTTACGGTTTTGAATGAAGTGCTCTAGGACACCTCAAGGCCCTGATCCAATTGGATTGTTACGACAACGATTATTATTATCTATTCCGGGTAGTAATGTAGTTCTCGACCTTCCTTAATGTGCGACCTATCTACTGCAACTCCTGCCTCTTGATCAATATGTCCACGGGCATCTGTCCAATGTGCCGACGAAGTTCTTCGTTGACATATCACAGACAAGTGTGGACGAAGACTATTATTACTATTACTAACAGTAAGAGATTACGGATAAAGCATCGAAAGGGAATTTATCGCTATTAATGCGTTGAACGACATTCAAATCCAAATCCAGAAGCATTTGGACAAGACACATGACCGAGAGAGTAAACAGACGTTTCATAATCGGAGCCTCTAGTTTTTACTTTTCAATTTGTTTGAATCGTACTTCACGAAACAAGAGCCTTTGAGGACATACGTCTAGCTCTCGAATTTTAAAGTGGCGAAAATATGATGTCCGATAAACGCCTGGATTCGTATTTCCTTTCGACATTGCCTTTTGTATTCATTGTTGCGGATATTTCGCAACGTTAGGCTTATTGCATGCATAACATTAAGCGCGATGATAATGGAACTAAAAAAGTATCTCTTGACCTCATTCTCACCCATACATATTAGGCGATCCGCGTATCGGAACCTATTGAGACGGATTTTATACATATCCAAACGGTAGAGCTAGCGGTTATAAATTCTGACGGCTACGGAATCGTTCATCTTTTTGTGGGGAGCCAGAATTTTGTCGGAGGATTCTTCTCTCAAACGTGGTTAGGGATTCACAATTTTTCTTGTTAAGAACCCGGCTATGACTAACAATTGCATTGTTCAGTAAAAGGTTTGATCATATAGTAAGACGTTTCAGGCCAAAGAGTTCTTGTAAACTGATAGGAAAATCTGCAACGGTTTTGAAGTTGTCTCTCCTGTTTTCAGGTAACCAGTCCTTTTTGATGTTATTTTTCTTCTTGTTTCTGGCGCTCTTATTGTTACCATATGGTACGTCTTCCTTTCACTGATGTCCAATCTAGGACCTCGCGTCGCCAGTTCGATAAGAATACACTGCTTATACCTAAGGATACTCTTCCCATTATATCAATGTCATCAGCAGTTGCTAGTAGTTCTGTTAGCGCTTGTTTCATTTACAAAAGCATCGCCCGGCTTTAGAGCGTTGTTGGTGGTATTGAGGAAAGGTCTTGAGAATGATCCTGATAGTTTTATCTGGCCTCGTTGATTGGGGAGGGTCAGCCTAGTCAGTCTTATCCATTTAGTCGGGATACCAAATTCTGTCATGGGCGCCGTGCCCAGTTTTATAATACTATGGTTATGCAATCATAGTTACCCTTGAAGCCGATGAAAAGTATTTACATCTACTGCCGCAGAGAGCAAACTTGATCTGTTGATGATTTGCGTGGAGTGAAATCTATTTGGTATAGTCGGTAAGCTTCTGTGCATGTGGGATTATCTGGCCTAGCCAGATAGCGTAGAATATGTTACTTTGTAGATGATGCCCAGCAATGTTTTGTCTTTTTGTTATCAAGGGTAACAAATTTAATAGCTTTTATAGTTTCTCAGTACCTCAGTACTTCTTCTCATTTCTCAGTGGTTTCCTAACTAATTAGTACTTTTCAACATAAACCGAAATTTATATATGACAATATCAACTTTTCCTGAATGACACTGGTAACTTCGTGAAGTGGGTCGAAATTTCCAAGAAATAAAATAAATAAAATCCACTGTGTTCTGAAAACCCTGTTTCAGCCTGATAGTCCACTAGCATTACTTTGAACGGTTATTTTTGTACCTTGAAAGGGTTAAGCTCCTATATTTGCCAAGCTCTTTATTTCTAGTTATCTAGGGTCTAAGGTTTACGACTAGTGCTTTTTTGAAACTCGGTATCGGGAGCTCTTTTTTTAAAGGTCCCACGTTCTAATACATCTTTATTGTTGCTTTGAGGAGCGTCCTTCGTTATTAGTTTTCAAAACTTTTCAATCGTTTGCACTTTATTTACAAATATTTTGCCATAGTATGCTTTCAGATCACCATTAATCGCTACATTTCTTTACATAAACGTAACATACCAATCTAGGCCTTGAAGGAGAGCACTTCCTTCAAGATCGGAATTGTACACTTGGAGGCAATCTGGTCAGTATTGCGCTCATCTATGTTATTATCCAGATTTGCCTCAGGTACCTATTCAAAGTTGGGTCGACTGGTATCCAACGTCAAGTCACGGTACAAATCGCGACCTTCCATATACATATGTACATATGCGAAATAACTTCATATAACTTAACTTAACAGGCAGATATTCACACTCAAAGTGACTCCATCGTCGTTTTGGGACTTACCAATTCGTGTTCCCTTTCCCATTCCAAAGGAACCAAGTAATGATGTATGCTATCTTTTCAGCCCTGAGGGTATTTTCCTCCATGACAAAGTCTCCATTGTCTGTTATATTGCTTCTGAATTATATTGCGACGAACATCAAAATAAGGAACAGAAAATAATCGTCAATGACATCTTGACTAAATATCATGGGCGGAAAAACGCAATGGTTTTTTACAGTCGACTTTCTTATCTAAGCGAGAATGAAACTTTCCCTCCCTATCATTTTTGAAATGTTTTCCATTTCCCTCTCAATTTTGTTGTCTTATTCAAATTTTCCCATCTTATTTTGGGGCAATTGGAATAAACCGAACCTACTTCTCCATGAGAGCCAAATAAAAGCTGATGGACGGACGGAAATCGATTCAAGACGAGACGAGACAGGAATAAATCAAATTCATTTAGTATAATTGAAGCGTATTGGATTTATATTAGAGCACATCACGTTTTCCTCCTTTGGGTATTTGGCTATATAGAAATTTTCTGTTTGTTCGCTATGCGCTCTGTTATGATTCAATCTGATTTGGATGTTTAGAAATTGGCTTATGTTATTAGCCTGGGAATACAGATGAAAATCAGCATTTATAAAAGGACGGAAGAATGCTTTTGACACTGTCTTTGATTTTTATGAGATCGGAAATATGAGAGTATTCTGGATCGTTGGGTATTGATATCCTTCTTCATAAAGTGTGTTATATGGTTGTAAGCATTCCGATATCCGATCCTTTATGGAATTGCCCAAGTTATATTTAAGCACATATAATAGAACTCACGTCTGAGGTCTCAAATAACCTTCTGATGTTAATCGTTACCTTTCTTATAAAGGAGTAGAAGAATGTCTCTGTTAATACCGCTTATATATTTCTACAACAGTAATATGTTTTAACCTGATGAATCTAGACAAGTAATATAGGGATACCATTTTGAAGAATATTTGTCAGATCAATCCACATCAAGCATTCACAGTAGTATAACAGTTAAGCTACAAGAGCCGTCGTTACCAATGAAAATATGAGAGTTGCTGTACTGTCTTTTGAACACTTCAAAGCATCCGACATGAATGACATCTACCTAGCGATGCTTAAAGCGGATATATAGCATCTAAACCAACTGCAAAGAAGGAATTTTCTAGCATGTCTTGCTTTGTGGCTAGCTTTTTGCAAAAGATTACGGTAGTTTTCATACCGAAGCCTGGGATAGATAACTATTCAAATCCAAAGAATTTCAGACAGATTAGTTTGATATCATTCTTGCTTAAGTGTTTGGACTGGTTTAGCGTCACATTCACTGGAAGCCGCGATGGTCGGTGAAATATATGGAAGCCAATGTAAATAAGAAGCTTCTTTAAAACAAACACGTACAGATGAGATGAAACAAGTTCTCACAGGGTATGTTGCTATCATTAGGCCAATGTTCTCTTATGCTTACGCAGGATGCTAGATTAAGGTGAAACAAAAGAGTTTTCACTGTAAATTGGCCTCGCTACCAAGAACTGTACATCTGGGTATCATCGGTACCATTAGCACAACATCCGGCGCAGCTCTGAATGCATTACTCAATCTGCAGGCTTTGGATTTATTTGTTCCAAGCACTGCAATGAGACCAGCTCAATTCAATTCAATCATGGGGAAACAATGATCATGAGAAGAACAGAGCATTGGAAGAGCTATTGGAAGAACTGAATTCAATTTTCGCAATACCTTCTGATGCTCGGAACCCCATACATCTGTTTGGTAGAAAATATGAAGTTATTTAAAATGAACAGAGAACTGGGATAACCAGACTAATTCGTGTGAAGGAGTATTACACGAAGTTACTGAAAATCAATCACCATCTGACATAGTTCCTTATATGATAAGAATTTATAGGAAACGTTTTCATCATTTCGGATTGGCTGAGTCGTCAGACGCGTAATAGCATATTATGCTTTCTTTTAAGAGGTTAACGACCAAGCACATCTCCTTTGACGTTGGTAGATGGAATGATAACAGTGGCACTCCAAGGGCATTGCATTAGCATTGTGGGGCATTGGGGAAAGTCTAGCCGGCTCGCATGTTCAGAGGCAACTCGCAGAATTTATGAAGGATACCAGTTTTCTCGTTCTTTCTCTTCTTCTTCAATAGTTTACCTACTGTCCTTCGCCTGGCTCTAGCTAGAACTAAGCAGTCGCAATGGACATGCCTGAGGGTTTCTCCTTGTGCTCTGCAGCTTCGGCAATGCGAATTGTAGAGTATGCAGCGTCTGTCGACATAGTCCCTTTTAGCCCACAGCCCCGTGGAGACTGCCATAATCTAATATGCATTTGCACACGTCTGGCACAAAAGCTTTTAATATATAGTCTTGTTATAGGAGGACCAAATCCTCCTTGACTTGGCGCAGGTGGTGAGCCTACGCCATCTAAAATCATCGGCTGGTAAGTATTGCGATTTTTTGGCAGTTGCCAGCGGAAGGCTGAGTGCGCCCGCTTTCATGAGTAGAGCCCTGCCAGGCCAGTCCGTTAAGCCGCTTATTTATCTGTATGTTCCTATGACCGAGAGTCAAGACTTTAGCTACGCCACAAAGACTATTCAGCGGGTCCCTGTATTGACTCACCAGGCTACACCGTGCCGCCACAGAGTACAAAGCCTTTATGGCCAGAATGATTATGTTATATTTGGGGTTCTAATCATGCCTCAGCCTACGGCAGGCTTCCAGTATCGCCGGTACATTTTTTTGAGATGCACTGAAGAATCCTAGGAGACAGTACGAATCGGCTCCCCTGTGTGCATCCGCGAAAACTCCTCCACCGGCTCGTCAGATAGTCATTGAAAAGAATACTGTGTCACAACTTTACAACAAGTCGCCGATCCTCCTCTCTGCCTTGGTAGAATGGTCCATAGCAAAGTTCCCCGTGAAGCTGGGCTTGGCGTGGCGTAGGCCGTAGGGATCGCCTAAAGTGTTAAGATGGCTGTAGGGATTTGCTGTCCAACATTGAATATTACTTCGTCAGACAGCACTACATGGTGCATTATTTTTAATGTGAAGGTCTAGGGGGAGGAGGCGCAGGAATACACTGAGAGCATCTGCCGAGGAGAACTGCGGATCCCCGGTAGCACCTGCACATGCGCTTCCTTGAATCCTATTAAGCTTCGTTCTCCTTTGCTCAAAGCATGCCACCATACAATAGAGCTGTATGTTAGGATTGGACACACCACAGCGGTGTACATCCAAAGAACCATCCCCGACCATTTCTTTTCAAAGGTTCTCTTGCAGACATAGACGGCTATGCAGGCTTTCTTAAATATCAGTTCTATGTTCAATCTCCAATTTAGCTTACATTCCATGACCACAACTTGATACTATACATTGAAAGATAGAATTTCGTCCATCACTATCAATCAGAGCACAGGAAGGATAGAGCATCTTTTGCAGGTTTGGTCAAGTGGCTACTTCGCGGATCAGACCTGGATAATCTCCTATGGATATAATCCAATGCATTAGATACCCGTCCAATCCTATTCTAATTAAGAATTCTTTGGTGGCGTTAGTACTAGCAGGAAGGCAGCTAAAGTATATTGCTTGTAGTATAGCGATCGCTCAACCGTGCTAATTACCCTTAGAGAAAAGATTCTTCCCAGTTCAACGACCGTGGTTTATAAGCTAGAAATCATTAGCCCGTCTGTCCCCTTCCTCCTGGAGGTCCCTGTTGTTGGTTTCAACACAGCGACGTTACGGCTAGCACCGATCGTACTGCTAACGACAGTTATTGCCTCCTGGCTGGTTGCTAGCAGTTCGTCCTTCGATGATGCGCCTGACTTATAAAATTCTTCTTTTTCCTCTATCCGTCTGTTTTTTATTTTCGTTTGTTGAGTTCATATCTTGGTTCCACGAGTAGTCCGAGATCTGCTTGCCTTTGAAACATAACCAGCAAGCAAGTACATCCTTATCAGTTGGTTGAACCTGCTCACAGCTTACACTGCTGACCCGCCCGAAGTCGGTTTCCAGCGACCCCCGCAGAGAGGTCGTGCGAGGACTTGCCGAATTATGCAACCTTAGAGTGAAAAATAACTAGATCAGGCTACCTGAGCGCAATACAACTGGTCTTTAACAGAAGCGTATGGAGATACGTTTCAACCTTCTATAATCAGTTGTTGTAACAAAATAAATAGGTCCCAACATACTGAGTACTTACAGTCTTTGGCGGAACAGTCCACACTAGCTCAGCCAGCGCACAGATATCTGAGCTTTGAAAATGGTCAACCATTACCCCAGGCAATAACAATCCCAGGGACTTTTCCCTTGAAGGCGCCACTTCATAATCATTTAAATTGAATAAGAAAACATCACATGGTATCACATAAGTGATCCTGTACTATTTTTGGTGCAAATTTTGAATAATCAACAGCACAAGAGCGATTGAAGGAAAAGGCAGCAAATGATTAGCCTCTCTAAGATAAAGAAGAAGCATCTCCCAGCCACTTAAAGGTACGAAATAGACTCCTAACAATGGGTGAGTAAAGAAAACTGCAAAAGGTCATATTGCACTGCCAAAGCTTTCTTTATAGCCTAAAAAGGATTCATATCACGGCGTGTTGTATGCACGGAGATACGACATTGGGTTGAACTTCATCGGTACCGAAAAAAGCTGGTCAGGGGCCCCTTGTGGCTAATTAACCGCACAACGAAGGAAGAAACTGGACATTGTTACCCTAACACGCAAAAGAACTACATTCTGAAGAAGGTGGCGTTGCATGGATGGTATCAACGCAACAGAAATCAACGAGGTCAAGGATGCAAGCCGGCGCATCAGCGACATGATAGGCCCATAGATAGATAGATAGATAGACACCACTTAAAGATAGATAGATAGATAGATAGATAGACACCACTTAAAGTGCAGTAAATTTTCATGAAATGTAGAAGTTTCAACGCCAATAACTTTGATAATAATAGTTGAATTTCGTTCAAACTTCCCAGTTACGCCTTATATTATCCCTTATACCACTGCCAAATCTTGTACTTCTAAAATGAAATTGAGTAAATTTCTAAAATGTAGTAATATACTATTATTAACTTTATTTGAACAGATGGATTGCATTTTGAGGCACCATTGCGATTTTCAGCTGGATAGTTCTGAGAACGAGACCTGTTTCACTTTTTGGTGCACACATTTTGAGCCCTCACTCAACATCAGAAATAAGATCAATTTCGAAAAGCAGTAATCGAGTCGTTTCATTTGATATCCCACATGATGATATTCGGTGAAAAAAAAATGTACACCCCCTTTCATATGTATGGGGAAACCTCCTTCAAACTCAATACAAAATTGCGCCCCTTGTAAAGGGGTTTACAGACCACATGTTCTCACCAAATTTCGTGACAACTGGCTCAGCCGTTTGCGACTAAATCGGGTGCGACAGACAGACAGACAGACGGGTGAACAGCCAGGTAGACATTGAATCGGCTTTAATAAGCTTTTGTTTCACACAAAACCTTAAAAACGAGCCTTAATGCGACACCACGCCTTCTATTCTACAGGGTGCGGCAGCATAACTTCCTTTTTTAAAATGTGCGCCACTCAGTTAGTTGATGTCATAGCGGAGCGCTAGTGGTCTCGTTCAAGAGGGGATACTATAAAGTTTTGTCCCGACACGGTTCAGTCGCCATCATGCGTTGGAACAGTGAGGAGCGTGCCTTTGCCGTTGAGGTTTACTTTTCAAGCGGATGTTCGGTTATTGCAACACAGCGTGCATTTCGGAATCGCTTTAATTTAGCCCCGTTGGCTCCCGTCCCAGACCGCAAATCAATTGTTACATGGGTCATCAAAAGCCTTTGCATTCACCCAAAGTCACAGTATGGTGTGCAATTTCCTCAGCTGAAATTATTGGTCCCTGGTTTTTTGAGGAAAATGAGGTTACAGTGACAGTGAATGCGGACCGGTATGTAAACATGATCCAGAATGTTTTTTTCCCACGGCTAGAAAACAAGACGGCGCAACAGCACACACTTCAAGAGCATCGATGGCTGTTTTGAGGGAACACTTTCCAGAGCGCCTTATCTCAATTAGAGGCGATTTGGAATGGCCGGCACGCTCTCCCGATCTGTCCCCTTGTAATTTTTTTCTATGGGGTTTTTTGAAATCCCGTCTTTATGTGAACCGTCCAAGAACCTTACAAGATTTGAAGACCAACATCCAAGAAGAAATTGCCAACATAACACCTGCTATGCTAACAAGAGTCATGACAAACGCCAGAAATCGGTTTACGCAATGTATGGAGAATGGGGGACGTCACCTAACAGATTTGATCTTCAAAACAATGTAAATAAAAACTTTAGACATGTACCTACATTATAAAAAACAAATAAATATTTTCCGATGCATACAATAGTTTTTATTGAGTTTTTAAAAAAGGAAGTTATGCTGCCGCACTCTGTATTTCCTCCTAAAAAACTGGTCTAAAATGGCTGTTTGGATACAGTCTATGGATAGAATTGTATGTATTCTCTTCCGAAAGCTTGGCATCAAGCCGGCCGAAGTGTACTTCATTTCCAATTGAACTCCAGATATCTCGTTAATGAATGGGAGGAGATTCTTTTATAAGAATAATAATCGTTCGTGCAACAACCTAATTGGATCAGGGCCTTGAAGTATCTTAAAACACTTCATTCAAGATCGTAACGGTGCACCATAGGATTACAGCACTCTATAGGAGGCAATGTGGTCAGCATTGCGCTCGCCCACATGATACAAATTCCACTGCCACCGGTAAGATTTGAACCGCGACCTTCCGTACGACAGCGTTGTGCTCTAACCACTCAGCTATCCGGACTTTCTTTTATAATACTCGTCTCTAAACGTGACTCTCTAAACGTCTTCCTCTATGCAGATTCTGACCAGGCTCCTCAAACTTCCACTAGAGTGGGATATTAGGGAAAAGATTCCTGACATCAAATGGCACCAACATTTAGTTCTCCACTTCCCCAGTCAACTGACAATGAAGTTTAGTCTCAAATTGTTCGTCCCTATCCTGGAAGTTTTTCAGTAACCATTTGGCTATTTGACCCGAGGAAGATATGTATTTCCGTATTTCAAGTACAAAAACTTTTCCTATGATTGAGATAAAAGTGTAATACAAATCACTCATTATAGAATTTATGGTTTCCTCCTTTCTCTTTAATTCGAAAATGTTCCACCTACAAAGGGGAAAACCGCTTTCGAAGTACCAACAAACTCACACAAAACAACGCTCATTAACTGTTGAGCTTGCATGAATATATTCAATATTTTCTCTCTGAATTATATTCCAAATTCAATTAATACCAAGAAGTCAGATCGGGTCAACTTGTGGCAATATATTCCCATTGGAGTGGCAACAACTGACCACAACACTCTACTTCGTACAATACACTACGTTATCGGCACCCACATTACACTCCTTGCAACCTCATCGTCCATGCCAATTACATTTGCAACAAATTGCTTCGGATGGAATTCAATTTCTTAAGGAGTTTTCCAACGATAATTTTCACTAGACACATTTTCTAAAGGAATTCTCAGAAATTGTTCAAAGGTCAACGAGAGGATAAGAGGCATCATTTGACCACCACCATATTTTGCCGCATGCTAAGCATTCAGGGAGTCCTCAACGAATATTAGGTACTCGAGTGAAAAGTTGATTTAATAAAATGAAACTTTTGTTGAATTTTTCATGATGCCACTTTAATAAGTTTTGCTGCAGATTGCCGTAAGTTGTTTTGGTGGGTGGTAATGTTATGCCTTTCAGAGAATTCATCCGGGCGAACGGTGTTGCAAGGTCTTCAATGCAGACGCCGTTACTTGTTGAATAGAATGTTTACATGGTGAAAGTTGCCATGGAGCTTCCATGGAAAGATGGAAGAATCCAGCTGAAAAAAAAATATAGCGAAGAGGGTATAGAAGTTAGCAGAAGGCGTACCTTAAGACTAACTGCATTATATCACTTGTTTGTGTAAGAAGTCCAATTTGGATTTTTCCCTTCATGTTTTCATAATATCGTCATGAATAGCACATGTTTCTTCACAAACTTGGACTTATTTTTATGAAACTCATTTCGATCTTATATATTCCTGAATGGCCAAACAAGAACGTATTTCAAGGAATAGGTGGCATAGAAACCTTGATATTGTTCCCCATTATCACTCATTACTTAATACCATTTGGAGTGCCCATCACTTTCAAACCCTACCTTCTAGAAAGGTTATCTTAAATCCTTAATCTTTACATTCCGTGCCCAAATCCTCCTTCTATATGTTATTCGATTAGATTAATAACTTCTCAACTCAAAAAAATGTTTATTTTACATCTTTACATTTTTAACAATGTTCTTAAACTTTCGTTATTAAGGGAGGTACAATTGCGGCATTGCACGCGAACCCATTCTGTGAACTTTTACGACAACATTTCATAACTGAGGTCAAAAATCAGCAGGGGACCGATGCACAGGTTAACGGGAAATTTTTGTAGCAATAACACTCGACACATAATAGTTCAGTTGCGTTAACCTGTTATTCTGTAGAAAGTTCATCAAAGAATCCTTCATTGTTTTCTCGGCTTCCCGACCAGACGTATATATATACGGTTGCCGTTTACCTCTTGGTGAGTTATAGCGTGCCCTTGGGGTGGCCCACTCGTCTGCCATCTTGGCAGAGTGGATTCCACTGCATGGCGTAGCCAACAATGCAATTGTTGCTCCTCATTAATGTGTGACCCATGCACTGTCACTTCTGTCTTCCGAGCACAGGGCGTATGGATGCCAGGCCTGTGCGCCGATCAAGTTCTTCGTTTGAGATAGCGAATTGGCTAGCGGTTACCTGAAATGCGTTTGAGCCGCCCCCCCCCCCACGATTTCCCGAGACGCTCGCACTCCTCCTCTACTGTTCTGGGCCAAGTGCTCTTGGGGCGACCCACTCGTCGGCCATCTTGGGAGAGTCGATTCCACGGCATGGCATAGCCCGCAACGCAATTGTCGCCGCTCCTTAATGTGTGGCCTATTCACTGTCACTTCCGTCTTCCGATCACATCGCATACGAGTACGAAGCCTATTAGCAGACCAAGTTCTTCGTTTGAGATGTGTCTGGCAGCCTCCGGTTATACGACGCAAACAGGTATTGACGATAGCTTGGAGCTTTTAAATAAAAAAATCCTACGGGGTTTTACCTGGGTGCAGCACGTGACATTTTTCGCTACCAAATGTCTGATAATGGTTATAAGTTTTTCCGCAATGCCCTTCTTGCGTGGAGCACTCCAAAAACAGTTTGTGTTCACGCTGCGGAAAGCTTTCTCGAAATCGATGAAGAGCAAGTGAAGCGAAAATCTCTCACTGTTCCAAATTGACTCGTAGGGTATTGATGTGGTAAATGCAAAAAGATCCAGAGCGGAAACCAGCTTATTTTCTGTTGATCAAGCTTTTGAGATGTTCTTTCATGCATTTCAGCATTATTTCAGCTATTATCTTGGCGACGGTAGTGAGCACGCAAATATCCCTCCAAAAGTCGTAACGATCATCCCCTGGATCCATTCTCTGGGAAAGGTCTCGGATTCCCAAGATTGAAGTATCAATTTTTCCTTGGAATATTCCTTCGAGTATTCTCCGAGATTTAATTGAGATAACGACTTCCGAGTTAACCGTTTCCTCCTCCGATATACATGACTTTTTCAACTTTATTATGGAAACAAGATAAATGATTTTTTTCTTTCTATGTCTTTTTTGGAACTGGTTTGCGATATTTAGGCATCAGGCATCATCTATCAGAATTTTCCCCAATTTGCAGTTTTCAGTTGTGATATCTTGTCTAGCTGGCATCTGTTGCATCTGGTTCAAGCAAGTTTCTTCGGCATCAAGAAGGAAGCACAATAAATTGTTGATGTCATCGGCTGCTATGTGCTGAGTGGTGGTGTTCAACTAGGATTTTCCTTATCCTTAGCAAAATTAAAGAGCAGAAACCATTTTTCTGCTTGAGACCGTTCCATGTTGGAGCTGCATCAGACAAGCTGGTTCCAATTCACATCTTCAAGATTGGGTCGATTATAGTTGCTTTTATAAAGCGAATTAAATTAACTGCGACAACAATCTGCAACACAATTTCGCAGAGTATGTCTATATTGCGATCGATACTGACGTATGTGAACAAATATTTGACACGCGTCTAATTTGATTTCCCACTCCTCGAACACCTGTTTCACAGTGAATAGTTGATCTAGAATATCCAGCTGTGAAACCATCCATTACCCGACAACATTTTCTACTAATGCAGTCGCTGACGGTTTCTACCTCCTAACTCTTTTGATTAAGAGCGATTGACATGAATTTAGAAGTGGAAATAGAGAATAGGATAAGAAACAAAAGTTATATAGTACCAATGTGCACTTCTTCGCTGTGGGTGAATACGACTCCTTGTCGGGGGTGAACAATTTAATATTCAAAATAGCTGCAGAAATCGATTATATGGTCAATTCTAAGTAAAGGATATCTTTAAAAAATTGTTCATACAGGCAGTGCTTTCTGAGTTATTCGTGATCTAATATCATCATCATGTTCATCGCAAAAATGAATGTTTTTGTAATGTGCGCGGCTTTGCGGTATGTGACCCGTATTGAACCGAGATATTGAAATCGCTCAGTTCTGGGCACGTCCCGCCAATGCTATCAGCCAATCGAGAACTGCGTTCTACTCATCACATAGGGAAACACAAAATCTCTTATATCTAAAGCGTCAAGCTTCCGGTTTCCCGACTTATTTTAATTTTACTGGTATTTACATATCTTTTTCAGGTTTCTTTTATTTTTGACTTTCTTTTTTAATTTCCGAGTTGTCACAATGTCGGCATATGCCAGATTTTATCTAATACTAGCAATAAGTTCCTAGCATTTAGGCTCGGACGATCATTCTTACTTAAAAACAAAAGGAACGCTGGTGGTGGTGGCAGGTGGTAGGTTAAAGGAAGAATCCGTCGAGAACTCCCCAGAACATCGAACACGTATGAAGAATGATGTATTTCTGCATGGTTTTGAACCAGACTGTGCGAAAGTCCCAGAACATATTGGGAACTATAGCCACCCGCTCGAGATGCTAAATGTCTTTGATTTCCCGAGCCAATGGCTCATAACTCACCTCCTTCTCCACGTATTTCCGTTTAATGTTGCTATTGTGGGCGGTCGAAACATCAATAATATATGCGGAAAGACTCGTCTTGTCTTGTACGTCAGGCTTGTTGTGCGGAATATGGCGATCAGTCAGAACTTGCCTGTTTCAATACATGCTGTAAGCAGATCTAACAAGTACTGCTTCCGGCTCATATCTTTAAACCGGACATGTTCCGTGATCAGCCCATGCTTGTATCCACGGTTTTGATGGATCACCTTACATACAGTATTATACCTGGTAATGGATTGCACCGTTGCCATAACAGCGAGTGCAGAAATGAGATGGTCCAACGTCTCTAACGCCGAACCACACATTCTGCACTGGTCGTTCTCCACCCGTTCTTTCATTATGATCTTTTTATAACCTCGAGTGGCGACTACGCCATCCTGAATGGCACACATGAACCTCTGTCTCAGCAAAGAGCTCTCCAGCACACAGCCATCTGTTCGACAAATGGCTGCCAAAGACAATTCACATGTTTACAGTGCATTGCCTTCAATTTCCATTCATCGATCCACTTTTGGTCCGACTTCCCCCTACTCAGAGGATTGAAAGATCGATCCTTCAAGTTAAGTGGAGTTAGTCCACAGTCTGCCTTACAGACAGCCGCATGCAAGGGACTCGCCTGCTCTTTGCTATAAAAATAAGCGCAACGAGTCGACTTGGCGATGAAGCTGTACTGTCACGTCAACTACGGCCCCACCTCCAATGTCACGAGGCAGGTTCATCCGCTCCACGACAGAGTTTCAGCTTTACACATCCCAGGAATTTGGACAGCAGAGCATCCTTCAGATCACCAAATCGAGCATGGGTTCCTCGCAAAATTGCTAGGTATTTGTAGAAATCTATCTCGGTCATAGCTTCGATGTGGAGGTCACCAATGCTATGTCCGGCATATGGCTCGTAATGACCTTTGCGAGTGGCTTGGATTCGATACTTGTCTAATCCAAACTCCATCCGAATATCACGGTTGGACATGTCTATTATTCGCAACAGACTTCTAAGATGGTCGTCAGTACCAGCATACAACTTGACGTCATCTAAGTACATCAAGTGTGTCAGTTCACACTTAACACCTAGGCCATATTTGATTGCCGTGCCCTCTAGTAGCTCTTTCAGTAGACATAAAAATCCCATGGAAGATGCCCCTCCGTATACGGATGCTTTAGGATATTTCCGAAAGGATTGAATTGAGTTTGTGTGAAAGATTTTCCTGTAAATTTTCAAATCCATCCACTGTCTATAAGCTTCCGACAATAGGAACTCATACCAGTAACTGGAATGGTATCACAATTGAAGCGGAAGCGAATCAATCACTACCACACGAAGTTAGAATTATATTGATTTGTATACGAATAATTTAAAATTGATGATGATTTATCCAAAATATGGGATATACACTACTGGCTACCACACTGATTGGGAAATTGGATTACGGAGTGAATTTGAAATATGCCAATTATTTGCTTAATTGGAATCGCACTGGAGGTAAGCTCAAAATTGGTATACGAAGCAAAACTCGAGTAACAGAAGGCCCCCTCCCCGCCCAACGGAAATCAATAGCCAAGCAATATCCGTTTATTGGGAATTCAATTTGATTGAGTGAAAATTATAGAACTTCTGAATGAAAAATGGATGTGTTAATAATACAATAATATTTACTGGCATTATTTACGAATAACTAAGACAAATGTGTTATGATTTTATGATTACCTATGACCATAGCCAGCAGTTCATTCTATTTTCCTGGTTGCGACGTTAAGCCTTTCAATCGAATATTGAATTAAATAGCAAGAGACAGAAAAAGAGATAAGTGGGTGCCGAGTAAAAAGGTCGGATAGAAGAATTACTGGATTCTGAGTGGTCGAAATACACTTATACACCGCTTGGAGGAGCTGAAACTGAGATGTGAGAGTTACATAACTTTTATGCTTCAGGCACCTCATCAAAATAGTAAATCCCACAATATGGCCTCAATAGCTTCAAGCAATTCCCCTCCATGTGCCATATATGGTACAACCTTATACAGAAGCGGGAATTTGTAACTGACCTCACCGTCTAAAAGGGCTTATGACAGGAACACTTACAATATTATTTTTGAAGTCCTTATTTGTGTACATATATTAGGTATTCTTTTAAGCATCAAGTAGTTTGCCATCTACTTGATTTCGAACAGCGATGTACTCCTTCCTCCTAGTTTACACTTTTCTGAGTAAATACCCAACTTTTCAAAAAATGTTGCGGGCGTTTTCATTCACAAGGGCAGACCTGGAGAACGGAATGTCTTGCGATTAATTCTGTAGTGACGTGGCTTTCCGAAATTCGCATCATTTTGTTCTCTTTGTCCTGGGTCAGAGATTCATTTCCTTGTGTGCAGCATATTTTCTTTTCTCGTATTTATTTCCTCCTTTCAACACCAACAACAGGCTGGTAGCCTTTCAATGCCATACCGATATTGGCTTATTTTGAAATAGTAATGTAAAAATGATCATTTCTATTTTCATTTTTCCATTGCATTTCTAGAAAAGACGTTTGACTGTGCGCCACATGAACTCATCTTGTATGCTCTACGGCAACACCTAGTACCAAAAGAACTCGCGCGCTGGGTTTCATTGCTCTACCACAATTTGAAAAGTAAAGTTCGAAGTATGGCGGGGATATCAAAATCACTTTGGGTCTCTGTCGATATTCATTAAAGAAGCACTCTCTCATCACTCCTCTTTGTTCTTGTTACGGGACATTCAACGTCGAGCACCTTATATACTGCTTTATGCAGATGGTGTTTTCCTAGCGTCTCATAGCGAACTGATCTCGACCAATTTGTCCAAAAATTAAATGATCGCCTCATGCCATACAGTCATATTGAATCTGAATAAAACAGATTTTTTGTCGACTGATTCTTATATCACTGTCACTGTCAGAAGAACTGAGCGATTTAAAAGTCTCGGATCAACGCCATTGCTTCACATATCAACGCAACCTGGATGAAGTGGCGTTCTTCAATCGCCGATCAGCATAGTAGCGAACGTCTCAAATCCGCAGTGTCGTCGGCCTTTGTTCTGAATTTTAGTCGTCTATAAAAAAAACGAATGGCGTAATGATCTTAGCAATTCTCTAACATTTCAAAAATGATCATTAACCCTTTTTCCTGTTGTTTTCACATTGACTTGATTAGGTTGCTTATTATTAATAACATTTGTTTCTGACTAAAGCGAAATATTGCTAACGCGAATGACGGGGTTTAGCGGGACCGCTATTGGGTGGACGCCGGGTCGAGGATGGATGGCTGAGCCGACGCTGAGCAGTTAAGTTGAGGAAGTTGTTTTGCTAGTGCGAATTTGTCGCAGTTGGCTTTGTGTGGAGTTTTGATGGTAGGCTAGTATCAAGTCGTAAGTAATTTTTAAGAAAAGAGAAGAGTTGAGTGCGGTTTTTCCGTTTTCGCCAACCTGGAGTCCGTGCGTTCCTTCATTTCTTTCTTGAGTGCACGCCGTTTTTACCTCGAAATTCCTTACGACTACGACTCAATTACTGCAGCCGTGAAATAATTTCTAATGACTTGTATAGTCCGGGAAGTGGGGGTTTCGTACAAAAATAACCCGAAGGTGAAGAAAAGTTCTTGCGGGAGTCTCGTCCAATCGTCAAAGAATTGCAGAAATTGTTTCTGGGTTTGGGTGTTTCAGTCTACTTCTGTTTTCGAACATCCGTTTTTTAGGTTTTGTGCAAAACAAAACCTTATTAGAATAAATTTAATGTCTGTTTGCCCGTCTGTCTGTCTTTTTTGATAAAATACGGCCGTTAAATGAGAGGGATCCAATAGTATTTTTCGAAACTGATAATTATTTCTAATACTTTCTAAAATATAGGGGAGGGGGCTTAAAATATGTGCCACGAAATGAACAACAAGCATTGTTCTCTAAATCTGAAAAAAATCACAATAGTACACCTATACGAAATTGAGGCTTCAAAATACATCCCAATTCGACTTCTATTCAAACATAGTAAATAATACCATATTCCCATATTTTAGAAACTTACCCCAAAATTCCCCTTAGGTTCACCCTACCAGCGGTACCATTATAAGTAATAATAAAATTGACAATTTTGAAAATTTGGGGGAAACCGAACTATTATCAACGAAGTTATAGAAGGTCAAAATTTTGAATTTCACGCGCTCTAAGACGTGTATCATATAACATGTGAAGAATGGATTGATAGGTTTTCATGAAATGGGTCGCCTTGTTCAGTAGGAATATGTTTTGACGTAGGATGTTATTTCGGTACCCTGAGAAATTATTGTTCAGTTGTCGGTTCATCTGTGTGATATCGTGACTAGAATCTCGTTCTTTAGAAGAAATACTACGGAAAATACTTTTTTTCGAAATAGCCTCTGAAACAGGGTCTTTTTCTAAAGGATATATTTGAGGATATTATCTGAAAGATAAGAATATTATCGGCTTATATTTCAGAGCTGCACAGTCAACTATATCTTTAGGTAATTTCTGATTCTATTGCAGGTATAGCCGGGACGATCTTCATTTAGAACGATTAATTTTTGAACAGCAAGTTCAAATTAGAAGAGGCAGGCAAATAGCTCGTTTAACAAATAATATAACAAGTCGGGAAACCGGAAGCTGGACGCTTCAGGTACGAAAGGTTTTGTGTATTTCTTAGTACGTAGCACGTAATACATGCATATGTCCACTTTCGGGTGATATTGACATTCATAGTCTTCAATTTTCAAAGAAGCAATAATTTCGACGTATTATACATTTGTTAGTAATAGTGCCATCAAACTTGGTATGATCATGCTCTACATTATAGCCTACATCACTGCAGAATTTCGTGCCGCTAGGATGAATTTAAGGGGGGTTTCCAGCCAACTACAAAAAATTATAGTAATATACTATTATTAACTTTCTTTGAACAGATATCGGTATGAAAGGTATTTCGGAGCCAAGGCACCATATAGTGGCAGCCTCCTGATTTTTTTTAGATTTTTCGGTTTGGTAGTTTCGGAGAATGGTCCCTTTAAAGAAATGATCACTTTCAACCCCCCGCACTCCCCATCTTTCCAAGAAATGTCAAAACTAAGACCGGCTTCGAAAAGTACTAATCGAGACCTTTAATTTGATACCCCACATGACTATATTTGATGAAAAAAAATTTTACACCCCCCTTTTGCATGTATGGGGACCCCCCTTAAATTCAACGTAAAAGGATGTAATTCACTGTATGCGTGAGCGTTCACTGTTCCCACCTTTCTACCAAATTTGGTGTCAATCGCTATAACCGTCTCCGAGAAAAATGCGTGTGACGGACAGACAGACAGATAGACAGACGGACAGACAGACAAACAGCGATTAATCGTTGACTGGAGCGGAAGTGTATTGCGAACGCTCGCAAATCAAGAGGGAAAAAAAGGCAAAGGAACTCAGTGAAAATTGTGAATTAAACTGCCCGAAGGTGAAAAGTGCGGGAGTAGTTAAAGGTGAAGTGAGATCGGTGGCGTTTCTTACGTGAAACTTATTTAAATAAGTTTTTATCTTCCCTTTGTTCTCTTCTCCGCTGAACCGGTCATTTGAATTGCCGTTTATGAAATATATCGGCGGGTGTTAGCTGGTAATGTCCAGTAACTAATATTGAACAAGGATATACGGCGTCGAGGACAGACTAGTGGGAGCGCGCGTGCTCGTGGACCGGGCGGCCTTGGTTCAATCACGTAGGGGAGATCTTTTTTTTTCTATTTTTTCTTTTTATATTCAAAAAATAATAAAAGGAAAAAAAAAAAAATTGTTTTCAATTTAACCGAACCAACACGGCGGAGCGCTTAATGGTTGATGCTTGCTGATCGAAGTGGGAACAGGTTGGAATTTGGCTCTTCCCCTTTATTTATTTCTCTCGCTGAATGCTGAATTGGACATTCAAGGTGCTCGTACTGAATGCGAGTAGAAAGTGCAATTATTGTCTGGACACATAAAGTGTAATTTTGAGGCAAGAGTGTGTAGCTTGCTGACAGCACGCTTGCTTCGCGTTACTCGTGATCTGGGGTCGATTCTCGTTTCGAGCGCGGGAGGTTTTGCTTTTATATATTATACTATAACAAATAAATTTTTAAATTTCCAATTAAGCGGTTGGTGAGTGAAGCCCGAGTTCCATCCCCACTTAAAGCGGACAAGTTTTTATAAACTACACTATTATAATTTCACTTTTTTTGAGTTAAATTACTGTAAGCAGTGGAGGAAGCGGAGGACTCCGGTGGGCTTCCCACTAGCAAAATGGCTAGTGGGGAGTCTCCACTGTTACCTTCTAGCGCGAGTGATCCCTTCAAGCGGAGCGCAAAATTAGTGAGATCACCAGCAGCGAATTCGACGGAAAAGCGCATGTTGGGCCCTAAGAGTAGCAGCAGTGTAGTTACTGCTGAAGCCGAGGGTGACGCATTTACGAAGCTGGGATCGATGATTAATAATCTAATGGAGTACGTTAACCAACGCAATAATGTACACCACGCGATAAAGGATCAGGTGCGTTCTATTAGGGCCACATACTTTAAGGTCAAAGAGGACATGAAAGCACGGGCAGAAGCAACAGTGCCGATAAGCCAACAAAAAGCGATGGTTGCCGTAGCAACCCAAACCACGCAGAAGACATCTCTTCCTAAAAAGCTCTTCCAAAGTGAAAAGGATATCTCGGAAATTCGGAACAAACGATTAAGAGACCCAAATGAAGAAGTGCTATCTCCCCAACGAACAGCAAAAAGGAAAAAGGAGAAACAGATGCCGGTGCAACCTGGGAATGACGGAAGATTATCTGGGCATACGGAAAAGGCCACTAACAGCGCCGAAGACACGTGGACTAAGGTAGGACCTAAGAAGAAGCTGCAAAAAAGAGCCAGGCCGGACGCGCTGATAATAACAAAAACCAGCGAGTTGACGTACGCGGAAATCCTACGCAAGGTTAAAGCAGATGCCTCCTTGACGGATCTGAGTGCAAATGTCACGCGGATAAGACGAACACAGAAAGGCGACCTGTTGTTCGAACTTAAAACCGGTGATGACGGAGGCGAAAACCTACGGAAGAAAATTGAAGCATCACTAGGTGAGGCTGCGGCGGTCAAAATGAGTAAGGATTCGGTGGTGATCGAATGCAAGGATTTGGATGAAGTCACCACAAAATCTGAGATCTGCGAGGCCTTGCAAACCCAATTGGGATTACAAACATTGAGCGAGTCTAATGTGCTACGACTTAGAAAAGCGTACGGTGACACGCAGATAGCGTCGATAAGTCTTCCTATTGAAGCAGCGAAAAAGGCGATTGCAGTGGGCAAGGTACGTATTGGATGGGTGGTCTGTCGGTTACGGGAACAGAGTCCAGTACATAAATGCTATAAGTGCTGGCAGGTTGGTCATATAGCGAAAGCTTGCACTAGCTCCCAAGACAGATCAAATCTGTGCCGCAAATGTGGAGAACAAGGCCATTTGGCAAAGGACTGCAACGGAATGCCCAAGTGCGTATTCTGTGTGGAAGCAAAAAGTAATGACAGCGCCCACATTGCAGGAAGCAGTAAATGCCCAGTGTTCAGAAAGGCGTGCATAAATAAAGCCAAATGAAGTTTATGCAACTCAATCTGAATCACTGTCGAGCGGCCCAAGACCTACTTTCCCAAAGCGTATTCGAGAACAACGTCGACGTTGCGATTGTATCTGAACAATACGAAAATCTGCATAGCGGAGTATGGATAGCAGACAAAACCAGTAAGGCGGCGATATGGAGCTGCGGAAGCCAAGCTATAGTAGATGCGAAAAGACATCCAGAAGACGGGTTCACTCGTGCCAAGATTGGAGGGATATATATCTATAGCTGCTACGCAGCACCGAGCCTCACAATAGAGGAATTCACGTCATTGCTGGAGAAACTATCCTTCAATGCAAGTCGCTACAACCCCAAAGTAATAGCCGGCGACTTCAACGCATGGGCAGAAGAATGGGGTAGCAGAGAAACCAACGCAAGAGGACGAATATTGCTGGAGACATTCTCGCGCTTGAACGTGGTACTTGCCAACTCTGGGGGAGCCAACACATTCCGAAGGGGAGAATTGCAATCGGTGGTAGACCTCACCTTCGTCAGTGATACCTTAATCAGAGACTTGGAGTGGCGTGTCAGCGAGGAGTACACACACAGCGATCATCAGGCTATCATCTTTCAAACCTCGCAAAGGAAGAATTTGAAGCCATTAACACGAATAACGATGAGCTGGGTAACTAAGAAATTCGACGCAGAAATGTTCAAGGAGGTACTTCTGGAAGATACATCGCTATCGGGAAGCGCACAAAACAAAGTTTCACAGGTCGTGGAAAAATTGCAGCGGGCATGCGATGCCGCTATGCCTCGACGTAGCACTTTCCGAAGACGAAATCCTAATTTTTGGTGGAATTCCGAAATTGAGGAATGCCGGAAAAAGTGTCTCAAAGCTAGGAGACGCTCCCAGCGCAGAAGAAACCGACCTGAGTTCGAGGAGCTACACGTGCAATATAAAGATGCGAGGAAAAAATTGCAAGTAGCTATCGCAAGGAGCAAATCCGAACATTTCAAGCGGATGTGTACTGAAGCTGATTCTGACCCATGGGGTGGCGCATATAGGTCAGTGATGTCATCACTAAAAGGCGAGCGCTCCCCACCGATTACTTGCCCAGAGTTGTTGCAGAATATAGTGAACACTCTATTCCCAGTGGATCTGAATGGTACAAGTTTGCCTGCAGTACAGTTAAATCCCGACGAAGTTCCGATAGTGGAAAATGAGGAGGTTCTAGACGCAGCAAAAAGATTGATTGAAAAAAAGACTCCAGGACCGGATGGAATCCCTAACATTGCCCTGAAGGTAGCCGCCAGGACAGCACCAGGTATGTTTGCCCAAGTTTTCACGGCATGCCTTAGGGAAGGAGAATTCCCCGAGCAATGGAAGGTACAGAAGCTAATACTCATTCCGAAGGCAGGTAAACCATTGGGTGACCCCTCCTCATATAGGCCGATATGTCTGGTCAATACCATTGGCAAACTTTTTGAACGAGTAATATATAACAGACTGCTCGCTGTTGCGGAAAAGGAAGGAGGCCTTTCCGACAAACAACTCGGATTTCGTAAGGCAAAATCAACTGTCGACGCAATCAGCATGCTGACCGGCTTGGCTCAGGCTGCAATAGAAGAAGGAAAATGCTGTGCAGTAATAACCCTCGACGTAAAAAATGCGTTCAATAGTGCAAAATGGAATAAAATCATCGAGGCACTCGAAAAGATACAAGCCCCGAAGTACATTGTACGCATTGTGGTCGAGTTTCTCCTTGGGAGAAGACTTTACTGCGACTCGGACGATGGGCTAAAAATATTCCCGACAACTTGCGGAGTGCCACAGGGTTCTGTCCTGGGTCCCTTGCTGTGGCTAGTTATGTACGATGGAGTGTTGACGCTACGCCTACCGGACAACGTGACAACTATTGGCTTCGCCGATGATATCGGAATAACGGTGGTCGCAAAGCACCAAGACGAGATCGAGATCTATGCAAATGAAGCGATATGGGAGATCAATTCCTGGTTGAGAAATTCTGGCCTTTCACTTGCCGAGCATAAAACAGAAGTAGTTCTCATTAGCAAGAGAAGAAAGAACACAACTGTGAAAATCAAAGTTGGCGGAAAAACAATTTACTCCCAACCATCGCTCAAATACTTGGGAGTAATTATTGACAGAAGACTCAACTTCAAAAGACACATTGAGTACGCCGCAACTAAAGCGTCTTCCATCGCTACAACGATCTCGAGGATACTACCGAACATTGGTGGGCCAAGACAAAGTCGACGTCTTCTGCTCTCCAGGGTAGTCAGCTCCGTGCTACTCTACGCAGCTCCAGTTTGGGCAACTGCTCTGAATAACAAAGTGAACTGCCGAAAATTGGGAATGGCATATCGATTAAGTGCACTCCGGGTATGCAGTGCATACCGGACAACATCAGGAGAAGCGGCATATGTACTAGCAGGGATGCTCCCCATAGACATCTTGGCGAAGGAAAGTCGGCGACTCTACGACAAAACGTATGCAGCTGGAGAGTCTAGCGCATTTCGACGGCAGCTGGCACGGTGGGAATCTATCGAACGGTGGCAACAGCGATGGGACGAGTCCCAAACTGGTCGTTGGACATACCGCATCATTCCGGATATTCGGAGATGGTTTGAACGAAACCATGGGGAATTAAGCCACGAGTTAACACAATTCTTGAGTGGACATGGAGGTTATCGTGCCTATTTACATCGATTTGGTCACGACGAATCACCATGCTGCCCAAGATGTGGTAACGTGGCTGAGAATGCGGAGCATGTCATATTTGATTGCCCCAGGTTCACCGCGCACCGAGCAAGAATGGAAGCGGTCGCAGACAGGCGTTTAACACCCGAAAACATTGTGGAGTTTATGCTGGAGTCAACGGATGCCTGGAACCAGGTTGTAAGGGAACTGCAAGCTATTCACCAACAGCTTAGGCAGGAAGAACTACGACGAAAACAAGGAAGGGAGAGAACCATAATGAGCCGCAGTTAAAAGCTGATCCAGCCCCGCGATGCAATACTTGATAGGAGTTCCGTGGGGAGAGTGGAATGAGAAGGAGGTGGTTTTAGTGAGTAGAAGTCTCACATAACTGCGTGGCAGGAGCCAGCAGTAGGTTTTGAACCTTTCCACCTTCCAACGCCGAAAAAAAAAAAAAAAAAAAAAAAAAAAAAAAAGACAAACAGATGGTAAACCGATTTTAATAAGGTTTTGTGTTTACACAAAACCTTAAAAATGATTGAATCATGGTTAATGATACTAGGAGCAGTGTTAATCGGTACATTGATGTCACCGCTTTTCAAGAAATGATGCAGAGGCATTGAAAGTAACGAGCGTCAGGCTGAAATGGGAGCTATTAGGCCCAGCAGGATACGTTATGAACCAACGGCAAAGTTTTTAGTCCTTATTGTGGTCTAAGCACATGGCATCTATGCCTCCAAATACTCTCCATGCCGATATCTACAATTGATGTTCAATTTGGTAATCTTAATATCCATGGTTAAATGCCTAGAAGTCCATCATAGTGTTGAAAATCGCCACGAACTGCCGGGATTAGCGATTCACTGGCGGACATTTGATTAGAGTACTACATCCGGCGTAGATGGGTGGACTTGAGTTTCCGCTGTGAGGTGCATCAGTGAACGGCAAGGATGGCAGACTTAAAGAATTCATGATAATCAGATGCGCTTTAGGTGATGGAATTAGCATAGTGGTGGATGCAAAGGGTATTTTTGGGAGTTGCTCCAGCTTTGATGGAACTACGTGCCTCAGTTAATAGGCTGGTCACTCAACCAGGCACGCACTTGAGACTACCTTCCTGCATTTTGGATATGGTTCTCAACGTGCTCCGTTTGATGCTAGATGAGAAAGATCGGCAGCGCCTTAATCGGTTTATTCATAGTTCGATCAAAACGGTCTAGCATCAAAATTATTTGCTTTATGATGAGAAAAAGTGTACTACTGTTTACCCAACCAATTTTTTTTTAATACAATTTAAGGACCATTTCACGAGTTTTAAAATTGCAAAGAATATCCGCCAAGTTTTGAAAAATGTCCGATGGCTTGATAGTCGTAAAATTACCGTATGTTGCATGATAAGCACGGAATGGAGACACTCTTATGGGTAGCGCAAAGGTAAAGTTCGAATAATCTAGATCCTTCAAAGTGCTAAATTTCTAGTTATCTTGTGATGGACGTTGCGAGGAACTGAGAAGTTTAAACGAATAAAGTGAAGGCTTCACAGGAGTAGTTTCTTTCGTGTTTCTTAAGAATTTATAAATTATTCAACAGAATAATGAGACTTCCATTGAACACGATATATCAACCTACTTTAGAGGCACCAGTACAATCAAGGTTTTTGAGCTTGAGATTGCAAAATTTATGTAAGTCAATCTAAGTACTTTGGGAACATAGCCACTGACAGGTTTTCTTTAAAATTTTCTCGGCAAATTTAACCGCTCTTTGCTTTAGGGGAAGTAAGATTGGGACAAAACATATAAGAAACAAAATATGTTGGAGCTGAAAAACTTTTCCTGCCCTCACAACTACACAATTGAATTGACGACTACCTCAGACGGTACATTGTAGGGGGCAATGTGGTCAGCATTGTGCTCGCCCGTGATTATTGCCCTGAATTTACTCTAGTGCTCATTCACACGGAGTCGACTAGTGCCCCATATCTAGTCACAATATAAATTTCTCTGCCACTAGTCACTGCCACTGAGATTCGCTAGGATAGCTTAGCACTCTAATCACTAAACCATCCAGACTACTTTAGCCACTCTCACCTTGAAATTCCACGAAACCATAAAACCTAGTTAAAATTATTCAATAATAATGCATATATTTTCCAAAATCAAAAGTGATTATTGGCTTATTGTAGTTTTATCTATAAATAGTATCAATTCGTCATATACATGTCCATCTTCTTCTTCTTTTTCTTCAGCCTTTGTCCCGTTCACAAGCGGGGTCGGCTCGTCGTGATCGGTTTCGCCATTTGGCTCTATCGAATGCCTGATCTAGGTGCAATCTCGAGGCTTTCAAATCCCCATCCAGCGTATCAAGCCAACGTTGCTTAGGTCTGCCCTTTGGTCGTTCGACTTCGATGTTCAGACCAATCTTTGCAAGTGAATTCTCGTTTGCACGAATTACGTGACCATACCATCGAAGACACCTCTCTCGCAACTTTTCCACGATCGGTGCAAACCCCATAACGATCGCGGATATCCTCATTTCGGATGTGATCTAAACGTCTGACGCCACTAGTCCAACGTAGCATCTTCGTCTCCATTACCGCGAGACGCCGTTCATTGTCTTTTATGGTCGGCCAACACTCAGAACCATAGAGAGCGACTGGACGGACGACATTGCGGTAAATTTTAGATTTAAGACGTTCGTTGATACGTCGATCACAAAGGACACCAGTTGTGGAACGCCACTTCATCCAGGTTGCGTTAATGCGTGAAGCAATTTCATAACGCAGTTTTCCATTGGCTGATAGCGTTGACCCGAGGTATTTAAAGCGCTCAGTTCTGGGCAGATCACTGCCGCTGACAGTGATTGTGCCTGTTTCATGGGGGATCAGTCGTCAAAAATTCAGTTTTGTTTAAATTCAATCTGAGACCGTGTTGCATGAGGCGATCATTCCATTTTTGAACAAGTTGCTCTAGATCATTTTTGCTATCAGATGCTAGGAAAACATCATCTGCATAAAGCAGTGTGTAGGGCGCTGGACGTTGGATATCCCGTGTGACGGTGTCCATAACAAGGACAAAGAGGAGTGGTGAGAGGGCACTTCCTTGATGAACTCCAACAGAGACACGAAACGGTTTTGATACACCCGCCATACTTCGAACTTTACTTTTCGGATCGTGGTAGAGCAATTGAACCCAGCGCACGAGTTCTTCTGGCACGAAGTGTTGTCATAAAGCATACCAGATGAGTTTGTGTGATACACGGTCAAACGCTTTCTCTAGATCCAGAAAGGCAATGTAAAGAGGGCGATGCTTCTCACGGTGTTTCTCCATGAGTAACCGCGCAGCGTGTATTGCGTCAGTAGTACCGCAGTTCTTGACAAATCCGGCTTAATTCACGGTTATTTAAACGATTTCGCGAATACGGTTGTCAAGAATGCGTTCATGGTAATGGTAATTTGAACATTCTGCTGGGCTACCTTTCTTTTTCCATATTGGAACAGTGGTACTTTCTTGCTAGTCAGATGGTGTTCTTCCTTCCTGAATAATAATAATAATAATAATCGTTGGCGCAACAATCCATGTTGGATCAGAGCCTTGAAGTGTGTTAGAGCACTTCATTCAAGACCGTAACGGCACACTAGGAGGCAATGTGGTCAGCATTGCGCTCGCCCGAGATTATTACCCTGATTTGACTCAGGTACTCATTCACAGCTGAGTCGACTGGTATCCGACGTCAAATCACGATACAAATTCCACTGCTACCAGTGAGATTTGAACCGCGACCCGCCGCACGACAGCCTTGTGCTCTAACCACTCAGATATCCGGACACACCTTCCTGAGTAACCCAGTTAAAGAATTCACTGAGCCACAGTGTTGGGTCCCAGCTCTTCGCTTTCCAGAGCTCAGATGCGATGTCGTCAGGTCCTGTTGCTTTCCCCGATTTCATTTGTTTTATTGCCTCCTCGACTTCAGTTGCGCTGACTGGTGGAACTGCTCCAAATGTCGGCAATGATTGTGGAAGTGGAGGATGAACAAATTCTTCAGTTGAAATCTGCTCGAAGTATTCTCGCCATCTATCCGTTGCGGCTCGACGGTTGGTAAGCAAAGTACCGTTCTTGTCATTAACACAACAGAAGTGTTCGATATCCTGTGTGCGTTCATCACGCCTTTTAGCAAGTCGATACAGATCTCTCTCGCCATCCCGAGTGTCCAGTTTATCGTAAAGATTTTTGAAATGGTTCGCTCGGGTGACAGCGACCGCTTTCTTTGCTTCCCGGTTGGCATTCTTATAAATTTGCCAATTAGCAGGCGTTTTATCGTCGAGAAATTTGTGGTAGAGGCGTTTCTTTTCACGGACCTTCATTTCAACATCATCATTCCAAAGCCAAGTATCTCGGTTGATGTTCCGCTTACCCGGCTTGGTGACCCCGAGGGTTGCAGATGCCGCTTTGTGTATCGTGTCTTTCATTTGGTTCCATGATTCTTCCACATTCGTAATGGTTGGCAATCGTATGAGTGAGACCGTTTCTTCCTTCTTCTCACCAAATCGCCACCATTTAATGCGCGGCGAGCCAGTGCGTTCCTCACGCCGTTTTATCGGTGGCTTCATTCGCAGGACAGCAATCAACGGCCGATGTTGAGGTGCGATGGTCTCATAGGGAACGACTTTGCAATCAGTGACAGTGGTAAAATGTTGACGTCTTATGAGAATATAGTCGATTTGCGTTTTATTGTTCCCACTATAAAATGTGGGAATACTTTCCCTGCAGTGACAATCGTTTGATGAACCATGTATTCATAAGTACAAGGTCATGGGTGTCCGCAAAATCGATTACACGCTCGCCACCTTCATTGCGCGCTCCGAACCCCTTTCCCCCATGGCACCTGTTACCGTCTGCCTTTTCACCCACATGACCATTAAGGTCGCCGGCAATGATTATGTAATCGTCAGCAGGCACGTGACAAGTCTTTTCATCGAGAAGTTGCCAGAAGGCATCTTTCTCGGCATCAGGTCGGCCTGTCTGTGGTGCATACGCGGTGAAGAAGTGAATAGTGCGATCAGCTGATATAATGATGAGCTTCATCAGCCGATCATCAAATCGTTCGACTTGTTTAATGGCATCACGGAAACCCTCTGAAATGGCAATGCCAACACCATATTGAGTGTGTGGGTTACCAAAATACAGAAGTTTGTAGCCATTTTTACCGCGTTCGCGTTCAATGTCGCAGCTTTTGGAACCAGACCATCGGGTTTCTTGCAGAGCGCAGATGTCAATGCACCTTTTCCGAAGGGCTCTTGCGAGTTCCTCGGTCTTTCCAGTTAGGGTACCAACATTTAGCGTGCAGACACGTATTTTTTTTATTCGTTGTGTGCGGACTAACTTCCTTACGTCCTGACGCCGTCCATGCGTCAAGAACCCTTGCCCATTTCTCGACAGGACCGGGGTCCGTCCTGCCTCGTCGACTGAGGTGGACGCCCTAGAATTTCTCCGAGGCTTGTGACTTAATCCGATCATCATGTTTGTAACGACATTCTATGCATTTTCTTGGTCGACCTGTCGCGGGGCCTGTCACCAAGGGAGATCAGGTAGGATTTAGCATAGTAGAATAACTCCAACTATACTCTCTTTATTTCTTTCCCTGATCTCAGCATTTTATTTTTGTTTTACTGAGGATAGCACAGAGTACGTTGCCTCAAACCCTCCTCCTTTACCTGGGCTTGGGACCAGCATACTATATTAATAGCATGGCGGAGTTCCGTCATATACATGTCCATGCTGGGTGATAACAGATACATTTGACTTAACGGATCATTTCAGACAATTGCCACACATTGATGTATTTAAGAATTGTTGTCAAACTGTTGAGTGTATGCATGGACCTATTGTTGTTATGGATACACGGAAAATTTAGGTCTATTGCGCGTGGAAACTACGCTGATGCTTTCTTTTTGGATTTTCGGCGGATAATGGCGGGGGGAGGGTGGAAGAGGAAGTGGGAAAAGGGTTTGTAGATGGAATGGTAATTTCTCGCGGATTCACGGAGTGCTTGCTGATTTACATAAATTAGGAGTTTTTTTCTGTGAAGGCTATCCGTGCGAATGATTGCAAGCTGTCAGCATGTTACAATCCATTCATCGAGTGTTTTACGCAAATTAATTACAACAGCCGTATGTAACATTCACGGAATTATTGAACGAGACTGGTTTCTTTCCACTATTATTTACCTATAATTGACTTTGTTATATTTGAAGTTTAGTTGTTATGCTTTCCACCGTTATTAGTTATGGTAATATGATCACAAATTTGATTAACTAAATTTTTAATTTGTGGATTGCTTCCTTCCACTCCTTAACTTCAGCAGAACTCACACGAAATATACAAGGCACCTTCCATTTTTAAGGTCTGGGGATGAAAGGCAAATATTCTCCATAGGCTGTACATCTCAAAAATTTGAGGCAGGGGAAACATGGATTCAGGATATAATTCCCCAGAATTTTCCCTTTTGATAGCAACGCTGTTGTATTTCTTTTCTTTTGGATTTTGATTTTGCTCTGCCCTCTTAGTTGACCTGGCCAACTAGGAAGGTCTTCGACCTCATCACTACAACTGGTTTGGTATATGCTTCGGCCAGTGGATCACGATGCTAGAAGGGAATGTACTTAAATAAACTACAAAGAAGAATATGGCAGCTTCTAGTTTTGGTTGTCAACAGGGACATCTGAGTCTGCCATCCATTTGATGGTGGACCGGACCACCGGGAAAGAAACTTTCTCCCTCTGTTTGCAGTCCACGGATCCCTTTGAGTTAGGACTCGGGGCAAAGGCAACTCATTCGACGTACCTCGCCTCCGCCTTGGGACAAAACCAAGCAATTTATATAAAGAAGCTAACACCAGTTTGCAACCGTTTCCATCAGGCTCCTTCCAGGGCAGAGGCGAAGCAGCGGCAAAGGCAAGGTATTACATCACGGGGCGGAGTCAGCTCATTCTAGCTTTGTCACCTTTCTTCTATATGCGGCACACGTGACCGCGCTTTTCTCCTTGTATCTGACTTTCGCAGTTTGGTTTGGATAGATGCGATTATGGAGTTGATCGCATCCCAATTTTCGTGATGTGCTACCATTTTCCGCACTTGATTTTCTGGTACCAGCATCTCTCCTAGAGTCTCCTCTAGATACCTCTTTTCTTCCACAAATCTCGGATAGTGGAAGAATACATGCTTTGGGTCCTCTGAGACTCTATCGCAATTTGGACAGTCGGATGACGTCTCCAATTTAAACCCGGAACCGTGAGAAACTGAGTGAGATTATAATTAATCTCACCGTGTCGTCTCTCAACATCAAACCGGTCAAACACGAAGAAGAATAAGGATAGGAGAATATAACTTTGAGACCGTTGACAATTTCTCCTATCTAGGGTCGAAAATCACAACCGATAACAACTACGATGATGAAATCCGCGCACGGTTCTTGTCAGCCAACAGAGCATATTTCAGCTTACAAAAACTGTGTCGCTCGAAAAGTCTCACCATAGGGTCAAAGCTCTTACTGTACAAGACTATGATCTTGCCAGTCCTCATGTATTCCTCGGAAACTTAAGTTCTTAGTAAGAAAAATTGCGAACTCTTGGCCGCGTTCGAGAGAAGAATCCTCCGAAGAATTTTTGGCCCCCTACATGAGGATGGACGATTCCGTAGCCTACACAATGACGAAATGTATGAGCGATACCATGACCGTCAGGTTGTGGATAAAATCCGGCTCAATAGGTTGCGGTGGGCGGGTCACTTAATCCGTATGGATGACGATGATCCCACCCGGAAAGTCTATAAGGGCAATATCTATGGCAGAAAAATAAGACGAGGCAGACCCTGCCTAAGATGGGGTGATGGCGTGGGTCAGAACGCCAGACAGCTTTTAGGGATATCGAATTGGTGGACCTCGGCGCAAAACCGGGATGTCTGCAGTTCCTTATTAAAGCAAGCCTAGACCGGATACCGGTTGTTGCGCCGTTGATGATGATGATGATGTGTCGTCTCTCCAACCACTCCTTGATGGCATGAATAAGCCTGTGAGTCCACCGACCCTTTCCTGAAAGTTCCCACCGATCTTGCCATCTATTTATGGATCTCTCCCTCTCAGCCTTTTTCGTCTGCGATAAGGGAGAGATTGGGTTCGCATTGTATATATTCGCCATCTCATCTGCCAAGATGTCAATCGGCATCATTCCAGAGATGACGAATGCTGCATCATCTGAGACAGTCCTGGAATCAGAGGATACCTTCAGGGCTGTCCTCCGGTAGACCGCCCTCAGTTTGTTAGTGTTAACTAACAGCCGCAACGCCTCCCTCCAAACTGGGGTCGCATAGAGCATGATTGAGGCCACCACCTGGCTATAAGTAATCTAGAGGTATTCATCATGCATGCGCAAATTTCCAGCAGCTCGTCTCTGGTGACTGGCGGAATTGCCGTCACATTTAGAGATGGTTGGAATGTGTCGGTGCTCTCCTCTTGCTTGGGGAATAACCCCTGGATGATTTTCAGCAAAAGGGTGGGACACGTGATTTGCGGAGATGAACGGCCTCTGAATCGTCCCATCACCATTCTATAAGCAGCCCGTGGGGTTTACATCCGCTGCTGAACAGAGCTCCTTAAAGCATTTCCTCTTGTTTCGCTGGATGGCGAGCTTGAGGGTTTTGCGGGCTGCCTTATAGGCGTACTTTTTCTGCCCTGATCGACTCTACCTACCGCCCTCTTAGCCGCTTTTCTGGCTCAGTAAGAAGCTGATCGAAGGCCAGTCAGTTCATCATTCCATCAGTAATTTGGTCTTCTACTAGGGATAGAGCACCTCCTGGGCATAAACGCGTCACATGATTTGGCAATGCATTGAGCCAGATGGACGGCTCTTTCCGTAGAGGCGCCTGCTTTATCAGGTTGATCTAACAACACCTCTATGAAGGTCTGCTCATCCACTGACTTTGCAGAAAGTGGGAACTGCGATGGCCCAGACAGGCAGTGAGTGATATCCTTCTACGTTGAGATTTAAGTCAATATAGTCACGTTGGGTATCAAATGAAAGGTATCGATTAGTACTTTTCGGAATTAGTTTTGAGATTTTTAGGACGGCAGGGAATGGGAGGGATGGAAAGCGATGATTTCTTTAACGGACCCATTCTCTGAAACCACCCAACCGAAAAATCTGAAAAAATCGTTAAGCTGCCTCTATATGGTACCCAGGCCTCAAAGTACTCTCCATATCGATATATGCTCAAGTTAAGTTAATAATAGTATATTACCATATTTTTGTGGAAATTGCGTAAAAATCCCGTTAAGTTTATCCCAGAGTTATAAAGGTTTGTAGTAGTATAGAATGTAAAATCAAGAATGTTATGCCCAAGTTTGATCAAAATCATACTATTAGTAACAAACTTACAGTAGCTCAAAATTGAGTTTACCGTATAAATTTACTGTAACTAAATATCAATATCACACTAAAGTGAGTAGTCTGAAATGCTAAATGCATATTCATAACGGGCTACTTGCAAATGGGATAGTTCTACACTCAAATATACTCACCGAAGAGGCAAACAAAACCTTTCATACCTGAAACGCCGAGCTTCCGGTTTTCCAACTTGTTTAAGGTTATATTGAATCATCAGCTACTTTTTTGCCGTAATTAGAAGCACCCTCCATGTTACTTCCCCAGGGGTACATACCGGAAGTATTCGAGTTGAGCTATATACAAAAAAATTGGTATAACTTTACTAAATGTACCACAAATTATACATTAAACAATATCAGGAAATAAAAGGCAGTTTCCTAGATAAATATTTCAAACGCCCTCATACTATCCGAAGTTCCTTTCATAAGGAAATGTCAACGATCTATTGATTCCGCTCGGGAGCCCATAAAGGTGTTATTGTCTCAGAATAATCATATTGAAAATCTTTGAACCAATAATATCAATATTTTATCTATCGATAAATTTTATCCATCCCCCATTGTTCTCCTCAACAATTGTTCTCATGAATGAACATTGCTCCCCTTACACAAAGCAAATACGCTGTTCCGTACTCTCGAGATGAAGGAAATCTTCTTAAAAGATTCAACGGCATAATCATGACCAGCATCGATTGAGATCTCAAGAAACATTCAAATGTTGGATTATTACAATGGATTACCACAACCATCCGCACCACAATGACGCCTTCCTCGCCAGACTATTTAGGGAGAGGATTAGAAAAGCGAGTAAATAGCAGAATCCTTATTGAAATATTCATGAATTGTTTCCACGAAATGATTTTCCAATTGGCTGACGATTTTCTGTTCCAAAAGAAATCATTTTCACAGGAACGGACGGAATTCCGTTTTCCTTTGCACTCTTCGTTTGCTTGGTGTGAATATACTTACTTACGAACATACATGTTCGGATAATTTCAGAGAAGTAACACCAAATTCTTCGGATTCTAAGAAAGAAATGTGGAGAGAAGGGTGCACATTGCTTAGTTTAGGACGGGTCACAGAGTTCATTGGGATGGGTGATTTATCATTTTTTTTAAAAAAAATACCTTTCGGAAAGTAGCTATTTCTCAATAATGTTTGGAGCATTGTTGGGGAATATTTTCAATAATATTTAGTGCCAATAAATAAAGGTGATAACGATTCCATCACACATTACGAGTAAATTAAAAAAAACATAGTAAGATCTTACTGTTATACTAATATGTAAAACCATTTCATTGCTAGTTCACATAAAAGTCACAGAATAATATAGACTTCTTCAGGGAAACTAATAATTGTCTTATAAGTGGTATCCTTAACAAGAAACTTCATCCTTTTTGTGGCTGCTGAAGCTTATTCCGATTGTTCATAACATTAATTCGGCTCAATACCGACAAAGAGAAACCCGCATCGAAAGGAGACCCTTCAACTATCATGTTACATTTGCGAAAGGGGATCGAATAATACATCTGATGACGTGTTAATCTCTAATTATTTCTGGTATTTTCTAAAGCTTTGGAAATTACTATAAGTACCTTTTGCAGGCACTAACATAAGCCTCCTGTTAACGAGTATTAATTTGTATCAAAGAGGTAACAAAGACCCATTGATAAAAGATCATAGTTAAGAAGGGGGTGACTTGACGGTGCAGGAATTAGTCTAGACTCAATGATATAAGAGGTATCAATGCTAATTGAGAGTAATTTGTAAGGCAAAAGGGGTTCTGAAAAAGATTGAATCAACTAGTAGGACTTATAAAATAAAGTAGAGAGCGGAATATTGCTGACTATTGTCACAATAGTGAGATGTTTAGTATCTCACTGCAAATTATATTTTAGAAACAAAGCAAATAAAAATTTAATAATGAAACTCCAACATACTTTGAGCAATTTGTACAAATTGGACGATACAATTAGAGGATGAACAAAGGGACCATCCGGGTTGGCCAAACACGAGGGCGGAGCTACCCCAAAATCCTAAGGAACAAGTAGGGAAACCAAAAGCTAAGCACTTCAGGTACGAATACGCATTTTTAAGTGGACATCTGCCTCATTTGTACCTAGCTCGTAATCTTTATGCATTTAGTTTTTCAAACTATTCACTTTGAATGCAGGAAATTCGGACAAAAGTGATCCATTATAATTCTGTTATTGATAGTGCGATTTCCATCAAATTCGGTAGTGTCATGCTTTGTAGTATATCCTTTATTATCACATGATTCTAGGATAAAGTTAAAGGGGTTACCAATCAATTTCTATAAAATATACTTATAATAAATATGGTAATAGCATATTTACTAACTTTCTTTAAACAACTTGCGGCATGAAAAGAATTTTGAGGCTAGATACCATGTGCATCGACCACCGCCCTTTCTTCAAATATTTGTGCTGGATAGTTTCTGAGAACAGGTCCTTGAAATAACTGACCCTTTTCGGACTCCCGCACTTGTCCGCTTTGCAACCGATGCCAAAGCTAAAATCGGTTTTGGGAATTACTGACCGATACCTTTCATTTGATAACCTGCATGACAATACTCGATGGAAAAAACACCCCCCTTTTGTATGCCCCTTAAACTTATTGTGGAACTATGTTACTCACTGCATGCAGTGGCATTCACAATACCAACCATTCCACTAAATCTCGTATCAATAGATGTAATCATTTGTTTTGTTGAACACAAAAGTTAATTGAAGTGTCCCGTTGACAAGCGTGTGTACGCTTTGCTCTAGCGAGACCCAAATTTGAGGGGTGTCCTATTGGACACTTCAGTCCCTCTCACTCTATCAACGAAATTTCATACGTCCAGCATCCGGTACGTTGGTATCGCACCAGTACCTTCAATTCGTAAAGGGCTCGCCAAACAGAAAGCATCATTGTCTTGTACAATAAGAGCTATGACCCTATGGTGAAACGTTTCGAGCGAAACAGTTCTTGCAAGCTGAATTAGGCTCTGTTGGCTGACAACAACCGTGCGCGGATTTCATCATCGTAACTGTTATCGGTTGTGATTGTCGACCCTAGATCTCAAAGTTGTATTCTCCTATTTGTATTCTTCCCGTTGGACCAGGGGGGTTTGATGTTGTTGGTTGATTGGTTTTCGGTGCTGACGTTGCCACCATATACTTGGTCTTGCCTTCATTGATGTGCAGCCCAATCTCGCGTGATTCTTCCCATGGTGTCGATATCGTCAGCATAGGCCAGTAGTTGGGTGGACTTAAAGAGGATCGTACCTCTTGCATTTACATCAGCATCACGGATCACTTTCTCGAGGGCCAGGTTAAAGAGGACGCATGATCCCCTTGTCGAAGACCGTTGTTGATGTCGAATGGTCTTGAGAGTGATCCTACTGCTTTTATCTGGCCTCGCACATTGGTCAGGGTCAGTCTAGTCAGTCTTATCAATTTCGTCGGGATACCGAATTCTCTAATGGCCGTGTACTGTTTTACTCTGGCTGTGCTATCATAGGCGGCTTTAAAGTCGATGAAGTCATCGTGAGAGATTTAGGTCTTATAAAGTATGTTGGGAGAATTGAATCCAGAAAAATTTGTGCTGCGATATACTGAGATTTTTCTTCTGCTGAAAATCGTTCAGAAATGTAGGAAATACTTGAACTCTATTTCTAGATTCAAATCGGTGGAACCATTTCAGTAGTAGTCACTGTATTGTAGAGACAATACTGTATTTCAGTAGTCGCTGTATTGTAGAGAGAAATGAAATCTCAGACGCTTTAGCAAAATAAGGTCCAATTTCTCTCTTCTGGGAGAGGGGCACCCAATTAGTGTGTCGGTAGCATTAGTTAATACTGCGATCAAAAATTGGGGAAAATCTTGTCATGAGTATAATTGTCGCTAGACCTAACAAACTTTTCCTGTCAGAACCAAAAAAAATACTTACTGGAAAAGTTAACCTGTTGGAAAACTACGCATATAGCCTATATCAACTACCTCTCTCATAAATAACTGGACTCTCCATTACCTACATAAACTGTCTCACGAGAACTACTAGTTGGGAAAAGTCAGAAGACCTTAAAATAAATCGGAATATCGCAAGCTCACGCTTCGAATATAAAGGTTTTGTGTTCATCTTATTTGAAAAACTTCTATGCACATTTTTCTATCCATATATAGCTACAAATCCAACATATTTTTCCAAACAGACATAGATATTATCCTCACCCTTACAATCAAACTACCTATGGCCGAATCCTGTACACATACATGCACGTATATAAATTGGTCGAGCCCAAACTAAATATTTGCGACCCCTAATTAATGTAAGCTCCCTTCATTGTGGTATTGACGAATTGATATGTGATGATGACGTCATACAGGTTGTGATTTTCACCCTCTCTAAATTTGTTAATAATGGTTGGATTTTCTTCAAGTTTGACCAAATTGTGCCTTATGTTATTCCTTACAAAAATGCCAAAGTTTGTGATCCTAGGATGGGAAGGAATTTCCAAAATTTGGAAATATTAGCTTTATTTGTGTAGATATTAGAACTGGATGTATTTTGAGGCCTAAATTTCGTAGAGATGCACCACTGCGATTTTTTGTTTGGATAGGTTATGATGACGCGGCCTGCTTCACTTTTTAGGGCACACATTTTGAGCCCTAAATCCTCTATCTTTCACCGAATATCAGAAGCAAGATCATTTTCAGAAAATGCTAATCGCGTCCTTTCATTTGGTAGCGCACGTGACCATATCGCGTGAAAGAAAATTTACATCTCCCTTTCACATGTATTGGGTACCCTCCAACAAACCCAACACAAAATAGCGCCACTTGCTATATGTAAAGGAATCGACAGACCACACCTTCTTACCAAATTTCGTGATAATTGGTTTAGCCGTTTTTGAGTAAATCGAGTGTGATAGACAGACAGTAAGACATTGAATCGATTTTAATAATAAAAAAATTGCCATTAGATGCGGTTGCAGAAGTACTTGCAAAATTAAATAGAAGTCGCACAGTCATTAAATGTAAACACTTGGACGTGATTGTTAAAAAGTAGGAAATTTACCAAGCTTTACGATTTCCGCACCCAAACAAAGGGCAGAACTGCCACTGCCAGCAAAGTTTGGATCATTTGAGTCATTTGCTGCGGCGGGAGCAGTTATCTTTACAGAGATGCTTAAGGTATTTAAGGGGGTGGTAGAAACTATGCTAGCAAACATGAGAGATTTGAGCGCGCACAAAAAAAGAAGCAGTCAACGCTATGCGCAAGTTACCTAGTGGCACAGGACTTGGTCTTTCAGAGAATACTTGAAAACAAAGTCGACTTAGTCATTGTCATTGGAACATTATGAAATCTAGATTGTGAGATATGGCGTACAGATGAAAGTAGATAAGTGGCGATATGGGCATACCGAAATGTACTCATAGAATAAACAATAAAAATCCATGAGATGGTCACAAAGATACTCACAACCGGTATAACGACTTGAAAGGGATTCTGCTGCAAAATGTATCGTTGAAAGGAAACGCAAAAAGTTTCGACGAATATGTGACGCACCCACGTCAAGTTGTACTGATTCCCTAAGGCAAATAGCGAACTTCTGCTTCAACTTTGAAGTTGAGAAATGCTGCAAGGCCAGACGACGCAATCAGCAAAACAACAGAATAGCTACATGAGCAACACAGAGAAACGCGGACTCTAAGTGACTGTGAAAATAAACTAACTAATGTCACGGATACAAAAGAATACTGTCGAAAATCATAAGTGAATGTTCTCCAGTGATTATCTGTCCACTGTCCATAAAAGGCTTCCTGTTTCCCGACTTGTTTTACTGTGTCAATACTTTTGTTACACTTGCCTTGTGTTAACTTTACTATGCCGAAATAAATATTTTAGTCTTTTCACTATATGGTTTCATACGTGTTTTGATGAAACCTCTTCAAACTCCTTTCTCCTAAAACAATTTTTCACAGTGTGCCAACAATATTGGTTCACACTACACTATACACGGATAAAAGGGTATCCCGCAAAATTCAGCAGCATCGAAGATGGCAATCTTTTCTTTTTGCTTGAACCTAAGTACGCTCATTTCAAAGTATTATTTAGTACCTTTTAGTTACACTTTTTAATACCCAAATTTCCCGCTTCCGACAACACGGGATATATTCCACATAGTTAAAGAAGGAGAAAAGTTACTCATTGCCAAGCTAAACGCACATGAATGCCAGAAGATGAAACCTACGACCGATGCAGTTAACCGGTGGCTAGCGAAGCTGCAGATGGACTTGAAGATACTGTGGAATGAAGGCACTCTCGATGTATTGGAATGTATCATAACCGATTTCTTCGACAGACTTCTATGCTGCAATTTGAATGATGAATCCGTCCTAAGCCCACTCTTGTGGGTAATTATGGATAACGAAGTACTATCGCTAAATCTCTCCACTAGTGCAGCCGTCATTAGTTCGCCGGATGATATGAACTGACAGTTGCTTTACGCCGTTTGGAGAATGCCGGCAGTTGTTCGCAGGGCATAAAATAGCAAGAGCGCTTATCCCTTAGTGGAAAATTTGTATCATTGGTAGAGAATGTTACCAATTGATATTCTGGCGAAAGAAGAATCATGCTTTTATGTTAAAGCGTATTCTGTCGAAAAATCGTCTTATGCAATTTAGGCGCTGAATGGCAGGAGATGAGGAACGAGATTGGTCAAGCCAATCTACGGTAAAGTAGGTTCAAATATTACTCAGCGTTTTAGTAAATATGATTATCTCGATTTGGGCCTGATAATACATCCGGATGGCTCAAGTGGTTAGAGCGCTGGGCTGTCGTTCAAATTTCACTGGTGGTAGAGGGATTTATTATCTTGACTCGATGTCGAATGCCAGTCAACTCAGCAATGAATGAGAACCTGAGTCAAATCAGGGTAATAACCTCGGGCGAGCGCAATGCTGACCACATTGTCTCCTGCGCGCTATCCTGTAGTGTACCCTTACGCTCTTGAATGAAGTGCTCTAACACACTTCAAGGCCCTGATCTAATTTGGATTGTTACGCCAACGATTTATCACAATTTCGACAGATACCGCATTTTACCTAATACTAGCACTAGGTGCTAAGCATTTAGGTTCGGACGATCCTATCTACTTAAAAACTAAAGGGGCGCTGGTGGTGGTGGCCGGTTGTAAGTTAATGGGAGAATCCGTCGAGAACTCCCCGCAGCATCGAGTACGTATGCAGAATGGTGTACTTCTGCGTGGTTTGAACCAGACTGTGTGAAAGTCCCAGGACATCAAGAGAAGCCGTGAGGAATTTAGGTACAATACCTGTAGCTGACAATATCATGGGAACTACAACCACCCGCTCGAGACGCCAAATTTCTTTGATTTCCCGAGCCAATGTTACGCCAACGATTATTATTATTATTATATTATAATTAATACAGTCCAAAGCACCCGATCTTCCCGGAGGACGCAAAGCATGTGGTATTTCAATGTTCCTGGAGTTAAAAGAGCTGAATTGCTAGCTACAACTAAGGGATACTTACATACACAAATAGTGATGGCAACAATTCATAGCAACTTAGGCAGGACGAATCAGTCAGGAACGAAAGAGGAATACAAACCTGAACTTGAGCATTAGACAAATTCTTTTCCAGCTTCACGACGAAATAGCATGTGACAGTACCGCAGTACTTTTAAAAAGTTTCACTTTTTACTAGAAGACAGGTCGTAAGCAGACATTGAATCGCTTTTAAAAAGATTCAAAAATAGGGACTAACGGTTTCGTTCTGGGCAGAGACAACTCATCAGGCGCTGCCTCACCTCTGCCCTCCGAGCAGCGTGACCGAAAGTGGCAGCATGTGGAAAACGCTCCTTTTTATATTCGCAAAAGCACATCACGTAGATGTGGACTTGGTGGTTGTTTAACAAAACACCTAAGAAAAGTACGGTAATTTTTGGAGCTAGGATTTTTAAAAAGGCAACTTCTCCACTGTGCTGCTGGTAATTCCAACGAATGTTCTCACAAAGTGTCAAGTGGAGTTCCTCAAAACTAGTTATTTTCCAGTTGGTCATGCAGCTCTGAGTTCACTAGCTCAGTTTGAACTTGTTAGTGATATAAAGAGTTTAGTGTAAGGTGTATATTATTTACCCTTTTAGTCAACCTTAAGAAAAGATTCATGTTATTTTCTGGCTCCGGTCCTAGGTTTGCTGTAATTTAAAATCTCAATAAATCAAAACTTTGTTCGTAAACTTTGTCTTAGCATCTGAAATGAACGTTTTCAACTGTTTTAACTGTTATAGTTTCCAAGGATAGAACTCTGGTTTTAAAAAGTTCATTATTTGAGTTTTTGAGGAGGTAAATACTCCTAACAGCGCTTATCAATATGCTATCTTTTAAATTATTATTCTTCTTGAATGGAATTATAAAAGCACAGCATTCTGAAATTATTTTTTTTTTAAAAACTCTGCAATTATTAATTACTCCAGTTGATTCCTTTTCTTTTTCTATTTTCAGAGTTCGTGTCGAATATTACGTAAACGAAAACACATTCAAAGAAAGACTGCAATTATACTTCATTAAAAATCAGAGATCAAGTAAGTATCACGAGAAATTGTTCTACGGAGTTTCACTTTTTTGCTCCTTCTGGGATCTGAAACCCCATTAAATCCAATGAAGAAAAATTAGAAAATGATCAAAGTCCCAGGCGTAGGCAATTCTTTTTATCTGGCATCATTAATTCGTTGGAAAGTTTCTCACCATTTCCCACTTCTTCCTGCTATGAAATTCTATCGATTCTATTATTCATTGTGTGAAAATGTGTTTGTCTGCAACAGAAAAAAATACCCTGCGGCATTTTCAATAATTGAATAGCGAGAAATTTAATCCTGAAAATAGATAAAATTCGAAATCGCTGAACCCCTAATTTTTATAATTGACCAAATTGATTATCTGTTTTCAGCATGACAGCCCAAAACCACTTACTTATTCACAAATAAGGAGTGATCTCAGTCAGATATCTTACTGGGGAATAAAATAATATGTTGCAGTAAATTTGAATACGTTGCACGCAAGGATAAAATAATATTAGGTCAATTTACCGAGATTGGCAGGAAAAAACCACAGCTAAGGGAATGGCCACGAAGAGCATACGAACGAAAATACGAAGACTGCAAATCACAAAATAGCTGCTAAGGTACATCAAACTTGGAAAATTGTCAATAGTTTAATAAAAGACAGTGAAAACTGTGGGAAAATGTACATTGGCAGTAGAACAACAGCCTTTTCAAATCAGCTAAGTTTAAAATATTAAGAAAGGCATCCGCTTCTTGCTATGCAGCGCAGGAAATTATAGTAAATGAAGGAGTTATTTCAAATTTAAGGAAATGTTGCGGCTGTGAAAATTCATCACAAATTGACGAAAATGTCCAATCATAGGCAAAAAGTCGTGCCCGAAATTCAAATGAAATATTATCAGCTGGCGTACTGGATCTTTTTTTCTCTGTATACTTGCCTGTGTGGTATACCAATATTCCTCGTTTAACATTAAAACGGCGGAGTTTTAAAAGAAAACCTTCAAAAATCGGATCTATTTTTAATTTATAATCCAGAATAAAAATAAGAAATTATTAACGAAAATGCATAATCGTGTTTTGGGACAGAACCACGGATGCGTGGAATGATGTATAAAAATTTCACCTAGACTGGTTCAGCAGAATTTTAGCCATTCGTTCCACCAATTGAAAAAAATATTGTTTCCAGAAACATATGTTTAAAGTTTCGTTTTATAGGGACGCAAACATGGTGTGCGCTCTTCTATTAATTGTAACTATCATCATCATCAACAGACAACCCGGTTTTGCCCCGAGGTCCACCGTCGTTATGTAGGCTACGGAATCGTCTACGGAGGATTCTTCGCTCAAATGTTTCGAGCGAAACAGTTTCTATAAGCTGATATAGTGTTTGTTGGAACCCAACTACCGTGCGTGGATTTCATCGTCGTAGCCGATATCTGTTCAACCCTCAATAGGAGAAATTTTCAACCGTCACAAAGTTGTAGTCTATTATCCTCTTGACCAGTGCGATTCGGTGTTGTTGAACAAAGAGTTCTTTGGCTCTGACGTTGCCATCATGCACTTCGCATTGCCTTCATTAATGTGCAGCTCAAGATTTCGTGCCGCTTGCTCGATCTGTATAAAGGTAAATAGTACTTGCTGCATCTTATATTGACATCGCATCGCGAATCACTTTCTCCAGAGCCATGTTAAAAAGGACGCTGAGGTTGAATTGTCTCGAGAGTGATCCTGCTGCTTCTATCTAGCCTCGCATATTGGTCAGGGTCAGCCTAGTCAGTTTTATCAATTTCGTTGAAATACCGAATTCTCTAATGGTCGTGTACAGTTTTATCCTGGCTATACTGTCAGAGGCGCCATTGAAGCTTCTTTAGTTTATGCCGATGATGTTCTCGGCGTACGAGGCTATCCGGCCTAGCATGATAGCGGAGAATTTTTTATAGATAGTACTCAGCAACGTGATACCTCTATAATTACTACACTGCCTGATATCTCCCCTTTTATGTTGCCAGTCGTCAAGCATTGATTCGCTGTTCCACACCTAGAGCATCAGTTGTTGAACCACTTGGTGTAATTGGTTGTCTCCATATTTAACCAATTCGGCTGTAATTCCATCGGTTCCTGGCGACTTATGATATTTAAGCCGATGAGCTGACTTTGAAGTTTTACCAATTCCGCGCCTGTTGCGGTTGTTCCCTGTACTTTTCAAGTTCACGCCTTTTTCGTCTCTAAAATTGTTTCTCCGCACGACGAATTTCGTCATAAATCTCTGCCCGTGGCCGCACTCTTTGAGAATTACTCGGTTCCGTTGCTAGCGTCGTCGAACCAGCCGCTCCGACTCTTTTTGCGGCTGGGGCCAAGTATATTCGTGGCCGTATCAATAATAACAATCTTCAGGTGGTTCTGAACATTATTTGTTGATACTTCATCTCCAGAATTTCTGTTAACTGCGGTTTTTGTGGCATCTATTTCCCTTTTATAGGTGTTGCGGAGAGCTGTGTTGTGGATGGCTTCTGTGTTAACCCTCACCTGATTGTCCCATCTAGAGAGTAAGTGTGTTTCCGTGCAAATCAGGTACTTTCGACAACTATTTCGAGCGATACTGCTAACTGAATAATCCGCAGTCCGTTATCGTTGGTATCCTTATGTCAGCTATGAGAGCCGACGTATTGCCTGAATACGGGCTCCGTCCCTACTTGACTGTTAAGGTCTCCAAGTGAGATTTTGATATTTTACTTGGGACAGGCTTCGAGGATCCCATCAACTACCCCTACTTTGCAGTCTCCTCTGAAGGGGCGTGAACGTCAATGCGGCTTATATTTCAAAATTTGCTTCGCAAGCCCAGAGTGCATAGCCTTTCGCTTATATTTTCAAAGCCGATAATAGCAGGTTTCATTTTTTGGCGTACTAGGAAACTTACTCCGAGCACGTGGTTTACTCGGTGGGAACCTAAAAACCAGTGCCTGTCCAGCTGTTTTATCGGCCTTGTATTTTGAGAGGGTATCGCCTAGCTGCTGAGCAGCATTCGGCCTGTACAGGGAGCGCACGTTCCATGAGAAAATGCGCAAATCGAATGTGCTGCCTGTGACAAAGTAGTGAAAGAAAGAAAACTACAAAACTCCCACTATTATCGTTATGGTCGCTGAGATCGTGTTTCCTCATCACGTGGCTGAGCAATGTGCTGTCAGAGCCCACCTTTGCATTCAAATCACCCATCATGATCACCTGTTGCTGTTTTGTATTTCTGGCATGCGATGCACTGTGTGGCCCAAGAATTAATGTCCTTGTTCATGGACGGCCAGAAATACTTCGCGGTGACTAACCAATTCGTTGTTCGAATGCTTGGGTGCGCCTGATTGTGAACGGCGTGAAATACTTCCTTTCGGAAATTGGCCGAATATATAATATAACCTTGATTCCTTGTCTGCTGTCTCGCAGTATATACTCAATGATGAGTCGAAGATATGAAACTTCCTGAATATATATTTAGGCCTACGAACCGATTGCCACTTTCGGAAGGCAGGCTTTGATATATGTTATTCCTACTCCCCGAACACAAAGCACCGACGGCCTATGCCAACTCAGAGACCGTGGCTGTTAATGAGGCCACCATCTACTACAGCTGAGCAACCTGACTTAAGTTATCGCAGGGCACCTCAGAAACCATGGGTCGCACGTGTACCTCATAGATGTTCTTCGCGATGACGGCTAACATATCCAGAAACCTCGAATCCGCACACGTCAGGATGGCCTGTGTGCTCTCCGGAAGCCTCTGAAGCGATAAAAATTGTAGCAGCTCGGTGTCAACTTTATCAGCACTCAACTGCTGTATCTTACACAGCAGTTGACTTGTCGCACGGTTACCTAGCTTTAGCTTTGTCAGTCAGCGGTTAAATTTATCCGCCGCACTTACTGACAGTCGTTTTACGAGCTGCTTTTTCAACCGCCTATAAGAGCAGTCCGCTGTGACGCTGGCCAAAGTGAATTTAGCCATCGAGTTGGAGGAAAAGACTTTTGCCGTGGTGTAACAGAAGTCCAAGGAGTCAGTCTTTGAAGTCGCTATTGCGGCCGTTGTAAAGTTCAACATCACTGAAGGCGATGAACTTGTAGTTGTTGTTCCAAATAATGGTTTCGTGTCGGATACTGATGTTGCATTTGTAAAAGCGCTTGCACTGAATATTGATGTTGAATAGGCTTGAGGTGCATTAGTCGTTTCTTGGAATCCTAGTTGCCATCTGTACAAATTATTGAAATGTGAATCTGTTGAATCAACTGCTGTGATGGTTGCGGTCAAAATAGCGTTGCCATTGTTGATGAAATGAATGAATTGTAATCCTTTGCACTATTTACTAACTCTCTAACGCATTTCGATTGGTTCAATTTCACTTTTTGCAGGGCAAGGCAAACAATGAGTGCACTTGTAGGATCACCAATCGTGATAAACACTTTATTTTAATAATCGTGAGGAGTCCTCCCTACTTGAGCTTGAACTGACATCAGAAAACAATTTTCGCTCAGACGCTGCCTCACCTTTGCCCTGGGAGCAGCGTGAACGAAGCGGCTCGCAGGTATTGTACGCTCTCTTTCATAATTCGTAAAACACAACAAGGGTGCGAATTACATTCGGCGTAAATCCGCCCATAGTTCGGACCAAAACTTAGCCGGAGTAAGGCAACTTCTTTTTAGGGGTTAAGGAAGAGGGAGGAGGTAAAAAAAAAGAAATTGGGGAAGCCCAACTAAACTTACGGCAGACTCTATGTTCGAAAAGCGGGCCGCCATTTGGCACTGGAACTCAACATTTCCATTAAGCTCTTCAAGACCGCATTTCCACATCACGCGTCCGAGCAAAGTGTTATCAGCGCACACCTTTTCATTCAGATCATCCGTAACGATCCCAGGGTTCTTTTCAGAAAGTTTCTCCGAGTACGTTCCCTGTTAATAGACCATCCTGGAAACGTAACACAATTCGGGGTCTAAACTGGTATCTAACTCAGTAAGCATATTATAACCACAGAACAAATCCTGTCCCTGATATCCAAAGCATACTCGCAATTCTTCTTATTGCCGGTGGCTAAGTTTTCCATTTTTTGCTCTACTTGACCCCATTTGGAAATACGATGTATGAGGGTCCTTGTATTACACAAAGTAGTATGTATACCAAACAATGTCTTAACACTAAATCCCATTTAATCTTCTTTTATCTTTTTTTTTCAGGTTTACGAATACGAATCGCTGATCTATTTTTTAAGCTCCTAACGTGTGTTCTGTACATTGTGCGTGTGATAACAGATACTAATCCGACATTTGCTACATGGTGAGTAACTTGTTACAAGGACTTAGCTCAGCTGATGCTAGCGGAGCCAGTAAACAAGATGGGGAGAGTGCGATGATGTTCTTTCATTGACATCACGATTTCTCCTTTATTGTTTGTGTTTCGCAATATCCTTATTACTTTTCTTTTCACTATCTAGCTCGGGCTGTACAGTTGGCAATAAGACAGAATTTCTGGAATCGGCCTTGTTGACTGAGGAAGCCTTCCAGGAAAATCCGATTATTAATTGGGATGCTATATTATGGGTGAATCGTCCGACATTTCTATGGGCCATACAATTAGTTCTAGCATTAGTATCACTTACCGAGGCACTTTTACTTACATACTTAGGATATAAGGTGGGTGATGACTGAGTGGAGAGATGTTAGGGGAGTTGTTCTTTGTAAATGTAAGCGATCATAATTCACGTTCTTATTGCAGGGTAACATATGGCAACAAATACTATCTTTTCATTTCATACTTGAATTAGTAACGACAATACCTTTTGCATTAACGGTAAGCTTTTAATCACCTATTATCCCCTAATGTGAAGCATAATTGGCTTTTATTTATTCATAGATACTATGGCCGCCTTTACGACATTTATTCATACCAGTTTTCCTGAACTGCTGGCTGGCGAAAAGGTCGTTGGAGAATATGTTCGTAAGTATATTTTCTCAGAACCTAGTCAAAAGGTATCTTGTAATTTCATAAAGTCTTTAGCGGTAAGAGAGTACGATTAGTGGCGGATTTTCCCGGAAACAAATTGTTTTGGGTAGCAAGAAATGAAATTGGATGGAAGAAGTATTATTTGATGCCATTTAAGCAGAAACCATATCATAATATAAGACATCAAAAGGCAATAGTCGACGAAATTACAGCAATATGCATAATAAATCCATTTAAATAATGAAACTCATGAGCGAATCAGGAGAAAAATTGCTGCTCGAATAAATGTGAATCTGTTTTTGAAGTGAACTAATAATTCTTTTATCTCCCCGATCCTGTTGATTTATTTTTTGGGCCATCCGTATAGATTTTCCTTCTGTTCAACATAAGCATCGCTTCCAGCCACTTCTTCTTCTTCTGGAGTAATTTATGGCCTAAAATCCTCAAAAATTTCCGTTTGGGAATCAGTATCTCGTAATTAGGTGACTTGATTTCATAGAAACTGGAAACAATGAACCTCCTTAATCCGGGGTCAAATTGCGATTCATCGTGGATGTTTGCGTTCGTTTTTTTTTGGCTACTCATTTGCACAGCATTAGCCGCATCTCAGTATGTGGTATTCTCACGAACTAAAACCACTCACACCCCATATTCCAACAAGACTAAGTATTACTTAAGAAAAGACCTTCAGAATGCACCACCACCTTTGGGTTACACGGACGACGCATTTCACTGGTTCCAATGGAAGAAAATGTTCTGCGGATCTTCACATGCAGTGGTGCATTCGGGGCAACCAAGGGTCCCTGTAGGAATCATCCCACGGTTGCTGCTATCTTCTATATAGTTCCTTTTCAGTGGCTTTTTAAAATTCGCATCATCCTCTAGAACATCTAGATGAATTATTCCTTCAACGACGCACACTGCATCTCCCCATACTATTATATACGGGCTGCACTTCCCGGGTGGGATAGGTCGGTATAGCGAACACACCCTTCTCCGGCTTATGCAAAATGCCACATATCTCACGGCCACTGTGATAAGCAACCTGTGACTACGATTAGGTTTTTTTTAGTATTGGTCATCATGTCTGCTAAAGATAAACAAATGTTTTCTATTTTCTCTCGTCCAGAGTCCAAGTATCTTTCGGAGATAAACTAGGCATCGATCATGACTCCCAGGTAATGATCCATTTTGTAACGACCTCGTGATTACCAACTCAGATTTTGGCAATTGTCGTTGTCTACTCTAACTTGCAAAGGCTGCGCGCTCCATCATTCATAGCACCCACACCTCCACTATGGAATCTGAAGTGGTACTTGCTGTCACAATTAATTCTTCTGACCCATTGTCCTTCTCGTAACATAAAAACTTTCCCGAAGGGTAACTCTCGATTAACTCAGTAAAATAACCGAGTTTAGTTAAGGTGTTCTTAATTCAACGTCAGTTGGGCGAAATAAAGGCTTTGCGCCATCTATCAATGAACAACTTCTTTCGAGGCAGATCATCAATCATTGCTATTGGACATTCCACGGAGCGAACTCGGCGAAACCTATACTGGCGCTTCGGTTGATCTTCCGCTGGCTCAGTGAACAGAAGGAGCAGCCTGTTGTACATTATTCTCCAACATCTTCCCCACAGTGTCTAAAGGAGAAATAGAGAAATATGGAGAGCGCACACCAGGGACTTAGAAAGCCGAAAGTTCCTCGCACTATGCGCAAGTCAAATGTGCTTATAAACTACTCGGCCTTAGCAGCCAACTACATTGCTTTGTTAGGATTCTCGTCTTATAGTGGAGCTTTGTTATCTCCAATACCAATACCAAGACTAATTTGAAGATTTTCTAGCTCTACGATTGATGGTTTCCTGCTATGCTCATATGTCAGCACTACCAAGTATATTCTGCATTCTAGTAGCATTGTCATGATTTCGGAAAAAAATTACTGCGTACGTACCTTCTTCATTAGAAATAGTTATTTTGTCCTGGAGAAGATCCTCCTGCCCTTTTTCTTCTTGTTACTAATCACTTTTATCCATTGTTCGGGATGCCAATGCTGAGACCGTGCTTTCACAAAATTTCTCGTGGAATTAGCTTTTTTTGGTGAAGATGCTTTTAAGGTTTTGTGTCAAACAAAACGTTATCAAAAACGGTCTACTGCCTGCCTACCGGTCTGTCCGTCGCACCTTCCATTTTAGAAACGGTTGAAAGGTAGGACCGTTGAATCTCACTACATGCAATGAGTAACATGGTCACACGTTGAGTTTAAGGGGGCCCCATACGTGCAAAAGAGGGGGGTATAGATTTTTTTCACTGAGTATAGTCATCTGAGGTACCAAATGAAAAGTCTCAATTCATACTTTTCAAAATTGATATAAGTTTCGACATTGGTTGCAAAGGTTAGGAGGGCAGGGGTTGGAAGAAGGTCAGTTACTTCATCATCATACTAAAATGAATAGTTTGGCAAACGATATGGGTAAACATTACGAACTAGGTACAAATGGGACAAATGTCCCCTTAAATAAGCTTCTGTAAAAAATACACAAAACCTTTAACACCCTGAAGAGCTTAGCTTCTGAATTTCCGATTTGTTTCTTAATAACAGCTTGCTGGGGTTCTCAGAGTGCACTGACATCGTCGTTACTTTACTCACCCACTTTCTCGCCAACATTATCCGAAAGATATGTCTCCATTGCCCTCATATATAACAATCGAATGCTCCTCATCAAATCTCGATTAATTAACCGACTTCAGTTATGCGTTCCCCACGGTAAAGAAACGTTGTACTCGTTTCCTGTTTGTTACACTGCGCTTGTTTTAATCCGAATGGCCATCCATATTCCTTTCCAAGTCCCGGATGGCTTTTCATTCTTCAGTCTATATGAATTTTCGCATGCTGGTCTTTTGAAGATTATAGTAGCTGTATGTTCTACAGCTAGCCTCAGCTTGGATCTCATCCCTCGAAAGATGTCTGTCTTTTCAGTCTCTCCTTTGTAATTCAATTTAATCACTTTTGTGATAAAATCTCCTGCTAAAAATCAAGGTCCTCCAGTTTATGTTGCTTCCTCCTCGAAGAGATCAATTTTCCTTTCTTTTCAGCGTAATGACTTGATGCCAGATAGTAATTCTTAATTTTCAGGCCCGTTGTGGTTAGGTTTCTATATACCCGTAGTTCCGCCTGCACTTATACCTTCTTCACCGCAGCGGTAATAAAGATTAATTCTGCCTGGATCTTTCCAATCCATTTTGATATGACCTGGATCGAGACATCACTCGTTTTCGAGCGAAGGCGTATTCTGGGTCTGGTCCAAGTCATTTATATGCCTCTATTCCTTAGAGGGTAACTTCACCAGGGTTCAGATTTGTTCCACGTCATTTGTCTCTGCAGCTTTGACGTTTATTTCCTCTGGCGAGTTATTCGGTGCCTTCTTCGCTCCTTCCTTTAACAGTGGAAGAGTCAAGTTTAGTATCTCAGCTGTAATCATTGCCTATAGCATTTGACGGAAGTACGTTAGCATGTACTTCTGAATATATTACATGTACTTGTTACAGGATTTCACCTTCCTGTTACAAAGTTTGCAGACTTCCTACGAATTTAAATGATAAGTGACTGGATCTAAGTCGCAATCTAAACGATATATTTAAACCAAACGATTCAACTTGGCCTAATCTCCAGTAGATGGAGGGTGGTCCTGAAACTAATTTTCGCTACCATAATTCAGTAGAGCCCACCGTAGCCTTTCTTTTTGTTTCACTTACGGCATAAGGTTAGACCGCTCGAACGGAATATTATTATACTTAAAAGTCTAAAGTGTATTGCTGGAAATCATATTCAACGTAACAACTCCTCTCCGGTATTGCATCCACTACATAAACATCTAACTGACGCTCACAACAAACCAAAGATACGTTGAAAGAAAAATAAACCCAGGCTGTCTTGCTTATACTACTGCATTTCTGATTCAAGCTGGAGAAGGCAAGTGGCGAGGTGACCTCAAATCAACCGCATTCTGTATTCATTTGAGTAGAATAGCTAACATTCGTGAAAGAAAATTCGTCCTTATTAGCATCTTCGATAACATTTCATAACCAATTCCCGGGTTCTTGGTTCACGAATTTTCTTACCAAAGCAAAAATATTATAAAATTGACAGTAAACCCCTCAATTTCGCGTCGTGGAATTGATTCCTAAGATAACGTTTAATATGTTAACGATGATGTTACACGACACATAATGGTTCATGGCAATAATAAACATCGTAAAGATTATACTTTTCCATTCACTTCTACAAAGACAGACGAAAAACTGGGACCTACTGTTACCATTGTGGGCTACCTACCCACATAAGCTTCAATATTCCTAATGTAACACTCCAGAATCCGAGAGTACCCATGCTAGAGTGGTCTGATTTTTTTCTAAATAACCCTACCAGGTTGGATTCCGCCACTAATTATAATATGAAAATTCGTTAGTTAGTCCTTAAAATCCAGGTCGTTCACGCTGAAATTTAAAACAATATCCAATCCTCCCCCAAAAAACGATGAATTACTGTATCGACGTGATATCGTGGCATCAGTGTCTCAAACTTTGTTCTTCTAAACACACTTTTGTTCATCTTGCTAGATTAATGGCACTGGTAAGAAATGCATATCACCTTACTTAGTGCGTTCTGTTCGCACATCCTGCTCTGTAGAAAAAAGCTAGTTGTCATTTGCCTCAATAATTTACCAAAACGTTTTCCACTTTTGTCGTCCTTTGAAGATACTCCAAGTAACTGCCTGGTTAGAACTTAGAATGTTTTGCCAAATGCATGCTTTTTATGTCCTCTTTAACTTTGCCTCCCATTAAGGGAATACTTTTTATTCAAGTTTTGTGAATTTCAAGCCATCTTTCCCTTTATATAGAAGAAATAGACCATTGTTGCAAACAGAGACATCATTGGCTTTTTGACTTTTGTATTATTTTATCCTTTATACTGCAACGAGGGATAGGTCATCTTAATATCTAAAGCTTCTGAAAGTAAAGTTGTTCAACTGTACTTTACTTTCTTCTTCAGTTCTGTTGCTTCTTTGTTACCTTGATTTTTGTTACACTGATTCCACTTACTCAGTTTTGGAAATTCACTGAAAACATTTTGGGAGAAGAATGCAGGGTCTATGGCAAGTGTAACTTATTGCGACCTCCGGGTACACTGCCTTTGAAAAATAAAACTACTACATATGGTTGCCATTCACCCCTTGGTGGGGACTAGCTTGTCAACAACACCTCAGTGACAGCATTAACGATTCGCAGAATTGCGCTTCAACTCCCCCCAGGATATCCTGAGACGCGTGCACTCTTCCTCTCCTATTCTTCGCTAAGTGTTTGCACCACGAACTCGTTCTCTCCTGCATGCGTAATCAGCATTGGAATTGCCACCCCGTTAATGTGTGATCTAATGATTGCCACATAAGTCATCCGATCATATGGTGTGCTGGTGACATGCATGTCCACCGATCAAGTTCTTCGTTTGAAATAGTACCGGGCAGCGTACTCCGACGATATGCTATTCACGTACGCTTGGAGCTTTCAAGTGATATCTGCCCTCGATCTAATTACCTTAATCTAGCCTAGGCAGAATGCCTATCAGGACACCCATAATTAGCCCTTTTATAATAAATTTCACTTAATTTCGAGTTTTCCTTACCGAATAAACACTTAGAAGACCTTTCGCCTTTTTAAGGTTTTGTGTGAAACAAAACCTTATTAGAATCGATTCGATGTCTGTCTGTCCGTCTGTCTGTCTGTCTTTTTTTTTTCTTTTTTGTTGAGGAGGTGGAAATCTTCAAAAAGACACTGGTCTGGACACACCAGCGTGTGGGATTTTTACCCACTAAAACCACCCCCGACTCCCTCCCTGCCCCGCGGAACCACCATAAGGTATTACATCACGGGGCGGAGTCAGTTCACTCTAGCTTTGTCACCTTTCTTCTATACGCGGCGCACGTGACCGCGCTTTTCTCCTTTCCTCTGCCTTTCGCAATTTATCTTGAATAGATGCAATCATGGAGTTGACCGCATCCCAATTTTCTTGATGTGCTAGCATTTTCGGTACCAGATTTTCTGGTACCAGCACCTCTCCTAGAGTCTCCTCTAGATTCCTCCTTTCTTCCACAAATCTCGGACAGTGGAAGAATACATGCTCTGGGTCCTCTGGGACTCCATTGCAATTTGGACAATCGGGTGAGGTCTCCAATTTAAAGCTGTGAAGGTATTGGAGATATCCTCCGTATCCCGTGAGAAACTGGGTGAGATTATAATTAATCTCACCGTGTCGTTTCTCCAACCACTCCTTGATGGCAGGAATGAGCCTGTGCGTCCACCGGCCCTTTCCCGAGCGTTCCCACCGCTCTTGCCATCTATTTATGGATCTCTCCCTCTCAGCGTTCTTCGTCCGCGATGAGGAAGAGGTTGGCTTTGCATGGTATATATTCGCCATCTCATCTGCCAAGATGTCAATCGGCATCATTCCAGAGATGACGAATGCTGCATCATCTGAGACAGTCCTGAAGGCAGAGCATACCCTCAGGGCTGTCCTCCTGTAGACTGAACTCAGTTTGGTAGCATTCCCTGACATCCACAACGCCTCCCTCCAAACTGGGGTCGCATAGAGCATGATCGAGGTCACCACCCTGGCTATAAGCAACCTAGAGGTATGCCGTGGCCCTCCCACGTTCGGCATCATCCTCGCCAGGGCCATACTAGCAGTGGATGATTTATCACAAACATACTGTAAGTGTTGCTTATAGCTGAGCTTCCTGTCTATCACCACCCCCTCTGTCTGTCTGTCTGTCTGTCTTTTTTTTTCTTTTTTTTTTTGTGCGTACACGGAGGTGGAAAATCTTAGAAAGACACGTCCGCCGCAGCTCCGCCGCCCGAACGGCGGAACAACAGCGGGCGCGTGTGGGATTCACACCCACTAAAAACCACCCCCGGTCTCTCCAGCCCCAACCCCGCGGGACCACCATTGAGGTATTACTTCGCAGGGTAGGTTTGCTCTTAGGCACTCATACTTCTCCTATTTGCAGCTTTCCTCCTTCTTTGTTCTTTCAGCAACTCCTCCTGCATTTGGATGATTGCGGAGCTAACCGCAAGCCACTTCTCCTCGGACTCCAGCATCTCAGGAACCAAGCTCTCCGGGGTCCCGCTCCTGCCCAGCACCTGGTTTAAGCTCCTTCTCTCCATCGCAAATCGTGGGTCTCTGTCTGTCTGTCTGTCTATCACAGCCGATTTATTCAGAAACCGCTAAACCGATCGTCACGAAAATTGGTAGGAGTATGTGATCTGCCGTTCCCTTTACATGCAGTAACTGACGCCGTTTTGTATTAAGTTTAAGGGGGGCTCCCCATACATGTGAAAGGAGGATGCAAAATTTTTTTTCACAGAATGTAGCCATATGGGGTATCAAATGAAAGATCTCAATTAGTGCTTTTCGAAACTGGTTTAATATTTAATATTGGGTGAAACATAGGGGAGTGAGGGCTCAAAATATGATCATCAAAAAGTGTAACAGGTCTCGTTCGCAGAACTTATCCAACCGAAAAATCTGAAAAAAATCGCAGTAGTGCATCTCTACGAAATCTAGGCCTCAAAATATATCCGGTTCCGATATCTGCACAAATAAAGTTAATAATAGTATATTTCCACATTTTAGAAATTTACCCGGCACCCCCCTTATGTTCATCCCAAAAGTACACAATTTGGCGTGCATATAAAGAAGAAGATAACGCACAATTTGGTGAAGTTTGAAGAAAATCAAACTATTATTAACAAAGTTATTGAGGGTGAAACTTTACAATTTTTTGTGAATTTCGTGCACCCTACAACCTGCATGACGTCATCATCACATATCAATTCGTCAATACCGCAACGAAGTAAGTTCGTATGAATTGGGTGGAAAAGAATTATTTTGTTTTAGTTTTTTAATCAATTATATATGAATATCAATTGTTTCAACGGGACATGTGTATATGCGTGCTAATGGACTTTGCGGGTAGTGCCTAATTCAGATAGGTATAAGAAGTAAATCGGAAATATGGGTACGATCAATCTATATACGTGCCTATATGTGTACAGTATTCGAAAATAGGCAGTTTGTTTGTTTAGGCTGAACGTAATATCTATGGCTGTAATATGTACATATGTCTCGAGTTTGGAAAAATATGAAGGATTATGTTGGAATTGTAGTTATACACGGATAGAAAAATGTGTGTTCCAATTTCTTACATAAGATGAACACAAAACCTTTATACCCGAAGCGCGAGCTTCCGGTATTCCGACTTGTTTTTTTATTTTTTTGACGTCTGTTTCGTACTGTACTGAATGCTCCCCCAAAAAGGATTCTCACATACCCCGCCTTGATCAACTCCATATTCAAACTACTTAAAGCAAATACTTGTACACCTTAAATATATAGACATCAAGCGCCGATGGCATTCGAAACCCAAAAATCAAGCCAGTATCCAGTCTTCACCTAAAATACAAATAAAAACTGCAGAAGACCAGTCAAATAAAGTCCAGACGTGTTTAGGTAGGTACATTTTAGTCATCTCCGAAGACATGAAACCGTTAGACTCCCAGACCTCTGCCAATCTACTTGCGTAACCATCATAGTTTCCTCACTGGTTAATACGCTAATTCAGTAGATCGAATGTAATAGCTTATACGTAGTCCCAGCAAAAAAGGCAATATTGATATTCCTACAGGGCTGGTCTATAGGAAAGTCACTAAAAAGTTTGATTTCGCAGTCAAAAACCATTTTACATTTCATTTTAAAATTAGGCAAAGGTTTGTGGTGTCCAGGTGGAGCTGGAACCAGAACCAAATAAACTCAGGAAAGGTAAAGTGTATCCAATTGCTTACTTGCGATACCTTCGTGCTGGAAAACCGAAGAAGTAAATTTTAATTTCTAACATTTAAGGCAAACGACGTTCCAAATCAAAGCAGCATAATCGTAGAACGCATATATAGCATGAACCAGTTTACGGTATCCAACCAAAATATAATACAAAAGCTGAAAGAAAAGTGGACATTTAATTGTCAAACTCCTCGCGGAAAAAATCGAGTTCCGCTATAATCCACCACTGAAAAGTGAATGATATTAGCCAACATAAAATGGTATTACAAACATTCCTTATCAACAGTGAAATAATTTCGGAGACTCGTCTCATTGGCAAATTTCATTTTATTATATCCATCAACCGATTTTACGATACGAAACACCTTAATGTCAAAGATCATAAAGGTTTTGTGATCATCATTGAAAACAATATAATACACAATCTTTTTCTTCAAGCTTTGTCCCGCCTTTGTGCTGTTCAGAAACGAGGTCAATTTATCTTGATCGGTTGCGCCATTTTGTCTGGTTAGATGAATGGAAAAGAGAGACTCCAAAATCACTATCTAGTTTATCAAGCCATCGTTATTTTTCCCGGCGTTTTGCTCATATCCCATCGACTTTGATGCTCAGACCAATTTTGACAAGGGTGTTTTCTGCAACGCGAATTACATGTCCATACCATCGAAGACACCCACAATTTCTCTACGATTGGTGCTTCCTCATATCGATTGCGAATGTCCTTATTTCGGATATGATATATGATAGCATGTTACGCCACTGGTACAATACGATATCTTTGTCTTCGTTGCTGCGGGGCGCCATTCATTATCTTTCATAATTAGCCAACACTCAGAACTACAGAGGCTGGCAGGGCAGACGACATTACGGTAAATTTTAGATTTGAGAAGTTCCTTGATGAATCGACCACACAGAAGATCAGATGTTGAATGCCATTTCATTGATGCGTAACACAATTTTAAAATGCAGTTCACCATTGGCTGATAGCATTGATCGAAGCTATTAAAATCGCTGAGTTTGTGTGCCATACGGTCAAAAGCAGACATTGGAAGGCAATACCTCTCACAGTGTTTAAGCAGTATTTGACACACCTGGTTTACGGTGTGGCGTATATGGTTGTCATGAATGGGTTCAAAAGCCTTTTGCATTGGACGAATTGGTAATTTAAACATTCTCCTGGACTACGTTTCTTTTTCCAGGTAGGAGTGGTAGTGCTGACTTGTTAGTCGGATGGTGCTCCACCCTCCTCAATAACACAATTAAAGAGTTGACTAAACCAGAGTGTTGCGTGCCACCTCTTGGCTTTTCAAGGCTTGACGAGATGTCGTAATGGTTTCCCCGATTTCAGTCGTTTGATTCCCTCCTCGACTTCTGCGGCACAGCAGGTGCAATTCCCCCAAATGTCAACAGTACTGGTGAATGTGAAGAACGATCAGATTTTTCCATTAGAATCTGCTAGAAATATTCTTCGACCGGTAGGCTAAATATCGTTGTTCTCATTAACTGGCGGGTGGCATAGGCATAACATAATGCCATAATTCTTTCTCTTTTCGTACCGAATCGAAACCATTCCATTTGCTGTGGTTTGATTCGCAAGCCAACAATCTACCGTAACTACAACCGCAATGTTGAGCTGCAATGGTCCCATGGGGCTTTGTTGTCAGTGGCGGTGAAAAATGGCAGCAGCTTATGATGATATAGTATATTCTCATGAGAACATGTTCTCATTATTAGTACAATTACAAGATCATCATATTGAGTGGGCGATCTACGTAAGTAGATGAGTATAGAGTCGTTTTTGTTGCAATCGCGTCCTTGTCCCAGTTTTTGCCACCGCACCATCAAGTTTCCTACAGAGCACAAATATCCGTGCACCTCTTCCGAAAGACTATTGCGATTTTTTGACAGGATCGGGGCTCGCCATGGGGCGTTGACAAAAGAGGCCACCCAATCATTTTTTCGAAGCTTTTACTCTATAACGCCACCATTTTTTAACAACATTCAATGACTCTGCTTGATCCGCCTGTAGGGGGACCTGTTGCTAAGAGAAGTCAGGTAAGACTTCGCAAAGTGAAATAATTCCTACTGTACTTTATTTATCTCTTCCATAAGAGAAAAATTGATTAACCTTTATTCTGTTTCTCTGTTCGGGGATGAAATTATGTTACACCGCCGTGACAACTTTGCACTGGACAAGCCAGGGCTCCAACCGAACTCTACGGAGAGAGCCTACGAAGTTGACGAACGTCTGGCCTATGACTATGTACCAATAAGATCACATTGGCATCCATTAAATTCCATCTAAGATCATTTTTACACTATCATTGCGTCTAACAAACTGGTACTCAATTGTGCATTGAAATACCGACGTATTAACCAGCTCTGCCTGTGGAGTGAAACACTGGTCACCATATAAAGGTGCTTTGATCTACATGCGCCATTGCAAGGCACTTCGTAGACTGGTGCTGGACTTACCTCCGGTCTCTCGGGCAAACCAAATTGCCCTCTTTCCATGTGCCTTTCAATCATTAGTTGAGGAACGCTTTGAACGATAAAAGTGCCCTTGGAATTGCATCCAGAGATTCTGATAAAGCTGCCCGGCATCTACGCTAGAACATTCTTCAGGGGAAAAGGGATTATATAATTGTTACGTTGTGGGTCGGGAATAAAGGTCTGAAGGGCAGCATTTTAGAGCATCTAACTAATGAAGTTAAAGTTCACTGAGGAAAAGGACAACTGATCCTCGAAATATCGATTTCTTTTTAGTATTTCTCCCTAAGAAACAAGCCGGACACAACGACATAGATACCAGTAGAATCAACATCTAACTAAGTTGTTATCAGCAGAGCTAACCTCGCGAAAATCCTAGCAATGCAGTATATTGTACTTTTCCAACTAAGACGATGATTCTTCCTCCTTTTTCCAAAGTAACCTTAATCTAGGTGACATTTGCTCCCATTACCGATTCGAAGTATTAGGTTGTTGCACAGAAAATGATCGATTTGGCAATCAAATGAAGTTAGTTGCGATTTTGCTGTATCAAACCACCACCAGTTGACGCTGTTGGTGTCGGTTAAGGAAGTGTAAATATTCCTACATTTAATCAAGAAGTCATTTCAGTTTTGACCATCGTTGTGAAAGAAAGAAAGGATGAAGAAGAACCAAGAACCTATACTCTTCCTGTATGAGTTCAAACTCGGTCATAAAGCCGCGGAGGCAACCAGGAACATTAACGGCGCATTTGGAGCTGATACAGTAAGCGAACGAACCACGGTGGTACGAAAAATTCCGGTCAGGCGACGTAAACCTTCAAAGTGAGTCACGTGGACATCCAGGACCATCGATTGACAACGACGAGCTGCGTTTGCTAGTCGAACCCGACATTCGTAAATCTGTGAGAAACATTGTAGAAAAACTGGGCGTACACTATTCGACAGTTTCCTGGCTGGAAAAGCTCGACAAATGGGTTCCGCACGCCCTTACGGAGCAAGACATGGGGTTTCGAATGGAAATGTGCAGTTTTTTTACTCTCCCGCAACAAAAGCGATCGCTTTTTGCGCAGAATAGTGACATGTGATGAAAAGTGGATATTATACGGCAATCGTCGCCGATCAGCGCAATGGCTAGATACTGACGAGCCACTGAAGCATATGCCGAAACCGAGTCTCCATCCGAAGAAGGTAATGGTTACTGTTTGGTTTTTGACTTACTGCGAATTGCTGTGTTGTTGCCGTGCGTGGAATGTCCACCCCGTATTTTTTCGACTTCACTGAGTTCCTTTCTCGTAATCATAAATAACAATTTGGTCATTTTCACTGCATGAAATCAAATGTTTACCATTTAGCGAAAAATCGATCTTCAAAAAAAACTTTATTTTATTTCATAATTTAAAATATAGTGCTAACAAAAACTTCATAACTTTTAATCCTTTTCTTACTTAATTCACAAATCAATTGTCACCCTATCCATTTTTTTAATTCAATTATTTTTTTACTAAATCACAGCCTGCTCCGCCACGGAGAACACTGGTGGTGGCCACTGTCAATCGAATTAACAACATTCGAAATAAATTTATTTCGAATGTTGTTATCACATCGGTCCGCCCCCATTCCCCATCATACGGCGAAGCGAACGCGACGTTGATTTGGGGCGCAAACGGGCTTCAGTCTGGATAAGGAGACAGCCCTTTTCTGTCCCCCGATCTCGAGCTGGAAGAAATGCTCTCCCCGCTCGAGAGCACGGTACGGGCCCTGGTGTGAGGGCTGCAGTGGCTTCAGGACAGCATCCGTTCTGACCAGGACATGCGCGCACGTATCCAGCTCCCCGGGCGCGCAGGCAGGTGTGGACAAGTGTCGTGTGGGAAGTGTGGCTTTCATGTGGCGAAGGTTGTCAGCAGCAATCCTGAATCTGTGAGACCCGATCTCTTGTCGAAGACCAGATCATTTGGGAGCCTTGGATTCTCCCCGTATACCAGCTCCTCGGGGCTAGCAGCAAATTCCTCTCGGCGGGTTCTTCGTAGGACAAGAGGCAAGACCTGAGTTCAGGACGGATCATCGCGAGTCATAATGGCCGCTTTCAGCGTCCGGTGCCAACGTTCTAGTATCCCATTGAATTGTGGGTGGTAAGCCGTAGTTCGCTGACGTTTGAATCCCCGGAGTTTGCCTAACTCCGAGAAAAGGGTGGACTCAAATTGCATTCCCTGATCAGTAATGATCACTCCAGGAACGTCAAAGGGGGGATCCACCCTCGACAGAGGGCTTCGGCACAAGATTGCGCCGTAATGCCCTTCAAAGGTACTGCCTCATGCGTAAACCTGCCGATGATTGTAAGGCAATACCTGAAACCGTGCGAGTCTCGCAAAGTCTTACGATGTCGAGGTGTATGGTGTGGAACCGCTTGGTAGTGTGGGGAAATGAGACCACTCCTTTACTTACACACCTGGTGACCCTACACTTTTGGCATGCGATGCACTCTCTGGCCCAGAAGTTGATGTCCTTATTCATGCAGGGCCAGAAGTATTTCTCGGTGACTAACCTATTTGATGTCCTGCACGGAAGACACCTGTCAATCGAATTAACAACATTCAAAATAAATTTCGAATGTTGTTAACCCCGCTGCGCCACATGGTTATCTACAGCTGGAGCTATCCACTATTCTTTTTGGCACTTGGAGAAACGATAAATGCACAGAAATAATATGTCCAACTCGAGGAAATACACCAAAAATTGAGTATTTAACGGCCGAGATAAGTCAACAGAGATGGTGTGATACTCCTTCATGACAATGTACGACTTCATGTATCGAAAACAACGCTTCAAAAGTTGAACGAATTGCAGTATGAGACTCTGCCTGATCCACCATATTCACCGGACCTTTCACCAACCGGCTACTACTTTTTTAACCACTTGGATCATTTTTTGGCGGAAAAACAAATTAGGAATGAAGGGGCTCTCAAAATTGCCTTCGACAACTTTATCAACACCCGACAGTTTGACTTCTAGGAAACTGGCATACATACTCGTGTATCTCGCTGGGAAAAGTGTTTTGAATCGACTGGCACCTATTGTGATTGAATAAATAAATTTTTATAAGCTTTATAGTCGTTTCAAAGTACCAAATCGGCCGTTTCATGTGCAACAACCTAATATTTCTCTATCTTCATACACAAAATATATTCCGGCTTTTGCTTGATTTCATTTTAAATCTGCCATTAGATAGTAATAATATCAGATTTATTACTATCTAATGGCAGATTTGAACAAGAGTCATTCAGTTATCCCAAAGCTACATGTTTCGAACGTTGAGATAGCATTTATACAAACTTGCTTTTTGGGGGTACAATTCACCATCCCCTGAAATAATTTTAGAATTTTCCCACAACTAATTTGCATTTCACTTTCATATGTTTACATTTTAACGCAGGGAGTACTCGAAAATCCTTTGCTAGCTATTTTCAGAGCTTCCATGATGAAGGAGTCACTCAAACAAATTACCCTCAGTATACGTTGCCCCGTTGCGGTTTCAGATCCCCTAGTTTAAATTCAGGATGCCATCTGAACTACATACTAGTTATATCTTCAACCAGTTCCGCAATTTATTTGGTATTCAGAGCATAATTCTCTCACATTTAATCAAAAGTTACCGACAATATCTATAAGTTTGGATTTACCCTAACTCTCCCCAGAAGAACTTCCATTGAGTTGCCTCAACCTAGAAGCTCCTCTTTCATATAAAATTCATCCCATTAAGAACATCATTTAAATTCACAAGGAGCAATTTCTAATAAAACCGGGGTCAGTCACGAATTGCAAGCACTGCCAAATGAGGCAAACAAACTCCAAATGGAAACGCTCCTAATTTCAATTTGAATATCATCAGATATTGCACTCGAGCATAATTAAACAATAATTGCATTGCATTGCAAACTTGCTGGTAGCGACTGGGGCAAGAGAAGGATTTGCATTGCAGTGGAAAATTTGCAAAAGGGAAGAAAGTTGCCATGGTAACTTCCGGTTGCATCAAGAAAGTGTCATTTGCAGCATTCCCGTGCTTGGTTTGGCTAAGGTTGTTTGCACAAATTGTGGCTTAAACGGATACCATTTGTAGCATCTCGAATAATTATAAACTGAGATAATTACCGAGGGCTTTAGTGGGATGAATCGCTGAAATTATGAGGATTATACATATGTCTGGCTGTACAAACTGCTGTATGTATATTGGATGTACTAATTCTTTCTAAAACCACGAGGTAGATTTCAAAAACACTACACTCAATTTAAACGTAGATAAAATACAAATCGGGAAACCAAGTCGAATTTGCTCACAATGACATTCTTCTAATTTCACAGGATAAGTAAGCTCCATAGAGTCCTAATAACGAACCGACTTAATTTCTTTCCTTTCTCTTTCTTTTATCCCCAGAACGATCTTCATCGTGCCATGCAGAAATCTCAGTCTGCCTTATCACAGCAATTGATGATTCTGTCGGCCACTTTGTTGTGTCTTGTGTTTACCAGGTGAGTGATTTAGTTAATTCCACCGAGTCATTATGGCCCTCATTATTACACCTGCCGGTGATAAGATACCATACAAAATGAGTTATTTGGTCGTGTGTCTCCTTCCTGAACGTGTCCTTATTAATCTCTTCACAGTGTCTGCGGTATCCAACACTTCCAACGAGCTGGCCATCGCCACCTGAATCTATTCCAGAGCACATACTATGTGGTGGTGACCTTCTCAACGGTAGGTTATGGCGATTTCGTGCCCGATATTTGGCCATCGCAACTGTATATGGTCATCATGATTTGTGTTGCGTTAATTGTCCTTCCTACCCAGGTGAGTATTTGTTCATGAGAATTTGTTTTATTGTTATTATATGATCAATCGGATGTTGTAGATTTTGTTCAGAGCAGTTAAGAAAACATATTTTGTTTATTTACTCGTCTTCCTTTCATCAGAGAGTTATTTCGAATGATAAAACCTTAAGAAGCATAATTCCAGTATAATTAACATATGTAAACTTATGGTCAAAGGGTAGTATAGGTCCCAGGGCGAAACGTGGATTGGTACTCAGGATGGAGCATAAAACCTGAGAAATGCCTGCTGAACCAATACCAACAGCTCTACTACCAAACCCTATCTCTACCTCCACCTGGTGACCGCTGGGAGCTCTTTCTTAACAAAAAACTGAAGATGGAGAAGGATGAAGGCGAGTCTCCCGCGCCTAAAAACGGGACAAATTGTACCAACTGGTCCTCCAGGTTAGGGGTTGGGTAGGTCTGACAACCCTACATGGAAAACAACTTGTTACGAACCCACAACAGGAGCCTTGGACTGGACGAAAGAAAAGTACAGAGAGCAACCGCACCAGGCGCGGAAGTTTTATCAACAAGTCAGCAGGATGAAGCCCTACACACCTCGATGCTCATCCTGCCGAGACAAAGAGGGAAATCTGATTTCCGACAGGAAGGGCATATTGGAGCGATGGGTTGAGTACTTTCATGAGCTACTAAACAACGAGAACATCGGCGAGTTGAAGGTCCCGCCAACTGAAGACCACGGACAAATACTGCCACCACCAAGTTTAGGAGAAATAGTCCGTGCAATTCATCGACTAAAAAATCATAAGTCGCCAGGAGCCGATGGAATTACAGCCGAATTGGTTAAATATGGAGGGCACCAATTACACCAAGTGGTTCATCAACTTGTGCTCAAGGTATGGGGCAGCGAATCAATGCCTGACGATTGGCAACGAGGCATTATCTGTCTCATACATAAAAAGGGAGATATCACACAGTGCAGCAATTATAGAGGTATCACATTGCTACCATATATAAGATATTCTCCGCTACCTTACTAGGCCGGATAGCTCCATACGCCCAGAACATCATTGGCCCATACCAAAGACGCTTCGCTCCAGGCAAATCAGCAACAGGTCAGATTTTCTCTCTGCGACAAGCGATAGAAAAACTGTTGGAATATGGACAACAGTTGCACCATCCATTCATCGACTTTAAAGCCACCTATGATAGCATAGCCAGGGTAAAATTGAGGCCGGATAAAACTAGCAGGATCACTGTCAAGACCATTCGACATCAACAACGGTCTACGACAAAGGGATACCCTATCATGTGTCCTCTTTAACCTGGCCCTCGAGAAAATGATCCGTGATGCTGAGGTAAATGCAAGAGGTACGATCCTCTTCACGTCCACCCAACTACTGGCCTATGCTGACGATATCGACATCATGGGAAGAACCACCCGAGACGTACAAACTGCCTTCATCCAGATCGAGCAGGCGGCGCAAGATCTTGGACTGGACATCAATGAAGGCAAGACAAAATATATGGTGGCAACGTCAGCACCGAAAACCAGCCAACCAACAACATCAAACCGCACTGGTCAAACGGGAAGAGTAAAGATAGGAGAATACAGCTTTGAGATCGTTGTTAATTTGTCCTATCTAGGGTCGAAAATCACAACCGATATCAGCTACGATGATGAAATCTGCGCACGGTTGTTGTCAGCCAACAGAGCCTATTTCAGCTTACAAAGACTGTTCCGCTCGAAACGTCTCACCATATTGTCAAAGCTCTTACTGTACAAGACAATGATCTTCCCAGTCCTCATGTATTCCTCGGAAACTTGAGTTGTTAGCAGACAAAATTGCGAACTCTTGGCCGCGTTCGAGAGAAGAATTTTCCGAAGAATTGTTGGCCCCCTACGTGAGGATGGACGATTCCGTAGCCTACATAACGACGAAATCTATCAACGATACCATGACTGTCAGGTTGTGGAGCTTCAATATTTTCAGACGAACCTTCACGGCCAATTTCGCCACTTTCTTAGGTTTTTAGGATAGCTATCCCATCTTGGTCAACGGCCAGCCCAGTATGGTATTTTACCATCCCCTACTAAGCGAAGAAAGATCGTTAAGGTTGCGAAGAAGAGCGTCCGCCAGCCTGCCGTCGCAAAGCCAAAATAATCCTGATATTCTTTTCGTCGGACATCGTCAACATGGAGTGTATTTGGAATACTCTACACTAGAGGGACATTCTGGCGAAACTGGTAGCTATTATCAGAAGACGTAAAATATCAAGTGTTGCACCGAGGTCAAGTCTCATAAGAGCTTACTGCCGTAGTTCGCCCGAATTGCATTTTGTCCCCGACACTTTTCATTTTCGTTATCTGTGAGTTTATTTATGTTACCTTGGCTGAGTAATGTGCTGAAGCTTAATGAATTATGTTACCCTTCTTCAAACACCTCGAGTAAGGTCATGGCATCTGTTTGCATCCCAAACCGAGTCATGTCCTTGGCTAAATTAGATAGATTAGGTTAGAAAGTACATAAATGAGGTCGGATTGAAGGTAAATATTGCTGACTGATTGGCACTCGTATATCGCAGTCTTCATATTTGAGTAATGGGTAGAATGAATAGGAGGGGCTATTGAACTTGATATCACTCGACACATGAACACCACTAAATCCACCTGCGCTGTTTTGTCAAAAATCTCAACCACAGGATCAATTTGAGCTTATTCCGCGCCAATGTCCTCTTTCTGCTATATAGCACATGGAAAGTGACCGTCACTGTTAGTTGGGAGCTCCAAACTTTCTTCATTTCATGTCTATTATTAGCGTATTCCGATCCGAGACAATAAAAATTGAAGAACTTCTTCGGCCAGATACCCGTGAACGTCGTACTTTGGCAGTCACGTATGCCGGGGATAATAAATATTCACTGACTATAAGGAATTTTGGAAATTTTGCTTTTGAGGATGACTTCAGTCAGTGCAACTGCCAGCCGAGTTCAACACGTATAATTGAAGTTATAAGTTAGTGCTATTGCTTCAAAGTTTTCTTCTTTTTGTTCAGTCTTTGTCCCGTTCAGAAGCAAGGGCGTGATCGATTTCGTCATTTGGCTCTATCAAATGTCTGATTTGAATGCAATCTCGAGGTGTTTAAATCCCCACCAGCGTATCAAGCCATCGTTGTTTTGGCTTGCCTTTTGGTCGTTTACCATCGACTTCGATATTCAGACCAATCTTGACAAGTGAATTCTTGTTAACGCGAACTGTGTGGCCATACCATCGAAGACGCGTCTCTCGCAATTTTTCCACGATCGGTACAACCCCATATCGATCGCAGATATCCTCATTTCCGATTTGATCAAAACATGCCACACTACTAGTCCAACGCAACATCTTCGCCTCCATTGCCACAAGACGCCTTTCATTTTCTTTTATAGTCGGTCAACACTCAGAATATAGAGAGCGACAGGACTGACAACATTACGGTAAATTTTAGATTTGGGACGTTCGTTGATACGTCGGTCACAAAGAACACCAGTTGTGGAATGCCACTTCATCCAGGCTGCATTAATGCGTGAAGCAATTTGATAACGCAGTTCTCCATCGTGCAGTTCTGGGCAGATCGCTGCCACTGACAGTGATTGTGCCTGTTTCATGGCCATCGGTCGTCAAAAATTCAGTTTTGCTCAGATTCACTCTGAGACCATGTTGCGTGAGGCGATCATTCCATTTCTGGACAAGTTGCTCGAGACCATTTTTGCTATGTGATGCTAGGAAAACATCACCTGCATAATGCAGTGTATAGCGTGCTGGACGTTGAATGTCCCGTGTGACGGTGCCCATAACAAGAACAAAGAGGAGTGGTGAAAGGGCTCTTCCTTGATGAACACCAGCAGAGATACGAAGCGGTTTTGATACACCCGCTACACTTCGGACTTTACTTTTCGGATCGTGGTACAGCAATCGATCCCAGCGCACGAGTTCGTCTAGCACTAAGTGCTGTCGTATAGCATGCCAAATGAGTTCGTGTAGCACCCGGCCAAACGCTTTGTCTAGATCCAGAAATACAATGCAAAGAGGGGAATGCTTTTCACGATGTTTCTCCAGGAGTAACCACGCAGCGGGTATTGCGTCATTAGTTCCGCAGTTTTTGACAAATCCGGCTTGATTCACGGTTAGTTCAACGGTTTCGCGAATACGGTTGTCAAGAATGCGTTCAAGAATCTTCATGGTATCGGAAAGTAACCGGATCGGACGGTAATTTGAACATTCTGATGGACTATCCTTTTTTTCCCATGTTGGAACTGTAGCACTTTCTTGTCAGTCGGTTGGTGTTCTACCTTCCTGAATAATCCGATTAAAGAATTCATTGAGTCACAGTGTTGGGTCTCAGCTCTTCCCTTTCCAGAGCTCAGATGCGATGTCGTCAGGTCCTCTGGCTTTCCTCGATTTTGTGGCGCGGCAGGATCTGCGGCATTCGAAATTTATTTCGAATGTTGCGGATGCGGACGGGTAGATGGCGAACTCTCCACTCACTAATTTTCCGAACGCACCCGGGGAGTGGAGAATTAGCGGCGAAAAATATGCCGTTGGTTGGGACAGTAAGGACCGCATGGAAATAAGTCGGTCTCTTCTGTATCCAACCGCGGCGGTGAACACTCGCGTTTTCCTCTTAAATTCAAAATATTGTAATCAATTACAACTCGGTAAATTTCGCACTAGAAAATTCTATCTCATTTAAAATTGACGAGAGTTTGTGAGTCATTTGCTTGAAACACGAATAAAGTGAAGAACTTTCCAATTTCGAAGAAAATTATCCTAAAAAGTTATACTTAAGTGGTGACCCCGATACTAGAGCCCGTCGAGGAAAACGCACAAGCGCCGCCGCCACAATCATCGCCACCATCTAGACGAAAAGGCCACCAAGGGCAGGAAATAGCTGCGATTCATCAACATCTTTTCTACGCACAATATAATTGTGCTACGAGCCGACGACGTAAACAACGTCGCATAGCAAACCTTCCGCACTCTACGACGGGCATAGGCAGGCACTTCGCATAAGCGCATACATCCCCGTCCGTCTACGGGTCCAGTCAGCCAGTTGTCCAGCAACAGCAGCACAAAGATCAGCAGACAATTATACTCGACAACAGCAGCAAACGGCCGTCCCTAGCACCGCCAACGCCGCAGCTACAGCCCGACGAATTCAAACCAGCGCCGCCGTCGAGGACAGCTAGTAATATCAATTTCAAATTTATTTAATTATTATTATTATTATTTATTGTTATATCAAGTGAAATTATTATCGCACTAATTGTTAATTATATTTAAAGTAAAATTGTGATAATAATAACCAAAAATCGCTGCAAGAGACGGCGTTGAAGTGTTTCGCATCGCGGGTTCTCCATTTCCTTGGTGTTTTTGGTCTGCGCTGGAGAGCGTCCGCTTCGGTCGTCGTTTTTCTCGGTTCGTGCGTGCATTTGTGGGTACGGCCTGCCGTGTCGGTGTAAATTTCACCGCGTTTCAGTATAAACTCACCGCGTCTGCATCACAAACTCGTACTTTTCGGTAAGAAAAATGTCGTTTGACAATAAAGACGCGGCAGGCCCTTCGGACCCACAGGTGACCGCCCTCGCCGTACGCGTTCCTCCGTTTTGGCGGCGGAACCCCGAGCTGTGGTTCGTGCATTTGGAAGCGCAGTTCCAAATGTCCGGCATCACATCGGACGCGACCCGTTTCAACTACGCGGTGGTCGGCCTGGACGAAGAGTCCATACTTCTAGTGTCCGACGTAGTGAAGTCGGCATCGTACTCTCAGCTCAAGAGCGAGTTGATCAGGCGCCTGTCGGCAAGCGAGTCGGCAAAATTAGACCACTTGCTGGCGGGTTTAACGTTGGGTGATCGAACTCCCAGCCAATTGCTTCGTGAAATGAGGCAATTGGGTGGGAGCAAGATCGGCGACGATCTGATCAAGTCGCTCTGGCTGCGTCGACTCCCGGAGGGCACGCAGGCGATCCTAGCCTGCGTCTCCGGTTCCTTGGAGGAACTAGCAGCGACGGCCGACCAGGTACAGGAGGTGTACGTTCGCCCAACCATAGCGGCCGTTCAACCACAGTCGGATGAGGTGAGCGACTTACGGCGCGAGATAGCGGCTTTAACCGCCAGCGTGGCCGAGATGCGGGCGACGTTGGACGCTCAGCGTTCGAGTGCCAGGTCGCGAGCTCGCTCACGGTCTGCCACACGAAAAGGGCGTTCGGGTAGCAGGTCGTCAAGGCAGCCTGCGGACCAAGGTATTTGCTGGTATCATCGTAACTTCGGAGATAAAGCGACAAGATGTACGCTACCTTGCAAATTCGCGCCTACCGCAAAAAACTAGGTTCGCGGGGGGTCTTGGCGACGGCCACCCAGAGCGCAGCGCCACGTCGCCTAACTATTTTCGACCCCCTCAGCAGGCGCAACTACCTCGTCGACACGGGTGCGGAGGTTTCGGTTCTTCCCGTACCCCAGCATCATCGACTATACCCACAACCCCTCAAACTGGCGGCAGCAAATTCCTCCCGCATCAATACATACGGGTACAGGCAAGTGGACGTGAGTCTTGGCTTGCGTAGGACGTTTCCGTGGCGTTTCATCCTGGCGGATGTCAGCTTCCCCATATTAGGCGCAGACTTCTTGTGTCACTATGGGTTGCTGGTGGACTTGCAAAATAAGTCCTTTATAGACCCCACAACCAAACTAAATTCGTCGGGCCAAATGGTATCTCACGCTGACAATAACCTTTCCGTTCTTTTGGAAGACATCTCCGACTCTCGTGTTCGGACACTCCTCCAAAAGTTCAGCCAGATTACTACCGAGTGTAGTCTCTCGAAACCAGTGAAGCACAATGTGCAGCACCACATAAATACTACTGGTTCCCCGATTTTCTCAAAGGTGCGTCCTCTACCACCCCAGAAACTGGCTATCGCGCGGAAAGAATTTGAACAACTTGTTCAACAGGGTATCTGCAGGCCCTCAAACAGCTGTTGGTCTTCCCCTTTACATATGGTCCCTAAGCCAAATGGCGAATGGCGACCCTGTGGGGATTACAGAAGGCTAAACGCACAGACTGTTCCTGACCGATATCCGATTCCAATCATCCACGACTTTGCGCATCACCTCGCGAATTGCCGCATCTTTTCGACCTTGGACTTAGCCAAGGCATACCACCAAATCCCAGTAGCTCCTGAAGACATTCCAAAGACGGCAATATGCACACCCTTTGGACTCTTCGAGTTCACCCGAATGACTTTCGGATTGTGCAATGCGGCGCAAACCTTTCAAAGGTTCATTCACTCAGTCCTGCGAAACCTCGATTTCTGTTTCGTCTATTTGGATGATGTTTTGGTCGCTTCTTCTACTGAGTCTGAGCACTTAGCCCATCTCGAGTGCATTTTTCAACGTCTCCTTGAGGCCGGTTTAGTCCTAAACGTTGAGAAATGCAAATTCCTTCAACAACAGGTGAGATTCCTCGGCCACTCCATTTCCTCTGAAGGAATACAGCCCGACCCAGACAAGGTGCAAGCAATCACAAGCTTCCCGCGTCCAAAAACAGTGAGGGAGTTGAGGAGGTTCTTGGGCATGCTAAACTTTTACCGTCGTTTCCTGCCCAAGGCCGCCCATCACCAGTCCGTTTTGAACGCGTACTTGTCTGGACCCAAAACAAAAGACACACGAGAGATTATGTGGTCTGAAGAGGCTGTCCGCGCGTTCAACAAATCCCGACAGCAACTGGCCGATGCTACACTTTTGGCATTTCCTCATCAAGATGCACCCCTAGCCGTTTTTGTTGATGCCTCTGACATCGCAGTAGGTGCTGCCCTTCACCAAAAGGTGGACCAAGTTTGGCAGCCGTTGAGCTTCTTCTCGAAGCAGTTGAATCCCGCTCAACGGAACTACAGCACCTACGGTCGCGAACTGCTCGCCGCATACCTGTCCATCAAGTACTTCCGTTTCTCCCTAGAAGGCAGGCCGTTCACAGTGTTCACGGACCATAAGCCTCTCACGTTTGCTTTGAAACAGAAGCCCGACAAAGCGTCCCCTCGTCAGCTTCGACACCTGAGCTTCATAAGCCAGTTCACGTCAGACATCCAGCACGTGTCCGGGAAGGACAACATTGTTGCTGACGCTTTGTCTCGTGTCTCCGAACTTAACATCCCCGCCTCACTCGATTTCTCGGCTATTGCCAAGGCGCAGGTGGATGACGCAGCACTTCAGAGCCTCAAGTCCAACCCCAAATACAAATTTCGGGAGTTGCCCATCTTCGGCTCAAACCTCTCGCTCTGCTGCGAAGACTCGGAAAAGGGATCTCGGCCATACATTCCGGCCACATTTCGCAAGGAAGTGTTCCACGCAGTTCACGACTTGGCGCACCCCGGCATCAGGACAACAAACCGGTTAGTCACCGGAAAATACTTCTGGCCCTCCATGAACAAGGATATCAATTCCTGGGCCAAAGAGTGCATCGCATGCCAGAAGTGTAAAGTCTCCAGGCATGTAAGGAAAGAAGTGGGCTCATTCCCCCGCACTACCAAGCGTTTCCACACCATACACCTCGACATAATAGGGCCTTTGCGAGACTCGCACGGTTACAAGTATTGCCTCACAATCATCGATAGGTTCACGCGGTGGCCTGAGGCAATACCTCTGAAAGACATTACGGCGCAATCTTGTGCCGAAGCCCTCTGCCGAGAGTGGATACCTCGCTTTGGCGTCCCTGCATTCGTTTTATTGCCCCCTCGACTTCAGTTGCGCTGATAGTTAAGCCCATGAGTGTTTAACGTAGGTACCTGTCGTGGAGAGTTAATCCTACGGTCCTCTTCAGACACGGATTGATTTTGTGACCACAATCAGAGCCCCGCTGAGACATGCAACAACGGCACCAGTCTATACCAAGTGCACGGTTTAGCATTCATACTGGTGGATGCAAGAATTACCTAAATCCCTACCGAACAAAGGAGTAAGGCACCCGTGTTCAAACGCAACACCACGCCGAGGCCCGAAGGTCTCTTCTCGCTTGAGCACAACCACCATGAAACTCCCACTAGGGGGGCCAACCGCAAACAACCGATCTGTACTCATATACAACAGGAGTTCACCCGAAGTATGAGAGTCCAGGTGCTATCCAGGTTCCCATGGTACCAGTATACCCCTGGTAAGGTTTCGTGACCAATTTGCCACCTCAGACGAGTCCCCGTGCAGACTCGGGTTTGATCGTCCTAATTAGGCCTTTGGAGCATTCGCCTACTGCATCACGGCCGGCGAAGCAAAGTGAGTACAGCGTCTCCCGGTGCCACCACTATGGAGGTTCTCCTCAGCCACTTGGTTTTAGTTTGGCCGACAGGGTTGCCGGGGCGGCGGGGGGTCTTTCTCACCGCCACCTCTGAGCACCAGTTGCGCTGACATGAAAGTCCTGGGGGGTTTAATGTGAGTACCTGCCGTGAAGGCCTGACTACAGTGGAGTTGAATGTGATGCGTTTGAGCACCAGAATGGCAGCAAACCTCGAAAAGTGTTGGGCAGGGAGGCAGAAGCTGCTGGCAATAATAAAGATATCAGATATCCATGAAATGACCCTCCACGTTTTCGATTGCATGCAGAATGCAATTTTGCCACTATCACATTTTTGGGCAAAATTTTACATTTTCTTTAAAACTACACCATTTTATTAAATTTTATTATATTTTTTCCACAACTAAGGGAAATTCCTTCCTTCTAGTTTAACGAACTTTTTTATTTTTTTGATTTGACGCACTGTAAAAGTCACAATCTCTGCAGAAGTGAGGAAACTTTTTTTGTGGGCTCCGGAGTTCGCGGATAGCTTGTTGGTGGTCGAATATTTTCTTCCCAAAATTTCACCATGAATACATTATTTATCCAGAAAGGTATCCTCATCATTTCTAAAAATTCGATTCATTAGTTTTTTTTTGTAAAATTCACAATTATCACCTTTTTTTGAGGCAAAAACACTGGTTAAGCCTCTTAAAGTAAATTTATATCAAGCCTCAATGGTCTCAAGCGTGGTAAGACTACAGGACTTGGCTGCTACTTTCACTTCACTGTAAAGCCTGAAAATTTAAGATATTTCCCAGAGAGTGCTAGAAGGGGATCTTCTGCAGACGAGCAATCGCCTTAGTGCAATTATGGAGGCGATACTTACGTCATCGGGAGAAAGCTTTGTACGGGGTTAACCGGGGGGGGGGCGCTCTGGGTGCTGAATGTCACATTCTGTATCGAGTTTAAATTCCGGAAGAATTTGAAATTCGAAGACAAATAGAGTCGAACTGAAGGTATATATCAAAGTGCTCGGTCTGGTGGCGTGTTTCGCGCAAACGTTTTCCCTTTGTTGTTATATAGAACCGCACATGGTGACTACCATTATTAACCAAAAAGGCTCACGCCTTTATCAAACATCTGTCTCCGCCATATAGCCGCCAGAGCCAGACACAATCTCGAACGATAATTGTTATTTTAATCCATGTTTAAACCATATTTGGACAGTTGGAATTCAATACGCTTTTAAATGATAAATACTGGGCAAAATTGAACCCAATTTATACTTGATCAATGGGAAATCAAACAGGCAGTAAGCATTATAAATGCATTTCCATTTTCAATGTTATCTGCAATAAAAAAGCAATTTCGCAGACTCGTAAAATGATGGAAAATGATTTGTTTTGCTTGCTTGATTTTTCAATAAAATTTTATGAAGGAAGGGATGAAGAATATACATATGTATGTATACTTTCAAATCAATATATTATCAAATTAAAATGAAATTGGAAAAATCATTCAAGAATGGAAGAGATAAAATATGCCTGCTAGGTCAAGGTAGAGTTAGTAATCATAGAAAAGTGCCAGCAAATGAATACAAATCGAAGCACTTCATACCATACCATGCCCAGTCCAATGAAATAATCATAATTGAAAATTTAATATTTTAGATAAATATTATTATATTCAATATGAATAATAAATTCAACTAGTCGATAGGAAATGTAAGCAAATGGACGCCCGCAAAAGTATGGAACTTGACTTATGTGAAGTTCAACGTTACCAGCATATGGGAAGGACTCAATCGGTACTCGGTGCCGAACCCCTTCCAGCAAAGCGCCACCACCCCTATCCTAGGTTCTTCGAAGAACAGGGTACGCTGGTAACGTTGGAAGAAGCTACTCATACGCCTAGTTACCAGATAATGTTAACGAGGCCAACTTTCATTCCGACTGGTGATATGTAAATAAGAAAAACATAGGGCATATGGCAAGAGCAAAATGGATCAAGTTGAACTCAACTCATATGAGCTACTTGTGGAAGTAACGCTCTCTAAAAATATGGAATTTGAATTGGAAACATTAGGAGAGAGGTCATGTGAATGATTAAATGTACCAATCAGACAACAAATTACCGAAACGTAGAAGGGGTCTATTCCTAATAACGCAAAACAAATAGCAAATAGTGGGATCGGCACTTGTAATGGGGAAAGCCATTTTCATGAAAATGAAAGCAAAAAATTCGATTACATCCGGGGTAATAACCATCTCTGATCAAGGAGAGTGAATAAATGCCGACATTTCCTGAAAGTTGACGATAGACCCACAAAAATCGGCTATATAAGAAGAAGGGAACTCTTATGCTGGAACTCAGTCAGTCAGTTACAAAACCTCAAACCAGTTCACAATATATTGTCGTCAAATATGAAGATGGCATTCAATTTGGTATTAGAAGGGAATTTAACAACAAAGTAGGTTATGTACCACTTAGAAAGTGAAGTAGGCCTACACATGCCTTGGATTTAGTCAAGTGGCGATCATGTATGTAAACGTAAGTCCAAAAAGTACCCCCAAGCAGTGAGGAAAATACGGATCTGAAGACCACGCCAGGAATAAGGATGGAAGAAATAAAAGTTTTATGCTATGCAGAAAAAGTAGTAGTTGCTGCTCAAAGTACAAGAAAGTTCCGAACGGAAAGCTGAAATAATTCATTTGGGCCAATCTTAGCAATGCCAGGGTAGTAAAGAACTAACTCTCGCAAATAGCTAAGACCAAATACCGCAACGCTCGATTGTCTGTCTGTCTTAAATACAAATACTGCATTAATCGTGGATTCGTTTTAGTTGTTAACTAAACACTTGTCCGTTTAGCGCAGAAGGCTCTTCCCCAGGGGGATTGTTAATTGAGGCGCCATGGCCAAAAATTGGTCTGTCTCGCAAGATTCCAATTCATTTGTCATAATTGCTCAATTTCGTTTCCCAATTTAAAACAAGTCAGGAAAACGGAAGCTTTACGCTTCAGATATGAAAGGTTTTGAGTATTGCTTTTATAAAAACATTTGAGCGGACATTTGTCCCATTGGAACCTAGCACGTAATATATGCATATGTTATGTGAGAATTTCCACTTTCCACTCCCCTTTCAGCAAATGTCAACTTAACAAATTAACATGCACCGGAATGCAACCACTCACCAGCTGCGAAGGTAAAGGCCGATTTAGTGCTAATCAACGAGCAATACCGGAACACGGACCCGGCTTTATGACATCTCAACTTATTGGGCACCGCTGGCATCTGGGTTTGGGGCGTCGTTCTGTTTCGTATTCTTACCCTAGGTCGTGAGAATGGGTGTATATGGATTCGGTATTTAGAGATAAGATTTTGTGGCATTTATCTGACGCCGAATGAGACGATGCTGGACTTTCGGCGCCGCCTGATGCTCTGGAGGTCGCCGCTTCTGGTACGGAGGGACAAATCCTGGTAAGCAGTGATTTTAATGCGAAGGCTCTTAAATTGGAAATGCGTCAGCCAGACACCAGAGATTCGGCTTGGTAGTTTTCAACACCGGATCCGCGTAAACGAAGCATCCCGGATATCACTTTTGTGTCGGAACCTCTAGCACCATCGGTGAATGGGTGGCGAGTCCTGACGGGTCCAGAACTGAACTAATAATGTCACTTCTTGCCGGTATGTGGATGGTTCATTCAGTTGAACTGATGGGCAAGTGCATTGTGGGCTCTGCGGGTGTAACCGACTGGAGTAACTGTACATGAATGGCGGGCTTAATGAAAGACGATTTTACTGATTCTTCTTACTTCTAAATGGTTTTCCCATTGCTATTCTCTATCAAAGCCATGCGTCCGGACGACATGGCGAAGAAATGATTGTATGAGTGAGAAGTCAGAAATGGAGACATGAAGAACTCCTCTCTTAGGATTTTTCAAATTTAGTTTCATAATTCTAATTTTTTTAATAAGAACACATTTAATTCAATTGAAACATTTTACTTTTGCTATTTTTAATAAATTTAAACTTTGGAGTAAGGACCAGATAGCAAGACATTAAGTACCACCTGATGGTGAGCGGCTTTGCGCAGGAAACGACGGTAGAAGTTTACCATGATCCTCTTTCATCATCATCATCAACGGCGCATCAACCGGCATCCGGCCTAGGCCGGCCTTAATAAGGAACTCCAGACATCCCGGTTTTGCGCCCACAAATTCGACATCCCTAAAAGCTGTGTGGCGTCCTGGCCTACTATATCGTTCCATCTTAGGCAGGGTCTGCTTCGTCTTCTTTTTCTACCATAGATATTGCCCTTATAGACTTTCCGGGTGGGATCATCCTCATCCATACGGATTAAGTGACCCTCCCACCACATCCTATTGAGCCGGATTTTATCCACAACCTGACGGTCATGGTGTCGCTCATAGAGTTCATCGTTATGTAGGCTACGGAATCTATCCTCATGTAGGGGCTAAAAATTCTTCGGACGCTTCTTCTCTCGAACGCGGCGAAGAGTTCGCCATTTTTCTTGCTAAGAACCCAAGTCTCCGAGGAATACATGAGGACTGGCAAGATCATAGTCTTGTACAGTACGAGCTTTGACCCTATTGTGAGACGTTTCGAGCGGAACAGTTCTTGTAAGCTGAAATAGGCGCCAACAACCCTGCGCGGTTTTCATCATCGTAGCTGTTATCGGTTGTGATTTTCGATCCTAGGTAGGAGAAATTATCAACGATCTCCAAGTTGTAGTTTCCTATTTTTATTCTTCCCGTTTGACCAGTGCGATTTGATGTTGTTGGTTTTTTGGTGGTGACGTTGCCACCATATATTTTGTCTTGCCTTCATTGATGTGGAATTCAAGATCTCGCGCCACCTGCGCGCTCTGATTGAAGGCAGTTTGTACGTCTCGGGTCGTTCTTCCTTGACTTCGATATGGTCAGCATAGGCCATAGTTGAGTGGACTTAAAGAAGATCGTACCCCTCGCATCTACCTCAGTGTTATGGAGTACTTTCTCAAGGGCCATATTGAAGAAAACGCATTATATAGCATTCCCTTGTCGTAGATCGTTTTTGATACCGAATGGTCTTGAGATCGAGACACTTTTATCTGGCCTCGCACATTGGTCATGGTTAGCCTAGTCAGTCTTACCAATTAAGTTTTACCCTGGCTATCATAGGCAGCTTTAAAATCGATGAAAAATGGTGCAACTGATGTCCATATTCCAACAGTTTTTCCATCGCACAGAGAAAACTAATCTGTTGTTGATTTGCCAGGAATGAAGTCTCTTTGGTATGGGTCAACGATGTTCTGGGCGTATGGGTTTATCCGACCTATCAAGATAGCGGAGAATATCTTATAGATGGTACTCAGCAATGTTATACCTCTATATATAACTCCCTTTTTATGTAGGGGACAGATAATTCCTCGTTGCCAGTCGTCAGGCATAGATTCGCCGTCCCATACCTTGACCATCAGTTGATGAACCACATGTTGTAATTGGTCGCCTCCATATTTAGCCAATTCGGCTGTAATTCCATCGGCTCTAGGAGACTTTTAAGATTTTTAAGCCAATGCATTGCACCGATTGGTTCTTCTATACTTGCCGGTGGCAGTATTTCTCCGTCGTCTTCAGTTAGCGGGACCTCCAACTCGTCGATATTCTGGTTGTTGAACAGTTCATCATAATACTTAACCCATGCTCCAATATGCCCATTCTGTTGGAAATCAGATTTCCCTCTTTCTCGGCAGGGTGAACATCGAGTTGTGCAAGGTTTCATCCTGACTTGCTGGTAAAACCTCCACGCCTGGTGCGGTTGCTCCCTGTACTTTCCGAGCTCATAGACTTGTTGGTTCTCCCAGGCTTTCTTTTTCCGCCTATGAAGTCGCTTCTCCGTTCGGCGGAGTTCGTGATAAGTATCCGCGCGTAACCGCTTCCTTTGCGAATGCAAAATTACTTGATATGCGGCATTCTTCCTTTCCGTTGGTAGCTTTCATTCATCGTCCAACCAGCGGTGCCGACTTCTTTTGCGGCTGGAGCTAAGTATGTTTGTGGCCGTTTTAATGATAATGCTCTTCAGGTGATTGTGAAGATCATTTGTTGATTTGTTGACTGCGGTTATTGCGGCATCGATTTCCCCCTTATAGGTGTTGAGGAGGGCTGTGTTGTGAATGGCTTCAGTGTTAACTCTCAGCTGATTGTCAGAGGGGATTCTGGGTGGCGTTGTCATCCGAGCTCGGAGCACCATGCCAACGAGATAGTGATCCAAGTGTATATTGGCTCCGCTATATGTTCTGACATTCACCAGCGCTGAGAGGTGACGGCGTTCGATCAATACGTAGTCAATTTGGTTGAAGTGGTCTCGTGTGGAGAGGCCCACGTTTGTTTGTGAACTTTCCGCGCATAGCCGTTCGCATAGCCGTTCCACGAGAAAATAGGCAAATCGTTATTCCGTTTTCGTTGGCGGGTTTGTCGTTGTTTTGTCAATCCAGTCCGAGGTTCCTTTTGTGTCTTCGTCACTTCGGTTTTCCGTGTAGAATTGTCAGCCCTACGCAACCCCCAATCAGGAGAACCAGTTGGTACGGTTTGTCCCGTTTTTAGGGGCGGGAGACTCGCCTTTATCCTTCTCCATCTGCAGCCTTTCGTTAAGAAATAGCTCCCAGCGGTCACCACGTGGAGGTGGAGATAGGGTTTGGTAGTATAATTATTGGTGTTGGTTCATCAGGCGTTTCCCGGGTATTATGTTTCATTGTGGGTACCAATCCACATTCCGCCCTGGAATCTATACTAGCCTTTGACTACCATAGTCGGCTGAATATATATTGCATGAGGACATAAAGGACACTTTTCGGATTTTTTACATTTACTGTTGCGGTTGATTAATGCTTAACCCCGCATCCTTAAAAGTTTGTGAGTTAATTGTACTAAGGCACCCTAAATTCGAGCTCAGAGTGCTTTAGCTTTATGCAGTTATATGCAAAAAACGCGATTTTTCCCAAAATTTTGTACGATTATTTCACTCCTAACAACTCCTAGTTGCCAAAAAATACTTAAATTTCTAGATTTCTGAAGTCACAAAACACCATTACACAAAATTGTTATTGGTTAGGCCCCCTATTCGGAAGAACATCTTGTATGTCGGCAGTACAGTGTATATTATGAGAACATCTTTCCGATTTCTAACAGTCAAACCCTCTTTGCCATCTTTGTCATGAAGTTGAAATGGATTTTTAAGTTCAAACTACGCTTTGCTAGAACTAGTTGTAGTGAAAAATCTCACAAACGGAACACCTTGCACGTTTTCTATCTGCAAAGCAGATTGTGTATCATAAATAATTATTCTTTCAAGTGCTTAGAAGCATATATCTAGGGAAAATCAGCAAAATGACATCCACACCCATTCACTCTACCAGAAACATTCCAATTGCCAAATCTTGATAAAAAAGAAGTGGGCAGCTTTCCCTTAATAAATCTGTCCAGTATTCGATGTGCCATTATTCGAACTACTCAGTAATTCTTTCTACGTTGTATACACGTAGCTCAGCAAATGCAATACCAGCAATCATCAATTCCACGAAAAGACATATCTTTTTTTCCGCAATCAAAAACACAGTTGACTCGTAACGCATCTCCGTGAAATTCGTTATCCCCATAATCTGCTCTGTAATAAAAAGCCATTTGGCATCGATGTTTTACTGTATGATTCCATCAGATTCGTCTTCTTCTCTTGCAGTTCGAGCAATTGGCCTTCACATGGATGGAACGGCAGAAGCTGGGAGGAAGCTATTCGTCACATCGTGCCCAAAGCGAAAAGCATGTTGTAGTGTGCTCGACAACATTGCACGCCGACACTATAATGGATTTCCTGAACGAGTTCTACGCCCATCCGCTTCTCCAGGATTTCTACGTGGTGCTCCTGAGTCCCATGGAACTTGACACGACGATGCGAATGATCCTTCAAGTGCCTATCTGGGCGCAGCGTGTCATCTATATCCAGGTAAGCGAAATTATGTTTCTCGTCACTTGCTTTTACCTTGTTGTTGCTATTCTGCTTCGTTGGCTTTGACTTTTCACTTTTGTCGAGCAAGGATCAAAAAGTTTGCGTACCTTTGGATATGATGAAGAAAAAATGGGTTCAGACACTATGGTAGACAGCACTATTTATAACATACCATCTTACAGAATAAAACTAAAATCAGCACTAAGTGCTCGTAATATTTGTTTTCTTATAAGTCTAAGCCACGATTTCACCTTTCTTCGGCTGCCAGTGAAATGGCATATACCTCCGTCTGGAATATGGCCGTCATTTTTTCGAGGGGTCGGGCCAGTTCTATAATCGGATTCCCTCAGAGCATCCCTGCGCCCGATCCGCCCTCCATTACTGACCCTTCGGTGAAGATTATTAAGTCTGTAATCTGAAAAGACTCATGGCCATTTGTCGGCCATTCTTCTCTTTCGGTGATTACGACAGCGTATGTCTTTTCAAAGACGAATCTGGAAACCATACGATCGGTCGGCATCAGAGCTACCGAATGTTTGCCAAGGAATTTCAGATAGACGCATGACCGTGTGATTGGCCACATTTCCGCGTTCCAATGGTATCAAGTCTATATGCGTCACTGGCTGCTTTCCGCTTCACCTCCAAGTGAATCGAGGGTAAATTTAGAATAGCTTCAAGTGCCTCAGTCGGCGTAACACTCATCGGTCCAATAATACTTAGGCAGCCAAGCTTCTGAATCTGCGTTAGCAGCTTCCTGCTGTTAGCAAAGTTCAGTCTCGGCCATAATTTAAGGCACCTTCGATGTCCATGAATGCGCTTAGGCGTATTATTTTTCGGACATCGCCTTTTCAATTTTTGCCCTGAGTTCATGGAGTGCTGTCTCCGTGGATTTGCTTTCCTGGTAGGCGTGTTGCCTATGGTGAAGTGGCCACTTAGGAATGTGTGTATCCCTTATGAACCGATCTACTAGTCTTTCTAGTCCTTTTATTAGAAAAGACGTTAGACTGATCGGTCGGATGCTTTTTGCGTCTGTGTAGGTGGGTTTTCCTGGTTTGGGAATGAATAACACCTTCACATCACGCCAGTTAATTGGAATATAGGCGTCAGTTAGGCACGCGCGATATATATTCCGAATATGTAGACTCAGGCCATCAACTCCTTCTATTACTAGCGCAGAAATGATGCCATCCGGACCTGCAGACTTCTATATATGGAACGAGTTAAATGCCCATTTTACTCGCTCCAGTGATACTACTTTGCATGCCAGATTCCAGTCTCTCGGTTGAAGGCTGTATACACCTGTTGGCTCCGAGGTTAGATTTTGAATGCTGCCTGGGAAGTGCACTTCAAGCAAATGGTGTGTTGTTTCTTCATCGCTTTCTGTCTACCTCCCGTTCTACAAATGTAAATAACCGAGTTTCTGGCTACGTTGTTTAACCAGAATCCGCTTCAGTTTTGAGGTTACCTCAAGAGAGTTAGTCTCTTCGCAAAAGCGTCTCCATGATGATCTTATGCTCCTCTTTAGATCCTTCTGTGCCTCTTTATAGCGATTCCAGCTAGCGTCTGAATCACACTTCAGAGCACGATTGAGGGGCATCTTTGCCGTTCTCCTCTATTTTGCCAAAGTAGGTCGATCTTGGCAGAGCACCTTTTGCCGATGCAAGGCTAGTTGAAACTGGGGGTCGCCTGGTATCCAAAGTTCACCGTTTACTGCCACATCTTAACCCCTGTGACCATTCAGCCCTCGGCATAGTAGACACACCTTGGCTTGGGGTTTTGATTATCGCTTGGCTTCAGGTGTCCCCTCCCCTTACCACGAAAAGGTAGGTAATCGTCGAGGGAGTAATTTAAAGTATGTTAATGAGCACATTTTTTTTGGGGGGCCGTGATCCATATTAATTTATTTATTCAAAAACAGAGGAACATTTTCAAACTGATGCTAGTACATACACCTTGACGAGATCCCGGGGGGTGAATTGTTTTCAATCGCTTGAGCTAAAATTCTCTTAGCCATTGTATTGGGGTGACTTTTCAGCCTGGCAAAGTGTTTATTAGCGGAACATTTAATTTCTTTCACTATTGTGGTGGTCTCTATGTCTTTATGGGGTCAAGTTTGCGGAAATACCATAGAGTACCGGATTTACATTTCAAAATCTTAAACTGAGGCCGGTTGAAGTAGATGGTTTGGCAGAGGTCTATAGTTGAGTCCCATAAGTCCATGCAAACTTAAGCAGCTTACAGTTCACAGAAAGTGGTGATTTTTGTGACTTATCCACAAGAAATTTGTAAACTTTAATTTAAGCTGTTAATTGTTCGCCTCTATATGCCATTTCCAGGTGAGTCTTCTATCAAGGTGTATCCCCACTTAGTTAACGTCATTCGATTGGGGTAAAGCAATGTTGTTGATCTTCCTTTTTGGCGAAATGTGAGTTACTTGTACACACCTTGACTCGTTAACTTTCATCCTCCACATTTGAAGCCTGTTTTCTACTTACCTTAGATGCGATTCTAGTTGCAAAGAAGTTAGTTTCGGGTCTGGGTGTTACCTCAAGATTGCAAATATCGATTCTGATTGTCGTCACAAAAGATAGCTGCGCTCGTGTGGCTAAAGTACAGTACAGGACCTCTTGGTATGATTTTATGTTATTCATTGAGAATCAAGTTTGTTGCCTAAAACTTCCTTACATACTTCTTTACCTTTACGAGTTACTTTTTGTTGCGGGGGACAATGAACCGATGACATGCAAGTTCTCCTCACCACATCTGCACGGAAAGCGAGGATACTTGAACTAAATCTTTATTGGAGTAAAGTAACTATGTTATTTTCAGTCGACAGTCTTTGGGCTAGCGTTTACCCAACATCGCTGACTTCCGGCTTTTTCTACAGCATGTTAAACATCATAAATAATATGGCTATTGATCTTGATCTAAAAACTGTTATTATAAAACTACAGTTCAAATTTGGATTTGATTGATTGAAAACTGGAGGCACTAGATTTTCGCCCAATTTGAAAAATTGGTTTCGAGAATACGCTTTTAAAGTTTTGAGAGTTAAAATTTTAAGAAAATTCATGTCCTACCTCTAATCTACGATGCCTACGCTACCCAGCAGGTCCAAAATGGACATCCTTAAGCCTCACATTCTTCCTTGGTGAAATGCATGGTCTATGGGCGTCTCTAACTTCTTCAGTGGAGAAACGCTTAGATTGCACTATGCGCGTGGCGTCAGCTTTCGAGTAAAAGTTAAGACAATCAAATGACATTGTAATACCACCATTGAGTTAAATTGATGTAACGGTCGCGGCAATATTGGGGACAGTTTTGCTACTGGAAGCAGATTTAGGATCCCTTCAGGCCCCGCATTAGTAACCTATCTTTGTTTAACCAACTTACATTGAGGTTTTACTGCCTTACCGTACCTGGAATTTCTGGACCATTGTCTTTCTTGATTGTGTTTCACGCCAAACCCCTTGGGATATAAATGATGTTGGTGCTTCTCGTGTTTAGGAGTTTTATGATATAATGCAGACTGACGTTAATTTAATTGTGAAAAAGACTAGTTACCCACGACAAAACCTTCTAATGACGTTTTGGCATCACCTCTTATTCTAGGATGAATATTCAAGTACTGGAGACATAATCCACAACATATTAACATCAAATAAGCTCTAAAACAAAATTTGCTTCCAAATTACTTGCAAATCGACATCAAGACTTCACTCACATAAGACACTTTTTCGGTCATTTAAAAAATGTTTCTTCAGAAAAATACAATATTTTCGGATATAATTTTTAAAGGAAGCATTTTAGCGGATAAAAAAAAGTGGTAAAAAAAATCACAAAGTTTTACTACCTCTTGATAGAAATTCTTCTTTCGAAACAAACCTCCTCTCCCTTCTCAAACATTTAAAGACAGAATCAATTTTGTGCCTTGGGAAGGATATCTGTAGCCCAATAACGCCACTCATTCTTGAATTACGAATCCTTACTCTAGCTCTATGCTATTCATGAACAAATCGGTCTTTATATCCAATAATCATCAAAAAGCATCTTAAATTCGGTGCAACAAAATAATTGCTTTAACAAACTATAAACTTCTGGAGGACATTATCACTCAATAAAAGACTCCTCGTTGTACCTATTAGATTTCCAGTAAATTGGTGCAATTACTCATGGAATGCAATTTGGGAAATTGATATGTTTTCTCTATTAACTTCTGCAAACAATAACTTATTCCGTCTAGGACACACGTGGCCAGGAACTTTTGTTTTCAACCTTCTGTATCAATAAACATATGAAGGAAGCACTTCCTAACTTCCGGGATTTCCAGGGAAAATACGGCAATTTGTTCGGTTTAGTGATGGATAAAGCTTGGAAAACTTTACCTTTGTTTGCAGAATTATGAAGTATAGTAGTTCGATATAGTTGGAGTTGCTATATCTTACGTAGAATGTGTTCTAGTTTTATGTATTATTCTTAAATTTTCTATAATTTCCATTTACAAAATTAATAGATACTGAGTATTCGCTTAAAAACTTTTTCTTTATTGGAACTATGGGGGACACACTTACAGCAAAATAGTGTTGTTAAAACATTACTTTAATACTCGTATTACTTCATCTATTATACAAATATTTCAACTACAGTCTATTGTTGTGTATCAACTTTATTTGTTAAAGAATCAAATTCTGGAGTCACGACCATCTGCGATCTCTTCAGTGTGTTCAGAATCGAATGAGGCCGTTTCGTAAATGGCTGCTCCTCCGTCGAATTTTAGACTCGACGTTGATATACACTTCGAGGAGAGCCTCTTTTTGGTGAACAGGTGGCGGGGCAATCTCACCTGCGATTATATGAATTTCCACAATATCAGAATATATGAAACAAAAGTGAAGATTTCGTAGCAGGGAGTGACAGCGATAGCGATTTTGTGATATGCCGGGACAAATATCAAATTAGAAAGAATACGGCAGTAGGCGGTAGATTGCATAAACTGTTGGAGTATCTGTCTGCAAACGATTGGGCACTTAGACGTCTGTTTTGGATTACTTTGTGAAGTGGAAAAGACCAAGAGCTGTCAGAAAGCCTGTAAATACCGTGCTTAAGAACGCGAACTCCTGTACCTTGAAAAGATAACTCTCCCAGTGAGACTACGCTCGGTAGTGATAGTATGGTATTTTTGCAGAAGTGCGCATATATGTGGGACGGCAACGTCCTTAGAAATGATGGAAAGAATATTAGTTGGGATTTTTCTGGATGGACTAGAAGAGGCTGTGAGGTCGACAACAGATCACTGTTGTGTAAATCCGCTTGCAATTGATAGTGCAAGTAAGTCTGCGCCTAAGATACTGATATCCGCTATAACGAAGCGCCAAAAAAACTTTCGTTGAAGTCCTAGACTTATATGTATTTGACTGTATCCATCCATTTTAGCGATTGTGTTAGTCGAATATTCCTCAGCGCCTTGGTTAGGTAGTGGGGCCGGTTTGCGGGGTCATAAATATTTAAGGCAGCTTGATGCAGCATTTAGAATTGCCATCTCCAGAGTTCCCGTTTTTTTTTTTGGCAAAAAAGTGCAGAGGCTGGTGTATGTAGTGGGCTTTTCCGTGAACTCTTGGTGTACCAGCACGCTCCGACACTTGTTGAGCATTTCAACGAACTACTATTCCGGTCGCCCTCCTTCCCAACCCTCTCCAATAAATAGTCGAAATAGTGGGTGTTAGCGCTGCCGTCTGCTGAAGTATCCCACGATACCTCGCCAACCACAGGACACCCGCAAACCTCATGGATTTTATAGACGGGGGGAGGGGGGCGCAACATATCCAGAAACTTCTAAACTATACATTCCAAGATGGCCTGCCTGTATGCTCTCCGGAAGTCTCTGCAGACATAACGAGTAGACATAATGAGTTCGTTTTTCCGCTTTTTGTAGACGCAGTCCGCTAGCACGTCGAAGGAAAGCTTGACTGCCTCCTCATCCAGCCTACCGAGCGGGTATTTAAAAGGTGTGGCGTCCACCGTGGCATCGACGCAAATTGGGCCTCAAGTTGGCAGAGCCGCTTTGCGCACGCCAAAATTGTGTTACTCGTTTTGCCACGGCCGCTACTGAAGAGGTTTTATCCGTTGACATTCTGTTTTGTGGGTACCAAAACGACGACAACCTCTGTATCCAACAGAACTCATGTGGGATGATGATTGGAAAGTGAAGGAAAAGAGCTCTGCGCCCATTCCTGCAGAGTTTTTGTTTTTATTTCCGAGTTATCACACCCTCGGCAGATGCCGGATTTTACCTAATACTAGTACTAAATGCCAAGCATTTAGGCTCGGACGATCCTACCTACATAAAAAGTTAAGTGGCGCTGGTGGTACTGGCCGGTGGTAGGTTAATGGGAGAATCCGTCGAGTAATCCCCGCAACATCGAGCACGTATGCAGAATGGTGTACTTCTGCATGTTTGAACCAGATTGTGTGAAAGCCCCAGAACATCAAGGGAAGCCGTGAGGGAACAGTACCTGTAGCTGGCAATATTATGGGAACTAAAACCACCCGCTCGAGATGCCAAATTTCTTTGAATTTCCGAGCCAATGGCTCATAATTCACCTTCATCTCCACATATTGCCTTTCAATGTTGCTATTATGGGGGAAAGCAACGTCAGTTATATACGCGGAGCGACTCGTCTTGTCAACTAACAGTAGGCCTATAATGTGCAGTATGGCGATCAATTAGAACTTTCCGGTCTCAACACATGCTGTAAGCAGATCTATCAAGTACTGCTTGCGGCTCATATCGGTAAGCCGGACATGTTCCGTGATCAGCCGTGATACCTCCGATGTCACGAGGCGGGTTCATCCGCTGCACGGCAGAGTTTGAATAATGCATTCGGAATTTGGACATAGCAGCCCGTATCCACCGCTGGACGTTTTCCAGATCGGTCTTCGCCCACGGCAAAATTCCAAATGCATAAGCCAGTGAAGGGATAGCGAATACATGCACCAGGTTTACACGTCGCAGGAATTCGGACAGCAGAGCATCCTTCAGATCAATATCTCGAGCATGGGTTCCTTGCAGAATTCCAAGGTACTTATAGAAGTCCGTCTCGGTCATAATTTCGATGTGGAGATCACCAATGCTATGTCCGGCATGCGGGTCGTGATGATCTTTGTGGATGGCTTGGATTCGATGCTTGTCTAATCCAAACTCCATCCGAATATCACGGCTGAACATGTCTATTATTCGCAACAGACTTCTAAGGTGGTCGTCAGTACCAGCATACAGCCTGATGTCATCTAAGTACATCAAGTGTGTCAGTTCGCAATTAGCACGTAGGCCGTACTTTATTGCAAAACCATGCCCTCTAGCTTCATTCAGTAGCCATGAAATGGGGTTTAGTGTCATATAAAACCAAAGGGACAACAAATCCCCTGGAAATTCTTCCGGCCGACTCATGATCTGATTTATACTATGTGCCAACCGACTGTGTACTCTGGTAAATTTCTTATCCAGAAATTCTGCACCCGATCCAGACCTGGGCCCCTCCTGTTCTTCGAGCTGTTTATAACTCGTCGAACTTGCTCTTCGGTAACATTCGCAAAATTCATGCCAGGTGTATTGGCATGGCGGGTACCTTCGGCGCTGATTCACTCAGCATGCTCAGCATGCTGGGCACGTAAACCCCAAAGTCCACCCCAATACCCTTGTGCTTCCGCCACCGAAAAATATACTGTCTGGATGTGCTCTGTTGGAATTCATTGCGAGATCTGAAAAAGCTCCGCTGGTTCCTCGCGTATGCTGCATTCTGGACACGTCTGGAATGACTTTCGCCATACCGTCGTAACCGCCTGTATATGACAGAAAGTTTCTGCTTTTGTGTCCAGAATTTCAACTACGGGTGTCTCACTGATGATAACATAGTTCCTGTAAACCCTCTCCACTTTATTTCTCACCGGTCTGCTGGCATTGCCAGTGCTGATCTGAATCAGCCTAGCAATGTCCTGCCTTAGTGAGTCCTGCCAACGTTTCAAACGAATTTTCCATGGTGGATCTCTTTGTTCACTCAAACCAATAACACGAACGCGAATCTACTGACCGTGCAATCTGATAGCCGCAACTGCACCACAATATGCAAGTGATTATAGTCAACACACAGCCGAGATGCATCTCATTATTGATATGAGATAGAATTCTTGCAGTTGCTGGAGATGGATAGAGCCTGGGAATACCTGGTCTATGCAAAGGACCCATACCCGAAAATTCTATACACGCCCTTTGGAATTCGTCCGAACCTCAACGGAAACCTCAGCTGGATGTTGAAGAAGACTGCTTCGGCGAGTACTGAAACTGTTCCCTGCAGTGCGGCGTGGTGTTGTTGATGCCGCCGCCTCTGCCCCCATCGACTCTCGATTAACAAAAGGCGGTAAGATGTTGTACCCGCCCCCGCCGTTATTTCGTAGTAGGAATGGATGATGAAGAGGTTCATTTCTTCAGTCCATTTCATCCGCTTCCTACGCGAACCTGCTGAAGTGCGGAAGTGCCGGAACTATGCTCCTGGTGGTTGTGGCGCCCAGACGTCGAACCGCCCCCCGACTAGCAGTTTCAACGCCGTGCTGTCCTTTACGAGAGCCTGACCCAGTCACGAAGTCATATCAACAATAATGCCTAAGGTGTGTAAATATTTCAAATTGCTTCGAAAGTTCCCGGTTTGGGCTTGTGTTGCCTTAGGGTGATAGTATCGTCGCACAGAAGATCAACCATCATCTTCCTATGCAAAAGGATAGCATCGTCACGCGTCATCAGTTGATAAGAAATTTTCCCGTTACCATGATAGTCCACTGAGTTAAGGATTCACATAACGAATTAGGTGATTGTCATGTAAAAGGGATAGAAATGAGTGAAAGAGATAGAAATGACTGGTGGTCTGACAGCACCCTGCCTGGACATATAATGAGGAAACCTTGTCTTGGTGATTGCAAAAGATTTGTAGATTTCTGCAGGTTTCACCAATGGCAACATATGTGGTTTCACAAGATTAGCTGCTTTATAATTGACCCCCAACGAACATACTATTGTCGGAGTACAATACTCAGTGCGTAAACACACTCACCTATCCTTCTCAGAAAAAGCATATTCGTACTTATTCCACTTAAAAAGATGGCTACATACGCCTAGAACATCATTAATCTATATCAAGAAGGTTTCGCCACAAATATTATCCGAATCGCAGGAACTGCAGGAACTTCTGGAATATGATCAGAAAATGCAGCACAGCTGTTGTCGCAAGTGGGAAATTTATGGTATTAACAAATGTAATAAAACGGTACTAAATAGTACTTTTATCTGAGCTTACTTAGGTTGAAACAAAAAGAACAGATTTTCACCTCTGTTTTTGCCCATGTATAACGTGTAAAGTGATTGTTCGTGCACTGCGAAAAATTTCTCTAGACAAGAGTAAGTTAATGAGCGCACATCTGGATATTTATGGGATGATATAATGAACAAGTCGGGAAACCGGAAGCTGGACTCTTTAGGTACGAAAGGTTTTGTGTATTTCTTAACACGTAGCACATAAATATATGCGTATATTATGTGAGAATATCCACTTTCGGGTGATATTAACATTTATTGACTTGAATTTTCAAAGAAGCAACAACTTTGACGTATTGTAACTTGGTTAGTAATAGTACGATTTCCACCGCTCTATTATGGTGCTAGGGTGAACTTAAGGGGGTTTTGCAGCCAATTACTAAAAATTATGGAAATATACTATTATAAACTTTATTTGAACAGATATCGGTATGGAAGGTATTTCGGAGCCCAGGCACCATATAGTGGCAGCCTTCTGATTTTTTTCAGATTTTTCGGTTGGATAGTTTCTGAGAATGGACCCCTTAAACAAATGATCATTTTTAATCCCCCCCACTCCCCACCTTTCTAACAAATATCAAAGCTAAGTCCGGCATCGAAAAGTACTTATCGAGACTTTTCATTTGATACCCCACATGACTATATGAAAAAAAATGTACACCCTCTTTTGCATGTATGAGGACCCCGACTTAAATTCTACGTAAAAGGATGTAAATCACTGTTTGCGTGAGCGTTCGCAGTTTCCACCTTTCTACAAAATTTGTCAATCGCTGTAACCGTCTCCGAGAAAAATGCGTGTAACGGGGAGACAGACGGACAATAAACCGATTTTAATAAGGTTTTGTTTTACACAAAACCTTAAAAATGAACGGATTCTAAGGAAAATCGAGCAAATTTAAACTTCAGTTTCAATTTCTATGTTATGTATGTAATTGCAGCTGTTAAGCAACGATGGGTCGGACTGAAAACGTATTGAATACCATGGGGAGAATACCGTTCCCAGCTTCCTACAACGCCTTTCGGAAACCTTTTTAAGGTTTTGTGTGAAACAAAATCTTATTAGAATCGAGACGGTGTCTGTCTGTCCGTCTGTCTGTCTGTCTGTCTTTTTTTTTTTTTTTTTTTTTTTTTTTTTTTTTTCCCGATGGAAGGTGGAAAGCTTCAAAAGCTACCGCAGGCTCCTGCCACACGGTTATGTGGGACTCTTACCCACTAAAACCACCTCCTTCTCCTTCCACTCTCCCCGCGGGACTCCCATTTGGTATTACGTCGCGGGGCTGGATCAGAATTTATTCTGCGCTCATGTCAACATTCGTGTTCCTCTCGCGTTCATTCTTTCGGATGACTTCCTCCTGCCTAAGCTTCTTTCCGATGGCTGTAGTAACTTTTTCAACTTCGGTCCATATCCCCTTGGCTTTCACCATAAGCTCCATGATATTTTCGGGTGTAAAGTGCTCCCCGGTTGTAGCTTCTAATGTAGCCCTTTGGGTTTCGAATCTGGGGCAGTGAAAAAAGACGTGTTCTGCGTCCTCTGGGATGTTTGCACACTGTGGGCAATATGGCGAATCATCACGCCCAAATCGATACAGATATGCTCGATAGCCTCCATGTCCGCTCAAGAATTGAGTTAGGTCGAAACCTACTTCGCCGTGAGGTCGTTCGATCCATTTCCGGATATCCCATATGATTTTGTGAGTCCAACGGCCTTTTTCTGACTCGTCCCACTTCTCTTGCCATTCCGCGACAGTTTCAGCTCGTGCGAACTGTCGCCGACGGGCAGGAGATTCTCCGGTGAGGTACGTTCGATCGTAAAGTCGTTGTGTTTCTTTCGCCAGAATCTCAATCGGGATCATTCCTGCTATCACGCAAGCTGCTTCAGTAGAAATTGTTCTGTAAGCGCAACATGTTCGGAGTACACTTATGCGATACGCAGCTCCAATCTTTTTCTTATTTATTGTATTTTCCAGTGCATCTGCCCATACTGGGGCTGCATACAGTAGGATCGAACTGACCACCCTTGAAATAAGGAGTCGACGGCTCGGCCTTGGGCCACCTATATTTGGTAGCATTCTCGCAACCAGCGCTCCGATGTTATATGCCTTGGTTGCTGCACCCTCCACATGCAATCTGAAATCCAACCTCTGGTCAATCATTACACCTAAGTACTTAAGTGCAGGCTTGGAATAAATTGTTTGCGTTCCAACTTTGATCTTCATGGAAGTGCACTTTCTCCGCTTGGTAATAAGTACTACTTCCGTCTTATGCTCTGCGAGCTGTAGACCAGCATTCATTAACCAGGATTTAATCTCATAGACTGCTTCATTTGCATAGAGCTCGGCTTCCTCGAGAAGGCGTGCAACAACCGTCACACCAATATCGTCCGCGAAACCAATGGAAGCCACACCAGTAGGAAGGTCTAGGGTCAGTACCCCGTTATACATAATAATCCACAAGAGTGGCCCTAGGACAGACCCTTGTGGAACTCCGCATGTCGTTTGGTAGGATTTCATTCCTTCATCTGACTCGCAGCACAGAGTCCTATCGATTAGGAAGTCGGCAACAATACGCACCAGGTACTTCGCCACGCCTAAGTTGATTAGGGACTCAAGTATCTTGCTCCATCTAGCGGAATTGAAGGCATTTTTCACATCAAGTGTAATCACTGCACAACATTTGCCCTCGTCAAGTGCGGTCTTAGCTGTGTTAGCTACTAGGACAAGTGCATCGGTTGTAGACCTCCCCTTTCGAAAACCGAACTGATTTTCGGAGAGACCGCCATTCTTTTCGGCAATTCGAATTAATCTGTTATAGATTACTCGTTCGAATAGTTTGCCAGTATTATTAAGAAGGCATATCGGCCTGTAGGACGAAGCTTCACCCAAAGGTTTGTTTGGCTTGGGGACTAGAATTAATTTCTGCTTCTTCCATTGTGTAGGAAATACTCCTTCTTTAAGGCATGTGGTGAACGCCTCGGCAAACATATTTGGAGCTATTTTTACTGCTGCCTTCAGAGCTTTATTGGGGACGCTATCCAAGCTAGGTGCTTTGTTTCCAACAATTTTATCCGCAGCTTCGAGGACCTCCTTTTCGGTTACCATTGGAACTTCGGCGGTGTCTATCTCGACAGTGGGAAGGTCAGCGGTACTCACATTCTGCGGGAAAAGATCCGTTACTATCTCATCAAGCAGAGTAGGGGAAGAGATCGGTGGGGAGCGTTTGCCTTTAACTTTCGATATTACGGTTTTATAGGCGCCACCCCAGGGGTTCGTATCAGCTTCATTACACAGTCGCTTAAAGTGTTCGCTTTTACTTTTCATGATGGCCACATGTAGTTTCTTCCGAGCGTTTTTATATTCTTCATGTAATTGCTCGTATCCAGATCGGTTTCTATTTCGCTGACTGCGCCTTCTGGCCTTGAGGCAGGCCTTGCGGCATTCTCCGATTTCAGAATTCCACCAAAAGTTCGGAGCTCGCTTCTGCGATACAACATACCTTGGCATGGATGCGTCACATGCCCGTCGCAACTTCTCGCCAATCTGCAGAGCTTTATTTTCTGCGCTTCCTTCAAGCGCTGTATTTTGCTGCAGAACCTCTACGAAAATCTCCTCGTCAAACCTATTAGCTGCCCACCTTTCAGCTCTCGTCCGAGACCGTTTCAATCGTTTTCCATGTCTGATTTCAAAAATAATGGCCTGGTGGTCGCTATGTGTATATTCGTCACTGACATACCACTGCAGATCCTTAGCTAAAACATCGCTAACAAAAGTGACATCTATCACGGACCCCATTTCTCTCTTACGAAAAGTGTTCACGCATCCAGTGTTAGGCACTACAAGATTCAGACGAGAAAGAGCTTCGAGTAATATTCGTCCTCTTGCGTTCGTTTCTCGGCTGCCCCATTCGTCAGCCCATGCGTTGAAATCTCCAGCCACTATCTTAGGACTATGGTTTTGTGCGTCTGTTACTAGCCTCTCCACCAAAGAATGGAACTCCTCTGTCGTAAGGCTTGGAGCCGCATAACAGCTGTAAATAGATATTCCGCCTATTTTTGCTCTAGTGAAGCCATTCTCGAGGATCTTGGTGGTTCCTTCTATGGCCCGATTTCCGCATGTCCATATCGCTGCCTTTCCGCTCTTATCCGCGACCCATACTCCACTGTCTAGGTTTTTGTACTGCTCGCAGATAATAGCAACGTCGATTTTGTTTTCGAATATCGTCTGGGAGAGCAGGTCCTGAGCCGCTTGGCAATGGTTCAGGTTTAGCTGTAGGAACCTCATTTGCGCATAGTGTTGATCGCCTTCCTATACACCGGACATGTGCTGCTGCCTGTGACATGGGCGCTGTCAATGTCGTTTATTTGCCTGCAGAACAGACAATTGGGTTTTTCTTCGCAGGCTTTTGCAATGTGGCCTTTATTTCCGCATTTACGACACAGGTCGGACCTATCGTGAACGCTAGCACATTTCTTCGCCACGTGCCCAAATTCCAAACACCTGAAGCATCTTTTTAGAGTTATCTGCTCTCGTAGTCGGCAGACGACCCAGCCAATCCGAACTTTACTGGCTGTGATAGCCTTTTTGGCCGCTTCAAGTGTTAGGCTTATGGACGCAGTTTGTGTGCCGCCATATGCCTTCCTCAGCCGTAGAATATCTCGCTCCTGGACCGACTGTATTCCCAACTGGGATCGTAGCGCTTGACAAATTTCGTCTTTCGTTGTGATCTCGTCCAAGTCTTTACACTCAATGACCACACGATTTTGACTGAGCTTCACTTCTGCCGCCTCACCCAGTGACGACTCGATTTTTTTCTGCAAGTCTTCTGACTTGTTTTCGCCTGGTTTGAATTCCAGCAATAGGTCGCCCTTCTGTGTTCGCCTTATGCGGTTCACACTTTCACCTAGCTTCTGTCTGTCTGTCTGTCTGTCTGTCTGTCTGTCTGTCACACCCGATTTATTCGGAAACGACTAGACCGATTGTCACGAAAATTGGTGAGAGTATGTAATCTGGTGATCCCTTTACATGCAGTAAGTGGCGCCATCTTGTGTTAAGTTTAAGGGGGGGGGGGCTCCCCATACATGTGAATGGAGGGTGCAAATTTTTTTTTCGCAGAATGTAGCCACGTAGGGTATCAAATGAAAGGTCTTAATTAGTACTTTTTGAAACTGGTTCAATATTTGATATTGGGTGAAACATGGAGGAGTGAGCGCTCAAAATATGACCCCCAAAAAGTGTAACAGGTCTCGTTCTCAGAACCTATCCAACCGAAAAATCTGAAAAAAATCACAGTGGTGCATCTCTACGAAATCTAGGCCTCAAAATATATCCGGTTCCGATATCTACACAAATAAAGTTAATAATAGTATATTTCCACATTTTAAAAATTTACCCGGCACCCCCCCCCCCTTATGTTCATCCCAGAAGTACAAAATTTGGCATGCGTGTAATGAAGAACATAATGCACAGTTTGGTCAAGTTTGAAGAAAATCCAACTATTATTAACAAAATTATAGGGGGTGAAACTTTACAATTTTTTGTGAATTTCGTGCACTCTACAACCTGCATGACGTCATCATCACATATCAATTCGTCAATACCACAACGAAATGAGTTCTTATGAATTGGGTCGCCGAGAATTATTTTGTTTTAGTTTTTAAGGTTTTGTGTGAAACAAATCCTTATTAGAATCGAGACGGTGTCTGTCTGTCCGTCTGTCCGTCTTTTTAAGGTTTTGTGTAAACACAAAACCTTATTAAAATCGGTTTACCGTCTGTCTGTCTGTCTGTCTGTCTGTCTTTTTTTTTTTTTTTGTTGAGGAGGTGGAAATCTTCAAAAAGACACTGGTCTGGACACACCAGCGTGTGGGATTTTTACCCACTAAAACCACCCCCGACTCCCTCCCTGCCCCGCGGAACCACCATAAGGTATTACATCACGGGGCGGAGTCAGCTCACTCTAGCTTTGTCACCTTTCTTCTATACGCGGCGCACGTGACCGCGTTTTTCTCCTCTCCTCTGCTTTTCGCAGTTTACTTTGGATAGATGCGATCATGGAGTTTACCGCATCCCAATTCTCTTGATGTGCTAGCATTTTCGGCACCAGATTTTCTGGTACCAGCATCTCCCCTAGAGTCTCCTCTAGATTCCTCCTTTCTTCCACAAATCTCGGACAGTGGAAGAATACATGCTCTGGGTCCTCTGGGACTCCATTGCAATTTGGACAATCGGGTGAGGTCTCCAATTTAAACCTGTGAAGGTATTGGAGATATCCTCCGTGCCCCGTGAGAAACTGGGTGAGATTATAATTAATCTCACCGTGTCGTCTCTCCAACCACTCCTTGATGGCAGGAATGAGCCTGTGCGTCCACCGGCCCTTTCCCGAGCGTTCCCACCGCTCTTGCCATCTATTTATGGATCTCTCCCTTTCAGTCTTCCTCGTCCGCGATGAGGAAGAGGTTGGCTTTGCATTGTATATGTTCGCCATCTCATCTGCCAAGATGTCAATCGGCATCATTCCAGAGATGACGAATGCTGCATCATCTGAGACAGTCCTGAAGGCAGAGCATACCCTCAGGGCTGTCCTCCTGTAGACTGAACTCAGTTTGGTAGCGTTCCCTGACATCCACAACGCCTCCCTCCAAACTGGGGTCGCATAGAGCATGATCGAGGTCACCACCCTGGCTATAAGCAACCTAGAGGTATGCCGTGGCCCTCCAATGTTCGGCATCATCCTTGCCAGGGCCATACTTGCAGTGGATGATTTGTGGCAAACATACCGCACATGTTGCTTATAGCTAAGCTTCCTGTCTATCACCACTCCCAAGTATTTGATGGTCGGCTTGGAAGTGACGATATGATTCCCGATTCTAATACAGGCGTAATCTCTCTTCCGGCGCTTAGTGATGAAGACCGCTTCCGTTTTTTTCCTCCGCAAGTGTCAGACCAGAGCTCTTTAGCCAACTTTTAACAGCACCGATTGCCTCACTTGAGTATAACTCAGCATCTTCAAGATGCTTTGCGACAACAACCAGCGCTATGTCGTCAGCGTAACCCACCACTGTGGCTTCCCCCGGGAGGGGAAGATTAAATACATCGTTGTACATGATGTTCCACAGTAGTGGGCCCAATACGGAGCCCTGCGGGACACCCGCGGAAACAACGTACTCCTGCGGTCCGTCATCGGTGTCATACCAGAGCCTCCTTTCAGTTAAATAACTAACGACGATAGCAGCGAGATAGGCGGGAATACCAACCTTCGCTAAAGATTTCCGTATTAGATTCCAATTGGCCGAATTGAATGCATTTTTCACATCCAGGGTTACTACCACGCAATATTTGCTGGTACTACCCTTTCCGTGAATTGCATCTTCGGCCAAGCCAGTAACCAATTTGATGGCATCAATGGTTGATCTGGCTTTACGGAACCCATACTGCCGATCCGAAAGGCCGCTTTGGCTCTCAACAACCGGGAGTAATCTATTATAGATTACCCGCTCTAGCATTTTCCCCACCGTGTCCAGGAGACATATGGGTCGATATGACGACGGTTCACCTGGAGGTTTACCTGGTTTAGGCAGAAGTACCAACTTCTGCCGCTTCCATGCCATTGGAAATATCCCCTCGGACATGCACGCTTCGAACAACTCAGCGAACATGTCCGGTCTGGATTTCACGGCAAGCTTAAGGGCCTTATTCGGTACTCCGTCCAGGCCCGGCGCTTTGTTGTCTCCTATTCTACCGCAGATATCCAACAGCTCGTCTCTGGTGACTGGCGGAATTGCCGCCACATTCAGAGGTGGTTGGAATGTGTCGGTGCTCTCCTCTTGCTGGGGGAATAACCCCTGGATGATTTTTAGCAAGAGGGTGGGGCACGTGATCTGCGGAGATGAGCGGCCTCTGAATCGTCCCATCACGATTCTGTAGGCATTCCCCCACGGGTTTATGTTCGCTTCTGAGCAGAGCTCCTTAAAGCACTCCCTCTTGCTTCGCTGGATGGCGAGCTTGAGGTTTTTGCGGGCTGCCTTATAGGCGCGCTCCTTTTGTCCCTGTTCGACTCTACCTACCGCCCTCTGAGCCACTCTTCTGGCTCGGTGGCAGGCTGATCGAAGGCCGGTCAGTTCATCATTCCACCAGTAGTTTGGACTTCTACTGGGGAATGAACACCTTCTAGGCATGGACGCGTCACACGCTTTGGCAATGCATTGAGCCAGATGGACGGCTCTTTCCGTAGAGGTGCCTGCTTTATCAGGCTGATCTAACCACACCTCTATGAAGGTCTCCTCATCCAAAGATTTTGCAGACCTCTGTCTGTCTGTCTGTCTGTCCGTCTGTCTGTCTGTCTGTCTGTCTGTCTGTCTGTCTGTCCGTCACACGCATTTTTCTCGGAGACGGTTATAGCGATTGACACCAAATTTGGTAGAAAGGTCGGAACTGTGAACGCTCACGCATACAGTGAATTACATCCTTATACGTCGAATTTAAGGGGGGGTCCCCATACATGCAAAAGAGGGGTGTAAAATTTTTTTTCATCAAATATAGTCATGTGGGGTATCAAATTAAAGGTCCCAGTTAGTACTTTTCGAAGCCGGTCTTAGTTTTGACATTTCTTGGAAATGTGGGGAGTGCGGGGGGTTGAAAGTGATCATTTCTTTAAGGGGGCCATTCTCAGAAACTACCAAACCGAAAAATCTGAAAAAAATCAGGAGGTTGCCAATATATGGTGCCTTGGCTCCGAAATACCTTTCATACCGATATCTGTTCAAAGAAAGTTAATAATAGTATATTACTATACTTTTTTGTAATTGGCTGGAAACCCCCCTTAGATTCATCCTAGCGGCCCGAAATTCTGCAATGATATAGGCTATAATGTAGAGCATGATCATACCAAGTTTGATGGAAATCGCACTATTACTAACAAAGTTATAATACTTCAAATTTGTTGTTTCTTTGAAAATTGAAGACTATGAATGTCAATATCACCCGAAAGTGGATATTCTCACATAATATATGGATATATTACGTGCTACGTACTAAGAAATACACAAAACCTTTCGTACCTGAAGCGTCCAGCTTCCGGTTTCCCGATTTGTTTTTTTTTAGGGGGTGGAAATCTTCAAAAGACTCTGGCATGGGCATGCCAGAGTGTGGGATTTTTACCCACTAAAACCACCCCCGACTCCCCCCCTACCCCGTGGGACCACCTTTAGGTATTACATCACGGGGCGGAGTTAGTTTACTTTAGCTAGGTCTCCTTCCATCTACCCGCGGGGTTCGTAACCGCGTCTTCCTCACTTCTTCTGTTTTTCGCAGTTTTTCCTGGATTACAGCGATCATGGAATTGATCGCATCCCAGTCTTCCTAACGGGCTACCATTCTTCGGACAAAATTTTCCGGTGATAGCACTTCACCTAGAGTTTCCTCCAGGTTCCTCCTTTCTTCCAATAACCTAGGACACTGGAAGAAAACGTGCGCCGGGTTCTCTGGGACCCCGCAGTTTGGACAATTAGGCGAGATGTCCAATTTAAACCTGTACAGGTATTGACGGTATCCTACATGGCCGGTGAGAAACTGGGCGAGATTATAATTGATCTCCCCATGCTTTCTCTCCAGCCTCTCCCCGATGGAAGAGATCAACCTGTAAGTCCAACGACCCTTTTCTGACTGGTCCCATCGCTGTTGCCACCTGCTTATGGATCTCTCCCTTTCGGCTGTTTTCACCTGAGATAAGGGAGAGATGGACCTGGTGTTATAAATGTTCATCATTTCGGTTGCCAGGATGTCAATCGGCATCATTCCCGAGATGACGAACGCTGCATCGTCTGAGACGGTCCTGAAGGCAGAACACACCCTTAGGGATGTTCTTCTGTAGACCGCAGTCAGTTTATGTGTATTGCCTAAAACCTGCAGTGCTTTTCCCCAAACTGGGACTGCATACAGCATGATAGAGCTCACCACCCTGGCTATGAGCAGCCTGCAAGTATGCCGCGGGCCTCCTACATTCGGCATCATTTTTGCCAGAGAAATACTCGTGGTGGATGCGCGTTTACAAGTATGCTCTATGTGCTGCTTAAAATTAAGTCCTCCGTCTATCATCACCCCCAAGTATTTGATGGCCGGCTTGGAAGTGATGATACGATTCCCGATTCTAATGCAGGCGTAATTTCTTTCCGTCTGTCCGTCTGTCTGTCTGTCACACCCGATTTATTCGGAAACGGCTAGACCGATTGTCACGAAAATTGGTGAGAGTATGTAATCTGGTGTTCCCTTGACATGCAGTAAGTGGCGCCATCTTGCGCCATACATGTGAATGGAGGGTGCACATTTTTTTTTCACAGAATGTAGCCATGTGGGGTATCAAATGAAAGGTCTCAGTTAGTACTTTTCGAAACTGGTTCAATATTTGATATTGGGTGAAACATAGGGGAGTGAGGGCTCAAAATATGACCCCCAAAAAGTGTAACAGGTCTCGTTTTCAGAACCTAGCCAACCGAAAAATCTGAAAAAAATCACAGTGGTGCATCTCTACGAAATCTAGGTCTCAAAATATATCCGGTTGCGATATTTGCACAAATAAAGTTAATAATAGGATATTTCCACATTTTAGAAATTTACCCGGCACCCACCTTATGTTCACTTCCTGAGTACAAAATTTGGCATACGTGTAATGAAGAACATAATGCACAGTTTGGTCAAGTTTGAAGAAAATCCAACTATTATTAACAAAGTTATAGGGGGTGAAACTTCACAATTTTTCGTGAATTTTGTGGACTCTATAACCTGCATGACGTCATCATCACATATCAATTCCTCAATACCACAACGAAATGAGTTCTTATGAATTGGGTCGCAGAGAATTATTTTGTTTTAGTTTTTTAGTTATTTGTCAACCAGACATATGTGTATGTAGGTATATAATAGATGCGTGCTAATGAACTTTGCGGGTAGTGCCTAATTCAAATAGATATAAGAAGTAAATCGGAAATATGGGTACGATCAATTTATATACGTGCATATATGTGTACAGTATTCGGTAATAGGCAGTTTGTTTGTTTAGGGTGGGCGTGATATCTATGGCTGTAATATGTACGTATGTCTCGTAGTTTGGAAAAATATGAAGGATTATGTTAGATTTGTAGCTATATACGGACAGAAAAATGTGCGTTGAAGTTTCTCACATAAGATGAACACAAAACCTTTATACCCGAAGCGCGAGCTTCCGGTATTCCGACTTGTTTTGAGGAAATATGGAGTGTATGAAATTTGAACAGGGACGACTGATTTGCAACCAGGTTAAGATTTACCGATTGGGGAGGCAATTAAAATCGGCGTGGGGCATTGTACAATAACCCTTCTCGTGCTGAGAGTGAAGTGTATTTAGGGTTGTTGTCCTGCCGGAAGGCAAAGGATTGTTCTATACCTTTCTTCTTTTTCATGTTCTTTTTACTTCTGGTCGCTTTGAAGCGTCAATTTAACTTGCTCCCGGCATTATTCTTGAAAGTTGCATGTAATCCACTTTAGCTTACTTATAAAACCCAAATAGGTTGTATTTACTGTTGCCATAAAACTAAATGGCCAAGACTTTTATAATACACTCTTTCACAAAGGCAGGCTGCTTTCTTGGTTATTTTGAGGGGAAAACGCGTTTTTTCTGCCCGAGTGACTGTAAAACTATGCTACCAACAATACTGTTCTTCCATAACGTAGCGCTTTTGAAAGAATTTTTATGAGAATGACATCACATTGTTCACTTCTTCAGTGGGTCGCCCCAATTTACATCGAATTTAGTGTGTTATAAGGTATCAACCCTTTATTGTGTTGTGGGTCGTCACCAAGACCCCTACTTCCTTTTTGCGATTTTATGAGAATTTTGAGATATTTTACGAAGTGACTTCAGATAGCGTAAGTACCTGTTTAATTAACTACTAACTACTTACTGAGAAATGAGGAAAAGTACTGACGTTCTGATGAACTTCAAAAAGTTCTAAATTTAGTACTTTTGTACTAAAAGGCCAACATCGACCACCACTGATGGTAAATACTATTGCCAATATGCTGTTTGCACAGTCATTGATAAAATCAAAACCAAAAGACAAGAACTTCCAATCGAGACAGACCCCGAATACCGATTGTCACGCCACTGATGATGATGATCCGGAAAGCCCATAATTTGTTTCGTTGATCTATCAACGCTGCTGATCCTCTTTGGTTCAACATGCACGCTGCTTTCTCAGAGAAAATGTTTATAGCCTCTTTCAGTTGTAAGGGTGAATCCATATTACGAGGTCTAAAAGTAACATACATAATGTGTAACAGAACGACTGAAGTGTTCAATGGCTCATCTATCAGTGTTTCATTTACGTATCGGAAATTTATGCTGCCGCAGTTTGCAGTGTCCAGTGTGCCTTGTCGTTTCCAGTCAGTTTAGACATTCCTCAAATAGAAATGTCGCTAGTTGAGTGGACTTCTATATTACGTACAAACGGAGAGATGTCAAAAACCACAGGAATATATGGTAGTTTTGATAATTTATTTTTACCTATCTCAACAGCATGTATGATTTTGTCTTCCATGATTTCGACCTGTCGTTGCCGATTCATCAAAATGTATTTTAGCTTCTCCCAAGTTTTCCCACGGAGCTTACTATCCTTTACTTTACATATGTATGTTTCTAGTTACACCCATTCGTCTCACTCTGGGTTAATCGATTGTATTGCATGCCAATTAAGTTGCCGCCTTTCTATAGTGTGGCCGATTAACTACCGCTTTCACCTTGCAATCAGCACGTCTACTGTCACCTGCTCTGTGCTTGTGCGTGTCGAACCAGAACACACCTACTACACGAGAGAGGTGGGCATTAAGGGAGGCTTGGGAATTTCGTGTAAAAGTAATGGCCTCTTTGCGTGGGGTGCTCCCATATAAAAGCACAGAAAATATTGGCGCGGAATACCATCAACATGATAAGGTATCGCCATTGCTATATCTTAGACAAAACAGCAAAGGCGCATTCAGTACTGTTGACGCGTCGGGTAATGTTAATAGTCAGCGCGCATCCACCATCGGGATAAATAACGCTATTTAGGTAAGCCAATCGATCGTTCAGGGTAGGAAGAGTGTGTTAACCCGTTAGACATAATAACTTTGGTTTTGCAGAAGATTCTTCTGACTTTGCTTATCTCCCTCCCCAAATATAGAGGTGTTTGATCAAGATCCATTACGAGAGGCGAGCAGGTATTACCTGTTTTCCGGAAGTCATCACCATATTCGAGGTGTTTTTGGATAGATGTTAGTGTCTATTGAAGCGTTCCACATCTCCCTTCTACGTAACGGATTTACAAAATCAAGTGAAGCGGAGATCCCAACGCTCCTTTAGGATTTTGCGTAAAATAGAATCCTAGTAGAATCGGTCTGTCTTTCTGTGTAACCGTCCGGCTGCCTGCCTGTCATAGGCATTTTCTCGGAAATGATTAGTCCTGTTGATTGGAAATTGGGTGAAAACGTGGAAACTATGAACCCCACGCATGGGGTGAGTAACATCTTTTTCCGTTAAAGTTAAGGGTGTCTTGACATGTGTAAGAGGGTGCACATTTATTTTTATCGCATTTATTTTTATCGCATATTTGGAGTATTAAAGGATAGATTTCAATTAGTACTGTCCAAAGCTCAAATCTGACATTTAATGCAAAAGAGGTGTGCGCGGGGGTTGGAAAATTATCATTTTTTTACGAACTAGCTCTCATAGACTACCCAGTAATGAAATTTTGCAGTAATATATGCTACCGAGTTTGACGAGCGCAATTACAAATTCACTTTTGATGTTCGTTGTCCTCGGCTTTCCAAAAATTTTCGCGGTACTGAAACTACAATGCATCACGTTCGCCACCTCTAACGCCGCGCAGAAAAGGCGTTTTGAATTTCATTTTCCCCAAATACTATCAATGTAATGTGTCTGTTGTTAATTTCGCTCGTTATTTTTAGATACTACAGAGACCCCAGAAAAGACAAAGCCTAACAAAAGCAAGTGCATATATGCATACATATAAGGAGATTACCCCTCTTCTTTAAAAGGTATTAAAAATCGTACAATAGACTAGATTCTCATTTACGCCCCAAATATTTATATCGCACTAACTGTTAAGCAGGGTATCAGGATGAAGTATATTTGCTTAATTTGCATACTTCTCATCAATAAACATCCCTGCCAATGGTTTCCGGCGAACTGAATAATAAATAATTAAATCCAACACTGATAGGTGTTGGAAGAGATAATTTTAATGGGCGCTTTGCACCGGATGTTTACATTACGATATTTATATTGTATGCAAATCTCCATGATCCTGGTTGCAAAAAGCTTCAGGGCGAATTCTATGTTGGCTGTGTATTTATATGAAAATTATTCGTGGGAATTCCGTCGACAGTAAAAAGATAGATCTTTTCTGAGTTTACGTATTTATAAGGTCTACCAAAGGGATTATAGATAAAAACACTCTCACAATATAGAAACATAGTTTTCAACTTTACCCCTCCTGTTAGCTATTTTGAAAGTAAAACTATGAGTAGCGAAGCGGTCCGTTTAGAAAAGGTAGCACATGTAGAGATACGAGAAAAAAAAATTATTTTAAATAATAAAAACTTGTTATTCCTATTCTCTAGTGTTGATTTATTGGTCTTGTAAATACCGATATTTCGGGGACCGCTTGTTCCCTTCATCAGTCCTAACAAGTTTTTATTATTCAAATAGTTTAATCGCTAGAAATACCGCGTAATTACACTCAGATAAAAATTTATTATTTTATTCATAATATTATAATAATAATAAGGGATGTCGCGCTACGTCCTTTTCTTTTTTTTACCGCATACTAACTATAAACTATATTACGTCATTTAACGGCAGGAACCTTATTATGTTTCCTACTTCCTAGTGTACCAGCCTGTCATGTGGTATTAAGTATTCATCCAGATGCCTCAACCTACTTCATACAAGTACTGGACACTGTGCTAGAACATATATAAAGGTTTCATCACTCTCCTCACAGAATTTATAGACAGTGTCCGTAGATATTTCAGGTGATAGTTTAGTCTGCAGTGGTATCAACACCCCTTTGTAGGTGAACCATGCCATTGCCCAGATGCGTTGCATAGTGTCCCAATCCGTTTTCTTGGGATTCCTTATAATTCTATCTACTTCCAAAATACTCTCAATGTGAATCTGATTATTCTGTGATCCGGCTTATCCGACATGCTCCAATTGACTCCCCGCCTTATTTTCACTAATGATGGAAATCAATGGTGCAATCCAACAAATCTCTCAAAGACCGTTGTGTTATGTTTTTGAGATTATCAGCATTTGAAATTTCAATCAAATCCGAAAAGCCCGTGCCATGTTGTGTAACATCACAACTCGAGCCAAGAAACTTCAGTAGCCTGGCAACTGGCGGTTACTCATAAAAATATAAACCTGTCAAAATTAATTAACTGCGTGAAATGCTAAGGAGGATGGTGAAATATTATTTCATGCCTTCTTGTACAAAAGCCCAATCCATTTTTTTACTCGGATACTTCCTCCTTGCATACCGTGAGTCTGCCCCTGGTAAGTCTAGGGTTCTTGAACTAGTACTATTGTAATAACTTCCTTGGAACTTGTCTTTGCAAGTACTGCAAATGCAGTTTTTACTATATTGAAAGTTTACCCGGGCTATTTTAGTGCAAGCCACTTGCTCCGTTAGTGTTTGAAGGTTTTCCTGCGAAGTGTTATTCTCCTCCACAGATATGGCATTTCCTTGCGATTCGCTGTCCGACTTGGACCCTAGAAGGGCTCGGTCCTGGCCTTTAAACTTACTTCTAGGACCTCGGAAGGCGTTCCACCCGATGTGTCCGAAGTATCCTTCCTTGGTTGCTTTCTACCCACGTGCGCAGCTTCGCTAGCAAATCTGTAATTGATGAGGCAGTTACGATGTTTAATTGCCTCTAGGGATCAATCGTCTACCCCGCTCGTGAGGAGTTTGCCTTCGCCCTTCTTTTGTTTCTAACCGCGTGTGGATAGCCATGTTTTGAGTGCGTGGAAGCTTCTCCGTCTCAATCGCTGCGGTTGTGGGAAGATAGACCGTCATCATGTGCGCCCCTAGTATATCATCCCCAGCGCATGTCGACAGTTCCGGTCCCTTCTATCCTGGCAGTTTAACGATGGTAGTCCTAAGCTAGTTCAATGTGTTTTCTGTCGCCCAGTCTACCTGTATAAGACCTCGTCGAAAGCATATGCCGGTGAACACGAGCTCCTTATTCCATCCCTCGCACGTCTCAACGACGATAAGGTTCTCAATTATTTCATGCTCCTGATGAATGACAATTTGTTTCGGAAATACTTTTGACAGTATGGCCAGTCGAATGCTTTTTATCGTATTAGTATAGCTAACGGCGACTCTTCTGGCTCCTGCTTCCATTGCCGATCAATCCGAGATTTCCCCTTTTTTGGACTCGAATTTAGGTTTCTTGAGAGCAATTCCGTCTGCGGACTGATTTCTGCTACTCCCCGCTTCCTTGACTCTGGTGTCTTTAAGTGTCGTTAAGATTGCACGCCTGTCGGCCTCACGCAGGTGCTAATTGGTATCTGTGGCAGGTGCTAATTGGAGACATCCTGGCTGACGTCTGATATGGTAACCTCTGGCGTACCCTTGCTCTTCCTTACTTTTTGAGCAGGGACCTTCGCAGTAGCCCAATGTTAACCTTGGTTTTACTGCTTGACTTCCCAACCGCTCCCTTCTTAGGTGTAGTTATGTGGCTTTCAATTTTACAGAAATATGCCTCCGCCTGATGGGCCAGTTTGTTGTTCGATTGTCAAATATTTCTTTGAGTCACATATCAACCCCAGAGGTTGGTTGGCTCCCACAAGGCTTTATTCTACATCAGTCTATCCTGTAATCAACTGCCTGAGCCCTCGTTATTCAACATTTATTTAAAAATTTGCACTTTCCTATTTCGCATTTAAGTATCAACAAATATGGGAAGCTCCAAGCATGCTGCCTTGCATGTTTGGTCCACATTTTAGTCCAACAATGTATGCCCAGTATGATGTGATTTCCTCTGTACGAGTAAAATATCGGTCTTTATTCTGCACTGGCGTCATCAAAGGCAACTTTCGAAATATAAAAATATACTATTATTAACTCTATTTGAGCCGATATCACAACAGAGAGTATTTTGAGGCCTAGATACCATGAATATTTACTTTTTTTTAATTTTTCGGTATTCGGTAGTTTCTGAGAACAAGTCCTTAGCTAACTAACTAACCCTCACTCCTCCCCTTTGCACCTAATAAAGTTAATATTATATATATATATATACTAATCTAATAATATATATATATACTAATCTATTACTATACTATACTATTATATATATATATATATTAATCGAGATGGCTATATTCGGTGAAAGAGTCGTTTACTTTTATGGAGATTCCCCCCGTCCTCAAGTTAAACGTGGAACAATATAATTCCCCACATGCGAGAGCCTTATCAGTTCCAATCTTTCTACGAACTGTCATGACAATAGGTGCAACCGTTTCCGAGAATAGTGCGTGTGACAAGCAGACAGACAGACAGTGAATCGATTTTAGTAAGGTTTTATTTTTAAAAAAACCTTAAAGATATGCTCTAGTTCGCATAGTTCTCATATTTTACTTGTGGAACTCACAAGTTATCAGTTTACAGAGAAAGAAGGATATTACCATCCTGGCTTATTTTTACCCGGAATTTATCTAACGCACTTATTCACAATTTTTACGGATGCAAATATTTAATCACACCTAATGATGCGTCTTCTTATTTTCACTATAGGGGTCCTGTTTAAAGGATGGTGACCTGGCACGGGCGCGGATGAATGAAGCTGAGGCCTGTTTCATCTTAGCGGCGAGAAATTATGCCGATAAAACTGCTGCCGACGAACATACAATTCTGCGATCTTGGGCTGTGAAAGATTTTGCTCCTAATGTTCCACAATATGTACAGATATTTAGGTAAGTAATAAAGTTTTAATTCTTCTAGTTCGAAATTAAAACAAATTATTATTAGCAACGACTTAACCATGCATACATTTTCCGGTGTACTTGCCTACATACATATCTCACTCACGAGCGACCAAATCAAATCGATTTTTTTTATTAAATTTTTTTATTTAATTTGTGGTAATGGGCTTTGAGCTTTGAGGTTGTTTCATCTACCCGAAATCTAAAAAAATATATTTAGCTAGTAGCTGTAATTTACATATTTTTTTAATCTTTTAGAGGTTGTAAAAATAGAACAAATCAAAATTATCTGAACCCAAGCTTCTTTCTAATAAACTATCAGAAGACAGATTGTCATATGTTGATTTCGTCAACTGTACAGATCGATGGGAAATCTGCCATGCTGAAAACTTGTGATAGTTCCTTGGGTCTCGGCCTTATGCCCCTTGATAAACGGAGCCTATCCGAAATACTTATGAAAAAATATGCTTTTCACGAAATCCTTCTTATCGCGTATTCTTAAGATCATAGACTTTCGCAATAAGATGACAACAGAAACATGTAAGGTACATGTACTTCATTTAGTCAAATTAAGGTAGACCGTGCAAGCAATTTATTCTCTTTTGGGAAATTGACCTGTGTTATTCTATATATACAAGGTATGCCAAGCAATGAGCAGGACGGAACTGTTCCCAGAATGAAGAGCCTGTGTGTCTTCCACCGACCCTTCTCCCAGCATTCCTAAAGCCTATGCCATCTTTTTAGAGATTTCTTCGTTTCGGTATTCTCCGTCTCGGCATAATTTCTTAGATGAGAAACGCTGCATCAGCACCTATTGATTTGCATGTATACAACTCAGTGTCTTCGAGATGCTTTGCGGTTACAACCAGTACTATGTCGTAGTATTCTATATCATTATACATGCACCAAGTATGGAACCCTGTCGGACACCGGCCTTAGAGAGCAGTAAAAACTTCGGTCGCTTTCATACCCCTGCAAATGTCCCCTCGCCCATGCGCGGTTTGAACAAACTCGCGAACATATCTGCTCTGGATTCCACGACAAGCTTAAGGGCCTTATTCCATACTCTGTCCAGGTCCAAGGCTTAACTATCGCCTATTCTACCGTAGATCTATAGCAACTTCTCTGTAGTGATTGCTGGAATTGCCTCATAAAGATGTCGTTAAAAGCTATCGGTGCTCGCCTGTTACGTGAGGAATAATCCCTGATGATTATCAACAAGAGGGTTTATGTCCGCCTCCAAGGACAGTTCCTTTAAGCACTTCCTGTTGCTTCGCTGGATGGCCAACTTGAACATCTTGCGAGCTTCGTTATCAAGATGGGGGGAGAGCGAATGCACGTCTCCTCCGCATGGACGCATAGCATGCTTTAGCTATGCATTTTGTCAGTTAGGGAGGACTTTCGGTAGATGTACTTCTATGAAGGGATGCTCATCCAAGGCTTTTGCAGACGAGCCTAATATCTTGCTCGATTTTACTCGTGATGGTTCTTTACCTCATGGCCCTTATATTTAAAAGTAGATTGCCTGTGGATCGTTGTGAGTTTATCATTCGCTAACCCATCAGGGCATACCACGCGCAGTGAAGGGCTGATAAAGGTTAGGTCGCCTTCCTTGCCTAGAACTATATCCAACTGCGCAAAGGCTTCTAAAAGACTTCGCTCCCTTGAATTTGCTTCTCTGCTAGCCACCTTAAGAGGCCAATCATTAAAATCGGTATCACTATATGGACTTCACCTCCTTGTGTCGAGAACAGCAACAGCAGACTGTGTCAGACCCGGTGTGGTTGAGTTTCTGTAAATATATATTCCGCTTATTTTTGCCCACATAAAGCCACTGGCTGCCTGACTTGTACAGCTTGTCGCGCCAAGCCATATCGCCACTCCGCCGGTCTGTGACCTATACGCCGCTGTCACCGTTTCTGCATGATTCGCTTATAATAGCAATTTCTATCTCGGATGCTCTGCAGTGATTAAAGTCTATTAGTCATTATCTTTATCTTTTTGTCATTGCAGGCAGTGTCTTTATGAATTGCGGGTCCCTTCATTCCTTCGCATTTCTCAATTCGCCCGCTTGTTCCGCTAGTGCATGCCTTCGCAAAGTATCCAAACATGAAGAATTTGAAGCACCTGAGATCTGGTTTCCTAAACAGCAAACTATCCATCCAATCCGAACTTTTCCGACCGCCAACAATTTCTACGCTGCCTTCATTGGTTATCGTACTGTGGTCGTTTCGGTACCGCCATAGGTTTTTCGCAAGCGCTAGAAAGGGCTATTTTTTAATTGTTCTTTTAAGGCAGTGAAGATTTCTCCTTTCGATGCTACTTCATCAAGATCCTTGCACTGCATCTTACATTCATTTCTCTCAAGTGAGTTTTTAGCTTGAGTGCAAAAGCCATAAGGATCTTTTCAACTCGGGGTTTTTCGGATTCTGGGCACGTTTCCGCACAGATCTTTTATGTCAGGATCAGCTTTCACCTTATTGAATATCTCTGCATTACGAGATATTGCCCTCACTAGAGATAGCAATTGCCTCTGGGCCAATTAGCACTTTGTGTGCAAATTGTGTCGTAAATCGTGTGAATGAATTCAATGAACCAGCACATCTTTTCTCAAACACCTCGACTACGCTGCACTCTTACCGTATGATGGCGGTTGGTCAAATAGCTCTGGATTCGAAAAGAGAGGCAAGCCTTCTTCTTCTTCCTTTTTTCAATCTTTGTCCCGTACACAAGGAGGGTCAGCTCGCCATGATCGGTTACGCCATTTGGCTCTATCAAATGCCTGATCTGGATACAATCTCGAGGCTTTTAAATCTCTATCCATCGTATCAAGCCACCATTGTTTCGGACTGACTTTTGGTCGTTTACCATCGACTTCGATGGTTAGACCAATCTTGGCAAGTGGATTCTTGTTAGCGCGAATTACACAACCATACCACCCGCCTTTCTCGCAGTTTTCGCACTATCGGTGCAACCACATATCGATCGTGGACATCCTCATACCGGATGTGATCAAAACGTGTCACGCCACTATTCCAATCTTCGTCTTCATTACCGTAAGACGCGTTTATTGTCTTTCATAGTCGGCCAAACATTCAGAACCATAGAGAGCGACAGGACGGACGACATTGTGGTAAATTTTAGATTTGAGACGCTTGTTTATATCGATCAGAAAGAACACCAGTTGTGGAATGCCACTTCATCCAAGTTGAGTTAATGCATGAAGCAATTTCATTACGCAGTTCTCCATTGGATGATAGCGTTAACAGAAGGGGTACTTAAACCGTTCAGTTCTGGGTAGGCCACTGCCGGCGACATAGATTGTGACTGTTTCATGGGGATCGGTCGCCAAAAATTCAGCTTAATTGAGATCCAATTTGAGACCGTGTTGCGTCAGGCGATCATTCCATTTTTGGACAAATTGATCGATATAATTTGTGCTATTAGATGCTAGGAAAACATCATCTTCAAAGTAGTGGCGCTGGAAGTTGAATGTCCCGTGTGACGGTGTCCATAACAAGAACAAAGAGGAGCGGTGAGAGGGCGCTTCCTTGATGAAAACCAATAGAGACACGAAATGGTTTTGATACACCAGCGACACTTCGAAATTGACTTTTTGGATCGTGGTGAAGGAATTGATCCCAGCGCGTAAGTTCTTCTGCCACCAAGTGTTGCCGTAGAACATACCAGATGAGTTCATGTGGCACAAGGTCAAACGCTATCTCTAGTTCCAGAAATGCAACGTAAAGATAGTGATGTTTCGCATGGGGTTTTTCCATGAGTAACCGCAGTTCTTGAGAAATTCGGCTTGATTCACGATTATTTCAACGATTTCGCGAATACGGTTGTCAAGAATGGGTTTAAAAATCTTCATGGTATAGGATAGTAACCGGATCGGACGGTACTTTGAACATTCTGCTAGACGCCCTTTCTTTTTTCATATTGGAATTATAGCATTTTCATTCCAGTCAGCCGGAGAATTCACTCAGCCACAATGTTGAATCTCAGCTCTTCGCTTTCCAGAGTTCAGATGCAATGTTGTCATGTCCTGTGGCTTTCGCCGATTTCATTCGTTTTATTGCCTCCTCGATTTCAGTTGTGCTGACAGGTGGAACTGCTCCAAATGTCGGCAATGATTGTGGAAGTGGAGGATGAGCAAATTCTTCAGTTGGAATCTGCTCGAAGTATTTTCCCCATCTATCCTTTGCGGCTCGCCGGTTAGTAAGCAAAGTACCGTGCTTGTTATTAATGGAACAGAAGTGTTTGTTTTCCTGTGCAGTCGTTTCGGAAAGTCAATACAGATCTCGCCATCCCGAGGGTCCAGTTTATCGTAATGATTTTTGTAATGGTCCGCTTGGGTGACAACAACCGCTTTCTTCGCTTCCCAGTTGGCATTCTTATAAATTTCCCAATTGCGTTTTATCGTGTGGTAGAGGCGTTCCTTTTCATGGACCTTCATTTCAACATCGTCATTCCAAAGTCAAGTATCTTGGTTGATGTACCGCTTACCTGCCTTAGTAACCACGGGTGTTGCAAAGGCCGCTTTGTGGATCTTGTCGTTAATTTGGTTCCACGATTCTTCCACATTCATATAGGTTGGTAATCGCGTAAGTAAGATCATTTCTTCTTTCTTCTCACGATATCAATTAATAATGTGCGTCGGACCAGTGCATTTTTCACGCTATTTTATCGGTGGATTAATTCATAGGACGGCAATCAACGGCCAATATTGAGGTGAAATGGTCTCATAGGGAACGGTTTTGCAATCAGGGTGTGTCAGGGTGCTAACATTTAGCGGGCAGACACGTATCAATATTGCTCGGACTAACTTACTTACGTTCCGACGCCGTTCATGCGTCAAAAACCCTTGCCGATTTCTCGACAAGACCCGGGCTCGCCCTGCCGAGTCGACTGGCCCTACCATTTTTTGGAGGCTTATTACTATTACTTATTACTTATTATTGAATGTCCGAATAGCTGAGTGGTTAGAGCGCAAGGCTGTCGTACGGAAGGTCGTGGTCCCAATCTCGCTGGTGGCAATGGGATTTGTATCGTGATTTGACGTCGGATACCAGTCGACTCAGCTGTGAATGAGTACCTGAGTCAAATCAGAGTAATAATCTCGAGCGAGCGCAATGCTGACTACATTGCCTCCTAGTGTGCCGTTACGGTCTTGAATGAAGTGCTCTAACACACTTCAAGGCCCTGATCCAACATGGATTGTTGCGCCAACGATTATTATTATTACTCGATACGTTCATGTTATTTTTAACGACATTGGATCTATTTTCTTGGTCGGCCTGTCACGGGACCTTTCACTAAGAGAGATCAGAATAAAAATAAACACCAATGAAACCAATGTTCTCGGTATCGCACTTGCCATACTCTCCGTGTCTGCATTAATGAGAAGAACATCGAAGGCATTAATCAATTCGTATATCTAGGAAACCTAGCTTTTGCCGACGGGGGTCCTCGCTGTCTTGTCTACAATTTAGAAATTCCACAATCCTAAAACCTAGGTCGCCTTTGACAGCACACTGTTGGAATAGCACATAGAAAGTGGCGACCAGTGTTACTCGAGAGCGCCAGCCTTTCTGCAATATTTGCCTGCGACGTGTCATCAGTTTACACTGGTTTATTTTGACAACTTGACGACTTGATCGGCACACAGGATAAGTGATCAGAAGGCGGAAGTGGAAACGGAAGGGGGCACGCAATGCTGGCCACGCTAGCTAGTGGATCGTGCGAATGAAGTTTGAGTTGTTGCTATAAAAAGCTGAAGATCATAGGACGATTGTGCACTCAACATACAGCGCAGAGTATAAGCGAAACAGATGAATCTTACATACTCTGGCAGATCATTCGCGAGAAAAGCATCGGTATGACCATGGTTAATGAACCATCCCGCAGAATATCCCATTTGGACGGAAGGCAGAAGAGGCAGCTTTGTGAGCGCGCGGAGGAAAAACCTTTCAGAAAGTTGTGGGACACTCGGAAGCCGAATTCATAAGGAAAGCTCAAAGAACCCGAGAAGCGAAGGGCTAGCAATAAACCTATGCCATGAAATAATACTAACCTCGCCCTCAAGAAAGTGATCCGTGATGCTGAGATAAATGCAAGAGGTACGATCCTCTTTAAGCCCACCCAACTACTGGCCTATGCTAACGATATCGACATTATGGGAAGAACCACCCGAGACGTACAAACTGCCTTCATCCAGATCAAGCAGTCGCTGATTGGCTCGAAATCCCATCCGGAAAGTCTATAAGGGCAATATCTATGGTAGAAAAAGAAGACGAGGTAGACCCTGCCTTAGATGAAGCGATGGCGTAAGTCAGGACACCAGACAGCTTTTAGGGATATCGAATTGGTGGACCTCGGCGCAAAACTGGGATGTCTGGAGTTCCTTATTAAGGCAGGCCTAGACCGGATACTGGTTGTTGCGCCGTTGATGATGATGATGATGATGAAATAATACTATGGAATGTGTGTCTCACAGTTTAAAGCCGGAGAGACGAGGGTGTTTTTAATGGCTGAGAATTCCACACGCTCCAGCCCCCATGCCAGTTTCGCACAAAAGTCCAGCAAGCATTGATTGAGTGGAAAGTTCCCTGGAGCGTCGTTTTTTTTCCAAAACAAGTAGCCTCTTTCCATATTCTTTGTTGGTATTTTTTTTGTTACGCTTTCCTTCATGTGGCAATGCTTGATCGCCTCAAAATTAAAATCTTTGACTTTTAGTTAGGTGGTTATATTTGCACGCTTTGGGGTGTGATATAGTTAGGTTTCTTTCGAGTCTTCTATGTCAGCATATTCCGTCGCGTGAAAGTAAAAACTGCATACCCGGTTGGAAAGGCAAAGTCGAAGCACAGAACTTCCGCAATTTCCGACACAGACCAACACATATCCGAATTGTACCAGATAATTTATAATTTACCGCGTTTTGGTTTATTTTCTGAGTCGTCTTTCACACGCTTTGTGCGCCTTTCTGCAATGCTAAAATATGTACTTCATGTTTATCAAAGAGTATTCCGTATTTAAAATTCAGGAAGTGGTGCAGAATTTTCCTCCTATGAAGGAGGAATATATACACTATCTCTTACAAAACCTGCAATCATTTTTCACATCAAATTAAAATGCAAAATCGCGTTACTAACTTATCTTCTCTTTCATTACAGGCCGGAACACAAGTTACACGTGAAATTCGCCGAACACGTGGTATGCGAGGATGAATTCAAATATGCACTTTTAGCGAATAATTGCACTTGCCCTGGTGCCAGTACCTTAGTAACTCTCCTATTACATACCTCACGTGGCCAGTAAGTATTCAAACGTTTGATTAAATCTAAGCTAGAATTGCCTAGAGCTGACTACGGATAAATCAGCTTTACACGAATATCTTTTATCTTCAATGGGTAAAATTTACATAATGCGATACAAACTTACTTCAGGAAGTCTAAATTCCCCAGAGAGAGTTAGCTTAATCGATAAATGTGGTTTTCAGGTAACATTTGTGTGTACTTAAGAAGTTGGCGGAATACTTTTCAAAATTTTCCATTCGCTTTAGCACGGATTATGGAACGGATCGTTAAGCCAATCTGTTTTGTATTCTTGTTAAGAAAGTTTCTAAAAGTTTTGATAGTTATGATAGGACAATGGTTCAGAATTCAGTTTCAAGCTAATTTGCTTCCACAATACTAGACAATGTTTTGTGGAAGGTACACGGCGGTAGAACTTTAATTAGAATATAACAAGGACCTCTTCGAGTAGAACAAGAACCCCTGGATAGCGAAGTAATTTGTATTGCACATCTAACATTATAGAAGTTTACAGTGTCATGCTTAAAGCGTAAAGTAGATTAAATAGTTTTCACAGTAAGTTTGAGGGTCATTACCACCAATGAATAAAGGCGAAATTAGTCGGCAGTTCACACGATAATGTGGGCTGAGCTAATGGGTACCTACGTTATGGTAGGCTTTTTCGTGTTTGAAAGGTCGTCTTATTGTGGTCTTGCTTTTTCCAATGGAACAAAAATTTAAGATGATAAGAAAATCAATCAAAATTTTGTCATACCAAGCTATTAATGTAATTTTTCTCAAGAAAAACACGCCGTAAATATGCTTCTATAAAAGGGCTAGACTGAAATTTAACATCCCGAATAGATACAAAACGGGAGATAAAAAATAAGGGGATGAAACATTATACCACATCGTTATCGAAGTTACCATACATTTTCAGTGCCGAGTCTGCAGTCATCATTTCGGCTTGCCCCCGGCCCGAGATTAAAAACTCTCAAAAAGGATAAGCATCCCTATTTGTTAACCATCGATTTTTCCAAGGTTGCCAACTCCCAATCTATTATCTACACAAATACCCTACCTAAAAACCTGAATTTCATTATTCAATGAGGCGCAATCATATATGTATGTATACTACGCCTTAGACCCAGACATAATTTCAATGTCTAGAATTCTCCAAAGGTTGAAACATGGCGCAAAATTATTATCAGGCGACGAAACAGGGATACAAAAATATAAAAGATACGTATACGCAGCAAAAGGATGGATCATTATCTATGAATTCACTCTTTTATTCGTATTTGCACTTCAGCATAAAAGTGGAGCCAAAATCTTCTCCAAAAGGTTCTTTGCCACATAATACAAATTTTTTAATGACATTTCTAATTCAGAGTCTCGAAATTTTAGAGAAAGGAAAAAGGTTATTACTTGAATCTCCAGCATGTATATTTGATGAATATTTGTCGCCTTTTTTTGAGTTAGGGTCTGAATCCAAACTGTGCGAATGTTCACAGTGTAGTCGCAAATAGCGTGTTTATCTTGCTGACATTGCAGAAGGTGAAATGTTATTAATAGAACATATACATATGTATGTATATTACATTTGCCAGTACGGAAGATGCAGATAGGGTTATATATTTATGTTGCTTGAAAAATGCGCTTACTACTAATCGGTCCACTGTTGCTTAGTAAAATTCTCGTTCGTTTATCAACACCAGATGGTTCCTTAGCAGTTGACATAATATCGCAGGTAGGTGGTCATTTTGATGAGTCCAATTAGCCCCGTAGTCCGCCATTTTAATACCACAAACACTTAAGACCATGACTGCTATGAGAAGGAAAGGGAAGCAAAATCCAGCGGACTTAGATCATCAGAGAAAGTTGGTAGCATTTACGAAGGATAGCAGCTCCGTCATCCTGCAACTGAAGATCTGTTTGAGGTTCCCAACGAATTGTTTCCTACTGTCCGCAGCTTGGCTCTTGATAAAGTTAGGCAATCGACTATACTGATTCGTTATTAGGCAACACTGTGTTACAAACTTGCAACATATCACCAGTCTTGGTTGGGAAGCCCGCAGAAAAATTCTTCTTGAAATTCGGCTTGCGTGTGGTGTAATCCGTTGGGAATGTCTAGAGTTCCCGAGGTACATCGTCTAGAATATTACTGTGGTCGCCTTGCTGTCGAACATCAAGATTCTGACAGTACTGCACGTTACAGCTTATTTAATGTGGAGCTCCAAGGGAGGTGCAGGAGTACATTGAGAGTATCTGCCAGCAGAACTGCAAAGACCTAGCAGGCATGCTGCCTGCACACATGGTTCTCTGAATGCTATTAAGCATCATTCTAATCATGTTTCTGGATGCTACTAAGCACGTTGCTTGCTTCGTACCGGCCACCATACTATAGAAGTGTACGTTAGGATGAGAGGAATCCCGGCTCTTTCTCCCTTCACGACCGAGGACCGCATTTCCAAATAAAGCTCTTCTTGTAGGCGCAGAAGTTATAAAGGAGTGCTTAATCCTCAGTTCTATGTTTGGTCTCCAAATTAACTTAGAATCCAGGATCACGCCCAGATACTTTCGATTGGAGAAAATTACCAATCTTTGATGGAATTTATGGCGAATGCGCACTTTTTGGCCCACACGTACACCTTTCCAAATGCGTTCTTCCCCCCTCTGATTTGATTAGATCCCTAACATCAATGTTACCAAATCGTCATAGAATTTCATCCATTACCAAGTCGTGATATAATTTCAATAAGAGCCATCCTGGCACGTTCCTTTGCTCACAACTTTGATCAAGTGGCTACCTCTCAGACCAAGTGCTTAGCATGAATACTATCCAATGATTAAGATAACATTCCAGTGCTATTTTGATGAGGCCCTCCCGGATGAGGGCAGGTGAGGTTTTTTCTTGTAGTGTAACGGCCACTCAACCATGTTAAATATTCGTGAAGAACGATTTCTGTTGAGTTGCCATAAGGCAGGTATGTTGGGATTTGAAGAAGGACATCCTCTACAGGATCATTCTCAAGAGGATGTCTATTAGGCGCACTACAGTTTTCAGCACGTAAGAGATGAAGTTAATTGGCCGAAAATGCTTCACGGGCTTCTGGTTGTACCTCTAAAACCTATAACCTTGAACCGCGTTTCTTTAGGAGTCCGGTACGCATCCGGGTGAAATACAACTACTATAAATCTCCACAATCCACAGTATTACCCTTTCTGTTTTGTTCTATAGCTCTACTGATCTTATTCTCGGTGACTGCTAATTCGATAATCCCACATGATTGGTTGCATTCCCTTGAAGCCAGAAGAAGAAAAATGGGTGTGCTCCTATCTTCCTGCTATAAAATCTTATTAAGTTTCGCAGACTTGCTGGTTATTTCGATGTTCGTCAATAATTCAACCACGACTCCTTCTTGATAGTCTTGATGGTTGACTTGTACCTCCTCAGGAAATCCTTGTATGACTGCTAGTATTTATGATTGACCAGATCAGCGTTTAGAGGTTGAATACTTGACTTTGCTTGATCTGTCATGCTAATGTTACCATTGCGAGCACCGGAAAGTTCGTTTTTGATAACTTGACCAAACCTCCATCAGTTGATGCACATGGGATTTCTTAAAAAGTAGAGGGTCTCTACCGAGTGATTTGGACTGAAAAACATCTAACTGTGATATGAGAAAACCTCTGGTCAGGCCTTAAAGTTCCATTGCCGGTCAGTATGGAAAATCAAGGAGATCTTTCCAATCATCATAGTTCTCAGAGCTGCGGAAATGTAAGTTGGATATGCTTTACTAACTTGTTATACACTGAGAGATTTGTATTAATAATAGAGTCACACGGAGACACATCTGTTTCTGTGATTTTCGAGGACCCCAAAGCGTATGGCGTCGTAGTCTCTTTGATGTGATGCTGGACGCCAGATATTATAGTTCTTCTAGGGTAACGGATCCATCATGAGTTATGTAAGCTGACAGGATATACACGTTGTTCACTTCTGCATACTCCAGTTTGACCACAATTAGGTCACTGGAGTCCAGGTACGTAAAAGCGTGCAGGCTCTTCCTCACAAAATACATGCTTTAAGTCTGTCCCGCCTCATGTCCCTTGTGCTGTAGAATAAATTATAAAATTTACTCTGGAGTTTTTAATGTTTTAGCCTTCTCCAATCCAGGCGTTCTGTATTAATACGACGTCGATATTTTCCTCTCGGAGAAGGCCACCAGATTAGCTGATTGCAGATTTGTCTGCTTGGATAAGGTTTTCGTCAGTTTCAATTGATATTTCATTATCCCAGCTCATTGGGTAGTCAACCAGATTCAGGTCGTCTGGTATCGCGAATTATAACACTTCCTCTTTTCTATTACTCAATCCAAACCGCACTTTGCAGTCCGCTTTTTTTAAATTCCATATTCATTTATGCGGAGTAGAAAAGGTTGACTGTTCCCCTGGATTCACTCTCCTTCATGGCCATCCAGCCGTTCATGACGTTCTGGGGTTTTGGAATTGAAGGGATTGAACGAGCTTGTCCTTATTCATGTGGATATTCGCTAGCCAACTCCATTCTACCGACCTCCTAGGAATGTCGTCGTATGGGACAGTCTCTAACCGTACGCTCCACCACTTGATAGGAGTTAAAGCTGGGATACATCGCTCTTTTTTCCATATGAAATGCGCCAGTTTTCCACTAATGGAATACTGTTCTCCAGCGCCTCTGTAAGGATTCGGATCATATGTTGACAACGACATGAAAAATAAAAATGAGCGGTGAAAGATTTCGTACGAGGTTATAGGCCGGAGATAATTCTCTGTAAGGATGACGAAGCAAATGTAATAAGTATCTCTGATGATATCAAGAAAAGATGGATGGAATACTTTGAGGAGCTGCTCAATACAGTGGAAGCGCCAATGACAATTATAGCTTTGAGAAACCCGGGAGTTATAAAGAAAACACCAGTCGAACCTCCTTTTATTGAAGAGGTGAATTTTTACAGAAAGGAGAAAATTGCCTCGATCTCCTCCATAAATTTTTAAATTACCTGACGACTGGCGCAAGAGCGTAATTTGTCCTATCTACAAAAAAATTAGGCAAACTTACCGCAAACTGGGGTTAGGTAAGGTGGGAATATTCCTTTACAAATCTTCGCAAAGAGTGGGATCCGCCAACGATGTAAACATCATGAAATCAGAGTGAAATTATGCGGTGTTTCCAACGATTAATTAATTGAAGTAATAAAAACAAAGGAACAACGATTTGCGCATTTTCTCATGGAACGTGCGCTCCCTGTACAGAGATGAAGCTGATAAGCAGCTAGCCGATACCCTGTCCCAATATAGGGCTGATGTAACAGCGTTGCAAGAGATGCGATGGACAGGGACCGGTTTCCTGGAGAAGAGCCACTACACCATATATTATAGCGGTCATCCAGCAAACCATGTGCTCGGAGTAGGTTCCTTAGTCAGCCAAAAAATGAAACCTGCTGTTATCGGCTTTGAAAGTATAAGCGAACGGCTATGCACTCTGCGCTTGCGAGGCAAGTTTAGAAATATAAGCCTCATAAACGTTCACGCCCCTACAAAGGAGACTGCAGAGTCGGAGAAGGATACCTTCTACGAGGCAGTAGAAAGAACCCTCGAAGCCTGTCCCAGATATGATATCAAAATCATACTTGGGGATTTTAACAGCCAAGTAGGGAAGGAGCCCGTATTCAGGCGATACGTTGGCTCCCATAGCTTACACGAAAAAACAAATGATAACGGACTGCGGACTATTCAATTAGCTGGGTCACACGAAATGGTTGTTGGAAGTACCTGGTTTGCGCAGAAAGCGGTCCACAAACATACGTGGGCCTCTCCAGACGGGACCACTTTCAACCAAATTGACCACGTGTTGATCGAACGCCGCCACCTCTCAGCCTTGATGAATATCAGAACATATAGGGGGGCCAATATAGACTCGGATCACTATCTCGTTGGCATGGTGCTCCGAGCTCGAATAACAATACCACCTAGAATCCCCTCTGACAATCAGGTGAGAGTGAACACTGAAGCCATCCACAACACAACCCTCCGCGACACCTATAAGAGGGAAATGGATGCCGCAATAACCGCAGTCAATAGAGGACCTGGAGATGAAGCGTCAACTAATGATCTTCACAACCACCTGAAGAACGTTATCATGGATACGGCCACAAATGTACTTGGCCCCAGTCGCAAAAGGAGTCGGAACGGCTGGTTTGACGATGAATGTAAGCTAGCAACGGAACGGAAGAATGCCGCATACCGAGTAATGTTGCATTCTCAAAGAACGCGGGCACGCGCAGAGACTTATCACGAACTCCGTCGAGCGGAGAAGCGACTTCAGAGACGGAAAAAGGAAGCCTGGGAGAACCAACATGTCTGTGAACTAGAAAAGTACAGGGAGCAACCGCACCTGGCGCGGAAGTTTTATCAACAAGTCAGCAGGATGAAGCCTTATACACCTCGATGCTCATCCTGCCGAGACAAAGAGGGAAATCTGATTTCCGACAGAATGGGCATATTAGAGCGATGGGTTGAGTACTTTGATGAGCTACTGAACAACCAGAACATCGGCGAGTTGGAGGTCCCGCCAACTGAAGACGACGGACAAATACTGCCACCACCAAGTTTAGGAGAAACAGTCCGTGCAATTCATCGGCTAAAAAATCATAAGTCGCCAGGAGCCGATGGAATTACAGCCGAATTGGTTAAATATGGAGGCGACCAGTTACACCAAGTGGTTCATCAACTTGTGCTCAAGGTATGGGACAGCGAATCAATGCCTGACGATTGGCAACGAGGCATAATCTGTCTCATACATAAAAAGGGAGATATCACACAGTGCAGCAATTATAGAGGTATCACGTTGTTGAGTACCATCTATAAGATATTCTCCACTATCTTGCTAGGCCGGATAGCCCCATACGCACAGAACATCATTGGCCCATACCAAAGAGACTTCACTCCAGGCAAATCAGCAACAGATCAGATTTTCTCTCTGCGGCAAGCGATGGAAAAACTGTTGGAATATGGACAACAGTTGCACCATCTGTTCATCGACTTTAAAGCCGCCTATGATAGCATAGCCAGGGTAAAACTGTTCACGGCCATGAGGGAATTCGGTATCCCGACGAAATTAATAAGACTGACTAGGCTGACCTTGACCAATGTGCGAGGCCAGATAAAAGCAGCAGGATCACTCTCAAGACCATTCGACATCAACAACGGTCTACGACAAGGGGATGCGCTATCATGCGTCCTCTTTAACCTGACCCTCGAGAAAGTGATCCGTGATGCTGAGGTGAATGCAAGAGGTACGATCCTCTTCAAGTCCACCCAACTACTGGCCTATGCTGACGATATCGACATCATGGGGAGAACCACCGAGACGTTCAAACTGCCTTCATCCAGATCGAGCAGGCAGCGCGAGATCTTGGGCTGCACATCAATGAAGGCAAGACAAAATACATGGTGGCAACGTCAGCACCGAAGACGAATCAACCAACAACATCAAACCGCACTGGTCAAACACAAGCACGAACAAGAATAAGGATAGGGGAATACAACTTTGAGACCGTTGACAATTTCTCCTATCTAGGGTCGAAAATCACAACCGATAACAACTACGATGATGAAATCCGCGCACGGTTGTTGTCAGCCAACAGAGCCTACTTCAGCTTACAAAGACTGTTCCGCTCGAAACGTCTCACCATAGGGTCAAAGCTCTTACTGTACAAGACTATGATCTTGCCAGTCCTCATGTATTCCTCGGAAACTTGGGTTCTTAGCAAGAAAAATTGCGAACTCTTGGCCGCGTTCGAGAAAAGAATCCTCTGAAGAATTTTTGGCCCCCTACATGAGGATGGACGATTCCGTAGCCTACACAATGACGAAATCTATGAGCGATACCATGACCGTCCGGTTGTGGATAAAATCCGGCTCAATAGGTTACGGTGGGCGGGTCACTTAATCCGTATGGATGAAGATGATCCCACCCGGAAAGTCTATAAGGGCAATATCTATCGTAGGAAAAGAAGACGAGGTAGACCCTGCCTAAGATGGAACGATGGCGTGGGCCAGAACGCCAGACAGCTTTTAGGGATATCGAATTGGTGGACCTCGGCGCAAAACCGGGATGTCTGGAGTTCCTTATTAGGGCAGGCCTAGACCGGATACCGGTTGTTGCGCCGTTGATGATGATGAATAAAAACTTGTTGTTTCCTTTTCGTTGGTGTGGGTATTTATTCCTGCAAATACCGATATTTCGGGAACCACTTGTTCCCTTCATCAGTGCAACAACAAGTTTGGAACTTGTTTGCACTGATGAAGGAAACAAGTGGTTCCCGAAATATCATGAAATGTTCAAATCCAGACGCCAATGAAGTCTTCTTAGAACTAAATGAAGCAGCGGAAGAAATCGGCTAAGAATAAATGAAAAGAAAACGAAATTCATGACCTAATCAAGAAAACAGGTGCCAATACGACCAAACCTGACAATGGGTAACTTTAATTTTGAAAATGTGAACGACTTTGTGTACCTAGGAGTAAAAATAGGGAAGGCTAGTAATGAAAAGGACGAAGTTCAGCGACGAATAATGATGGCCAACAAATCATACTCAGTCCTACGGATAATGAAAATTAAAAGGGTGCACAGGAAAAAGAAGCTCCAAATCTACAAGACGAGAGTACGACCTGTACGAATGTGAAACGTGGACTCTAATGCAGGCGCTAGAGAAACCATCGACACATTCGAACATAAAGTTCTACGTCGAATTCTTGGATAGGTAAAAGATGGAGCTGACTGCGAATTAGACACAACCATGAGCTTCAATAGCTTTATGACGACCCAGTCGGTCACGTAGAACGGATGAACGACAAGCGAATGCATATCACGGTATTCAAAAGCACACCCGATGGCCGCTGCCCAGTGGAAAAACCACGGAAATGGTGGGAGAACTCAGTGGACGAGGCCAAAAACTGTTGAAATTTTCTAATAGGAGGACGCGATCGAAGAATCGAGATGACTGAAGGAAGTCTATCCTGGAGGCGAAGGGTCGATTTGGCCTGTCGCGCCATTGAAGAAGGAAACTCCCAGGGTGGATCTGCATATTCTTGCTCCGTTCGCTGATATTTACCAGAGACCATCACAAGATGGCATTGTAACGTCTCGCCGAATTATGCACCATGTCCCCTTTAGCAAGCCTCCATTGAGTTCTTCCCTGCATCGGAAGTTTCCATTGGTGGGTAACGCTGCACTATAGAGATGTTTTACATACTGAAATGGAGTCTCCAGTTAGCATTGTGTGTGATACCGGTTTGTAGGACAAGAGAGCGTGCCTGGATTCACGCCTACTTCCTTCAGAGTTGTCAGTATACGACAGGGAAGAAGTGCTTCGCAAATTCGCACCATTTTACCTTGCTTAATCTCAAAATGCCCAGCCCCACACCATCGTCCAGAAGCGTTCATACATTCCAGAATCCAATTATAAACCACTGACGAAATCAGAAGGTCGTAACTGAAAGATCAAACGAACATAGGAGAGCCAATAGCGGACATTGATGTAGCTACATCTTCAAAAACATCGATTAATTTCCTTTATCGACCAAACAAACTTTCTAAATTTCAAGCGTGTAGATCAATGGTTATAACGCTGTCAATAGTTATAACACTGGTGGTAGATGCAAGCATAATCGCCGGTACAGTTCCGGAATGAACTATATGCCAGTCCATCGCTGACAATGTCATCGAATAAAAGCAATCCTTGGTGCGGGGTTCATTTGGACAGTCTGGTCGAGAGAAGCGAAAGAGTAAATGGCGAAAATTGGTACATCACGCGGAGTGCCAAAATATCAACTAACGTACACAGTATGATTTACTCTGATTTATATAGGCACTGCAGGATGAACTAAGTGAACAACAAATCAGCACTAAGTAGGAAAAGAATTAAACATTCATTTCGAATTTAATACCCTGCAGGCCAACCTCCGAAAATCATTGTTTGCAACCCCATTTACGGCACTCATACCGTTCTCTTCCCAAACTAAATCAAAGGCAGACGAAATGCCGTATCCCTCTCGTGTTTTCATTCAGGTGTAAAAGGGTCTAATGGTGGTATTTCATTGCATGACTTTTCATTTCTTCAAAATTCCTTTCACTAAGTTTGTATTTTTCCTTTCACTCATTACAGAGAAGGTCAACAGTCACCGGAAGAGTGGCACCGACTCTACGGAAAATGTTCAGGAAATGAAATTTATCATATCGTTTTGGGTGATAGTCGGTTTTTCGGAGAATACGAGGGAAAAAGCTTCACCTACGCTAGTTTTCATTCACATCGAAAGTAAGTTTCTTGATTTTGAAAGAAAAACTCTAGCAAGGATTTCCGTAAGGACAGTTTGTGATTGAAAGGGAACTTGACTTCACTCCACGTGCGGGAAAATGCGTCATGCTATGAAGCGAAAATGAAAATTTGATTTATTCATATTCTGAAAGTCCAAATTAAAACTGTGTTGAAGGAGAGGAAAGCAAGGGAAATGGCCTAATTTAAGGAAAGTTGATAGCAGAAGTGTTGAAGCTCGCTATGGCAATGCACCGGAGTTTCCCATTTCCAGGAGAAATAATTTCAAAGCATTTCGAAAGTTTATTTACAAAGTTTGCGAAATATCAAACCTTCATTAAAACTTCACATGAAGCAAGTTATTATTCCCAAATAATAATTTTTAATTAAGAAAGTGTTCTCCTCCATTATTTTGCTCTGATGGAAAATGTTCTTGGGATATTTTCAACAGATACGGAGTGGCTTTAGTGGGAGTTCGACCAGCGGAACTTCCGGAATTCTACGAGGATACAATACTCCTGAATCCTGGACCTAGGCATATTATGAAAAAGGACGACACCTGCTACTATATGAGTATAACCAAAGAAGAAAATTCAGCCTTCGTAGTTAATCAAAATCAAACAACGACACCGGAAACAACAAAAGATGGTTTGTATACAGAAAACTTAAATCCGTTTTGGGGCACAAACCAAATTGTTATTGTTGCAAAATTTTTACAAGCAAAAATGAAAAGAACATGAAAGTTAAACGTTTTCAGTGTCTTCTATTGATTGTTGCTTTTATGATTTATTTCAATTGTTTGATTTCCATGTTTGGAATTATTTTTCGTTAATCTTTTAGATGCAAAGCATTAGTTGTTTTTCCAATGGAAACAATGAACAATTGAACATAGATATTTGCAAAAAAATTAATTTATTAATACAACTAACAGATTAATACTGCATTCACATATTAGCGATAATTTATATAAAACTTTTGAAATTTTCATTAGCGATTAACCATAAAGTTTTCCTTTAGTGAAAAGAGTACCTAGTGCTTAAAAATTAACTAATTAATAAATTAATTTAGTTAGAACAACAATAAACAACAACACCACCACCATGACCACAGTGAATCCACAAATGGCACCAGTGCCGTCTGTTTGTGTTCGTGTACCACACAGTCCTAGTTTAGACTCTGGTGCCGGTACACCTATCAAAAGGCATCCATCTGACAGTGATTTTACAACGTTATCCGTCCGTGAGTGTGCCCAGCCCTTTAGAACCTCAAAACATTGATCAAAACATCTTTTCATTTATAAATCCTTTGTAAAATCCATCCACACCTCTTGTTTTGCTTCGTCCTTCTTACGTAGCTTTTGAATGCTCCTTGGGGAGTGTGCCTCGTCAAAATAAAAACGATAAAATACCAATAATTAATTTTTTGAGAATAAATCTTATTAAAATTGCAATTCGCTGATTTGCATTATCTAGAATGAATTAATTAATTAACTTACAAATGTTAACATAGTTTGGACTATCGCTGAAAATGGTTGACTCTAAGAAAGAATTTATTGAAAAGGGCGTGAAGTTCCCCAAAATTTGGCAATTTAATTTTTGAGCATGAGTAAAAAAAGATGTTTCCTTCGTTAACTGTAACTTTTTGTGCATGTTCTCCAATAATACCTTTTATTAACCACCCTTTCGAGATAAAAATGTTCATGTTGTTAAAATCGCCACTGGGAATAAAGAAACTTCATCCCAAAGGAAAATATCTATTTTACTCTTGCTCAAATTCAAACAATAATGAAAAAAATGATTTATATTTTCATAATATATGGTGATCAGGCACACTCACCTCTGCTGTTAAACCAAAAAAGTTTTATCCACTCAGTAGTGCCCGCTTTGTAGTTAAATGTGGATTATGTGTAATTGTAGAAACTCCTTTAATTGATATCCTTTATTATTTTCGATTTATACTCATTGCAAGAAACAGTAAAATAAATACCTTTCCAACATTAGAGTGAATTAAAGTTCCCGTATAACTCTCATCCCTAAAGATAAAGAAGAGAGAATTTCCATATATACATTCTGGCAAAAAGGACCCGGAGTTTGTAATTTAAATAAACCGAGCTAATGATTTTGCAAATATTTTTTTGTATAAGCTGGAGCGTGCGCAAAGCTGACCACATTGCCTCCTACAGGATACTGTAGTGTACCGTTTCTGTCTTGAATAAAGTGCTCTAACACACTTCAAGGCCCTGATCCAATATGGATTGTTGCGCCAACGATTATTATTATAAGCTGGCAACACTGCCCCTAATTATCCTACATCATTTGTAAACAATGTGTCAATCAGCAGTTGATCGAATCAGTACATATCGATAGTGCGTCACGATTTTTATAATGAATATTAAGATTGAACAAAAACTTTGCATATCAAATGTTAGTAAAAGCTGGTGGTGATTTAATTTTACCACAAACGCAAGTCTACGACTACCTGTCACAAGTCCGTTTGCTCGATTTTAGTCGACAGTTTGGGTATGACACCTGTCATCGGTAGACTTGTTCCAAAAGAGTTGAATCTTCTTCAAAATAATTATCGTAAGCAGATCTCATGGGACATGTGTAGTGCCCGAGGCTTGGCAAGATGAGCGGTATGTCATGCGCATTTCCCAAGTTCAATCCGATATAAGAGTGCATTCAATAATACATAGCGGGTAAAATGGCTCAGCTAATAATTTCCTTTTGATTGAATTTATTTCATAATTGTGATATATCGAAAATAAATCTGAACGAGGGAATCTATTGAATCGTGAAAGCGAGAGTTCAGCGGGCCTGAAACCGGTTCATTCTTCAATGCGGGGAAGAAAATAAAAAGAAAATGTCAATGAGCTAAGGGTTTTACAAGGTGAAGTTGAATCCGTCACAAGTAATAATTATTGTGAACCTTCAAATTGAAATATATATGTACAACCACGCCTCGTATTCTGTTTCCATTCCCGTCAATGTTCCATCAACTGGAATTACGTTTACCCGGTCACTGAGAGCAAGAAAAAACCAAATGAAAAGGTCCAACTTGGAATTTGTGGCATATCCTCCATCAAGCGCTCACAAGTCCGGGCCCTGGGAATTGAAGCTCCATTCATAAATTTGGATAATTATGTTTTATATTTATGTTATATTAAGACTTTGCATACATTTATTTGGGGGCTGAACTTCAGAGCTCGAGGATGTGATCCATCAGGAATCCTCCCTTTCGATCATGTCACTCGGGTCCTGATAGCATTGACCCGAAATATTTAAATCGCTCAGTTCTGGGCTGGTCACTGCCGCTGAGAGAATTGAGCGATTTAAATATTTCGAGTCAATGCTATCAGCCAATGGAGAACTGTGTTATACTCCTCACATAAGGAAACACAAAACTTTTTATACCTGAAGCGTCAACCTTCCAGTTTCCCGATTTGTTTTTCATTTCAATTTTAGTTTTAGCTCGCGTATTGGTAATTAGTTAGGCTCGCGCGAATTCACGTGTTTATGAATTTTTCAGGATCCGGTGTGGATCCAGGCATTGGAAAGAACACATGCACTTTGGGAAAAAGGACACGTGAACCTTCACGGCCAATTACGCCATCATTTTAGTTTTTTGGAATAGCTCTCCCCTCTTAAGTTCCCCCAGCCACTATGGATGCTCGTTTGGCTATCCCCACTTGCATTTGGTCACTACACATCCTAGATCGCGTCAATTCTTATTCTACATTCATAAGAAGCGTATTAACTGGTGATGAGACATAAGTCTATGAATTTGACATGGAAACAAATCAACAGTTATCAGTATGGCAGAAAGAAAACGAGTCGAAACCATAAAAAAACACAATTCGTTGAAGAAACCAAAAATTATAGCGAAAATCGCTTATGAAAAATATTTCGAACAATGATAAGTACTATGGCCCATTTGTAAATGGAGGCTTTGAAGGTCATGAAATAAATATTGTGGAATACTATAATAATTCGTGTTTTATTACAAATTCCAAGCACTTTTTTGTCAGAATGTAAATTATCTTGTAGCATAGAAAATTAGCCAATTTATCTAGAATTAGTTTACATATTTACTCTTTCAGTTTTTCTGCAAATTTAACTAAATGATACACACGTATGACACGGGAAAGGTGACTGCTTTCTACATTCTTCTTTATTATATTCTTATTGGGAGAAGGATAACATTGACTCATTGAAATGCTTAGTTCAGAAAAGGGGTATTTTTTAAGACCACTCAAGCAACTTCATCAATGATGAGGCAGTATTCCTTCTTCAAAAGCTAAAAGCCATGGGATCGCTTTTTCAATGAGTTTAAGAGGCCTGAGTATATATTTGGTAAATCAGAAAGGAATTTGACTTACACGTACTTTGTTCCTTCGCTTTCTTGCCCTGGACATAAATGCCAACGTATTTTGGCAACTGGAGTATATCAGTGACAAAAATTGTTGAGTGTTCGCTAGATTCCGATTTTCTTTGCAGGCCATACATACATTTCAACAAGACACAATTTGCAATCTATTTATTTCGTCTTGAAAGGAAAAGTTCAGTGTGTCTAGTAGCATTGAATTTTTCCACTTGTCCTATCCATTTGCCAATGCACTGCACTGCAATTGCTGGCTCCGATCCCGCCATAGTATCTCTTCTCTGCTTACGCATTTTCTTTACTGCATATGCCGCACAGTTACTAAAGTGATTTTACCTTATTGAATCTAGGTAAAAAGATCACACAGTTCTGCACTCCTAAGAAACTGTTCGACACTCTCAAAGCTGTTTGGCAATCGCTGCTAATTGTGATGTACCTGACCTTCAATTGCTTCCATAGAAAAAAGCCTGTTCCAGAGATCGTTAGGTTAATTTTCTGAGTATTTGCTAAGCTCTCTCCCCAAAAGGCTGGCGGGTAATAGGACAAGCCTTTTCAACAGTGTAAACGTAAACGTAATCAATTCGGAGTTTCCTAATAAACTTTTATCACCAAAAAAGTTCTTAGTCCTATAGCGAGCTTATCAGGCACTTTGATGCCAAAGAGTTCAACATTTTCTTTTTTCTTTTTTTCTTTTCTTCTTTTCCTCTACACACCATATAAAGTTAACATCGCTTAAAATTCAATTTAAAATGATCGAATTTGTTTCACTTCACACTCGGCAATCCCAATACTTCGGCAACCTTACAATTCAAACATATTTAGGAAAATATATGTGTTTTCAGATTTTGATCAGTATGGCCGAACTTATATGCAAACTGTGAGCCGAATCTAAAGCTTTGTGAAGACCCAACTGTTACGGTTAAACATTTCGTTCCTGAGACGAACAAGTAGGAATGAAATCTAATGATAAATTTGGACAATATGTAAACTACAAGGGTTTTCACGGGTCGATGCGGAACAGCAGTACATAGGTGATGAAGATGGTGTCCTTCTGCGTTGCGTTCAGAGCTGAAAATTTCAATTCAATTACAATTGTAGAACTTATTTAGAAAGGATTCCCAAGCAGTTCGGTACCCATCGCTCATTTTGATTTATTTGGAGGTTTCAATTTCACCATTTTCTTTACGTTTTGGGATAATCTAACCCTTGTGGTTAATCCTGGTCAACCTGGATAGTTACTTGGTCATTTGCAAATAAAGGACCATTCCAGTTACCCAATCTACTATCTTATCACTGTCTGGGATGCTTTATTCATTAGCGTAGCATTTAGATCCACCGGCATCTTTCGGAGCATTTACTGCAGAGCGATGTTAAACAACATTATCTTCTCAAATAAAGTTAATAATAATATATAATTGTACTTTGAAAATTTACTGCGAACCCAGCTTAAGTTCATTGAACAGGCGCAATATGATCCTCATTATGAGACATCATGCGGGAAAGTTTGGTGGAAATCGTACTATTATTAACAAAGTTATAGTGAGCGATAAAGGGTCAGTAACACATTGAATTGAATATCGGGTAGATCCTTCGTATATGCACTACGAGCTATGCATAAATGAAACCATCATACATATATACCTTGGTATTGCTATACCTTGTGATCATTTCTTTGCCGGACCCTTCCTCAGAAACCACAAACATCAAGAGGCTCAAACAGGAAGAATAAGGATAGGAGAATACAACTTTGAGACCGTTGACAATTTCTCCTATCTAGGGTCGAAAATCACAACCTATAACAGCTACGATGATGAAATCCGCGCACGGTTGTTGTCAGCCAATTGAGCCTATTTCAGCTTACAAAGACTGTTCCGCTCGAAACGTCTGACCATAGGGTCAAAGCTCTTACTGTACAAGACAATGATCTTGCCAGTCCTCATGTATTTCTCGGAAACTTGGGTCTTAGCAAGAAAAATTGCGAACTCTTGGCCGCGTTCGAGAGAAGAATCCTCCGAGGAATTTTTGGCCCCCTACATGAGGATGGACGATTCCGTAGCCTACACAATGACGAAATCTATGAGCGATACTATGACCGTCCGGTTGTGGATAAAATCCGGTTCAATAGGTTACGGTGGGCGGGTCATGATCCCACCCGGAAAGTCTATAAGGGCAATATCTATGGTAGAAAAACAAGACGAGGCAGACCCTGCCTAAGATGGAGCGATGGCGTAGGTCAGGACGCCAGACAGTTTTTAGGGATATCGAATTGGTGGACCTCTTTGCAAAACCGGGATGTCTGGAGTTCCTTATTAAGGAAGGCCTAGACCGGATACCGGTTGTTGCGCCGTTGATGATGATGATGAAGTTAATGTACAACCCGGGATGCCAACGAATATTTTGCTTCGTTCGTTTTATTCATCGTACATTAGATTTTCCCCTAGAATTTGCTCTCAGTTTTATTCAAAATGTTCTTTAATTTTCGGTCAAGTGCTGCCAATACAGATCCGATCCCCGAAATCAGCATCAATCTTTTGGTTTTTACATGTTCAGTTCTCCTTCCTTCCGTTTCTTCCGTTTAAGGTTTTTGAGAAGTTTCTTGCAGATAGGATTTAGTCAGTGCAGTTTTTGAACCAACCTTGAATCCTATAGAGTGCGCACGCAGTTCTATTTTAGATAAGAGTAGCCCACTATTGTAACTTACCCTATTTACCCTCTGCTACAATCATCATCCCGAGATACTGATGATTTATAGCAAATATGCTGGACAAAACATCAAAATAAAAGCCAGGATCAGGGTTAACGAGTAACTAGGTAACTGAATGAAGCTGCACGAGGTCAATTTATTGGACCCAATCTTTCATTTTGTACAACGAAGGAAATGAGAAGAAAGGTTGGAAAAAACATACCTCATTAAAAAAATCTGTAAATTAAAATAGTAATGTTATATCACTCTTAACATTATCAAAAATGGATTCCGATTTTCATCTTCTAGCTTCTGTCAGTTCGCGACTCTCTATTTCAATTTAGAGATTTGTCAAGAAATTTATAATCCTCTTCAAGGAGAGATATTATTTCTACATTTTTTTTTAATCCAAATTATGTTAAACTAAAATTGACGCCTCGCAGATTGAGAGAACGTATTTTGACAAAAGCCCTTCACCGTCAATCGTACAAATTCAGTCAGAACTTCCTCCTAGAAAACATCAAAAGCACCTCGAAAACTTAATCAACAGGGAGCAAGCTCGGAATCCTGCTGCGCTGACCATGTTAACACTTTGTGGATAATTGTGAACAGTTTCACGGAGTTCAGATCTGTTTCCTCAAGCACCTCGATTAAGTGTAGTCGTCAGTGGATGACATCTGCGTGTTTACACAAATAGTCGGACTGAAGGGCTTCTACGCCGTACGGGCCACATACCAAGCTTCGCCGGGATGGCAGCGGATACCCAACATGAATGGGTGCCCTGCCTCAAAACAGTAGATTAGTAGTTCTTCAATGAGGATGTCGTTCAGTTTCGTTATCATCACACATAATGCTGTACAACCGATAACCTTATAACAGTGGGACAACACAAAGAGGAACACAAACGTCCATGGCGAACCGGGACTCGAACCTGGCTTAAAGAGGCGGGCGTGACTATCATCCATATCGGCGGCCACACCGTCAACTTCATGGCTAATTCACGTCTTCAAAAAGTTGGTTTACGGCTTGCGACCTTATTTAATATGTTCTATCATTGTATTGGCAGTGCATGTATTATTCCTCCTCACGTCGTTATCAATTAAGATATATTGTTTCCCTGCTACTATCATTATACTATGGCTGAGTTGGAAACGCCTTTACTCCACCCAAAATCGTAGGCATTGCAGCATTGCGTTGTTAATTGTCCTCCCCCGCTCCCCTCCCCCCTAAGTTGTCAAATTAACCTAATTTTATTTAAGTCCCTGTTGAAGGTTCCCCAGGAAAAGTTCGAACGTTCGGAAAATCACCCTATTTCTGTCTCTTTAAGTTCCTGGCTCAACCTGATTTCGTTCCTTCTGCAGTGTGGCGTGCAGCTTACATTTCGCTAGCTTGTCCACAATTCACATTCGGAAGTAAGCCTTACCCCCGCGCCACGCGAACAGGCTGTTTAGTTGCTTGACGTTGAAGATATCATCTGATCTAACCTCATTACCATTGACTTTGCCATACATATTTTTAAAGAGGCTAGGAAGGTATTCAAAGAAATTTAAAAATATGAACCGTTTCATAATTTGGGGAATGAATGCCGATCTTATATATTTGGACTAATTATCTTCTTATAAAAACCTGATACTTCAATGCCTTTTCTTTGCAAAACCCTCAGTTTTCTGTAATCGAAATCCTTAGGTTTATTAAATTGCAAAATACTCGCATGAATTTCACACACTATTTCTATAGATTCGAACCATTGGATAGCGTAGAATTCTAATAGCAACCCGTTATATAACTTTTATACGGCCTTTTTCCGGAATTAATAAATATGTAACATTTCATTACATTCTACTCGCATTTATAATCCGACGTATATTACTGACTGACTGACCGACTCTCAAGGCGGATTTCAGACTCTTTTATTTTAGACTGAAAGTTCTAAAAAGGCGCCAATATTTTACTTGAAGTTGCTTTGATATTGAAGCTTCTAATCCAAATTTGACCAAGCGATGTTATTTTTAATTGTCTCATTCATAGCACATGTCATTCAAATTAGCACTACTAGAACCAAATGCTGGTTATATTTCCATTATCGCTTTAACTAACTTAGTAATAAAGAAGTGAATCTAATTAAGGATAATTTGTCTCATCAGAACAGTCCATTTCTGGTTCATTTGAATTGCCCTGAAGCTAATGGACTCACTTGTAACTCTATGAAAGCTCTGCGTCTTGATTAAATGTCACATTGCACATTTATTTGCATGACAAGTTCCACCGTTCTAAACGCAGTTGCTCTACCTCCTCTACTTACTGACATCGAAAATAACCCAGTGTTTTATGTGCTTGCAACACATCTGAATTTACTCTAACCGGGCAAATTTAATTACTTGTTCACAGCTAAGTGGAGTGAATACTGTACCATTCAATCATGGTGTCAGAGTGCTTTAATGCTGAAACCGTTTGACAGCCTTTCTGTGAATGCAAATGGAATGTGGTTTTCTGCTCCAGTTTTAAGAGTACAAATGCAAATTTTACACATTCATGAACTTTTCGGTGTGTCAGAAAATCAATATATGCTTTATCGCATCCAAATATGAACCATCACATTTTTCGCAAGATGTTGGGAATTGCATGTTTCTCGCATAACCAATGTTAGAAGTGAGAAAAACAAGTAGCGAGAGGCGGTGGCCACTAAGTAGTATCCTCGGCTTTGCGATATGAGCGGTATTTCATTCGCCTTTTCCAAGGTCAACCTGACCAGAGAATGCATTCAATAATATGTCATATTTACTCTATTTCTTGCATTTTAACACCAATTAGTTCTCCGAATTACCCCGCATAATTCCATAATCCCCATTCCGACATTAATTTATATCCATATAACATTTAAAATATTAAATATTATGCAATGCAATGCAATGTATTGTAGTTTTTTGTTTTCGCTGCACCGGCTTTGAATTTCGAATTTCAAGGTCGGGGTTAGCGAGAGTTGAAGAGGTTCGAGTTCGGATCAGGCGAATTCGGCTAGGAGATCCCTTTTATCTTTCGGTGAAAGCAATGTTCGGTTGTCATGGCTTGACCAGAAACTCGTTTGTTAGGGGGCCGAGTGTTAAATCTACATTCACAACTGGTGCGACTATAGGAAAATTGTAGTGGTTTCAAAGCGAGCTAACTTTCATTGTTACAATATTTGCCAGAAAAGAAATATTGCGCGATAACTTTCCGTTTGATAGTTGAACTCATTCATTGCTGTCTGAATGAAGGAAACTTTTTGGAAAAAGTGCATCACACAGAGCTCTCTCTCTCTTATTTATTTTATTATTTTTATTTATTTCCGGCTTCCGGTTTCCAACTTGTTTGCTTTATTCATGTGGGTGGTCCTTTGAACGCTTCCATCCCTTAGGTGTCATTCTACAAAATTCAAGTTACTATACCGATGCGTGTGTTCCTTTCACCTTCTAGTTCCGCACAGTACACTATGAAGGAGTCTCGCTTTGAACGCTTTACGAGCCTCTTATATTCACCATGTGATTTCCGTTTAACCAGTATTAATTCTTATTGCTTTCACAAGCACGGTTCAGAAGTCGTCTGGTTGATGTCCTAAGTCCTCGCAGTTCTCAGTTCCACCAGGGCACCGTATTACCGCTTTGGCCTCGGAAAATAAGCCAAGCCGCTTCAAAGCTCTGTCAGAGTGTAGAATTCAGAGTTTTCAATTGATCTTCTATCACCAGAGGAGAACTTAATCATCAACAGAGAAGCACTTTGTTGCCAAACAGTGCATTGAATTGTGTCCAGTCCGTCTTCCTTTAACATACATTACAGACTATTAGCCTGCAATGGCCATACTGACTTCCTCCTCCTTCACCTATGATTCTGTCACCATACGAGTCATTCCGCCAAACGTATGCCCCTTTATCATATCATGTGTATATTTTCCCTGCCTCAGCCCGTCTTCTCCGTACGAGGATTTCTTCAACAGATTATCAGAGGTCCTAATCGTTTTATTTCATCCTCTATGGTGATTTTTATCTTCCCATGCTCTCCTGGCCCATTACTTCTGGCCTTCCTTCCCTCCCTAATAACTACACCCAACCTTCCCTTCCTCTATCCACTTTCATGTACACCTGGGGCACCCTCCAGTTTAACCTTTCTAGAAACCACTTAGATCGCACTCTTGACCTTGTCCTCTCTAACCTTCCTGTCCGTTGCCTTTCCCAATCCCTTCATACCCCAACTGAGCTCCCCTCCTCTTTGACCAAACACTCAACACCTTATATACCATTTTATCTGATCTTCTTCTTTGTTACATCCCCTCCTCTTCTAAGTGCTTACGCTTTTTGTCCCCCTCTGCTTCACCACTGAAGTCCACAAAAACTACGTCAAAAACGCACTGCGAGGAAGAAGCTCCTGTCTTCTAGAACCTATGCTGATTTAGTTTTTTTCAAATCTCTCCGTTCCTCGGTCAAATCCCTAATACGTAAGTCTAGAAACGAGTATTTGACCAGTGTTGAAGACTCACTAAAGCGCGGAAACCTCAAACCTTTCTGGTCCCACATTCGCAACTCCCGCTGCCCTGCCCAGTTATTCCCTCCTTCCAATAAATTCTCTAACTCCTCAGCTAACTCCCCCCAACTATCTTGTGATTTACTCTGCTGCTACTTTTCCTCAAATTATGTTCCTCCTTGTTCCTCTGAATCCCTCCCGATCGCCTATTATTCCCCTTCTTACTCCTCTCCTTGTCGAGTATTTCATTGGCAAACTTGATGCCAATGTCGGGCCTGGCTACGATGGTCTTCCAAACCTGTTTTTGCTGAAAACTGTTAAGTACATTTGTTTTCCCCTATCCCTTATTTCCAACAAAAGCCCAGAAGAGAATCCTTTTTCCAGCTTGTGGAAAGAGGCTCTCTCTCTCCCTATACACAAAAGTGGCGATCGTACGCTTGCCGAGAATTACCGTCCCATTTCCCTTCTCTACACGGCTTCGTTAAATGTAGTTCCACTGCCTCCAACCTGCTTCCCTTTACCAACTTTCTCGCCAAATGTCTAAATTCACGGCAAAAAGTGCATACCATTTACACTACTGTCGCGAAAGCCTTCGACACTGTAAATCACAAGATACTTCTATCCAAACTCTCGTCTCTAAGCGTTCCCATACCACTCGTTTTATAGTTCTCTTCTCTTCTCTTACCTTTCCAACCGATCCTCCTGCTGCTGCACTTCCTGCTCCTTCGCCTCCTCCTCTGGCGTCCCACAGGGATTCATTCTGGGCCCTTTGTTATTTTTATTTTTTATCAACGACCTTCCCCTCCTTCTTACTTGTCCCTGTTTGCTCTATGCAGACGAGCTTAAGCTGTTTTCCGCTATATCGTCGCCTATGAGTTGTGTTTCCCTTCAATCTAACCTGGACAGTGTGGTTCGTTGGCGCTCTACTGATTGTCTTGCCCTTGAAAATGTGCAACGTAAATTCACCCGTTCCCCCTTCTTTAAGAAAAGCTTCCCTCATGTAGACTATCCCTCCCGCCTCCGCTTTTTGAACCTTCGCTTCCTATAACAGCGTAGATCCTATCTGGATCTATGCACATTTTTTAAACTCTCCTCGGGTCTGATGGACTGCTCCGCCACTAACGACATCACCTGCCATCCTGCGGCTTATAACACACGTAACGTGCCCTTCACAGAGCTTAAAGTCGACTTTCATCCCCCGACTTCTAGGCTTTGCCGAAATTACAATACACAACAGCTTGGTCCTTTTAACTTCTTTACTTTAAGTAATCTTAAACATAGGATAAGATTTTTGCTTTCTCCTCCTCCTGAGGACAATAAGTAATTGGAGTTTGCTCTGTTTGTTATGCGTTACACTAAATAAATAAATGGAGAACTAAGAGTGAGACTTCGTCCAGCACTCGCCAGTCTCTAATCAACTTTAACAGCTTTGAAGTGCAGATACTTAGGTCAATTACTTCACTTGATCTTAGTCCGACGAACATAGGAACACGTTCTACGTCCGCGGTTGTCACACAAACTGAATTGATAAAATTGATAAAATTGACAAAACAGGATTGCATTTGCTACTGCCTCAACATATATGTTGAGCGTACGCATCATAACCTAGTCAAGGCTACCTAATTCTACACACACTATCAAATCCCTTAGTTCTTAGATTGGAGGATGACAAAAAGAATTGTAGGGTAAGTAAGCTGAGGCAATTATGACATTTTCCCTCTTGCCATTAAGTTGAAATTGTTTCAGCATGGTTGCGTCTAACAATTGGCATCCGGGGCAAGCTGTCAGTCTCGAATATCACTCGTTGAAGAGGGTCTTTTGCTGATTCAATACCACAGATTTTTTAAAAACCAAGTAATGGCTCTAGTATCAGAATTATATATGGACAATCATTTCCACATACCGGTATTAGACCAGTTGCATCCACATCACCAGCTTCCCTTTCTTCCGCTTTCTCTGGTAGAGACCCTGGAAAAGGTTCTAGCAGGAATAATTTAGTCCGTAGTCTTCTCTACTTTGTGGCTGAAGTTTCTTTCTGCCGAACCTTTCCCTCCAGTTTCCTAGGAGAATTAGGCAGCAATATCACCGACAAGTCGCTCATAGTCTGATTTCCAGTTCCTCTCATTGAGGGAGTTGCACTGTGTGCAGGCTTTTCACTGCAGTGGAGAGCATCTCTTCCACAGGTTACTCCGTGGGGAGACATGAATCTGGTGATGTCCCTAAAATCCAGGCGTCGGTCGGGATTTAATTGCTCAAAGTCGTCGGTGGATTCGTAACCCATGACTTCTTATCCCCTGGCCAGTTACAACCCATTGCTTCCTTCTTAATTTGTCTCGGACACCCTTAGTGAAGTAACCAAACTACTACAGGCTCCCTCACCACGATAGGGTGGTACCTGACGAGGAGGACGTTACATATACATACCTGTACTTGAGATTATAAAATCTGTTTGCGAATTCATGTAGGGAGCCAAACATTTTTCGGAGGATTCTTCTCTCGAATGCGGCCAAGAGTTCGTAATTTTTCTTGTGAAGAACCCAAGTCTCCGTAGAATACATGAGGACTGGCAAAATTATTGTCTTGTACAGTAAGGGCTTTGACCCTATGGAGAGACATTTTGAGCAGAACAGTTTTTGTAAGATGAAATAGGTTCTGTTGGCTGCCAACAACCATACGCGGATTTCATCACCGTAGCAATTATCGATTGTGGTTTTCGGGCTCAAAGTTGTAGTCTCCTATCCTTATTCTTCTTCATGTTTGTGTTTGACCAGTGCGGTTTGATGTTGTTGGTTGATTCGTTTTCGGTGCTGAAGGTGACACCGTATATTTTGTCTTGCCTTCACTAGTGTGCAGCCCAAGAGCTCGCGCCGCCTGCTCGATCTGGATCAAAGTAGTTTGTACGTCCCGGATCGTTCTTCCAATAATGTCGATATCGTCAGCATAGGCCAGTAGTTGGGTGGACTTAAAGAGAATAGAGAATAGAGAATATCGAATTCTCTCATGGCTGTGTACAGTTTTACCCTGGCCATGCTATCCTAGACGACTATAAAGACAATGAAGAGATGGTGCAACTGATGTCCATATCTCAACAGTTTTCCCATCGCTTGCCGCAGTAAGAAAATCTGATTTGTTGCTGATTTGCCTGGAATGAAGTCTTTTTAGTATGGGCCAATGATGTTCTGGGCGTATGATGATACTCAACAACGTGATACCTCTATAATTGCTGCACTGTGTGATATCTCCCTTTTTATGTATGAGACTTTGCCAGTCGTCAGGCATTGATTCGCTGTCCCATAACTTGAACACAAGTTTATGAACCACTTGGTGTAATTGGTTGCCTCCATATTTAACTAATTCAGCTGTAATTCCATCGGCTCCTGGCGACTTATAATTTTTTAGCCGATGAATTGCACGGACTGTTTCTCCTAAACTTGGTGATAGCAGTATTTGTCCGTCGTCTTCAGTTGGCGGGCCTTCCAATTCGCCGATGTTCTGATTGTTCAGTAGCTCATCAAAATACTCAACCTGTCGCTCTAGTATGTCCATTCTGTCGGAAATTGGATTTCCCACTTTGTCTCGCCAAGATGAACATCAAGGTGTATAAGGCTTCATCCTGCTGACTTGTTGGCAAAACTTCCGTGCCTGGTGTGGTTGCTCCCTGTACTCTTCTAGTTCACAGACTTGTTGGTTCTCCCAGGCTTCCTTTTTTCGTCTGTGAAGCCGCTTCTCCGCTCGGCAGAACTCCGCGCGTGCCTGCATTCTTTGAAAATGCAACATTACTCGGTATGCAGCATTCTTCCGTTCCGTTGGTAGCTTAAATTCAAGTATGTTTGTGGTCGTATCAATGATAACGTTCTTCAGGTGGTTGTGAAGATAATCTGTTTATGCTTCAACTTCAGGATCTATTGACTGCGGTTATTGCGGGTATCCATTTCACCCTTCTAAATTTTGTGGAGAGCTGTGTTGTGAATGGCTTCAGTATTCACTCTCACCTGATTGTCAGAGGAGATTGTAGGTGGTGTCGTAATTCGAGCTCGGAGCACTATACCAACGAGATAGTGATCCGAGTTTATATTGGACCCCCTATGTTCAATCAGCACGTGGTCAATTTGGTTGAAAGTGGTCCCGTCTGGAGAGGCCCACGTATGTTTGCGGACCGCTTTCTGCGCAAACCAGGTAATTCCAACAACCATTTCGTCCGATACTGATAACTGAATATTCCGCAGTCCGTTAATATAGGTATCCCTATGTAAACTATGGGTGCCGGACGTGTCGGCTGAATACAGGCTCCGTCTCTACTTGACTGCTGAAATCTTCAATTATGATTTTGATATCATACTTGGGATAGGCTTCGAGGGTCCGCTCAACTGCCTCGTAGAAGGTATCCTTCTCCGACTCTGCAGTCCTCTCTGTAGGGGCGTGAATGTTTATGAAGCTTATATTTCTAAACTTGCCTCGCAAACGCAAAGTTCATATCCTTTCGCTTATATTTTCAAAGCCGATAACAACAGGTTTCATTTTTTGGCTGACTAAGAAATCTACTCCGAGCACATGGTTTACTGAATGGCAGCTATAATATACAGTGTAGCGGCTCTTCTCCAGGAAACTGGTCCCTGTCCATCGCATATCTTGCAATGCTGTTACATCAGCCTTATATTGGGACAGAGTATCGGCTAGCTGCTCAGCAGCATTCGGTCTGTACAGGGAGCGCACGTTCCATGAGAAAATGCGCAAATCGTCAATCCGCTGTCGTTGCCGGGTTCGTCGTTTTGAAATCCATCTTGTCTGAGGCGCCTTCCGTGGCTTTGTAACATCGTTTTCCGTGTAGGGTTGCCAGCCCATTTTGTCTTGATTTTAGGTGCGGGAAACTCGCCTTCATCCTTCTCCGTCTGCAGTTTTTCATGAAGAAAGAACTCCCAGCGATCACCACGTGGAGGTGGAGATAGGGTTTGATGGTAGAGTTGTTCGTCCTGGGACCTGTAATACCCTTTGACCGCCATCACGAATACATAGGTCAGATAATAAACCTCATACGTGACGAGTTTCGTTAGATAATATTTGAGGTTTGATTTAGAACAGAGTAAATGTATAGTGTACTAACCTATATACATGCATTGTCTCTATTTTGAAAAATACAATACTTTCTACCTTTGTTGTTCCCTCGATGCAATAAAGTGAAAAAAGTTTCTACTTCAGATCTGGGTGGATTAATTCCCCCTGAGCTTGCCTTCAATTCGCAGCTTACCCAATATTGCATCAAACGTGAAGTGAACCGTTTTATGACTGCACGTGAAACGCCACTTTATAGCAAAGAAGGAAAATTGTGTTACTTTGTAAAGACCGGAAAGTGAATTCCTACCAAAGTCACAATCAACTGCACAAAGTAAAGCCAACTAACTGAATTGTAAAAGTCAGTACAAAGAACTAAAAGGAAATATGGCTTGTGGACAGGGTAGAAAGCGATTCTGCTACTATTACCCAGCATTTGCTACCGAAAAATCCTACAAAGTCCGTGGGAAAAAGTTCAGTCTCCCCACGGAATAAAAATTCTGATTGTTTTCACCTACATAGGTTTGAATTTTTTCTGGTGATTTTTGCGCTACCCAAGTGACTTCAATCTAAATTTCCTCCGACAAAATATTATACATTTCCTTCTTTTATTCGATTTCTTTGCATTTAATCATATTGCTTTATAGTAAGCACTAACATATGTATGTATATAGTTACTTCAGCTTCTGCAGAATTCGAAGCCTTTGGGTGAGGTAAGGATAATCAGTCGCAATTAGGATTTAGAGATTTGCTCATTTATCCTGCGTAAAACATTTTATATGTAAAACTAGGTGGTTATTGAATTCCTGTGCAACTAATTTGTTCTGGTTTTATTCCACTAATTAGTATTCGGTTTGCTAGAGAAAATATTCTGAGAAACTCATCTTGATTTGGGGAAATTGAATTTCTGTTCGCACAAGTGGAAAATAACTGAAATTGAATTATCATATAAATTGGATGTGTGGAAAGGTTGCTGATTACTGAATGAGTACAAGACATAATACAGGTACGAAAAAGAATGGGGTAAATTAGAAATGGAATGGAGTCAGTAATCTGTCGCTTCGAACCGCGCATGTCTGCATGTTTGTTGATGACTCATTTTAATTATTTCGCCAATTGACCCTTCGAACACAAAGTGTAAATTGGATTGCAATCTAGATTTACATAACAAATATCACTAATTTGCTCATAACTGGGACCAGATATGTCCCTCAAATTTCAGAAATATGCTGCTTCCATAATACATACATATATCCGATAACCTAGCATTGACTGCTCAATTCTACTTTCATCTTATATTATGAAAAGCCACTCTTTTCTGAGTTTAGAGAATTCAATTCAACGTCGAAATACCAAATTAAAACCACAACCTAAACGTGGAGAATGGAGAGTTTATAGAACGGGAAGGGGGAGGTCCAATTTTTTTTTATATCACCGTAAAGTTTGAATTTTCAACTTCATCCCCGAAGGGACAAGGAATCGGGACGGTCCCTCTTTTCTGATTTCGATAGAGAATTGTCTCAATGTCTTCCCTTCCTAAATAAGTTGCGACGCCTCAAAGTAAGGCTATTTTGAGGTACAATTGTCCCCTTTTCAACCCCACCATTTGCAAGAGCATTACTAAGCTGCTCCTGACTGTTGCAGGAAGAGTATTTGAGTTTTCCCTTTGATTAGCTCGGTAAATTGACGACTCCACACAAATTATAATAATAATTGTTGGCGCAACAATCCATTTGGATCAGGGCCTTAAAGGTACACTACAGGATTACAGTACCCTGTCGGAGATAATGTGGTCAGCATTGCGCTCGCCCGAGGTTATTACCTCGATTCGACTCTGGTACTCATTCACATCTGAGTCGACTGGTATCCGATTTCAAATTACGATATAAATTCCACTGCCACCAGTGAAATTTTAACCGCCTCCTTTCATATGACAGGCTTGTGTTCCAACTATATGGACCACCACTCTACACAAAGCTTAAGTGAAAATTATCAAAAATTGCTTGACTAGTTGGAATGGTAACTCGATTATTATTCACTATCATCCGGTATTACAAAAAATGTCAGGCGATGACGGCTTTACGGTTTCTTACCAGGACTGCCTCACCTCTGCTTGGCCAGAGCTGAAAATATTTTTTTTCCGAATAATGGATCCGGTATTAATTGATAACATGCTGTTCCAGAACATAACTGCCGGATTCCGTTCCAAAACCATGAAATGCGGACGAACGATAAACTCGTTAAATTGGTTCATCCAACCCCTACGACACCTAGTTCTTCCGTCCCTGGTGGTTGGCAGAATGATAGCCAAACCGTCCATAGACGAAGTGCCGCTCTGATGTTTTTTAGCGACTTTCGAGCGTGTTGGTTACTATTGTTGTATCTCATCATATTAATAGAGTTTAAAATAATGTCGCCGACTGTATTCCCACTGCTAATAGAAAGCCAGTCAGCTCCACAACAGAATCGCAATGTTTCAATACCCCATGGTTACCTCAAAAGGTAGGAAGGTATTTGGAGGGGGAACCCCTGAAATGCAGTATAACGCCACTGCAATTCATTCGATAGGCGGGTCGATTCATTAACTGCGGATTTTAGATCCTTTTAGGCTGGTTTACATGAAAGCAAACACAAATGGAAACGCTTTTCTTGGCCGCGGCTACTTATTTACAGGGGTAACTGGCGATATTCGTAGCTGACCAGATGGGTCATGTCATTATCCCTAACCCTCAGGGGTCGTTAGCGATTTTTAAACGGGTCGCTTACGATACGGGGTGTGACGTCCCCGAGGTGCCCGAGTAAGTAGTTCTGCCCCCTAGCTGGCAGCATACCTGCGTCCTAGGTAGTAGCCTCGAGAAAGCTTCTCGGTGAAGAGCGAACCGCGAATGACCGGTACACGTCGGGACACACTGGGAGTCTCCGGAGCCGTCGACAACTCTCTGTCGGCGTCGACGGGGTGATGTGAGCGTAGCTCTGCCAAGGTGGTAGTTGCGACGTGTATCAGGAGCCAGCCCCTTCGGGACCCTGGTCGGGAAGTGTGCATTGAACCGGTGTTAGTAGACCGCGTTGCCCCGAGCGAGCGCTGATCCGTCCGTGAATTCCGGGATCAGCTAAGCGTAGGTCAGGCCTCAGGGAACTGGGGTAGGGGCTGTGTCCCCGAGGGTATACCCGTTCTTGACTATTGCGGCCCGCTCCCTTGCACACGATGCGCTGGTACCTTTTTCATGGAGAACATTCTGAAAACTATAAAAAAAAACGACGAAACAACAGACAAGGAGGAAGAGCTGGGTGCGTTTGGGCGGAGCACAAAGATGCGTCGTTCACCGCAGCGACCAGTGAAAGAGGCAACGAGGGCTGATATACCCGATGAGACACCGGGGCGCCCAAATAAAGAGGAAGCCTCATCAAGTGGTGCGACTGACCGTGCGGGGATGGCAACTCCATTACCTTGCAGTGACCCTGTCCTGGAAGTAAGCTCAGTGAGAAACGCTAGTCCTGAGCAGATGGATTTGGACACAAATCGAGTGGAAATGCATTCGACCGTCCTCGCTAGAGCCGAAGAGGAAAGGCTCATCCGAAAGTGCGCAGCAGTGGTGAAACGTATGCGGTCGGCAACGTTCCTTCAGAGAAACGTCAGCAAAGGCGTCAAAAACGGGCTGATGGAGCTGGAGGAACTACTGGACCGCATTTCCTTTTATAGACGCGCGTGGAGAGCAGCGGAAGACGATTGTAGAGCAGAAACAGTCGCACTCCCCGCTGAGAATGCTGCTTGCGTCAAACGGACCGCAGATAGCCCTCTGCAAAGTGAACAGGGGAAAAAGCGGAAAGAGGACGACGTGCCTGAAGGAGACTTTATCGAAGTAGTCTCCAAGGCCCAAAAAAAGAAGGCGAAAAAGGATAAAAAGAAACAACGGACTCCGGCGCCAGAGACACGTCTGTCCAAAAACAAGGAGGCTGCCAACCCAAAGCCAGTAGCGGAAAAAACGAGGAAACGAAGAAGGACTAGACCGTCGGCTCTGCTCATTAAGCCGACGGAAGGCAAGACATTTGCGGAAGTCCTTAGTGAAATCCGCTACAGGATGAAACCCGAGGAGAACGGAGCAGAGGTGTCTTCGATACGGAAAACGAGGAGTGGTGGAGTTCTCGTCGAACTGGGCCCAAAGACGACCAACAAGAGCACGTTCTGCGAAGCGGTCAAGGGGCTATTGGGGGAGAAGGCCCTTGTTTCCAGCCTAGAACCCATGTGCTCTCTGGAAATACGGGATCTTGACTGCCTCACAGAAAAGGTCGAAGTAGAGGAGGCGCTAAAGCGTGAATGTCCAGAGGTAACCAATGCCCGGGTAGGTATTACCTCTGTAAATGCTCGAGGCCAGAAACTTGCCGTGGTGGATGTCCCCGAGCAATATGCGTGGAAACTCCTTAACAGCGGGAGAATCAAAATCGGATGGGTAGTATGCAGGGTACGAATGCGGATAGTCCCCACCAAGTGCTACAGGTGTCTGGACTATGGACACACAGCAGCAGCTTGCAAGGGTCCGGACAGGAGGACAGCATGCCGGAGATGCGGCCAAGCGGGTCATCAAGCGAAGTCTTGCAAGGAAAGCGAGAGTTGTGTTCTCTGCAGGGATCGTGGCGCATCTGGCGAAAGCGTCGCACACACTGCGGGCTCGGGACGGTGTCCGATCTTCAGGGCGGAATTGGAGAGGGCTAGGGTGCGAACGCCATGATCCGCATTTTGCAAATTAACATGCACCGGAGTGCAACCGCTCACCAGTTGCTAGCGCAGTTCGCTGCGGAAGTAAATGCTGATCTAGTGCTGATTAGCGAGCAATATCGAAACAAGGACCCGTCCTCATGGTATCTCGACTTATCGGGCACCGCTGCCATCTGGGTTCGGGACGACGTTCGACTTCGTGTTCTTGCCGAAGGCCGGGGGGACGGATTTGCCTGGATCCGGTGTTTAGGGATAACGTTTTTTAGCGTTTACCTGACGCCGAATGAGTCGATTCCGGACTTTCAACGCCGGCTTGATGCTCTGGAGGACGCCGTTTCGAGCACGGAGGGACGAATCCTGGTTGGCGGTGATTTTAATGCCAGGGCTCTTGAATGGGGCATGCCTCAATCAGACTCCAGAGGGAAACGGATTCTGGAAATGGCGGCGAGAACCGGGCTCGTAATTTTAAACACCGGATCCACGCCAACGTTTCGGCGCTCAGGTTGTGAAGGAAGCATTCCCGACATAACTTTTGCGTCGGAATCTCTGGCATCATCAGTGGACGGGTGGCGAGTCCTAGAAGACTTCTCGGCAAGTGATCATCAGTACATTGCGTTCGAAGTGCTTGACGCTACTTGCCGGCGAGCACCAACACGACGTTCCCCCTGCGTGTGGAATGTCGCGAAGGTGAACATCGGAAGGTTCGTCGAAGCTCTTGGAGCAGGTAGGGCCGCACTGGGGGGCACTCCGGGGGGTGGTGGTGTCGCAGCTGACACCGTCGTAAATTCAGTGATGAATCTGATAACGACGGCGTGTGAGGCTTCCATGCCCCGGAGAGGCCCCAGGCGCGACAAGCCTTCTATGTACTGGTGGACGGCGGAAATTGCCGACCTACGGAAGGAGTGTCATAAGCTCCGCCGTTTGGCACAACGTTTGTACGCCAACGACGAGGCATGTGCCATAAAGGCACAATATAGATCAGCAAAAAGGAGACTCCGCAGCGCTATAAATAAAAGCAAAGCTCGCGGCTGGCAAAATCTTATTAATGAGGTAAATGATGACCCGTGGGGACTTGGCTATAAGCTTGTCACTCGGAAAATCGGGGCTCTGCGGAAGCCCTGCATACTGAGCACCGACCAGATGGACCGCATTGTGCGGGCATTGTTCCCCAGACACCCTGTACGGCTTGATGTAAACAGCGCGGAAAGCGTCGTGGATTGCCCCCTTTTCACAATGGGAGAACTCGAAGAAGCGGTTCTCACTATGAAAAACAGGAAGGCGCCAGGTCCTGATGGCATCCCGGCGGAAGTTTACAAACTGGTGTTCCGCCAACGGCCAGAATTGCTGCTCGAAGCGTTCAACGCGTGCTTGAAGGAGGGCATTTTTCCTTCTCGCTGGAAAGTGGCCAGACTCGCGTTGATCCGTAAGGGTAAAGGAGATCCGGAGCTCCCGTCTGCATACCGACCGCTGTGTATGCTTGACACGGCCGGAAAAGTGCTCGAGAAGCTCATCAGGGGTAGACTCGCTGAAGCGATCCGTGCTGCCGGGGACTTATCCGCAAGGCAGTTCGGGTTTAGAACAGGGAAATCTACAGTGGATGCTGTTATGGAGGTCGTAGATGCGTTTAATCGAGCCGGGGCACACAGCCGCCGATCTCGACGGATAGTGCTCCTCATAACGCTTGATGTCAGAAATGCCTTCAATTCCGTAAGATGGACAGATATGCTGGGCACACTAGAGAACTCCTTTCACGTGCCAAGCTATCTCTTGCGGATATTGAGGGATTATCTGAAAGACCGCTCCCTGTTCTATGAGACGCTAGAGGGCCAGAGGAGGATGGAAATCACGTCGGGAGTAGCGCAGGGATCCATCCTAGGGCCGGACCTCTGGAACGCTTCCTACGATAGTCTGCTGAGACTCGATATGCCTGAAGAGTCGCGCCTGGTCGGTTATGCAGACGACGTTGCGGCACTTGTTTCCGGATGCACTGTTGAACAGGCGCAAAGCAGACTTGGCATATTGATGCGACGGGTAAGCGGATGGATGACTGCTCACGGTTTCAACCTTGCGCTGGAAAAAACCGAAGTAGTCATCCTGACCAGAAGAAGAATCCCGACCTTGCGTCCCATATCGATCGGCGAGTTGACTATAGAGTCAAAACCAACGGTTAAATACCTTGGTTTAATGCTCGACTCGAAGATGAGCTTCTTCGAGCAAATCAAAGCAGCAGCGGACAGGGCTGCAGCAGGAGTCGCGGCCTTGAGTCGGCTAATGGCGAATGTCGGCGGCCCTATATCAACTAGGAGACGTCTCCTCATGGGAGCAACGCAGTCCGTCCTTCTCTATGGTGCGGAGATATGGGCTGATGCCCTTGACAAGGAGGTGCATCGTAAACGCCTCGCTCAAGTGCAGAGGCGGGGAGCTTTGCGAGTGGCGTCTGCTTATCGCACTGTCTCCGAACCGGCTGTGATGGTGATTGCCGGAGTAATCCCCGTTGCCCTCCTTGCCAAGGAGCGCAAAGCTATCTATCGCCGTAAGGGCGAAAACTTAAGAGAAGTGGTTGCCCGTGAAGAACGTCAACGCACCCTTAACGAGTGGCAACTTTCTTGGCAAAATGAGCCAAGGGGCAAGTGGACTGCGCGGCTCATCGACAAATTAGACCCGTGGCTGAACAGAAAGCACGGTGAGATTGACTACTTCCTTACCCAACTTCTAAGTGGGCATGGAGGTTTTCAGTCTTACCTGCACAGGGTTGGGAAGGCGCGATCTCCTGACTGTGTGTTCTGCAATAGAGTGGCGGATGACGCTGAACACACCTTTTTCTCTTGCGAGAGGTGGGACGGCCTCCGCCAGCAGCTTTATGCAGACACAGGGGAGCTCTCTCCAGACAACATTGTCAGAGAGATGCTGAAGAGCGCTGGCAGCTGGAATCGTATTGCGCATTATGTTCGGGCTCTTCTTACTACGAAGAAGATTGAACTCGACCGGCGGAGGGATCGGACGGTAAGGGGTTCCCTGAACTAACAACTCCCTTCCTCCCCTCCCCTCCCGTTGGTGAAAGGAATTCCCTGACTTGATGGCTCCCAAAGCCGGGAGGGCTAGCCCGAAGTAATGTGTCAAACGGTTCCAGGCTAGTTCTCTGATGACAGGGAGGTGTTTAGTTGGTAGTCCGCCAGCGTGCTGTTGCGGGAGTCCAACACTCTGTGCGTAAACGCATTCACCTACCCTACTCCCCAAAAATACCCGCTTTCCAAAAGAATAACTCAAATATGACTGGTTGTTTCGCAGCAGCAACAGAACATTGGCAAACATTTGATCAGGAGCAATTATTTGAGACTACCAACGGCGTAAGAGTTTGGGAATTTTAGGCCGTAAGGATGTAGGACGCTCTCACTGTAGAGAAGGAATGTCAGCTCAATGCTGAATTTATCTTATCGGCACGATAACGTTCAATATATTGTCATTATGAAGTTTTTTAAACTTATCAAACAGTTGGCTAATTGTTGAAAACATAGCCGCTGACAATCTCTTATCTTCCTTCGTCCCTTAACCACATCCTGGAAATTGGCATTCAATGTCGAAGCGTGAAGCAATGGAAGTGGTTGCTCATTTCGGTTTTTGTTTTCAAGAGTGGCGGGATTTGGTTGATGGTCCTTCGAGAATGTATGCATCACGTAGATGAGTGCAGACCTTCCTCACTGATTTCTTTATAGTGTTCTTACCCGAAAATGTCAGTTGTGACATAAACCTATTTTGAAAACCTCCTTGATGCGCTGGAATCATGATTGGCTTTATGCATCCCATTTTCTTTTTCAGTTCTTTTTGAGACCCAGCCGAAGAATTGGACGTATATTGTTAATGAATGCGACGATTTTAGGGAGCCAACACAGCCTACTTTAGCTTCAAAAATTGTTCCGCTCGAAACGGCTCACAATGGCGTCAAAGCTCTTACTGAACGAGACTGATCTTCCCAGTCCTCATGTATTCCTCGGAGACTTATGTTCTTAGCAAAAACAATTTCGAACGTTAATCGGCATTCGAGACAAGAATCCGCTGCAGAATTTTCTGCCCCCTACAAGAGGATGCACGATTCCGTAGCCTGTAGAACAATAAAATTTATGCGTAATACCACGACTATTTTGTAGTAAATAAAGCCTGGCTCAATGGATTCTAGTGGACAGGTTACCAAGTTAGTGGAGGATGATCCCGTTCGAGAAGCCTATGGGGACGACATATATGGTAGAAAAAGACAAAACACTCCCCGTAGATGTTATTTGTGTTCCCAAAATGGATTTCATGACAATGACAATGCCATTCAGGTGCGCAGAAATAAGAGAATCCGGAAGAAAATTTTGAAATGCTATGGTATGTTCCCTTGAGAGTTCGTCGAGTTGCATTTCCCGATATCGGTCTTAGAGGTTTACTGGTGAGAGGGCGCGCTCTCTTCCAAAATCCTTGCAGATATTCTCTGATTTAAGAAATGGATCTATATTCAACACCCGATCAATGTTCGTTGAGCCTTGGCGAGTAGCCAATTCATATTTTGAGTTGTCCGCTTGGTTCGCAGCAAACGATTCAGTTCTTCGTCTACTTTGCTTCGTGTTGCGCACGATTTCAGCCTTTTGCTTGGCTGGCGTAACTTTCGATTTCTGTGGTGAAAAAGTTTGAGAGGCTGCAACCTAGTTGTTGACTATTGCAAAGTTGATCTTTCACAGACGATGATTATTATGCTTTCGACTTCCTTGGCCATAAATTTGAAGCGACGCCTGCACTTAATCACATTCCAATCTATGCGCTTTGCTTACTCACACAGAAGGCTTTCATGAGATCCTTCTTTGCCGAATTCGTCGTGTCCGTTTTCCAGTTAATCGATGCCTGATGGTAGAAAAGGAAGATGCGAAAATAGCGGCGAAATTTATGTACTTCAGGGTAGGGTTCCAGAGTCCGCTTATGGAGCCTGTACCAGGGAGTTTATAGCTACGTAACTTTAAGCAATCTTCCAAAGTCAGTAGGAATTAATAGCGGTCCTGTCTAACTGCGTAAGTCTAATATGCATTACCGTGCTTCTAATATTATCTTCAAGACTAGAAAAAAATCCGAAATATTTTCTTGAACTACTGCCAGTGCTAACAACATAGATATCCTATATTTACTTTACCGTCTCGTATCCACATGTCTGGAGGATGGATTTTTCAGAGCAAAAATGAAAGGAATCTACACATATAGCTGTTATGCTCTATCCAGCGGTACACTTACCGAGTACGAGCAGGTACTAAGCCTATGGATCTAAACGCAAGAGAACGTTAACCGAAAATCATGACGAACCATTTTAACGTGAAGGCTCTTGAATGGGGTAGCCGGTCACCGAATGTGAACAACAATTCCCGGAGCTTGACATGGTACTCATGAATATGGGGACCTCATACACTTTTAGCGGAAGGGACTTGGAATCCATAGTGGAGCTAACATACGTGAGAGCCGCTTTAGCCAGTAAAGTCGCTTGGCAAATCAAACAGAACTACATATACTCACAGAAAAAACCAGGTAATCTGTATGAAGGTCAAGGGTGAATCTAGCTCGAAAAAGCACTCTTGGGAAACCCGACATACCCCTGAACGATACGACCAAAGAAAAGCCACCTAAACCGCCCGGTACGGGTGAAATCCCCAAACAGTACATGGTCGTAGCGAAATATCAGCGGGCTCGGTACTGGGTGCCTTACTGTGAAATGTCATGTATAATGGGGTGCTTGCTCTTCCCTCCCCAAAAGAGCCTATGACTGTCGACTTTGCGATAACCTGGCTGCAATTATTATAGCAAAGCACCCAAATAGTGTGGAGGGCTGACCTTGGCGGATAAGAAAGCGGAAACGGCCTTAATAACGAACCGTAGAAAAAACACTGTGAAGATGGTGATGATTGATGCGAAACTGAGCTTTAGGAAGCACGTAGAGCATGCATTGCAAAAGGCAGCTAGTGTCGCTGCGGCATTTGCAAATGTTACCGCATATACAAACGCTGTTGGAGGTTGCTTCTAGTCAGGGTGGTACGATACATTCTCCTTTAGTGATCGACTGTGTGGGCAGAGGCACTTGCAAATTCTCAAACAATGAAGCAGATAAATTCGGTTTACCCACTAATAGCTTTGAAGTTTTGCTGGCTTTTGGAACCACCTCTGGAGGTAGGCACACTTCTAGTCGACATTGTGGCGAAAGAAATGAGTGTGTTGGACCATGTGAGCGATATGAGGGGCACACAAGACGCAGGATTATGACAAGGTTGGAGTTTCAGCTCAAAATTTCAGAAATATTCAATCATTTTGCAAAATCGGTTCTAGAAACTTCAGATTAAAAGATCTCCCTTTGAATTTTAGGTTTTGTAAAAGTAATTTGAACTAGCAATAATCATAATGTAGATACATATGAATGTACTAACACTGTACCACTATTCTATTAAATATTTGCTTATTGGGAGTATGCATGACCGTAATGTGCATATTATTATTCATCCAAATGTACCCTTCCACCTTTGGTCTCTTATATCCTTGCAAATAAGAAAGTGGTTACGAAATGCCATTCCATCGGAGGCTAAATAAAAGCATGCGATAGACATGCCATTATGCATGCATCCTTTCCCAAGGGGCCGCAATTTAGTTGGAAAAGGTTGAAATTTCGGATGATTTCGGCTTCAAATTAGTCTATTTTCCTGCCTAAGGAAAAAAGGTAGTACACGCAGAGGTATCGAAATTCGCAATCCTAACTGTTTTGCACTCATTGAACAGGACACGCTGCTAACGCAATAAATAAGATTTTGGGTGATTTTCATTAGAAGGGATGTTTCTGCAAGAAATTTCAGGATTTGGATTCCATAGACGACTGATTTTCAAATATGTATTAATAACATCTTTCCTGACCCATTTGCAATAACGTAATTTCGCATATATATTATGGGAATTACCGGATCCTAAGTTGAATTGGTGGAAAGTGGAGATATCCAGACCCTTGCGTTGTCTGGAGTTGAATATTTTATGGTCTGCCTATTTTTAAAATGACAGCCCCATAATTCAATAGTCAGCGCCAAACAACGAGCACATATAGTTTCGTGGTAAATTTTAATTTCCAGACTTTTTCGGGCTAATTAGTAAACTAGTTCCAACTTCAGCTCACCACAATGTTAAACATTTCTCCTTTGTTTAATACATGTAGTAGGGATCCGGATCCAATTTTCTAACTTTTAGAAATTGCATCAAAACGATGACATGGAATTGTTCCATCAGTTACTGTCACAGACACACTTTTCCTTTTCTTTGTGATTTTACGCTCGCCTCAAATTGAAAGCCATAAAAAAATACTTTTAAACGTTTGGAGCATATGTAGGGTTCCCACGAATGAGGTTTTCCCCGGACGTATTCATTTTCCGTTTTTTATCAAAGGAAACTCGTTCATATTCAAGGTTACCAACGCAGACAGAAAAACGCCTGGGACATGTTCATTCTCAGGGGGCCAATTTTTTTGTCAGGGAATATGGAACTCTCCGAAAAACTTTATTATAAACTTGTTAAAATGAATAAAAGCAAGTAATTCGCAAAGGATCTGAAATTGGAATCTTTACGAAAGCGGAATTTTTGTGGACTCATTCACATATTAAAATTTAATTTATGGAAACCCTTAAAGGATAACTGACCTAATTTCCGTAAAAATTATAAGTAGTTGAAAAGTCAGAGAGCTGAAAATTTAAGCCTCTTTATTTAATATGTTCCTGTAAACCCTTTGAGAGGCGAGGCAATACATCCAACTATTTCTATTTTGACAATGTGGCAAGGGGGGGGGGGATGATCCAAGAAGTATACATATAAAGCTATGCTTTGCGATTATAGAGGCAGGGCACCGCTACGTTTGCACAGATCTTATGCAGCAGAGGAAAGAAAAAGAAAGTCAAGACTATTTCATCCTTAATAATGATATGGTATTTGTACTTCATGTGATTAAAATCCCCATCGTTGAAGTTATGACAAATGTAACGAATACAAGGAATCAACAGAGCGTGATGAAGTTCCATACACTACCCCAGCCAAGAGTGCTAGCAACTTAGTCTTAGCTCGTTAACAAGTGGGAAAGGATGAATGGGTGAAGATATTCCGCGCCCAAAATCCTAACTAAACTGCCGTTGAGGACACTTGTAAGGTTAACGTTCTAACTTGCATGGTTGCCAATTAGCCCTTCACTGGATACAGTGCACCAACCAACCCAAAGCGCGATCGTTGCTGGTTTGCTACCCAAGCCATGGAAACTTTTCGAATAAAAATAATTTTTATTGTCATTGTATGTGCAGCAAGGTACAACTTGCATTTGAGTGAATTGCTGTTCCATTTTAATATCAAATTCACAGTCTGTGATGCGTTATATTATATATGGTTGCCAATTAGCCCTAACCGAGGCGTAGCGCATCATCTACCCCTAAGCGCATCCTGGACGGTTTCCTAAAATGTATTTAAACTGCCAGCCAAGGAGCTTGCCCTTCCCTAATGCTTGACCTATTCACTGCCATTTCCTCCTACCAACAACCGACAACACGTGAGCAGGAATCTGCCTCGACCTGAATTACATTGGAAAATGATCCAAAGCATGTTGATGTGGTCAGTACGGAAAGATCCAGAGCAAAAACCAGTCTACTTTTTGCCAAGCTTGATTGTATTAGCGGTTAACTTTACAACAGCGGGGAATACCCAGGTGCTCCTCCCACTGTCGAACTCAAAATAAGGATCCTCTTTCAGAATCATGGCCACCATCCTCTTCTTCCCTCTCTGGGAGGTATCAAAAAACCTTCTTCTGTTTTTGAGTCATCGGTGTAGAAGACATAAATATCTTCTGACACGCATTCTTCTAGTTCGTCCCAATTTGCTCTTCGTTTCAAGATAATTTTATATCTTCTACCAAACAAATGTATGGGGATCCAAGAATCAGAAGGCATTGCGAAAAATGTACTCAGTTCTCCCAATAACTCTTCCAATGCTCTACGTCGCCAACGTCCATTGTTTCCTCATAATCTATTCGAATTAGTCTATGAGCTGATCTCATTGCAGTGCACAACTAGCACAGCTATGTCATCCGCATAAGCTTGAGCGTGTATTTGGAGATTTTGCAGCTCGCACAGTAATGAGTCGATCAACATACCCCACAGAAGTCGCGATAGAACACCTACTTGGAGGCAGCCTTTCGTCGCTTCCGTTGTTAGGTAGCGATCAACCTTCACTTCAGCACACAGCAACCTCTGCATGGCTTAGATGCACTTAATTAAATTTTAATTAGCAACATGCTCTTTGACAGCATCTCAGAACTTTTGGAAGAGCGCACAGTCAAATGCCCCTTCAATGTTCACGAACACCCCCATTACGTACTCGCCTTTCAGTGTTGCGTCCTCGGGTCGCAAGGTTTTCCACACTGGTAAGTGTGTTGGCTTTCATTTAGTGGATGCAGCCTGATTGCTTTCTCACGAACATGACGCTCAACTAATCTCTTCACATTTCAGAGAAAATTATGTTAAGCTGATTTGTCTCAAGTTCTTTGGATTTTAATTGTCATCGTTCCCAGGCACGTAGCCCAGAGCACAATATCCTCGAAAAATATTTTTTAGAGGTTGCTCTAAGTGCTCTATACCCTCCAGTAGCATCGCTGGGTAGATGTTATCCATGCCAAGTACTTTGAAGTGTTTAAAGGATTGTATAGCAGCTCTTACCTTTTCATTTTTGACAACCGCTCTCGCAGTATTCCAATTTTCCTTGTAACACTTCTGATTCCTGTTCTGTCGAATGGTGTACTTCCAAAAAAACCTGTATAGACCCAACTGTGGAGTTAGTGAAAGTTTCAACTTGGCTGACTCAACCTTTTAAAGGGCTTTGCACAGTCTGGAAGTCTCCCTTTCTCTTTCCAGTTCCTGACAGTATGTTCTAAAGAGTCTCGCTTCGAACATCTCTTGTATTCACGTTGTGTGTTTCGAGGGTTAAACCAGTCTTTTGCAAGCAAGATTCAGAAGCCCTCTGGTTAATTTCAAGAGTCTTTGCATTTCTCAATTCCACCATCGAATCTTTTTACCGCTTTGGGCTCGAGAAATAGAGAAGAGCTCTAGGGTTTCATTTACGAGTGCCCCAACAAATATGCGTAGTGTTCACATCACAACTTATTAAGAGTTCAAGGCCACTTGATTCTACATACACTTCCAGATCCGTTTGTTTGGCAGAGAACACAAAGAATCGTATTCTAAGCAAGTAGAGGTAATTATGACGTTTCTCCTCTTGCCACTAACCTGACATTGCAGGTTGACCGCCATAAGGTCCTGGGAGCAGAATTTTCTCAGCTTGGTTACCACTAACAATTTTGAGATCAGGACACAAGCTCTCGATCTGAAGGATCTCTCATCGAAAAAGACCCTAACCAAAGACCATTAACCCTACTCGGACTCATTAACATAGCTCTCAGTTTCTTACAATTACCGGCCTGTTTCCGCAGCCAGCCCGGCCTAGTAAGCTCCTTTTGTGACACAACCGATTGCAACTTCATCTGCACCGGGGACAAATACACTTTTGATAATAGTTCAGTGTCCATAATTTTTTTGGACTGGATTGTTTATTATTTATGTCATTTGCGTAGCAAGAAAATTTTTCGACTGCTGGAGGATAGTCGGATCGCGAAGACGACCCGTGTTGAATATGAGGGCCCGGCGCTCTGCTCCCTTAGGAGCAGACTTGTTATTAATATGTAATTGTAGTGAAGCGGCCATCAGGTGATGGTTCTTCCCGTGGCTGACATCAGCACGCATTTTGTTACTAACATTCAAAAGACAACCCTACTGAAGGCGATATGGTCCAACTAGTTAGATATTGATAAGTAGTCAATCCAACTTAGGTATTGCTAGTGTCCACTTTGACATACAGATCTCCCATCATCAGCCGAATGTTATCTTTACGAATCCTCTCTTAAACTGCTTGTAGTTGCTTATAGAAAACGCCCTTCCCCTCGTGCGTAGCACAGAGTAATTGTGATGCTCCTCAACCTGTATCTGATTTTTTCAGTTGAAATTCTGTCAAAAACCGGCTCCCAAGGCAAAAGAGCACGCTTTGATGAAATCGCCAACAACACTCTGACACTGTACTCGCGTCTATTACTACTTCCAGAGTAGAAAAGCACAATGCCGCAAGAGGGAGAGGAGTATTCTTCAGAGTTCGATCATCTCAATTCAAATGTTTACCTTATATCGCTGGAATTTTCGCGTGAGTTATATATAGTAAACATTCTAGGGCCGGAAATACCGTTGAAGAGGAGCACGTGCATATTTCAGAAACCACTCGTAAACCTTTTTCGACAGCCAGAGATTGTTGTGTCCGGATAGCTGAGTGCGCAAGGCTGTCGTACGGAAGGTCGCGGTTCGAATCTCACTGATGGCAGTGAGATTTGTATCGTCGTTTGACGTCGGATACCAGTCGACTCAGCTGTGAATGAGTACCTGAGTCAAATCAAGGTTAATAATCTCGGGCGAGCGCAATGCTGACCACATTGCCTCCTACAGTGTACTGTATGTACCGTTACGGTCTTGAATGAAGTGCTCTAACGCACTTCAAGGCCCTGATCCAATATGGATTGTTGCGCCAACGATTATTATTATTAGAGATTGTTAGCGAGAGCTCGTCGAAACGCATCGACGTCCCGCTAGTAATCGGTTTTTGAAATCTACAGGTTTCCGGTGGCCTTCTTCGAAAGTAGAAAATTCTCCGAGAGTATTTTTAAACACTTACTACGAAAGAAGCAAACTTTGATATCTCACAAAATTTTTTGAAGTTCTGCTTCAAACTGCTTCAAGCAGAATGGATTGACCAAAATTTCTTACCGTCACTGGTGACAGTAAGCACCCAGCTGATCCATTCAAAGCGGGTTCCTTCACCAAATGTGGTATTGCTTCATAGTTGAATATATAGGAAAACTGAGTTCGAACTCAAATTTCTAAAATATTTAGAGACATTGCTTAATAAGGGTTAGTTGGTGTTCTCACGAAGGGACATTTTCATTTCGGTAAACTACTCAACTCTTCAGTTATATCATTGCTGCTGTATGTGGAATTTATTTTCAACATTGAAGCCGAATTGACTGATTGAAAGTTCAACTCCCGTTTGATCATCAAAATGTACCTTGTAGTTTGCGTTTGCCACTTTGCATCCTGAGGCCTTGCAGATGCATAGTAACGGGTCGCCTACTCTTGCAAAAAGCATCGTTGAACCCCAGATAAGCCGCCTGCTAAGTAAATATCTCATCCTAAAACTAGAGCAGATAACTTTCTCTTCGACTTTAATTTCCATTATTCCAAATTATATCATTAGAAAAGTCTTTTGCCATCCTTTTAAGTAATTACAGCAAGAACAGTAAATGAATTCTTTATTCTGATACATGAGAAGACAAGTTTTGAAGATGCATATTTAGATCAACTTATAAATATCTAAATATCTATAAATTTTTTAATCTGAATTCAACTTAATTGCAAAGGTTGTTGAATCTTCAAAAGGACCTACTCAAAACATCACGGTTTTTATGTAGTAAATTATTTTTGTGTGACTTTCAGTAAAATAAATTGGCATTCAACAATGCTTGAGAGCCTTCCGGAGTCGCAAAATATTCATTTAAAGCCTGAAATTTAATAAAACTTTAAGTGTTCCTAAAGTACACCCAAAAACTCTGAAGCATCCAATAATCAATTATTCAAACATTTCGAACTTTTTACAAGCGTAAATATACACATCACCGTCGTTGAGTGCCTGATAACCTCGGAGGCGCCCATTCGTTTTGCCGGTACAGAATATTTCAGATCGTTTTCACACCTAAACCAGAAAAACCATTAACACCATTCTGTCTTATCATTCGAAGGGAAGCTACAAAAAGACATTAACCCCGCATACGCGTCATTTGCTCTCTCGCAGCGTCGTCCTTTCAATCCCGGATGCTTTTCAGTTCCAATAACCCGCCTACCATTATGCCTGAATCAACATAACTGTTCCGTCGTTTACCATTGCTCTGGAATGTGTTTTCGTATTTCAGTGAACAGCTCGAAGCTTACCATTCTCCTGATTTTTTCCTTGATTTCGGTTTTGTTGTTTATGTGTGCGTATGGAGCCTGCTCTTCCGTCTCGAGTTTGGATAGATCTGTTGTTTGAAGAACGCATGTATTTAGGTGGATGTATCTTATTTAGTGACATTTCTAGGACAATTAACAATGTTAAGAAAAAAACTGTGTATAACCATTCATTAAAGCATATCCATCTTCACTACAGCTACAGAACATGCAACTTCAGTGGTGGTGTCTGAATCGAAAACGAACATAAAGGAAACAGCAACAACGGTGGTGGCAGCAACCCCCACGACACCGGCAACAACAATAACGACAACAGCACATTCCACCGTGACAACGGGGAACCACTTGGATGTGCCACAACAAAGCAATCCTAATCTCCTTAGTCCTGACATTTTGAATCAGCGAAGAGGTAAGTCGAAGGGTGGGTAACATGCTTAGTGCAATTTGAATTTAATTTCTCGGAACAAAGTGCTCATATAAATTGTGTTAATTTGAAAGCTCATCATGGCCTCGTGGTTACCTCGTAATATTCACTTCTTCTTTAAAGCCATGCAAGTATCCTTCATCTGCGCTTTGAAGAGAGGGATGAACAACAAAGAACAAATTGTAATCTCTGCGAATTCCCAAATAGTCATAAAATTAGTTTACTTGTAACGATAGAACTGAATTGTTTTGTCCTCTTCCAGAATAGATTACTGAGGGAGTTATCAAGGGTAGTCCTTGTCGGGCCACATGTGAAGGAATTGCAAGTAACTGCGAAAAGGCTGGAAAATTATTACCAGGTTCCTTACATAGAATCTATTTAAAAGCGCAGATTTTAGAAACTGCTGAGACCCAGTGGCATTAAAACTATGTAGGAACGACGGGTATGCATCGTTAAATTAACATCCCCTGAACGAAAGTACTCAAATTTTACAAACTTGAACTTCTTAGCAGTCTACGGATTCTTCTTCAGTTGAAATCTAAAACAATTAGGTATAATTAGAATCGATCCAATGTATGTCTGTTCGTCTGTCTTATTTTTTTCCATCATTGGAAGGTGGAAACGTTCGAAATCTACTACTGCCTCCTGCCATGCAGTTATATTAAAATCACCTCCTTCTCCTTCCCGCGGGACTGTTCTAAAGCATTGTGTCGCGGGGTTTCATCATCATCATCAACGGCGCAACAACCGGTATCCGGTCTAGGCCTGCCTTAATAAGGAACTCCAGACATCCCGGTTTTGCGCCGAGGTCCACCAATTCGATATCCCTAAAAGCTGTCTGGCGTCCTGGCCCACGCCATCGCTCCATCTTAGGCAGGGTCTGCCTCGTCTTCTTTTCCTACCATAGATATTGCCCTTATAGACTTTCCGGGTGGGATCATCTTCATCCATACGGATTAAGTGACCCGCCCACCGTAACCTATTGAGCCGGATTTTATCCACAACCGTACGGTCATGGTATCGCTCATAGATTTCGTCATTGTGTAGGCTACGGAATCGTCCATCCTCATGTAGGGGGCCAAAAATTCTTCGGAGGATTCTTCTCTCGAACGCGGCCAAGAGTTCGCAATTTTTCTTGCTAAGAACCCAAGTTTCCGAGGAATACATGAGGACTGGCAAGATCATAGTCTTGTACAGTAAGAGCTTTGACCCTATGGTGAGACGTTTCGAGCGGAACAGTCTTTGTAAGCTGAAGTAGGCTCTGTTGGCTGACAACAACCGTGCGCGGATTTCCTCATCGTAGTTGTTATCGGTTGTGATTTTCGACCCTAGATAGGAGAAATTGTCAACGGTCTCAAAGTTGTATTCCCCTATCCTTATTCTTGTTCGTGCTTGTGTTTGACCAGTGCGGTTTGATGTTGTTGGTTGATTCGTCTTCGGTGCTGACGTTGCCACCATGTATTTTGTCTTGCCTTCATTGATGTGCAGCCCAAGATCTCGCGCCGCCTGCTCGATCTGGATGAAGGCAGTTTGAACGTCTCGGGTGGTTCTTCCCATGATGTCGATATCGTCAGCATAGGCCAGTAGTTGGGTGGACTTGAAGAGGATCGTACCTCTTGCATTCACCTCAGCATCACGGATCACCTTCTCGAGGGCCAGGTTAAAGAGGACGCATGATAGCGCATCCCCTTGTCGTAGACCGTTGTTGATGTCGAATGGTCTTGAGAGTGATCCTGCTGCTTTTATCTGGCCTCGCACATTGGTCAGGGTCAGCCTAGTCAGTCTTATTAATTTCGTCGGGATACCGAATTCTCTCATGGCCGTGTACAGTTTTACCCTGGCTATGCTATCATAGGCGGCTTTAAAGTCGATGAACAGATGGTGCAACTGTTGTCCATATTCCAACAGTTTTTCCATCGCCTGCCGCAGAGAGAAAATCTGATCTGTTGCTGATTTGCCTGGAGTGAAGCCTCTTTGGTATGGGCCAATGATGTTCTGGGCGTATGGGGCTATCCGGCCTAGCAAGATAGTGGAGAATATCTTATAGATGGTACTCAGCAACGTGATACCTCTATAATTGCTGCACTGTGTGATATCTCCCTTTTTATGTATGAGACAGATTATGCCTCGCTGCCAATCGTCAGGCATTGATTCGCTGTCCCATACCTTGAGCACAAGTTGATGAACCACTTGGTGTAACTGGTCGCCTCCATATTTAACCAATTCGGCTGTAATTCCATCGGCTCCTGGCGACTTATGATTTTTTAGCCGATGAATTGCACGGACTGTTTCTCCTAAACTTGGTGGTGGCAGTATTTGTCCGTCGTCTTCAGTTGGCGGGACCTCCAACTCGCCGATGTTCTGGTTGTTCAGTAGCTCATCAAAGTACTCAACCCATCGCTCTAATATGCCCATTCTGTCGGAAATCAGATTTCCCTCTTTGTCTCGGCAGGATGAGCATCGAGGTGTATAAGGCTTCATCCTGCTGACTTGTTGGTAAAACTTCCGCGCCTGGTGCGGTTGCTCCCTGTACTTTTCTAGTTCACAGACTTGTTGGTTCTCCCAGGCTTCCTTTTTCCGTCTGTGAAGTCGCTTCTCCGCTCGACGGAGTTCGTGATAAGTCTCTGCGCGTGCCCGCGTTCTTTGAGAATGCAACATTACTCGGTATGCGGCATTCTTCCGTTCCGTTGCTAGCTTACATTCATCGTCAAACCAGCCGTTCCGACTCCTTTTGCGGCTGGGGCCAAGTATATTTGTGGCCGTATCCATGATAACGTTCTTCAGATGGTTGTGAAGATCATTAGTTGATGCTTCATCTCCAGGTCCTCTATTGACTGCGGTTATTGCGGCATCCATTTCCCTCTTATAGGTCGCGGGGTTTGATCAGTTCTTAATCGCGGCTCGTTGTTGTTCCCTCCGTTTCTTCTCTTCTTCGGAATTCTTCCTTCCTAAGCTGCTCGTGAGTATTATCTAACGCTTTTCCGATTTATTTTCAAGCCTCGGTTGTCCCTAGCATGAACTCCACAATATTTTCAAGTGATAAGCACCTATCTACGACCGGAGCAATTAAACACAACAAGCTTCACATTTTCAGCCATATTAACGCATCTTGGGCAGTATACGAATCCTCGTGCCCAAATCGATTTAGGTACACAATAACCTTCACGTCCGCTCAAGAATTTATTTTCCCGTGGCTTCATCAATCGATTTTCAAGTGTCTGAAATGATGCGGTATGTCTAACGATTTGTTTGTGACGCATCCCATCACTTTTGCCATTCAACGACAGATTCTCGTCTGCCAGCTGCCGTCGAAATGCGCTAAACTCACCGGTTGTATAGGTTTTATCATAGAGATGACGGCCTTCGTTCGCTAGTACGAAATTTGGTAAACACAGTATGTCCCGAGTGCACTTAGCCAATACGCCATTCCTTGTTTCCTACAGTTTAATTTATTCTTCAGCGCAGTTGTCCATACAGTAGCATAAAACTGGCTTTTTCTTGGCTCACTTATGTTTACCAAAATTCTCGAGATCGTTACATCAATGGAAGGCACTTTAGATGCTGCATAATCAATGTGTTTCTTGAAGCTAAGCCTTTTGTCGATAATTACTCCCAAGGCGCTGGTTGCGTGTGTGTGTGTTCGAGGTGCGAGAGAGGCAAAGCCTCTGGGCACTCATTGATCCATTGCACTCAATTCCCTTGTCTAACAGAATCTCTCGAGTTCATTTATATATCGCAGAATTTCCGTTAGTGGATATGATGCCAACCGCTGCAGTTGTAATACATCAGCACTAAAAATCTGATGCGTCCATAGGCGGGGCACTCATTACAGGATGAACACGTGTCATCTTGGATAAGTCCTATTCTGAACATATGCCCAATTAGTGAATTATGGCCGCTCAAAATGCCCACAATACTTCTGCAAGTTTTCTGCTTTTCGAAAGGATAAATTTTGCAAGATGTTTGTTTGGTTCTGATAGGAAAAGTTCGATGTATTTTGCAGCATTAAGGCCATCAACCATCTGTCATTATTGGGAAGCTTGTTCCCAGTTTTTGATAGTAGTATTAGTCAATGCTTCTGACACCCCAATTGCGGGTTTCGGTCCGGGTATAAGGGAAGTTGAACCCTCTTTTGCTGAAGCATGCTAGATTTCATTTCCGTGTACACCACAATGACCGCGTATACAGAGTAGCTCCACCATATTGAATCGGTTTCTATATTCCTGAACTATTTTTGCTTGACTAAAGGACTGTTCAAAGCCCTCAATGTAGCTTGTTTATCGCTACAGATTGCCGCCCTTAGGATCGCATGCATTTCAACTTGAAAACCGCTGTATATTGTCCCATAGTAAGAACCCACTTCTGGTTTTTATTTGACGGATAGAATTCTGCTCCACAATTTTGTTCTGTTTTTTGAGCCATCTATGTAGAAGACATCACTGTATCCTGTCACGAATTCTTTTGCGTCGTTCCTGTTTTCTCTTCGTTTTAAAATAACTTCATATCTTCCGCCAAACAGATACATCTGGGGCTCCGAGAATCAGACGCCATTACCAAAACTGGATTCAGTTCTCTCTAACTCTTCCAATGCTTTGTGTCTCCATGTCCATTGTTTCCCCATATATCTAATTGAATTCATCTATGAGCTACTCTAATTGCAGTGCTCGGAATAAACAAATCCATGGGCGGCAAATTGAAGAATACTTTTAGAGCTGCCCCGGATGTAGTGCTGGTGGCACCGGTTATACCCAAATACACAGTTCTTTGCAGTGTGGCTAGTTTACTAGTTTAACCAAGAATTGATCTGCCATATCGCTTCATTTGCGTAAATTTCGGTCTCCTATAGGCGCTTTGCTACTATTGCAATCCCGATATTATCCGCAAAGCCAACGGTTGTTACGCTGTTGGGTAGGTGTATTGTTAGCACTCCATCATATATAATTAGCCATAGCAAGAAACCTAGGATAGAACCTGTGGCACACAGGTGTCGGGAATATTTTCAATCCATTCAAGTTGCAATATAGTTTTCTGCCCAGGATCCTGCCTGGTGACAAGTACCTTGGCGATTTTTTTTTCCATTCTGCGCAATTGAACGCACCCGTCGTTCCAGACTAGTCCCCATATTAATTACGTTGGCGGTTGTTCTTGCCTTACCAAATGCAATTGGGAGCAATCTATTATATTACACTCGTTCGAATAGTTTGCAATGGTATTGACCAGACATGTCAGTCTATATGAAGAAGGGCCACCCAATGGTTTACCTGACTTCGAAATGAGTATGAGAATTCTCTTTCTCTAAGGCATGGCCTAAAAACTTGGGCAAATATACTTGGTGCAGTTCTGACTCGCACTTTCAAGGCGATATTTGGGATTCTATCCAGCCCTGGGCTCTTACTTTCAATGAGTTTCTTTACAGCCTCCTCGTATCTGCTGGAAAGAGAATGTTCACTATATTCTGCTGTCATTAAGTTTATCAGGTTTAAGTTATCAGTGGGGGGCGCTTGCCTTTTAGTGACATCACTGACAATATGCGCTACCCCCTGGATCTCAATCAGTTCCGGCACACATCTGCTTGTAATCCTCAGTTTTGCTCTTTATGAAAGCTATTTGCAATTTTTTCCTGGCATTTTTATATTGAATGTGTAGCTTCTTGAACTGAAGCCAGTTTCCTCTGCCCTAGGATAACAAAGTGTCTTCGAGAAGTACATCCAACATTTCCGCATCAAATTTGTTGGTTACCCAGCTCATCGTTGTTCTGTTTGTAGGCTGCATATTATTGTTTTGAGAGGTTTGGTAGATAAAAGTCTGATAATGCAGGTCCACGAGAAGTGCATCACTGACAAAGGTGAGGTCCTCCGAATTACGATTCTAATTCTACCCTCCGTAAAGTGTTGATTCGACATCGCTTTTAAACATGCTCTGGAAGACGAGGTCTTGGGCCAATTGGCAGTAATTCAGATTTAGTTGCATAAAGACACAAAATAGGCACTGAGGCTTTCAATTGCAGTCCTTTGCAAAAGGACCTGGCTCTCCACAATTGTGACACAACCGTTTATACCCTGAACTCTATTCACATATCTGACAGACCACTCTTCCAATACGTATTTTACTTCCCGCAATCGCCTTTTTCGCTGCTTCCATAGAAAGACTTATCGACGCTCTATCTATCTATGTGTCACTGTACGCCTAAGTCGTGATTGATTTCCGCCTTCATTAGATCTCCACGGTTCCGCAGATTTCGAGCTTCGTAGTGACTTCATCCTGGTCCTTGTATGCGATTACCATCGAGTCCCTACTCATTTCGCCCGCCGCAACTTCACCTAGTGGCACTTCGATTTTCTTCGTTAGGTCTTCCCTCCCATTTTTACCTGCTTTACGTTCCAGCAAGAGGTCGACTTTCTCTGTACGTGTCATTTGCACTCAGATTAGTTAGTGTCGCTAGTACAATGCCCACCGGAATTCTTGGCTTCCTCCAGGTTTACAGTAAGTTAACTCCAAAAAGTTAAATTATAATAGTTTCTAGAAATCTATCCACTTTAAGTGTGGATCGAACTCGGGTTTTCCTCAGCAACGATTAATTTCAAATTATCATAAAATATAATCGTTAACGAATGTGTAAAAATATTCATTTGGGAATTGAGTTCGAATTACAGGGTTCTCAGCAAATCTTGCTGTTAATACGCTACGCACACCACTGAGAATCCGCGCTCTATGCAAGATAGTCGAAGGGATAATCCCACCTTCTACTCGCGTTCAAGATAAGCAGCCTGAATGTGCAATTCAGCATTTAGCAAGAGAGCTGATTAAAGGGGAAGAGCTAAACCTCTACCTGCTTATATTTCGCTCCGGCATAAAATCCAATTGGAAGCTTATATGTTCCACCGTGTTGGTTCAGTTAAAATTTAATTTTTTTTATTAATAGAAAAAGACAATAAAAAGAAAAGTTGTTCATACGTCTTCGGATCAGGGTCCGCATGCCCGCGAGCAAGCTGAGGTCAACATTATAATTCCTTTTTCGATGTCAGTTATTAAACGTTACCAGCTCACACCCATCGATATATCCGATAAATGGCAATCGAAATGACTAGTTCAGCGAAGATAGAAACAAAGGAAATATAAAACTTAAGTTTAAGTTTCGCCTAAGAAACGCCGCCGAAATTTAGTGAGAAGATGTGGTTTGTAAATTACTTTACATACAACGCGTGATATGGGGCTCTCTCCATACGTGCAAAAGGGGAATGTACATTTTTTCACACAATATGTGGGGTATGAAATGAAATCTGAGTGTAATTATGCGGTATTTCCAACGATTAATTATTTGAAATAATAAAAAACTTGTTATTTTTTTTCGACGGTGTAGATATTTATTTTAGCAAATACCGATATTTCAGGAACCACTTGTTCCCTTCATAAGTGCCAACAAGGACTTGATGGATAGTGGCGTCCACATCATCATCATCAACGGCAAAACAACCGGTATCCGGTCTAGGCCTACCTTAATAAGGAACTCCAGACATCCCGGTTTTGCGCCGAGGTCCACCAATTCGATATCCCTAAAAGCTGTCTGGCGTCCTGACCTACGCCATCATTCCATCTTAGGCAGGGTCTGCCTCGTCTTCTTTTTCTACCCTACATATTGCCCTTATAGACTTTCTGGGCTGGATCATCCTAATCCATACGGATTAAGTGGCCCGCCCACCGTAACCGATTGAGCCTGATTTTATACACAACCGGACGGTCATGGTATCGCTCGTAGATTTCGTCGTTATGTAGGCTACGGAATCATCTATCCTCAAGTAGGGGGCCAAAAATTCTTCAGAGGATTCTTCTCTCGAACGCGGCCAAGAGTTCGCAATTCTGTTTGCTAAGAACCCAAGTCTCCAAGAAATACATGTGGACTGGCAAGATGATTGTCTTGTATAAGACATTTCGAGCGGAACAGTTTTTGTAAGCTGAAATAGGCTTTGTTGGCTGACAACAACCGTGCGCGGGGGGATTCATCATCGTAGCTGTTATCAGTTGTGATTTTCGACCCTAGATAGCAGAAATTATCAACGGTCTCAAAGTTGTATTCTCCTATCTTTATTCTTCCCGCTTGACCAGTGCGGTTTGATGTTGTTGGTTGATTCGTCTTCGGTGCTGACGTTGCCACCATATATTTTGTCTTGCCTTCATTGATGTGCCGCCTGCTCGATCTGGATGAAGGCAGTTTGTACGTCTCGGGTGGTTCTTCCCATGATGTCGATATCGTCAGCATAGGCCAGTAGTTGGGTGGAGTTGAAGAGGATCGTACCTCTTGCATTTGCCTCAGCATCACGGATCACTTTCTCGAGAGCCAGGTTAAAGAGGACGCATGATAGCGCATCCCCTTGTCGTAGACCGTTGTTGATGTCGAATGGTCTTGAGAGTGATCCTGCTGCTTTTATCTGGCCTCGCACATTGGTCAGGGTCAGCCTAGCCAGTCTTATTAATTTCGTCGGGATACCGAATTCTCTCATGGCCGTGTACAGTTTTACCCTGGCTATGCTATCATAGGCGGCTTTAAAGTCGATGAACAGATGGTGCAACTGTTGTTCATGTTCCAACAGTTTTTCCATCGCTTGCCGCAGAGAGAAAATATGACCTGTTGCTGATTTGCCTGGAGCGAAGTCTCTTTGGCATGGGCCAATGATGTTGTGGACGTGTGGGGCTATCCGGCCTAGCAAGATAGCGGAGAATATCTTATAGATGGTACTCAGCAACGTGATACCTCTATAATTGCTGCACTGTGAGATATCCCCCTTTTTATGTATGAGACAGATAATGCCTCGTTGCCAATCGTCAGGCATTGATTCGCGGTCTCATACTTTGAGCATCAGTTGATGAACCACTTGGTGTAACTGGTCGCCTCCATATTTAACCAATTCGGCTGTAATTCCATCTGCTCCTGGCGATTTATGATTTTTTAGCCGATGAATTGCACGGACTGTTTCTCCTAAACTTGGTGGTGCCAATATTTGTCCGGTGTCTTCAGTTGGCGGGACCTCCAACTCGCCGATGTTCTGGTTGTTCAGTAGTTCATCAAAGTACTCAACCCATCGCTCCAATATGCCCATTCTGTCGGAAATCAGATTTCCTTCTTTGTCTCGGCAGGATGAGCATCGTGGTGTAAAGGGCTTCATCCTGCTGACTTGTTGGTGAAACTTCCGCTTTCTGTGCCTGGTGCGGTTTCTCCCAGTACTTTTCGAGTTCACAGACATGTTGGTTATCCCAGGCTTCCTTTTTCCGCCAGTGAAGTCGTTTCTCCGCTCGACGGAGTTCGTGATAAGTCTCTGCGCGTGCCCGCGTTCTTTGAAAATTCAACATTACTCGGTATGCGGCATTCTTCCGTTCCGTTGCTAGCTTACATTCATCACCAAACTAGCCGTTCCGACTCTTTTCAGTGGCTGAGGCCAAGTATGTTTGTGGCCGTATCCATGAAAACGTTCTTCAGGTGGTTGTGAAGATCATTTGTTGATGCTTCATCTCCAGGTCCTCTGTTGACTGCGGGTATTGCGGCATCCATTTCCCTCTTATACGTGGCCTGGACGGCTGTGTTGTGGATGGCTTCAGTGTTAACTCTCACCTGATTGTCAGAGGGGATTCTGAGTGATATTGTTATTCGAGCTCGAAGTACCATGCCAACGAGATAGTGATCCGAGTATATATTGGCCCCCTATATATTCTGACATTCATCAAGGCTGAAAGGTGACGGCGTTCAATCAACACGTGGTCAATTTGGTTGAAAGTGGTCCCGTCTGGAGAGGCCCACGTATGTTTGTGGACCGCTTTTCGTGCAAACCAGGTACTTCCAACAACTATTTCTTCTGACCCTGCTAATTGAATAATCCGCAGTCCGTTATCATTTGTATTTTCGTGTAAGCTATGGGAGCCAACGTATCGCTTGAATACGGGCTCCTTCCCTACTTGGCTGTTGAAATCCCCAACTATGATTTTGATATCATATCTGGGACAGGCTTCGAGGGTTCATTCTACTGCCTCGTAGAAGGTATCCTTCTCCGACTGTGCAGTCTCCTCTGTAAGGGCGTGAAAGTTTATGGGGCTTATGTTTCTAAACTTGCTTCGCAAACGCAGAGTGCATAGCCGTTCGCTTATGTTTTCAAAACCGATAATAGCAGATTTCATTTTTGGCTGACTAAGAAACCTACTCTGAGCACATGGTTTACTGGATGGCCACTATAATATATGGTGTATTGGCTCTTCTCCAGGAAACCGGTCCCTGTCCAACGCATCTCCTGTAACGCTGTGACATCAGCCTTGCATTGGGACAGGGTATCGGCTAGCTGCTTATCAGTTTCATCTCTGTACAGGGAGCGCACGTTCCATGAGAAAATGCGCAAATTGTTATTCCGTTGTCGTTGCCAGGTTCCTCGTTATATAATCCGTCCAGTCCGAGGCTCCTGTTGTGGCTTCATAACAAGTTGTTTTCCGTATAGGGTTGTCAGTCCTACCTAACCCCCAACCTGGAGGACCAGTTGGTACAATGTGTCCCGTTTTTAGGCGCGGAAGACTCGCCTTCATCCTTCTCCGTCTGCAGCTTTGCGTTAACAAAGAGATCCCAGCGGCCACGTCGTGCAGGTGGAGATGGGGGTTGGTAGTAGAGGTGTTGGTTCAGTAGGTATTTTCCAGGTTTTATGCTCCATCGTGAGTACCAATCCACGTTTCGCCCTGGGACCTAACTACCCTTTGACCACGATAGGCTGAACTTTAAACAAACAGATTCGAAGAAATTTCAAGAGCGATTTATTCGGGGATCGAGAGAAATGCCCACCTTTTGATGGGGAAAATGCGCCAGGTGACAACGCGGAAATACTTCAGTATCTTTTCAAGCTGGAGAACTTGACGCTGGACAATTGAATAAGTCGTCCCTAAGATTAAACCTTGCAATAATATGGAAGCATATGAAACTACAGCCATTAAACGGCTGAAAAAAGTGAAAAGCCTTCTGCTCACTCGCGTCAACAAACTCTATCGGAGATATGGGGACTATCATCATGCCATATTGGTTGAGTGCAAATTGCAAATCACTTCAAAAGATCGCGCGGGATCTTATGCGTCAACATTACGTAAATGAAGTGAACTCCCAATGGCAGAAGAAGTTAAAGGGTATTTCGCCAAGCGATTCAGATTCCATGTTTACAAAGATAAATATATTATTCCGGAAGAAGTCACGAGTAACTGTGTCCGGAATTAAAGTCGGTGATAGCGAGATTCAATACCTTATTGACTCAAGTATAGACACCAATAGTGTAACTGCTGATGCGCAATTCAATTACATCGTGATGGATGATGCTCTGAAACTCGAACTTATAGGGGGGCACTTTGAATCGGTGTATCGGCCCAGAACGCACTTGGAGCCAACGCGACTTTCGGAAATTGTAGAACGAGATGTCCACAATTTTGAATATAGCCTGAACACAGTTCTCCAGTTTAGCTCTGCGTTGCAGGAAGATATCATACCGAGTGATAATTTGCTTGATTACTCATTTGTGGAGTTAACTTCCATATTTAGAATGGTAAACAATAGGAGATCGCCCGGTATGGCACTCCTAACGTGGTCCTCAGGCATTTACCAGACATTGCCCTTCGTAATTATTGCATTTTGTTCAATAATTTATTGAACAATTCCTTCTTTCCAGGACAATGGAAGAAAGCCCGAGTATTCCCTATTTTAAAGAGAGGTAAGGATTCATCCAGTCCTGAGAGCCCAATCAGTTTGCTGCCTAATATCAGCAAAGTGTTTGAGGTTTTGGTATTGAAAGCCTTGAACGGGCATATCAGGAAGAAGGAATTATTGTCGAATGCGCCATTCGGATTTCGATCTGGAAATTCGACAATACATGCGATAACGAAGGTAACGTCTGATATTTGCTGGCGGATTAACAATGGTGAGTGTGTAGGCACTTGCCTTATAGACATGGAGAAGGCCCTTCATACCGTCTGGTTGGATGGATTGATTTTCAGGCTCCTGAAGAATGAGTTTCCCAGCCACCTCGTAGCGATGATGTGTAGTATGCTCTATGGCAAGTGGTTTGTCATTACGGACGGAAATCTCACTACTAGTAGAGAATTTCATGTTCTAAATGGACTGCAGCAAAGGATAGTGACTGCGCCTACACTTTTCGCAGTATTTGCCGGCGAATTACTCAACTCTTTCGAGTTTAATAAATCTCCTAAAAGGTTGTTGGTTGCTTTTGCTGACAATCTGGTAGCCTACACGGCACACAAGAAGTTAAGTGAGGTGCAAGTTGAACTTCAAAAGATGTTCTTCACGAACAGTTAGCGGATGAAAATCAATGCGCAAAAGTGTGAAACGATTCTGTTCTTACACTTGAAAAGGAATTGCAGAGATTTCCAAGTTGTCGCGAACGATGATAGCTCTGTGCGCATTCCTCATGCGAAGTGCGTCTTGACGAGCGTCTCCAATTTAACGAACAGGTTAAAGTCGCGCTAGAAAGCGCTCGCAAGGCATTCATGTCTCTTCGAAGACTCTTTCATGTTCCACATCTTTGTGGGAAGGTTAAGATTATTTGCTATCTTACTTTGGTTAGGCCGGTGCTCACCTACGGGTGTCCTCTCTGGTTAAATTTGAGTGCTAGCCAAATGGAGAAAATAAGGATTTTTGAAAGGAAATGTCTCGTGCTTGCACTGGGCTTAATAGGACTGCTTCGTCAAACTATGAGCACTATGTAACTTATGAAGTGATGTATGGAGCTGTTGCTGTGCCGAAAATCGACACAGTTATCATCAGATTGATTCGGAATCATATAGTGCGATCTATTTCCCGCGGCGAGAACCCTTGGGTTTCGCAGCCGTTCTACCCAAATTATGGGTGTTTCGAGAAAATTCTCACGGTAGGCTTCATTCCTCCCCAAGCGTTCGTGTATCTTGACAGGAATGTTTGTTCCATTTTTTCTTGTCAGATTATATCCGCGATCGATATGGGACCGATATGCACCGATCGTGGAAAACCTGCGAGAGAGGCGTATTCGATGGTATGGTCACGTAATTCACGCTAACGAGAATTCAGTTGCCAATATTGGTCTGAACGTCGAAGTCGATGGTAAGCGACCAAAAGGCAAGCCGAAACAACGGTGGCTTGATTACATCCAGATTGAGCATTTGATAAAATAAAATGACGAAACCGATCACTATGAGCCGACCCCGCTTGTGAACGGAACAAAGGCTAAAGTAAAAGAAGAATATGTGGGGAGCGACGAGTGCATGAGAGTTCCGTGTGAGTTAAAAATTCTATTGCCTCCTATTTTTTTAGAAAGTGATTTTAGTAAATCATTTGATGGAAAGCACTGTATTGATAATAGTCAACCTCATATGCTTCACACTCGAAGTTTAATATTATTAGTAAATGTGAAGAACTTAACCTACAAGAGATACCAAAAAGAGCTGGGGAGAAATAGATTCTTCATAAATGGAATTTTAATATTTCACTTGAATGTCAATTATTCTCGTTAATTATGACGTCAGCAGCTTATTTGTATGTCTTAGGATCCAGTAAATTCCCACGAGATTGCAGTTTGAACTGCTATAACTTTGGCGTTAATGGGCAGATTTCCCTGAAATTTGGCATGTGTATGCTAAATATGGTCTTCTATGCTGGTGGTCCTAAGGTGAATTTAAATTAAATTAAATTAAGTAAATTTCAAAAGTTGGTAATGTATTAGTATAGTAAGCTTATTTGAGCAGATATCAGAATGGGACATATTTTGAGGCCTAGATTTCATCTATGCGCATCACACTTCGGATTTTTGAGTTGGGTCATTTCCGAAAATAAGTTCTGTTTCACTTTAAGTGAACACATTTTGATTCCTTACTGGTGCACTTCACAATCCACGCCAAAACTAATATTAATTTCGGAAAGTACTAACCGAGGCCTTTCATTTGATACCCTGCACGATTATATCCGGTGAAAAAATGTTAAATCCCCCCTTTAAATTCCACCTACATTTATGTCACTCGCTGTATGCGTGGGATTTCATAGTTCCCATTTATCTACCAAATTTCGTTCCGATCAGTTTCGCCATTTTGGGAGAAAAGTGCGTGTGACAGACAAACAGACAGACAGTGGATCGATTTTAAAAGGGAGACAGATGGATGGACAGACATTGAATCGATTTTAAGAAGCTTTTGTTTCAATATTTTATTAAGACGAATTCAGGAAGGGTTATGGGAACTGCCAATTGAGCTTATGGAAATTACAAAAATGCTTTGCAGTAGGAAGAAGGGAAGGTTATAAGCAATTAAATTAAATTGTCCATGCCAGTTCATGACAAAATTAAGTAAAGGCGACATTTTTTGAATAAATTATTAGCTGGGTTTGATTTGAGTCTAATCTTTTCTTGTGTAATAACAAAACGATTTCTATCTATGAGTGATATTTGGTAGTGGCATATATGCATGTATTTGTATAAGTGACTATGCAAGCAAAAGGCTGGGATGACTTTCGAATACGAACCGGTCCGGCACTGGTAACTGTAGATATTTCGAACTATTGAACTACTATCGGTTGCCGAATTACAGCCTTCATAGTATCTACTGATTACTCACGACGAGGTTTCGATACCTTTTTAAGGTTTTGTGTTTTGTGTCTGTCCGTCACACGCATTTTTCTCGGAGACGGTTATAGCGATTGAGACCAAATTTGGTAGAAAGGTGGGAACTGCGAACGCTCACGCATACAGTGAATTACATCCTTTTACGTCGAATTTAAGGGGAGGTCCCCATACATGCAAAAGGGGGGTGCAAAATTTTTTTTCATCAAATATAGTCACGTGGGGCATCAAATTAAAGGTCTCGATTAGTACTTTACAAAGCCGATCTTAGTTTTGATATTCTTTGGAAGGGTGGGGAGCGCGGGGGGTTGAAAATGATCACTTCTTTAAGGGGGCCATTCTCAGAAACTACCAAACCGAAAAATCTGAAAAAAATCAGGAGGCTGCCACTATATGGTGCCTGGGCTCCGAAATACCTTCCATGCCGATATCTGTTTAAATAAAGTTAATAATAGTATATTACTACAATTTTTTGTAATTGGCTAGAAACCCACCTTAAGTTCATCCTAGGATCATGAAGTTTTGCAGTGATATAGGCTATAATATAGAACATAATCTTACCAAGTTTGGTGGAAATCGCACTATTACTAACAAAGTTATAATACCTCAAATTTGTTGCTTCTTTGAAAATTGAAGACTATGAATGTCAGTATCACCCGAAAGTGGATACTCTCACATAATATATGGATATATTACGTCCAGCTTCCGGTTTCCCGACTTGTTTAATAAATTATTGATATCCTTCATAGATACTGAACATATTTAATGGCTAACAAAACCTTTATACCATATTACTTGTTTTCATTTATGACAGGCAGTAGACGACCGTCAATTCTTCCTGTTCCCGATATGTTCACATCGTCGTCATTTAGTATATCGGGCAACGATGATGGGGATGAAGGTGACGAAAGTGAGGACGAGTTGGACGACGATGTTCCTTGGAGATCGCCATCCGAGAAAATAGCGTAAGTATCTAAGCCAGCCGTTCGATGTAGTGTACGTAGACCCGGTGATTATCATTGCGTATAGTCATAATATGCCATCATAAATGCGACCAAATATTATTATCAAGGAAGAAACAGTATCACATGTTTCGTGTGTAGTGTACTGCAACTACAGTAGCAGAAACGTTGTCATCGTAAACAGTTCCATTTGTTCATATACAATCCGTAATCGTTCCCATTTAGAGAAGTACCCGGTCATTCTCGCACGCAACTGTCGTATTAGTGCTTTTATTGACAATATTTTTGATTATATCTTTCATACCACTCACAAGCTCAAGTTTGTTCACCCAGTTTTGTTGCTGCCATTATTATTTTGCGCCTGTAGTACATATATTGCTTTTACTTCCTGTTTACACTGTGCTTTCCTGTTTTCAGTTTATTCTGTCATAAAATCGTTAAATAACATATACAAAATAATAGAACATGAACCTCTATGTATGTACAAATAAAATGAATGCTTGGTAGTTCCTACTTACTTGGGGTGGCTTCGGGTGGCTTATTTCAATGAAATGCTTCACTGCATATTCGATGTGATTGAGACATTCCATCCAGTGAATGTGATTAGCTTCTGTTTGCCCCTTATTAGCGAGCTCACCAGATAGCCACTTTCACCCTACAGCAAATCAATCAAGTAGCGTGAATACGGAGTGATGGAAGGTGCAGAGCCAATAAAAATTGATTGCACTAAAAATTGCTCGTATAAAAAGGGACTATTTGGATTCGAACTAATAATTGTTGATAAAGGAGTGAAGTCGTTAGGAGTAGATTATTAGATATATAGATATTAGAAGCAAAGCTCGCCCATATTGATCAACTGACTTCGAAAGGTCCTTCTGCTTAATTTCAGCAGATAAATCTTTTGAGCACGGAAGGAAAGGTGGATTTATTTCATTGCCCTTTCCTTAAGACATTTCGTGACAGCTAAGCTTTCCCATTATGGGCAATCTTCAATCTCGATTTCACTAGTGGAACTATAGCTACTAGCTAGCTATGGCGGACCAATCGTTACCACAGCCTTAATTGGAAGGTAAGAAGAAGAAGGTAGGAAGAGAAAGCACAATTCCATTTTGTTCGAACATATGAATTATTGACAATTTATGATATATGACCTTGACGGGGAAAATGCACAGTCTCGCACTCTTGCTTAACGAATGTTGAGTTCGTAAACGATTTTGCATAGGGTTATTTACCGGGTTTCTTCAAAAAGGTTTCGAGCTCGTTTTTGGCCTCGGTTAGTAGCTCCCGTTCTCTACTTTCTCTCTTCACCTAGATAATTCCCTGCTCGACTTATACTCTGGAAGGGGTCTTTTCTAACAGTACAGACACTCCGCTCATCCACTCACCTCTCATAATGGACATCCATCCATTCCAATTTGAGCGCAATGCTGACCACATTGCCTCCTACAGTGTTCTGTAGTGTACCGTTACGGTCTTGAATGAAGTGCTCTAACACACTTCAAGGCCCTGATCCAATATGGATTGTTGCGCCAACGATTATTATTATTATTATCCATTCCAATTTAAAACTAGACTGGTCTATATTTGATTTATTTTTCATTAAAATAAAAGGAATTATTTTTCATTAAACTCAAAGGAATTCTGAGTCAAACTTAAATCACTAAAAATGAGTTAAATATTTTGTGAAGCTTATTGTCCTTGAGCATTTTCCCTAATCTCTTTTTCCTGAAAAGACACTTCTCCTAAAATCAAAAGCAGATTAGAATTTTCTATATATTTTTGAATAAAAGCCAAGTTTGCCAAAAATTAAATTAAAAAGCTCCCCTTTCCTTTTCTCACCATATTTCTCTGGGTCGACCCACCCATCGGCCATCACACTGATGTTGGTGTTGAGATTGCATTTCTAGATTCTGGACGCAAGCGGAAGAAGTGCTGTTAACGTATTGAGTTTCATCAAGTTTGGTGCCACCTTCAGGGGAAACGACGCTGCCAAGAGATATGAATTAATGCCTTCGATGTTCTGCAAGTTAAGGGGCTAACCCCACTTGTGAATTTGAAAGAAAAATCGATTTTTTGTTAAAGCATTTTTTTAAGTATAACTATCTGCGAATACGCTCTTAAAATTTCAAGTCGGCCCAAATAAAATTGACTTAGATACATTCGTTTCAAAAGAAAAATCTGTACCGTAGACGACCTGAAGTTGAAATTTTTTTCAGATAAAAAATGATAATTTTCGAAACATTAAATTTTACTGTCCACCATTTTGTGAACAACCCATATTTTTTTTTTCTGGATCAAACACTACTTGTTAGCGTTATTTAACTAAATCCATCGATTTTTTGTTTGGTTCAGATGATCCAGTTAAATATATACTTTTGCCGACGATTTGTCACTGTAAAATATTTTTTAGTAAAAAATTACTGAAAGTTGTTCAATGTATGCACTTTAAAATCATCATCAACGCCGCAACAACCGGTATCCGGTCTAGGCCTACCACAATAAGCAACTCCAGACTCCCGGTTTTGCGCCGAGGTCCACCAATTGGATATCCCTAAAAGCTATCTGGCGTCCTGACCTACGCCATTGCTCCATCTTAGGGGAGGGTCTGCCTCGTCTTCTTTTTCTACCATAGATATTGCCCCTATGGACTTTCCGGGTGGGATCATTCTCATCCATACGGATTAAGTATCCCGCCCACCGTAACCTATTGAGCCGGATTTTATCCACAACCGGACAGTCATGGTATCGCTCATAGATTTCGTCATTGTGTAGGCTACAGAATCGTCCATCCTCATTTAGGGGCCAAAAATTCTTCGGAGGATTCTTCTCTCAAACGCGGCCAAGAGTTCGCAATTCTTCTTGCTAAGTACCTAAGTCTCCGAGGAATACATAAAGACTGGCAAGATCATTGTCTTGTACAATAAGAGCTTTGACCCTATGGTGAGACGCTTCGAGCGGAACAGTTTTCGTAAGCTGAAATCGGTTCTGTTGGCTACCAACTACCGTGCGCGGATTTCATCATCGTAGCTGTTATCGGTTGTGATTTTCGACCCTAGATAGGAGAAATTATCAACGGTCTCAAAGTTGTATTCACCTATCTTTATTCTTCCCGTTTGACCAGTGCGGTTTAATGTTGTCGGTCGGTTGGTTTTCGGTGCTGACGTTGCCACCATATATTTTGTCTTGCCTTCATTAATGTGCAGCCAATGATTTCGCGGCGCCGGCTCGATCTGGATGAAGGCAGTTTGTGCGTCTCGAGTCGTTCTTCGCATGATGTCGATATCGTCAGCATGAACTAGTAGTTGGGTGGAATTAATTCGATCTTATTTTTTTAGGTATTTCTTATATTATAATGTATTATAAAAAAAGTTATTTCTTTTGAAATTTGTGTGTGTCAAGTCCAAGTAAACAAAAGGTTTGAGTCTTTTCCTTCGTTCCTTCATTCGAAAACGCTCGTCGTAATCGTCGTCGATCCATTGGCCATCAAAAACGCTTCTCTCCCAATTATTCCGGTATCAGTGCAACTCCATATCGGTCGCATATTTCCCTATTTGGAATGTGATCATGCCGTGTTGCGTCACTGGTTCAATACATCGTCTTTGTCTTAATTAGTGGAAGACGATGTTCATTGTCTTTGATAGTCAGCCAAATTTTGGATTCGGGGTGCTCGTAGATACATATACGTAGATACACAGTCATAAAGAACGCCACTTCGTCCAAGTTGAACATGTGGGTGAAGCAATTCGGTAATGCAATTTGTTACTGATCGATGATCCTTCATAAGTAATCACGCAGCGTGTATTGTGAATGTTTTTGAGTTCACGCTCGAAACTCATTTTGACTTGGCTTAGGCAACGCTGACGTTGGTGGAATACCCTCAGGACTGCGCAGTGAGAAGCGGAAGATTTTAACAAGGGGATAACCACCGAAACGGACGGTGGTTTGAACATTCTGCTGGACTACCTTTTTTTCCCATATTTGAACGGCCTCGCTTTTTTCACACAGATGGTGTTCTACCGCAATAACCCAAGTTAACAACAATGTTAAGTCCTAGTTCTTGGGTTTCCAGAGTCCACCTGCGATATCTTTAAGTCTCGCTTTCTCCAATTTCATTCATTTGAGTGTTTCCTAGACTTTCGTGGCACTGGCAGGTGGAACTGGAAATCGGAAAAATCGGTATGATTTCATGCATACATCTGCAAATATTTAGAAAAAAAAACAGAAAAACGATAACTTAGAAAAAAATTTGTCCCAGTCCTTGCCTCCGAGAAATATTATAATATCGCCTGATATAACAAAGATGTGTTCAGAAAACACCCACGTCAAATTAATATCGTAAACAGATTTTCTCTGTACTTATCGCATTCAGATTCATTGGATTGATCAGTATCCTAGGCTACGGTATTATTACCGGTCTGCCAGTTTCCAAGGCATACTCCAGCGGGTTGATAATGAGATAGAATACTGTTGATGGTCAATGAAGAACAGGTGGTATGCCGGTTTTTTTTTATTTAAAACAGCATACGTGTTACGAATTTTAATGAGGTTGCCTACAAGCACTGAGCCATTTAATTATGAAATATGATTAATCGCCTAATCCACACTGCTTTTCATGGAGTGTGGATCCATGCCAGCCACTGGGTGAAAATCTGATCCACTAAGCCATAAGTTACGTTCGCGATCTGCAATGGTTCTCACTGTATGTGTTTGAGGTGGGGGAGAGGGAAAGTGTTCAGACCTTAGTGATCCATTGTCTAACGGAATATCCCGGATTCGTTTATATATGGCAGGATTTACGTTAGTGGTTATGATGCTACCCGCCAAAAATCTGATGACTAATGGGTCCATAGACGGGGCACTCACATAAAAAGTGTTCCGTGGATTCCGTTCCTTTGTTACAGGATGGACACAATACTTTCGCAAGTCTTCCTGCTTTTCGACAGGATAAATTTGGAGATATGTTTGTTTGGTTCTGACAGGAAGAGTTTGATCTGTCTAGCAACAATAAGGCTTCCTCACCTGGCATTATGGGAAGCTTGTTCCCAGTTTTTGACAGCAGCAGCAGCCAATGCTACTGACACCCCAATTTCTGGTTCCGGTCCGGATATGGGAAAAGGTGAAGCCTTTTTTACTAAGGCATCCGAGATTGCATTTTCCTCTACACCACAATGACCAGGTACCCAGAGTAATTCCACTGTACTGAATCTAGAAACAGAGTTCAATCGGTTTGTACATTTCTGAACGATGTTTGAAGTGATCAAAGTGCTACTCAACGCTCTGACTATCGCTACAGATTGCGATGCGTCTGACCTTCAACCGCTGCAAACTGAGGAATGTATTCAGAGGTGCGCCGAATGTGGTTCTCATGGCACCGGTGATACCCAGACACACAGTTCTTTGCAGTGTGACTAGTTTACAGCGAAAATTCTTTTGCATCGCCTGAACCAACCACACTACGGATGCATAAGCAAATGTCGGCCTAATGATAGGAACACATATCCACATTACTACCGGAGGCCTAAGTCCCCATGTCGAGGCAAAGGTCCGTCTATACAGCCCATAAGCTGTGAGAGCTCGTTTTATCTTTATCTCTACATGTTTGTTTCAAAGAAGCTTGCTGTCTAGCATTACTCCCAGATATTCCACTTCTTCGGAGAGCTGAAGGGTTGTTCCCCCTATCTCTGAAAGCAAAGTCCATTCAGTTTCCTCCTTTTTGTAAATACCATTGTCCCTTTATTTGGATTTACTGAAAGCCCATGTCTGAGACACCAACTGTCAATCAAATCAACGGCGCATTGTGTATTTTTACACACCATTCCGACATCTCGACCAACAGCCAGCACAGCAACGTCATCCGTATAAGCTTGAACGTGTATTGGCAGATTTTGACATTCGCATAGTGAGTTGATCAGCATACTTCATAGAAGTTGCGGTAGCACATCTCCTTGAGGACAGCCTTTCGTCGCTTTCATTAGGTAGCGATCAACACCCATTTCAGCACACAGCAATATCTGGGTTAGCATAGCGTAGATTCACTTTATTAGAATTTCATCTACACCATGCTCTCGGGCGGCATCACAGATCTTTTAGAAAAGGCGGGCAGTTAACAACCCATTCAGTGCCCACGAACACCTCGTTCGCATACACGCCCTTCAGAGTTGCATTCTCTATCTTTGAAACCAAAGAATGAAGAGCAGACTCACAGGATTTTCCAACATGCTTACGCATGTTGGCTTTCACTTAATGGGTGCGACCTTAGCGCCTTCTCGCGAATGTGATGCTCAAAAAAATAATGTTAAGCTGATTTGCATCAAGTTCTTTCTCTCTTTCTCAGATTTTGGTATCTTCTGCCAAGAGGAAGGCACGTAGCCCAGAGCAAGACATCCTCGAAAAATATTTCTTAAAAGTTGCTCTAATTGCTCTATACATTCCTTTAGCATCGCTAGGTAGATGCTATACATGCCAGATGCTTTGTTATTGTTGGTGTTCAGATGATAGTATAGCAGCTCTCCCCTTTTCATTGGTATCAACCGCTCTCGCAGTGTCGCAATTCACCATACAATACCTTTGTGTTGAAGGGTTTGCAAAAACCGCCAATTCACTTCTTCCCACTTCTGTGACCGGGTGGTGTACATACAAGAGAGTCTGTATAGACACAACTCTGGAGTTCGTATAAGTACCATCCGGTTTTCTAAGAAAGTGCAACTTTGCCGACTCATTCTATTAAGGACTCTGCCCAGCCTGGAAGTCTCCTTTTCACCTTTTAGTTCCTCACGATATGCTCTGAAAGAGTTTCGTTTCGAACGTTTTAGGAGCCTCTTATATTCACGCTATGAGTTCCGGAAGTTTAGCCAGTCTTCATTCTTATTGCTTTTGCAAGCACGATTTAAAATTCGCGTGGTTGATTTCCTGAATTTCTCCTGTTCTTGGCTCCACCATGGAACCATTTTACCACGTTGACCTCGGGAAAAGGACAAGTCTCTTCAAAGAACTCTTCTTATTTCTTAATCGCCTAGGGAGCTGAACTTTGTTGCCAAGAAGTTCATTGAACTTCATCCAATCGAAAAAGAGGAAATATTGCATATTATTAAATTCACTTTCTTCACAGATTGTCCTGGGAAAAGGCGAATGATATTGGCAGATGTTGAAAGGCCGCGAACACTTCAGCATATCTGCTGGGGTTGCCAGTGCTGATTTGACTCCGCCTACAAATGTCCTAACTCAATGAGTTACGTCGACATTCCAGACGAGTTTCCCACGGTGGATCTTTTCGGTCACTCAAACCAATAAGGCGAAAATAAATCTTCTGATCGCGCAACCAGACAGCCGCAACTGCACCATAATATACAAGATATTGTGATTAGAGTAGCGACATATCCGCATACAGTGGAAATGCAATCTTATCATTGATTTGAAATAGAATTCTTGTAGTTGCTGGATATGCACAGAGTCTGGGAGAATACCTAGTCTATGCAAAGGATCCCAACTAGCGGTTTCGACGCCGTGCTGTCCATTACGAGAGCCCGACCCAGTCGCCAAGTCGGACGTCTTCCGCCGGTTATCAATACCGGACCTGAACTTTCCCCTTCCTCTCATTAGATGAATTTGCATTTTATACCTAGCTACTAGGTGTGGTTACACCTTCCTCAGTGAGTAATCTGCAAAACTGCAAAGTTCCTGCATATTCCTCACCTATCCCCTGAGACGCTGCGGTGGCATACAGTCATTCAGACTGAAGCTATCCATCCCTATTCCTTTCACAACCGGACTTCGGACCGGCAACGGCGGAGTTTGAGATTATTATCATTTAAAGTGTGCAACATAATATCTTTAGTATTTTTTGACGGTGCGTGAGAGGTTATTTCTTTAACAAGGATGAATTTTTGGAAATTAAAATTATATTCAAATACAAACAATGGGAGGAAATGGTTACGAGTGTACATTATTTCCTAATATCTCCCTAAATTCCACTAACACTGACAATTTGCTTGCCTTTTTAAAACTTATTCTATTGGTTTTATTTTATAATCAAAATTCGTTTTACGCCCGTTTTTAAATGCTTTATTGACTTCTCTTGCTAAACATCATGCTATCTTTGCATTCCTTTTCCAACTAACATTTAAACGCTCAGCTCGGCGCTCGAATCAAACTTGCTTCATGCTTAATTCGATTTCTGTGTATCTACCGTATAAACTATAATTGAATTTAAGGAAAATTCGTGAAAACGAACAGATATCCTTTAACCTATATAACCTGTGTGTATTATCCCCGATCGATCGTAAATGTAGCGCCTTCAGTGGTAATTTTTCCCAATTACGTACCTATTCGCTTGTAATGAGCTCTTCAGATGAATCAAATCATTGTTGTAGTACGGCAAATGATAGTCAAAAACCTACAACAACTACACCGACATCGGTAACATCATCATCAAACCACTGTCCACCTCCTGCATGGCATGCAGACTGCTCCCGGTAAGTGTTCCCGAAATGAAATGAAACGTAAATCAAGCAACAAACAACTCATAGAGAACAGTATGTTTAATCAATTCAAAATTTCATTAAAAATGGTTATCGTTCAGTGCAGCAAATTAATTGGTTACGTTTTTTGGAAGAATTATTAATCAAGGGGATACTTCTATGCACTAAAAATTCAGTCTGAGACTCTATAAATGAATTGTTCGGAACCTACAGAAATGATCCCCATTATTATATATCACTCGGCTTCAGAAAAGATGTAGCCTATCAAATCATAAATTGGCTAATGATTGCGCGCTAAGATACCAGATACTTGCTTTGTTGGCAGGACTCACAATTTGAAAGCTAATTTATGAGTAAGGCATTCCGCGTTAGTCATATTCACCAAGTCCTCTACACTAGGACATTTGCTCTTGTAACTGCTTTTAAACCAAGTGATATATATGTATGTTGACGTCGTACTTGTGAATTGAAGTGAGCCTTCAATTTCCATCAAGCAACTCCCCAAAGCCCACAAAATTTATGAACATGAAATAAAACCTTCAGACTTGGGGTGTACCGCGACGTGCAAATGGAAATATCCCCTTGACAGTGAAAAGTTGTATTCATGAGCTTCGCCAGTTTATTAAATGGCTTAAATTGCATTTCAAAATTTATTGCGACAGTCAAGAAAGGACAATGCGCTTGATGATGCATAATACAAGTTGTAAATGAAATGGCTTTGTTTTCAATTCTTTTATATGTTGCAAGTTGAAAATAAAGTGCTTTGATGGTGAATGCCAGTTTTTCTGCTAAGAATCCTCGTCTCTGTATTGGTCACAATTGCGTTTTCCCTCAAGGGCAACCACATCATGTATCCTACCATGTACGAGTATGTAGAAAAAGGCAATGAATATATTTAACATTTCATTGGAAAACACAGCACAATATGTGTTGAAGTAAGTTTACCCATTAATAGTTTTTTTCTATGTTCCGTCGTGTGGGTCTTTTATGCATGTTTCATTTTAATTGATACCAGTCACGAACTTCAGTTCCCAGGCCCCTTTGCATTCGTTTCCTATCTTGACGTTCCTATGCACTGTTTCTTTGATTGTAACGTTACATGGTTTGATTAGTCGTTATATATTTGAGCAGGAAAATTATCAGACTTCTACATCAGAAAGCAAACTAGGAGAGATTCGAGAAAATGAACAAACAAAAAAATGTCTCCAACTTGAAATAACAAATGTTTATCTTAACAGAATCGTGAAAGGATTCCCACCTGTGTCGCCTTTCATTGGAGTCAGTCCAACGCTGTGTTACTTGCTCAAGGAGAAGAAGCCACTTTGCTGTTTACAACTTGCTCAGGTGAGAATTTTCAATGCTACATCTGAAAGATTTCGTGTTTATCGCGTTTTTATTATATTCAAATTTTTGCAAGAACAGGTAAGTAAGCGCAAGGTTTTCATACTTTTATTGGCTTTCTATAGCATTCACGACCATGTAATTGTGTCGTGTTCATTCTATCGTACTTGAAAAGTAAACCGTCGATTTTCTGAAACGTCTACTCTCGGGAAATGTGTCCGTTTAAAGTGAATTCATTAGAGAGTTTCAAGCAACCTTATGAAGAGGAGCGCAGTTTAACTAACACATGTCTATCTATCAATCTCCTATGTATCTAACACCCAACAGAATACATAAATATTCAATTTTTGCACTGTGATTCTGGCCTGTCTGGCTAAGTCATCAAAATCTGGCAAAGTCACACTTGTTTCCATTTCTTTGGACAACTGACGGGCACTCAACTAGGATTAATTATCATACGATGGCTCAACGTAGTTCCTGCCAAAGTATTCGCACACTTTTCTAGAGCACTCAAGTTTGGCGCAGCTATGAAGTGTCATTTTCTTTTTATTTAGGTGCGCAGAGAAGCACCTAGCACAACGGCCGCAATAATGATTATCAATCAATCATTTTACGATTATTTCAGTCAAATACTGCATACATACCGGTTTTGCACCCAATTCCACCAGTTGGATATCTCTAGCAACTACTTGGCGTTGTGGCCTGCGCCATCATTCCATTTCAGGTCCATTGAAGGTTCACATTGCCTTCTTTTTCTACAAGATCATTCTCTTGTACGGTAAGAACTTTATCCTTATGGCAAGACGTTTCGGATGAAAAAGTTTTTGTAAGCTAAAGTAGGCTCTGTTCTGTACTGATTTCATCATTACAACTGTTATCAGTTCACATTTTGGATTATCCTATCCTACCCTATCTTCATTGCTGATTATTATGCAACCAACAATCTGGATGTAGAAAGATGTGCATCTTTTTTACTATGCCAATAACGTCAGCATAGACAAGTACTTGAATGGATTTGATGAGGATAGTGCATTCATTCATTCATTTAAACGTTATGGATCACGTTTCCCAGTTCCTGGTTAAAAGAATGCTTGACTGAGCATCCCTCGAGAGTAATCCTGCTGCTTTATGTATTTAGTAAGGGAAAGGTTAATCAATCTTATCAGTTTTATCACGATAATGAATTCTTTGATAAGTACCTTAAATCTATTCCAACAATTTTTCCATGAACCAACGCAGAGGAAGAGCCTAATCTGTTATTAATAATAATAATAATCGTTGGCGCAACAATCCATATTGGATCAGGGCCTTGAAGTGTGTTAGAGCACTTCATTCAAGACCGTAACGGTACACCACAGTATACTGTAGAAGGCAATGTGGTCAGCATTGCGCTCGCCCGAGATTATTACCCTGATTTGACTCAGTGAGATTTGAACCGCGGCCTTCCGTGTGACAACCCAGTGCTCTAACCACTGAGCTATTCGGACACTGTTATTGATCTGCCTGAAATGAATCTTCCTTGGTATGCGCCTCTGATACTCTCAACTATTCGACTTATGAAAATAGTGGAGATTATCTTACATATTTTCTCAGCAAATGTGATTATGTACACGGAGATATAAATATCTTAAGAAGTCACGTTATCAAAGCTAGAGCGTATTTACACCCACAAAACCAACTCACGGTCTCCCTAGCTCTAGCTTCGCGGAACCACCATTTAGGTATTACTTCTCGGAGTAGATTTCCCTATAGAAACTCGTGCTTCTTGTCCTTTGAGTATTCCTCCTCCTTACTTCCATCAGCAGTTGCCGAAGAAATCAGAGTATAGTTCTCCTTCGACCTCAATATGTCCACAATTCCATTATCTGAACTCACGCTCCTATCCAGTGCGTGGTTCAGGTTCCTTCTCTCCATCATAAATCTGGGTTAGTGAAACCTCAAAATCTCTACATCCTCCGATATGCCACTCGATACAGGACAATTTGGCGAACCATACAGTGGTGCAGATACTGCCTGTAGCAACGACCGTATTCCGTGAGTAACTAGGTAATGTGAAAGTTGTTGAAGTTCCGTTAGTCCACACGCTAAAGTTGGAAATGAACCTGTGCCTCCACCGACCATTTGAACCATTTGAACTCGTCCTATCTACGTTGCCAGCGACTGTATGATTCTGAACTTGCTACTTTCTGATTTCTATGAGCCTTCCATACGTCTTGCATGGTACATCACACTCATTTCTGTCGACTGGAATTATGCCCGCTACACCAGTACTGCTTCAGCTGACGTAATTCTTAAAGCGCTGCAAACCTTTTTCTTTAAGAGTTTGAGAAAGTGCCGTGGTGACGCTAACTCCCGATTGGTATGCACACCCTAGGTGCTCCCTAAAGCTGATTTTGGTGTCAATTATCCACCCCACGTATTTCATAGCTGCTTTAGAGACCACCATATGCCCACCGACTTCCACTTAAATAATGTTAATCTTTCTACGGTTCGTTATTAAAACCACTTCCGTTTTCTCATTCACTCCATTAGGCGATATGATGTTGGATTTCCCTTTTCTACTGAGCAGGGAAGATTCCTTCTTTGTGTTGGCGAAAAAGTCGACCCTAGTCCTCACTGCCAGTTTCAAAGCTCTGTTAGGATTGTTATCCAACGCGGAGACCTAATTGCTGTGTCAATATGGATCCTCCTCCTAATTTCCCACAGCTCATCCTCAGTAACTGAAGGTACCACACATCCTTTGAAGTAGACCATCGTTTCCCCTATTTTAGTGGTGAAAAAAACGCTTATATCTTTCTTAATATTGAGAATTTCAAGAAAAGGAGCTTAATTCGTGATCACTACTATTGGGAAAAGGTCTGAGCTACAAAATAGTATATAGGTTGTTGCCCCTGGGCGCCAAGAAAATTACTGAAATTTGGAGAAATCTTGAGGAATGATTTCTTTTAGAAGGTGTGGGCAGGTCACCTGTGTTGCCACCTTTTCATTACCACACTGTAAGCCCCAACCCTAAGAATTTCTATCGAAATTTCCGCACATCTGTTTAAAGCCGTTCTTTTTGCTATAGCAGATCGGCTCTCTTACACGGCCTTGCAGTTGGCTGTGTCTCCTCTCGATCGTCGATACCCAGCTTCCCCCCAGCCTCGAATAAAGTCTCATTGCTCGAAAACATGCGCTTCGCTTAGTAGCGTTTTTATTGTTGTTTGGTAGTCTACGGAGAAACGATCACCCTCTCGTTATAGTAGCATCGCATGCTTTCGTCACCCACTTAGTGAATTGGGTGCCTTTTACTATGAACGTATCATTCCATACTATGTTCGCCTCGATCGTCACCGAGAATGTCTTTCATTCGAAAATTTCCACTCTACCCTGTATTCTGCGAGAGCTCTTTTTCGAGTTCGATTTAGCCTTGATCTCCAGGCGAATTGCCAACAACCCCTGGCCACTTTCCTCTGAAAGGGAATGAAGTCTCAACATTCGCGAGGAATACGTCTTGCTTCACGAATGCTTCGAGCGAAACATGACCTATTACATTCGTTGTCCCACTGCCCCATTCAAGAGGCCATGATTTAAATCGCCTGCTATGACTATCGGCTAACGTCGTATTGCATCAAAACCCAGAGCGCTCAGCATCTGTTCATACTTGGCATCTGTACCACTGGAGCATAGCAGCCATATATGTGATTTCCTCTCACTTTCGCGTTGGTGAATCCCTTCCACGGGCGTTCTTTTAATTCCTGGACTGTTTATTCTGCGAAACCCCATAGGACTGCTTGGCTCCATTCATCCTTGACCCAAATGTCAGCACCGTGATTTCAATGTGGCCTGGCGGTAGCTGAGGTTGGTTTGTATCAACCCCATCTGTGATTCTCTCCTGTCTTCCAGGCACCTACTGGTGCCTGCAATGTGACGGTGGTTGACTTCCCCTTCCTTCTGCACAGTAGGCAATTTGGGTTAACCCCACAGTTCTTGCTGGATGTGGTCCCCGTTCCGGAATTCCTGCTTTTCTTCGAGCTGTCAACTACACTGATACAGGTCTTCGCGAAACGTAGCAAGACATATAAAGCGCCGTTTCAGTGACACCTAGCCCCTAACATTAATGATGGCGCTTTTGTTCCACTGTAAGCTTTCCTAAGTGTTTTCACGGCTGACTCTTCTAGCCCAGTAAGTTCGAATTGGTTTTCGAAGCAAGCAAAAATGGGACAATAGATTCGATTTCAAATGAAACTACGACGGAATTAGAGTCGTGTTGATGAATTCTGCGGTTGATTGGCATCTCTTTTGATAATGATAAGCATGCGGATGGCTTCGTGCTCCAATTTTTAAGGTTTTGTGTAAACACAAAACCTTATTAAAATCGGTTTACCGTCTGTCTGTCTGTCTGTCTGTCTACCTGTCCGTCTGTCTGTCTGTCTGTCTTTTTTTTTTTTTTTTCGGCGTTGGAAGGTGGAAAGGTTCAAAACCTACTGCTGGCTCCTGCCACGCAGTTATGTGAGACTTCTACTCACTAAAACCACCTCCTTCTCATTCCACTCTCCCCACGGAACTCCTATCAAGTATTGCATCGCGGGGCTGGATCAGCTTTTAACTGCGGCTCATTATGGTTCTCTCCCTTCCTTGTTTTCGTCGTAGTTCTTCCTGCCTAAGCTGTTGGTGAATAGCTTGCAGTTCCCTTACAACCTGGTTCCAGGCATCCGTTGACTCCAGCATAAACTCCACAATGTTTTCGGGTGTTAAACGCCTGTCTGCGACCGCTTCCATTCTTGCTCGGTGCGCGGTGAACCTGGGGCAATCAAATATGACATGCTCCGCATTCTCAGCCACGTTACCACATCTTGGGCAGCATGGTGATTCGTCGTGACCAAATCGATGTAAATAGGCACGATAACCTCCATGTCCACTCAAGAATTGTGTTAACTCGTGGCTTAATTCCCCATGGTTTCGTTCAAACCATCTCCGAATATCCGGAATGATGCGGTATGTCCAACGACCAGTTTGGGACTCGTCCCATCGCTGTTGCCACCGTTCGATAGATTCCCACCGTGCCAGCTGCCGTCGAAATGCGCTAGACTCTCCAGCTGCATACGTTTTGTCGTAGAGTCGCCGACTTTCCTTCGCCAAGATGTCTATGGGGAGCATCCCTGCTAGTACATATGCCGCTTCTCCTGATGTTGTCCGATATGCACTGCATACCCGGAGTGCACTTAATCGATATGCCATTCCCAATTTTCGGCAGTTCACTTTGTTATTCAGAGCAGTTGCCCAAACTGGAGCTGCGTAGAGTAGCACGGAGCTGACTACCCTGAAGAGCAGAAGACGTCGACTTTGTCTTGGCCCACCAATGTTCGGTAGTATCCTCGAGATCGTTGTAGCGATGGAAGACGCTTTAGTTGCGGCGTACTCAATGTGTCTTTTGAAGTTGAGTCTTCTGTCAATAATTACTCCCAAGTATTTGAGCGATGGTTGGGAGTAAATTGTTTTTCCGCCAACTTTGATTTTCACAGTTGTGTTCTTTCTTCTCTTGCTAATGAGAACTACTTCTGTTTTATGCTCGGCAAGTGAAAGGCCAGAATTTCTCAACCAGGAATTGATCTCCCATATCGCTTCATTTGCATAGATCTCGATCTCGTCTTGGTGCTTTGCGACCACCGTTATTCCGATATCATCGGCGAAGCCAATAGTTGTCACGTTGTCCGGTAGGCGTAGCGTCAACACTCCATCGTACATAACTAGCCACAGCAAGGGACCCAGGACAGAACCCTGTGGCACTCCGCAAGTTGTCGGGAATATTTTTAGCCCATCGTCCGAGTCGCAGTAAAGTCTTCTCCCAAGGAGAAACTCGACCACAATGCGTACAATGTACTTCGGGGCTTGTATCTTTTCGAGTGCCTCGATGATTTTATTCCATTTTGCACTATTGAACGCATTTTTTACGTCGAGGGTTATTACTGCACAGCATTTTCCTTCTTCTATTGCAGCCTGAGCCAAGCCAGTCAGCATGCTGATTGCGTCGACAGTTGATTTTGCCTTACGAAATCCGAGTTGTTTGTCGGAAAGGCCTCCTTCCTTTTCCGCAACAGCGAGCAGTCTGTTATATATTACTCGTTCAAAAAGTTTGCCAATGGTATTGACCAGACATATCGGCCTATAAGAGGAGGGGTCACCCAATGGTTTACCTGCCTTCGGAATGAGTATTAGCTTTTGTACCTTCCATTGCTCGGGGAATTCTCCTTCCCTAAGGCATGCCGTGAAAACTTGGGCAAACATACCTGGTGCTGTCCTGGCGGCTACCTTCAGGGCAATGTTAGGGATTCCATCCGGTCCTGGAGTCTTTTTTTCAATCAATCTTTTTGCTGCGTCTAGAACCTCCTCATTTTCCACTATCGGAACTTCGTCGGGATTTAACTGTACTGCAGGCAAACTTGTACCATTCAGATCCACTGGGAATAGAGTTTTCACTATATTCTGCAACAACTCTGGGCAAGTAATCGGTGGGGAGCGCTCGCCTTTTAGTGATGACATCACTGACCTATATGCGCCACCCCATGGGTCAGAATCAGCTTCAGTACACATCCGCTTGAAATGTTCGGATTTGCTCCTTGCGATAGCTACTTGCAATTTTTTCCTCGCATCTTTATATTGCACGTGTAGCTCCTCGAACTCAGGTCGGTTTCTTCTGCGCTGGGAGCGCCTCCTAGCTTTGAGACACTTTTTCCGGCATTCCTCAATTTCGGAATTCCACCAAAAATTAGGATTTCGTCTTCGGAAAGTGCTACGTCGAGGCATAGCGGCATCGCATGCCCGCTGCAATTTTTCCACGACCTGTGAAACTTTGTTTTGTGCGCTTCCCGATAGCAATGTATCTTCCAGAAGTACCTCCTTGAACATTTCTGCGTCGAATTTCTTAGTTACCCAGCTCATCGTTATTCGTGTTAATGGCTTCAAATTATTCCTTTGCGAGGTTTGAAAGATGATAGCCTGATGATCGCTGTGTGTGTACTCCTCGCTGACACGCCACTCCAAGTCTCTGATTAAGGTATCACTGACGAAGGTGAGGTCTACCACCGATTGCAATTCTCCCCTTCGGAATGTGTTGGCTCCCCCAGAGTTGGCAAGTACCACGTTCAAGCGCGAGAATGTCTCCAGCAATATTCGTCCTCTTGCGTTGGTTTCTCTGCTACCCCATTCTTCTGCCCATGCGTTGAAGTCGCCGGCTATTACTTTGGGGTTGTAGCGACTTGCATTGAAGGATAGTTTCTCCAGCAATGACGTGAATTCCTCTATTGTGAGGCTCGGTGCTGCGTAGCAGCTATAGATATATATCCCTCCAATCTTGGCACGGGTGAACCCGTCTTCTGGATGTCTTTTCGCATCTACTATAGCTTGGCTTCCGCAGCTCCATATCGCCGCCTTACTGGTTTTGTCTGCTATCCATACTCCGCTATGCAGATTTTCGTATTGTTCAGATACAATCGCAACGTCGACGTTGTTCTCGAATACGCTTTGGGAAAGTAGGTCTTGGGCCGCTCGACAGTGATTCAGATTGAGTTGCATAAACTTCATTTGGCTTTATTTATGAACGCCTTTCTGAACACTGGGCATTTACTGCTTCCTGCAATGTGGGCGCTGTCATTACTTTTTGCTTCCACACAGAATACGCACTTGGGCATTCCGTTGCAGTCCTTTGCCAAATGGCCTTGTTCTCCACATTTGCGGCACAGATTTGATCTGTCTTGGGAGCTAGTGCACGCCTTCGCTATATGACCAACCTGCCAGCACTTATAGCATTTATGTACTGGACTCTGTTCCCGTAACCGACAGACCACCCATCCAATACGTACCTTGCCCACTGCAATCGCCTTTTTCGCTGCTTCAATAGGAAGACTTATCGACGCTATCTGCGTGTCACCGTACGCTTTTCTAAGTCGTAGCACATTAGACTCGCTCAATGTTTGTAATCCCAATTGGGTTTGCAAGGCCTCGCAGATCTCAGATTTTGTGGTGACTTCATCCAAATCCTTGCATTCGATCACCACCGAATCCTTACTCATTTTGACCGCCGCAGCCTCACCTAGTGATGCTTCAATTTTCTTCCGTAGGTTTTCGCCTCCGTCATCACCGGTTTTAAGTTCGAACAACAGGTCGCCTTTCTGTGTTCGTCTTATCCGCGTGACATTTGCACTCAGATCCGTCAAGGAGGCATCTGCTTTAACCTTGCGTAGGATTTCCGCGTACGTCAACTCGCTGGTTTTTGTTATTATCAGCGCGTCCGGCCTGGCTCTTTTTTGCAGCTTCTTCTTAGGTCCTACCTTAGTCCACGTGTCTTCGGCGCTGTTAGTGGCCTTTTCCGTATGCCCAGATAATCTTCCGTCATTCCCAGGTTGCACCGGCATCTGTTTCTCCTTTTTCCTTTTTGCTGTTCGTTGGGGAGATAGCACTTCTTCATTTGGGTCTCTTAATCGTTTGTTCCGAATTTCCGAGATATCCTTTTCACTTTGGAAGAGTTCTTTGCCAAAGAGCTTTTTGGGAAGAGATGTCTTCTGCGTGGTTTGGGTTGCTACGGCAACCATCGCTTTTTGTTGGCTTATCGGCACTGTTGCTTCTGCCCGTGCTTTCAGGTCCTCTTTGACCTTGAAGTATGTGGCCCTAATAGAACGCACCTGATCCTTTATCGCGTGGTGTACATTATTGCGTTGGTTAACGTACTCCATTAGATTATTAATCATCGATCCCAGCTTCGTAAATGCGTCACCCTCGGCTTCAGCAGTAACTACACTGCTGCTACTCTTAGGGCCCAACATGCGTTTTTCCGTCGAATTCGCTGCTGGTGATCTCACTAATTTTGCGCTCCGCTTGAAGGGATCATTCGCGCTAGAAGGTAACAGTGGAGACTCCCCACTAGCCATTTTGCTAGTGGGAAGCCCACCGGAGTCCTCCGCTTCCTCCACTGCTTACAGTAATTTAACTCAAAAAAAGTGAAATTATAATAGTGTAGTTTATAAAAACTTGTCCGCTTTAAGTGGGGATGGAACTCGGGCTTCACTCACCAACCGCTTAATTGGAAATTTAAAAATTTATTTGTTATAGTATAATATATAAAAGCAAAACCTCCCGCGGTCGAAACGAGAATCGACCCCAGATCACGAGTAACGCGAAGCAAGCGTGCTGTCAGCAAGCTACGCACTCTTGCCTCAAAATTACACTTTATGTGGATTAGTCCAGACAATAATTGCACTTTCTACTCGCATTCAGTACGAGCGCCTTGAATGTCCAATTCAGCATTCAGCGAGAGAAATAAATAAATAAAGGGGAAGAGCCAAACTCCAACCTGTTCCCACTTCGATCAGCAAACATTAACCATTAAGCGTTCCGCCGTGTTGGTTCGGTTAAATTGAAAACAAATTTTTTTTTTTTTTTATTATTTTGTGAATAAAAAAAGCAAAAATAGAAAAAAAAAAAAAAAAAAAAAAAGATCTCCCTTACGTGATTGAACCAAGTCCGCCCGGTCCGCGAGCACGCGCGCTCCCACTAGTCTGTCCTCGACGCCGTATGTCCTTTTTCAATATTAGTTACTGGACATTACCAGCTAACACCCGCCGATATATTTCATAAACGGCAACTCAAATGACCGGTTCAGCGGAGAAGAGAACAAAGGGAAGATAAAACTTATTTAAATAAGTTTCACGTAAGAAACGCCACCGATCTCACTTCACCTTTAACTACTCCCGCACTTTTCACCTTCGGGCAGTTTAATTCACAATTTTCACTGAGTTCCTTTGCCTTTTTTTCCTTCTTGATTTGCGAGCGTTCGCAATACACTTCCGCTCCAGTCTGTCTGTCTGTCTGTCTGTCTGTCTGTCTGTCTGTCCGTCACACGCATTTTTCTTGGAAACGGTTATAGCGATTGGCACCAAATTTGGTAGAAAGGTGGGAATTGTGAACACTCACGCTACAGTGAGTTACATCCTTTTATGTCGAATTTGAGGGGGTGTCCCCATACATGCAAAAGGGGGGTGAACACTTTTTTTTCATCAAATATAGTCATGTGGGGTATCAAATGAAAGGTCTCGATTAGTACTTTCCGAAGCCGCTGTTAGTTTTGACATTTCCTGGAAACGTGGGGAGTGCGGGGGGTTGAAAGTGATCATTTCTTTAAGGGGGCCATTCTCAGAAACTACCAAACCGAAAAACCTAAAAAAAATAGGATGCTGCCACTATATGGTGCCTTGGCTCCGAAATACCTTTCATACCGATATCTGTTCAAAGAAAGTTAATAATAGTATAATACTATAATTTTTTGTAATTGGCTGGAAACCCCCCTTAAGTTCATCCCAGCGGCACAAAATTCTGCAGTGATGTAGGTTATAATGTAGAGCATGATCATACCAAGTTTGATGGAAATCGCACTATTACTAACAAATTTATAATACGTCGAAGTTGTTGCTTCTTTGAAAATTGAAGACTATCAATGTCAATATTACCCGAAAGTGGACATATGCATATATTACGTGCTACGTACTAAGAAATACACAAAACCTTTCGTACCTGAAGCGTCCAGCTTCCGGTTTCCCGACTTGTTATCATTGTTCGCAGGAGAAATACCACATTTGGATTGATTTTCTACAAATGTGAAAGTTCCAGTAGCCGCGAATGTGATATGAGATCAAAGGACGGTTTAAAGTCAATGTAATATGGGTGATATTCGTTTTTCGGGGAATAGTTACGGTAATGATTTTAGCTATTCCCTACAGGGATGTTGGAAGGACAAGCAATTTTTCGACATTTTAAGAAGCAAGAAACACCTTGTTTCTTCGGGATGTGATTATTTATCGCCCGCCTGATCCAGATTGAAGCCACTTTCCGGGTTTAAGTTGGTAAGATTTTTATAAAGTCATTTTCAGTTTTAGAAGAACAAGGTATTCTCCTTCCTTCGCTGTAGACTCTGTCTGTCTGTCCGTCTGTCTGTCTGTCTGCCTGTCTGTCCGTCACACGCATTTTTCTCGGAGACGGTTACAGCGATTGACACCAAATTTGGTAGAAAGGTGGGAACTGTGAACGCTCACGTATATAGTGAGCTACATCCTTTTACGATGGATTTAAGGGGGGATCCCCATACATGCAAAAGGGGGGTGTACATTTTTTTTTCATCAAATATAGTCATGTGGGGTATCAAATTAAAGGTCTCGGTTAGTACTTTTCGAAGCCGGTCTTAGTTTTTACTTTTGTTGAAAAGGTGGGGAGTGCGGGGGGTTGAACGTGGTAATTTTTTTAACGAACCCATTCTCAGGAACTACCCAGCCAAAAAATCTGGAAAAAATCAGGGGGCTGCCACTATATAGTGCCTAGGCTCCGAAATACCCTCCATATCGATACCTGTTCAAATAAAGTTAATAATAGTATATTACTATAATTTTTAGTAATTGACAGGAAAATCCCCCCTAAGTTCACCCTAGAATTACAAACTTTTGCAGCAATGTAGACTACAGTATAGATCATGATCCTGCCAAATTTGGTGAAAATTTCACTATTACTAACGAAGTTATATTAGGTCAAATCTGTCGCTCCTCTGCAAATTCAAGACTATGAATGTCAGTATCACTTGAAAGCGGCTATTTTCACATCATATATGCATATTTTACGTGCTACATGCTAATGGGACAAATGCACACTCAAATCTCTTTATAAAAGAAATACACAAAACCTTTCATACCTGAAGCGTCTAGCTTCCGGTTTCCCGACATCTTAATACCTGTGGATGTGGTAGAAACATTCGGCAAGTTTCTGTTTCAGTACCGTGAAGAGTTCAGATTTAAGATTATCATATAACTTAAAAAATGGTAATTTCCAATGCTATTCAAAACACATTTATGTATCAATTTTGCGACTCTTTTATTGAGTCGAAATTTCCAGAACAATAAAGTTCTCCTACGTAAATCTTTGCTATTTGTTCCAAGATATTGATAACAGCGGCTGACGCAAAGTAGATGCAGCTATGAACGTATGTCGCACCTATGTAACCAAATTCTATTAACGGAATGGCGGCAATGATTTTCTTGCTTTTTGGGCTAGCATCTAGGAGAGTCGCGGTAAATTTTGCGCATGCAACATAGAATGGCATCAAAACCTCAGTATTAATTGGGTCAGCGTCCCCAACTACTGAGTTGCTCTTGACTACTGGGTTCGTATTGGACAACAACTGGAGTATTCGAAATGATTCTTTGGTTAGTTCGCTGCATCGATAACTCTGCACTGAGCTCAAGTGGAGTATCCTGCAAAGTTTGTTATCTAGTTGGCGAGGCAAGTTGAATATTTTCCAATGTCACTCAGTCCTGGTCCCGAACATGACTTAATTTAGAGAAATGGATTATAAGCACGTCACGGAGTCGATGTCTATACGACGTATGACAGATAAATTTGTATCGAAATCTTATGCCGCGTATGGTGGCTGACAACATCACGACTACTCTAGTGCTTATGAACGCCTTCATGTTTCCATGAAGGCATATTAATTAACTTACATGTTTCTATAATAGAAACTTGTTTTTGAATCTCACAACTAAGCTTAAGATGTATTCCTCGTTAATGTTATAAAATACATTGTTTACAAAATAAAATTAGTACGTCTCTACATAAGGTTTTGTTGCAGCCTTTCATGTATTTTCCATCAAACTCAATTCTCTTAATCGGCTGATATTAGGCTACTTAGTCTCCTAGCTAACGGGTTGGGAAACTAATTCTCTTTTATAATTCATCCTCGAATGAGATCTCCCTTCTTCTTGTTGAAATGTTGAAGTCGATATGGATGCTTACAATTTTTACATACCGAAGTGTGCCAGTGATCATTCCAAGTATCCTGGACTGAGTGCTACGTAGCAATTGGGAATTAGACGTTCACGCTGAACTCCAGAGCGGTATCCATGTTAACATTATGGCTCCTTTATAGAGGCCTTTGTACTCGAGCTCCAGCCTAGAGTTTTATTTAGAAGTCAATAGTTTCTTGTTCTGAGCTTTATATTGCGGCCCTATTGGCCACATTGGTTGTCTATGCAGGTGCATATCGAGATAATTTACTGCTATCTGTTAAGGGTTCATACACTATTGACAGAGACCATAGCGCAGTTTTGTCGCCTCTCCATTTTGATAGTCATTTTTCAATTCGTCCTAAGTGGATTTGTAGACTCTTTTGTGCAACCTAAAAATCGGAGTGGGTATCCAAAATGTTGATATTATCAGCAAATGTTGATCTGCCTTGGGGTACTGCACCTTGAAAGTGGCAATCATGAGACCTGGAGCTTTTGTATTTTACCCTAAACTTTCTTTCCAAGAGAAAAAATTCCATGCAACTGTTGTTAATGACGAAAGATAGAATTGTATCGAATATGATGATTGCCATCTCAGCAAGTTCTTTCAACATTTTTGGCATGTCGACGTCATGTTCTGGAACTTTCTTTAATGATTCCAGTAACTTTCTTGGCTCAAAATGAAAAGCTTTTCTTTAGCGAGCCCATAGACACTTTGGGGAGTTTAATCGTCTTTTCCGTTCATCTCTTCATCTGTTTGTCAACTTCCCACAGTGAAAAGTCAGTTGATATAGTAGACGATCAACCTTTTTCGAGGAGCGAACGACATGCGCAGGCCAGTTGTTTTTCTTTTTAAGTTACAAACTCCAAGATCTCTAAGACCTGTGCGCCTTCATTCTTTTCAACTTGCGTTTTGCCAGCTGTAGTATCCTATTCGATGTATAATACTATTTTCCTTAAGATTGGCGCTTGAGCTTTTTATTTTAGCTATGAGCTGGTTCCCGCCTCTATTCCTTAGTATTGGCGTGCGTTATCAACTCACACTTCACATTTTTGGTAACATGAAAGTCAACCAAATCCGGGATTTTTCATCGATCTACTGACCAATAAATGGGCCCTTTTCGAAAAGAAACGACGTCTCATCCAGTATCTCGGGTTAGCATGTCCCACAACTGCTTTCCTTTGGAAGTTATCAGTCTGGATCCACAATGAGTGTGTTGAACATTAAAGTCCACAATGGTAACAAATCTGTTCCCCAGAGTATTGAAAATTCTCCGAATGTTTGGAAAGTAAGTTTGGAGGACAATAGATCCCATTATAGGTTACCTCGCTGGACTATTCCAGTAATCGGATTGAAGTCGCTTGGAAGTAGTCTTTGTAGTAATCTTCTAGAAGATAATGCTTAATGCAGGATACATAAGCTGTCCCAGTACTCTCATGGGCTTTCCTTTCCGGATACTTAATGTCGTAGAAATAATGTTCTTCAATTTGAAAATTATTTTTACGGGTGGGATGAATTTCGCACGAGGTGGGTTTCCAGTTTATTCCGACTGTTGCGGGAAGGAGCCCGTATTCTGGCGATATGTTGGCTCCCATAGTTTACACCAAAATACAAATGATAACGGACTGCGGATTATTCAATTACCAATGTCACACGAAATGGTTGTGGGAAGTACCTGATTTCCGCGGAAAGCCGTCCACAAACATCCGGACGGGATAACTTTCAACCAAATTGACTACGTATCGATCGAACGCCGCCACCTCTCCGCCTTGATGAATGTTAGAACATATAGGGGGGCCAATATAGACTCGGATCACTATCTCGTTGGAATGGTGCTCCAAGCTCGAATAACAACACCACCCAGAATCCCCTCTGACAATCACGTGAGCGTTAACTCGACAAGTACAGGGAGCAACCACACCAGGCGCGCAAGTTTTACCAACCAACCAACCAGGATGAAGCCACCTTCACACCTCCATGTTCATCCTGCCGAGACAAATGAGCATATGGAGCGACGAGTTGAGTACTTTGATGAACTACTGAACAACCAGAATATCACGCAATGCAGCAATTATAGAGGTATCACGTTGCTGAGTACCATCTATAACAAATTCTCCTGAATCTTGCTAGGCCGGATAGTCCCATACGCGCAGAACATCATTGGCCCATACCAAAGAGGCTTCACTCCAGCAAATCAGCAAGAGATCAGATTTTCTCTGTGCGGCAAGCGATGGAAAAACTGTTGGAATATGCCATCAGTTGCACGATCTATTCATCGACTTTAAAGCCGCCTATGACAGCATAGCCAAGGTAAAACTGTACACGGCCATGAGAGAATTCGGTATCCCGACGGAATTGATAAGACCAACTAGGCTGACCCTAACCAATGTACGATCACTCTCAAGACCATTCGACATCAATAACGGTCTACTACAATTGGGTGCCCTATCATGCGTCCTCTTTAACCTGACCCTCGAGAAAATGATCCGTGATGCTGAGGTAAATGCAAGAGGTACGATCCTCTTAAGTCCACCCAACTACTGGCCTATGCTGACGATATCGACATCATAGGAAGAACGACCCGAGACGTACAAAGTGCCTTCATCCAGATCGAATAGGCGGTGATGGGCGCGAGATCTTGTGCTGCACATCAATGCAGGCAATACGAAGTATATGGTGGCAACGTCAGCACCGAAAACCAACCAACCAACGGAAGAATAAAGATAGGAGAATACAACTTTGAGATCATTGATAATTTCTCCTATCTAGGGTCGAAAATCACAACCGATAACAGCTACGATGATGAAAGCCGCGCACGGTTGTTGTCAGCTAATAGAGCCTATTTCAGCTTACAAAAACTGTTCCCCTCGAAATGTCCTACCATAGGGTCAAGACAATGATCTTGCCAGTCCTCATGTATTCCTCGGAAACTTGGGATCTTAACAAGAAAGATTGGGAACTTTTGGTCGCATTCGAGAGAAGAATCCTCCGAAGAATTTTTGGCCTCCTACATTAGGATGGGCGATTCCGGAGCCTACATAACGACAAAATCTATGAGCGATACCATGACCGTCCGGTTGTGGATAAAATCCGGGTCAATAAGTTACGGTGGGCGGGTCACTTAATCCGTATGGATGAGGTACACTATAACCAGTAAAAGGGGCACAATAGTTCTTCAAGGACGCGGTGCGACTTTCCCTTAACAGAATAATAATAATAATGGATGAGGATGATGCAGCCCGGAAAGTTTATAAGGGCAATACCTATGGTAGAAAAAGAAGACGAGGTAGACGCTGCCTGAGATGGAGCGATGGCGTAGATCAGGATGCCAGACAGCTTTTAGGGATATCGAATTCGTGGACCACGGCGCAAAACCGTGATGTCTGGAGTTCTTTATTGAGGCAGGCCTACACCCTAGAGATGATGCTGCGGGTTGCATTCCAGCGACATATTTTGAGCTGATTCGTTTGCTTATTACAAGGTCTGAGCTTGGGGTATCTGGAGGGGAGTCCCTGAAGCACAGTATAAGCCCGCTGCAGTGTATCCAATAGGAACACCGATTTGCTCACTACTACGTTCACTCCCACAAAAAGGAAGAGCTCAAAGGATGTACAAGATAAACTTGCGATATTCACAAGTCCTTATCCGCAATCGATGATAGGGATAAGATGGTGCACCAGGAGTCGATCACTGAATTAAATTAACTTCTTTCTGTTAGATAACTGGACAATTATACAACCCAAGATGCCTATTACTTTTCAATTTAAGTGTGCAAGCAGCAAAAAGCATCAGCAAGTAACGGAGTAAAATTAACCTAGAAAATGGCTGCTACATATAAACGTTTCTTGCCATGGGTGACGTAAACCTTTCAACTGCTCTCTCAACTTTCCACGCTCATTCCAATTTTATAGCAAATTGAGTAAACTTCAACAGATCAATAACATTCATTATAATGTGCTATTGCTCAATAAATTTTAAACATTCTTGGAAAAACATCAAATACTCCTATAAAATATATTTCTACATCAATGCTGCACTTATCACGTGACATAAAACGTACATCAAAGGCGTAAAATCCTTATCGATCGTCATGTCTCACCACGAAAGGTACAGAATTCGATTAACCCGATTTCAATATCTGATATGAGAATGAGCACCTGGAATTATACTTCCCAACTATGTGAGGATATACCTACATGAAAGGACGGCATGTTACTAGCACTATTGTCCAGCTTTATAGCAACATTAAGCTTTATAGTATGTGCGGAGGACGTGTTTGGCTCACGCCGGGACTAGCTTCTTCTAAACATTATGAAAAGAATAGTTGCACATGATTGAAGGAGAATATAAGGCTATGTGGTCGGGCATTTCATTTCGTTCAAATCCAGCCCAGGACGTTTATTGGATGACGGAAGTTGACCATGTCCTTTTCACATTATTACATGGAGGCTAGTGAAATATCCAGCAGTAAACATAAAACTGTCTCCATGCACATGGACAAGTACTTGCTTTTTCAGATGTTAATAAGCAATCCGGATTGAAATATGGAACTATTTCATATTTTCCACAATGAACTCGTATTCATATAGTACGTATGTTCATTTGGCTTTTGGAAATGGGTACGAGGTGAAACTAAAAATAACTAAATTAGCCCAGTCAATTAATTGCTTCCCATCATTATAACCACAAGGCTCCTGATTGTATAAGTGGGTCACCATAAGTTCCAAAATCAATACCTACTCTTATTTGGTAAAAGGTAGCAAAGATAGAATATTTTTCTAGGTTTGAACTACTACAAAAAGGATACAAATTCTGTTCATCACTTTTAAAGCCACATCAAAATTACGATATTAATCACTGCGCCAAATGTTACAGGTATGCGAACATTGTAGCTATCGAAACGCCAAGGAATATCAGTGGCAAAATAAAACAATTATCCTAGCGGCAGACTATGCTTCAAATGGGATCTATAATTTCATAATTCCCCTCCGAGCACATTTTCGATCGAAAACGTCCTTAAATCCAATCATCCTCCTTCTAGAACGTAGACCAGATGTAGCCTTCCTGGACGCAATTTCATATTTCCCATTGGTAAGTCAAGGACAAAATGTTGTCCTGTCTCGGCTGTAAAAGCCGCAGTTCCCTAGTCAAACATTATTAATAATGAATATCCTTATTTCCACACAGGTGTACTGGATGCTAGGATCAATAGACTGTTTAGATGATTTATTGCGTGCTGGAATTACATTAGCGGAAAGTGTTGTAGTTGTTAATAAGGAACTATCCAATTCTGCTGAAGAGGATTCATTGTCTGATTGTAATACAATCGTCGCAGTTCAGAATATGTTTAAGTACGTACTAAACTATGCTAATTGACGAAACTGATGACTAATGACGTTCGTTTGCTTCTGTTTCACCAACAGATTCTTCCCGAGTATAAAGAGTATAACCGAACTGTCGCAAAGTTCGAATATGCGCTTTATGCAGTTTAGAGCACACGATAAATACGCACTGCATCTGAGTAAAATGGAAAAGGTGAGTGAAATTCCAGAAAAATATATTTTTAGTGTAGCATTATTTTCATGAAAATTACAGGGATAATAAACCCCTTATTTTTAGAAGTGTTGAGGGCCCTGTAACGCCGTAGATTTTCCTTGCGATTCAGACCCGAACTATATGTTAACAACTCCAATTTGGTGTCTTGTGTTCTCTGAACCTTACGAAGCGCTTATAAATGCAGTCTTCAACCATTTTCTCACCCATGAAAAGGATAGGAACGCGTTCTAGTATTTAATTGCCTATATGAAGGAATGAGTCGCTTTTCCAGACGTCGGAAATAGTGTTCAAACCATACCACCTCCCCTTCCATCGCTTTTCAACGAACGAACATTTTTCTTCCTTATCTAATGTCAATAATAGAAAATAGAGCCAGGATCATCTAAACTATTATTTTTTATCTGAGAGAACCATTTTCCCACTCAGTAGTTCACCTCATCTGCTTCTTGTCAAATTCCAGTCTGGCATTCTTATGGTGTTATTTAAAAAAATCTTTTTTTCTACTTAACATAAGGGGTTGATTTCAGAGAATATGCAATGTGTTGGGTTGTGACGAGAAGTTCTAATCTTCGTTGTATTCGACTTGTACTTAAATTGTTATAATTTGCTTGATATCTAATGACATTTAGTTGTCTTTCGTCTACCTTTTTAAGAATTTTTTAATACCGTAGTTTGCTTCTTTTTAAGGTTTTGTATAAAACAAAGCCCTATTAAAACCAGTTAACTGTCTATCCGTCTGCCACCCCTTATATCTCAAATATAGTCATTTCTACTGATACGAAATTTGGTAGAAAAGTGGGACCTGTAGACCTCACTGCATGCAGTGAATAACATGATTACACGTTGAGTTTAAGGGGGGTGGAGTGCTCATACATGCAAATGGTGGGTGTAAAATACCGAGTATAGTCAAATCAAAAGTCTCGATTAGTATCGAAACCAGTATTAGTTTTAGTTAGTTGCAAAGGTGAGGAGTGCGGGGGTGGTATCTAGTCCTCAAAATACTCTCCATACCGATAGCCCTTTAAATAAAATTCACATTAGTATATTACCAATACCAATACCAACAATTCTGTGCAGGTAGGACTGAAAACCTCCATGAAGAAAATTGGTATGGAAGTAATCAATCTCACCGTGCGTTCGGTTCAACCATGATTCTAAATTGTCGTTGAGCCGCGCAGTCCATCTGCCCCTTGGCCCATTTTGCCAAGAGAGTTGCCACTCGGTAAGGATGCGATGGCGTTCTTCACGGATAACCACCTCTCTTAAGTTTTCGCCCTTACGGCGTTAGAAAACTTTACGCTCCTTGGCAAGGAGGGCAACGGGGATCACTCACGCGATCACCATTACCGCGTTGCTCCCATAAGGAGACAGCTCCTAGTAGATATTGGGGCCCCAACATTTGCCATTAACATTTCGGCTTGAGTCCAGCTCCCGCCCTGTCCGCTGCTACTTTGATTTGCTTGAAGAAGCTCATCTTTGAGTAGAGCATTAATCGCTGGATTTGACTATATAGTCAACTCGCTGACCGATATAGGACGGAAGGTGGATTATTTGCCTGCTCAATAGTGCGTCCGGTAAAAAGTGCTGCAACGTCGTCTGCATAACCGACCAGACGCGACTCTTCTTGCATATCAATTCTCTGATGAGCTTTTCGAGCACCTTCCCGGCCGTGTCAAGCAGACACGGTCGGTATGCAGACGGGAGCTCCGGGTCCTCTTTCTCCAGCGACAAAGATAAATGCCCTCCTTCTAGCAAGCGTTGAACGCCCCAAGCCCCCCAGCGCCTCCTTGTTTTTCATAGTGAATACCGCTTGTTCGAGCTCTATGATTGTGAAACAGGGGCAATCCTCGATGCTTTCCGCGCTATTGACATAACCCATACAGGATGTCTGGGGAATTATGCCCGTACAATGCGGCCCAACTGGTCGGTACTTAGTATGATGGACTTCCACAAAACCCCGATTTTCCGAGCTACTAGCTTATAGCCAACTCCCTACAGATCCTCATTCACATCGTTAACCGGGTTCTGCCAGCCGCGACCTTTGCTTTTATTTATCGGGCTGCGCAGTCTCCTTTTTGCTGATCCACACTGTACTTTTATGGCGCATCCCTCCTCGTAGGCGTGTAAACGTTGCGCCAAACGGCGGAGTTTATTACATTTCATCCGTAGGTCGCCAATTTTTTGCCGTCCACCAGTACTCCTCCGGGGCATGGAAGCCTCACACCCCGTCGTTATCGGGTTCATCACAGGCGCTGTCAGCTGCAACGCTGCTCTGTATGCTCCAATAGCTTCGACGAACTTCCCGATGTTCACCCTCGCGACATTCCACAGGCAGAAGGAGCGTACAGTTGCTCGCCAGCAAGTAGCGCCAACCACTTCGAACGCGATGTACTTATCGACAAGTCTTCTAGGACTCGCCACTCGTCGACCGATGGTGCCAGAAATTCCGACGCAAAAGTGATGTCAGGAATGGTTCCTTTCCAGCCTGGGCGCCGAAACGTTGACGTGAGTCTGGTGTTTAAAACTACAAGCTCAGTTTTCGCCGCCGTTTCCAGAATCCGTTTCCCTCTGGAGTCTGGCTGCGACATGCCCCGTTCAAGAGCTCTAAGATTAAATTCCCCGCCTACCAAGATTCGCGCGTGCGTTCTCGAAACGGTGTCGTCCAGAGCGTCAAGCCGGCGCAAAAAGTCCGGCATCGTCTCATTCGGCGTGAGGTAAACGCTAAATCACCAAATGCAGACAAACAAACCCATTCCCTCGGCCTTGGGCAAGAACACGAAGTCAATATCGTCCCTTACCCAGATGGCAGCGGTACCCGATAAGTCGAGATGCCATGAAACCGGGTGTTTCGGTGTTGCTCACTGATTAGCACTAGATCAGCAACGAGCTCCGCAGCGAACTGCGCTAGTAAGTGGTGAGCGCTTGCACTCCGGTGCATGTTAATTTGTAAAGCGCGGATTATGCCATTCGCGCCCTAGTTCTTTTTAGTTTTTCCCTAAATATTGAATACCGTCCCGAGCCGCAGTATGTGCAACACTCTCATCCGACGTGCCACGATCGCTGATGTGTGTCCATAGTTCAGATGCCTGTAGCACTTGGTGGGGAATATCCGCATTCGTACCGTGCATACTACCGATCCAAATTTGATTTTCCTATTGCTAAGCGACTTCTAAATATTGCTCAGGGTCTTCCACCATGGCGAGTTTTTCGCCTCGAGCATTTACAGATGTGATACCTATACGGGCACTGGTTAACTCTGGACATTCACGCTTTAACGCTTTAACACTAAGGACTTCGGCAAATGTCTTGCCTTCTGTCGGCTTAATGAGCAGAGCCAATGGTCCAGTGCTTTTTTGTTTCTTCGTCTTTTTTGTTACTTGTTTTTGGTTTGTAGCCTCTTTGTCTCTGGCGGCGTAGTCAGTTGTTTTCTTTTATCCTTCTTGACTTTCTGTTTTTAGGCCATAGAAGCTGCTTTAATGAAGTCTCCTTCAGTGCATCGTCCTCTTTGCGCTTTTTTATCAATTCGCTTTATAATGTGTTATCTGCGAACCGTTTGGCACTTACAGTGTTCTCAGCGGGAAGTGCGGCGTCTTCCGCTGATGCCCACGTTCGCCTGTAAAAGTAGATGCGATCCAGTAGTTCCTTCAATGTACACTACCCGACCAGGGTCCCGAAGGAGCTGGCTCCTGATACACGTCACAACTGCCACTTTGGCAGAGCTAGGCTTACATCGCCCCGTCGACATCGCTAAACGGCTCCAAATGTGTCCCCACATGTATCGGTCATTCGCAGGTCGATCTTCACGGACATAAAATTGGAAGTTCCTATCACAACTCAATACATTACATATCCATTAAATTTAACTCCTTACGTAAAATACAAAAAACCTAAGTGCAGATAGTATTCCAAATAACACCGTAAGGACGCCAGACTGAAATTCGTCAAAAAGAAGATGAAGTCCACTACCAAGTTCTCACAGACGAACAAAAAAATTATTTAGATGTCCCTTGCTCGTTCTTCTGTTATTGCAATGAGATAAGGAAGAAAGATGCTCGTTCGGCGAAAAGCGATTTTGGAAGGGTATGATTTGGGTACCATCTACAGCGTCTGGAAAAGCGCACCATTACTTCATTTCTCCCAAAATGAATCTCCTTGGGTGCAATGAAATACTGGAAGGTGCTCCTATCCTTTTCATTGGTGGGAAAATGGGCGAAGAGTGCATTTATTAGCACGGGAATGCCCTCTTATATGACCTCAAGATGTCAATTTTATGGTTCAGAGAACACAAGATACCACCATCGTAGCTGCCAACACATAGTCAGGGTCTAAATACCACTCAAAATCTGTGGGGTTACATGGCACCCAACACTTCTAAAAATAAAACGTAAAATCGCACTTTCCATACTGTAACGGACTGAGACTGAGAATTAAATAGGTATAAGATCAAGTAGATCTCAGTTTGCCCTAAATTTTAGTGAATTCCATGTCAAACCAAATGTCCAAATTTGTCTTAAAAAATTACAGTGGAATCTCCATAAATCGTACATCAATTATTCGTATTTCCGGCTACTCCCTACAAACTTTCCGTTCCCCCGACCTAATTTTCTTTTTTTGGGCTCCCGACCAAAGACCATCCTGAGTGGCCAGAGGTGACCAAGATGGGGAAGCTGTCCCAAAAACCTAAAAAGATGGCGAAATTAAGCGTGAAGGTCCGCCCATAAATATTGAAGCTTCATCGAAGTATTCCGTCAATACGTGCTTGCGCGTCTCTGTGCTAGCCAAGCTCGGGAATGTGGGGGGTCCTTTAAAAACTTCGATCCTTCACGTGTCATTTTACAAAAATTCACGTATCCTTTCCGGTGCGTGGGTCCCAACTGGATCCTGAAAAAAAAAGAAAATTACAAACAGAGGAATTCACGTGCACCTATCGAAAATAATAATAAAAAAATCGGGTAATTGGAAGCTAAACGCTTCAAGTATGAGAGATTTTGTGTATTGTTTTCATAAGCACATTTGAGTGGGAATTTGCCCCATTAGTACCTAACTCGTGACACTTATGCATTTAGTTTGTCAGATTATTCACTTTAGTATGTTACTAACTTTCAAAATCTTAGAATGCAAGATAGGATTCACAGGTCCCAAATTTCTGACGGATTTCGTATCAATAGGAGTAACCATTTCTGATATATAAGATGTGACAGACAGATAGATAGACTGACGGACGAACAAACAGACAGTCAGTAAACCCAGTTTAATAAGGTTTCGTTGTTGTTGAAAATATAAGAACATATTCAAACCAATAAATCAATAAAAATAAAAAAATAAAAAATAGAAAAAAAAATAAAACAAATGTTAATCATCGCTTCTTGAGATCTCTTAGGGGGAATAAATTAATTGAAAAAAATGTGATGGATTTAGTTATGAAATGAAATTGTAGCCATTGTAAATTTGTTTTGCTTGCTCTGTCACGGTGCTTCTTTCGGTCAATATTTCAAATTTGCTCCTCAAGCCCTTCCCTTCGGGAACTTTCTCTCGAAAACAACACGATTTGTTTCGAGTAAATTATGTTCAATAGAACACATTCACAGGCAAAAAAAATATAGCGATTGCAGCCGTTTCCTCAATAACAGTGGTTGGATAATAAGTGGAATCCAGAAGCGGAACCGCTTATTAATCTTTTATCCGACTTCAAAAACTTCAAGTGTTACTTCCCTTCCAATTCTAATCAAAAGCCCCCAATTTTCCCCCACTTCACATTGAAAAGCCTCCTTAAGAAGACTACTGGAAGGGCTTACCGCACAACAAACATTAAATCTCACGCAAGAAATTTTCACGCGCGTTTCCCAAGAAATTTATTCCTCCACCGTCTGCATTCCGTCCTTAATTCACCTGCCCGAAATTTCAAAACGTCATTCGACATTTTTAGCAATAGTCTATATTTCAAACTAAATAGCAGATAAAACTAATTTTTATGCTTGAACCTATTAATGCACTGCGTCTTAAATTGGTTCTCCTTTGCTAAACTCAGATATATGCTTTCCCGTGATCACCATGCCCGCAAAGTGTAATTATATATCTGGTTGTTAGAGTGCGGCGGTCTGGAAATTTTACCATTATGGTGCAAATGGTAAAATTTCCAAGGTTCTTTACGTTTTCTCCAAACAAACACACTGAAAATGTTAGGTATAATATACAGTAAAACACTCAAGTCACTCTTAATAGGCCCAGGTAGAACTCGCCACCCACGACTCCGAAAGTTTCCTCCACCATATTATTATTTTTTTATTTAATCATTTCACGTTCTCCCTTCGCTACCAAAAACTGATCTTCCAAAAATTCCCATCTACTTGCCCGAAAGATCAAAAACGATCTTCGCAGGCCAGCTCCTCTGCTGTCTATCAAACAACCCATTTCGGTCCCGCTAATCCTTAATGCAAAAATACATTTTCAGTCTCCTCAACCAGAAACAAAACGTTAGGGCTGCATTCCATAATATGTGACCTGAGCAAGTTTAAGTGCCTTTTGACTGGTGTGCAATATTAGAAAGTTATCATTATTTACAAATTGACAAATTTTTAAAAGACATAAATGAGTTTTAGAATTTTAGGGAAAGGCAACAGGTGATAGGTTTTCGATAAATAAAGTGAAATTATCAATTTTAAATGCATGGAGGGTGGGAAATATAAGTATATTGGGAAAAGTAAGGGGTGCCGAAAATAGAAGAAAAGGGGAGAATATTACATACTATTACATGCATTCCCTTTTAATATTGCCTCTGGGAAAGACGAATGAAGTACTGCAGCAGTAGCAAAGCGACACTACAAGGTTTTGTTGAAATCATGGTGGTTCACACACTTTGTATCTAGGCCTCAAAATACTCTCCGTTTCGATATCTGCTCCAATAAAGCCAAAAATGGCATATTATTAGATTTTGAAAATTTGCTGCAAGATACCCTGAAGTTCATTTTAGATCCATAAGCATGCAATAATGTAGGCTTTAGTATGAAGCAGTATATTAGAAAGTTTACGTGAAATCCTACTGTTATTTACAAAGTTGAAATAAGTTAAAACTCCATATTTCGCGTAAAATTTCTGCTCTCTAAAAAACAAAATATCGACACCACATCGAGTTCAATATGAGTATATTCAATGTATATACACTACGACCTACGTTTAATTGAAACCATCGTCTACCCAAATATTCTTACACAAAATATCAACAAAACCGTTAATACTTGATGCATCGAGTTTCCGGTTTCCAACTTGTGTAGGTATAAATCCATTCTCAGAAGAACCAATTTTCCAAATGGTGACAAACCCTAAATAACTCCCCCGATAAAGAAAGAGAGCTCTATGGCCCTGATATTTCAAATTAACTCCAAAATGTCTCGAAGTCACTTCACGGTCATATATCAGTAAATGCGATTACCCAAAAGTTGCCTTTTTCCAAATTCGTGGTGACACTTCCGTTCGAAATTTGTTTTTTTTTTTAAATCTGATCATCACTCAGTAAACATGCCACTATTTTTTTAGATGTTGGGGATCTCAAGTCAGCTTCGACTTTACGTCAGACTGGATCAAATGGCGATCAACTTTCTTAGATGTCTCTCCCCTGGACGAAAACGCTAGCCCTCTCTGACACTATGGTTTTCCGAAGATGATTTCAGGATTTTTGTGTGTTCTCTAATAGGCTAAAAAAAAATCGAAATTCGATTGTTTTACAAACCCTTGCGTAACTTTCACAAAAAACATAGCCAACGTAATATTATTTAAAAACATGTTTAATTTTTAAGGTTTTGTTTGCAAAACTGTCTGTCTGTCTTTTTTTATGGCTAGAGGTGGAAATCTTACAAAGACACTGCCGCGCCAGGGTTCAGCAGTGTGTGGGATTTTCACCTTGCGCGCTCCGCTCTTCCAAGTCCCTCCTGTATTCTCTTGATTGCGGAGTTCACCGCACACCAGTTTCCCTCCGACATCAACATTTCTCCGATGATGCTCTGCGGGCTTAGGTTGGTTTTCAGGGAGTCGTCCAGACTCCTCTACTCTGAGGGAGAATCATCCAACTTGAGTTGGTGCAGATACTTCCTGTAATCACCATGTCCTGACAGGAATTGCATGTCCCCGCTGGATCCACTCCTCAATACGGAGAATCAAAGTGTGTGTCCAGCGACCCTCTGCAAGTCGTCCCACCGTTTCTGCCACTTCTCCAGCGATTCTCGCCTTGTCGCCTTTCGGTATTCTGCATCCTTTTCAGGAGGATTAATTTTCCCTTTCTCGTACAGGCAGCGTGTCTCACTCGTCAGAATGTCTATCATGATCATTCCCGCAATAACACACGCTGCGTCGCCCGATATTGTTCTGAAGGCGCTGCACACCCTTAGCGCCACTAAGCGGTAAGTCATATTTACCCTCCTCCGATTACTCCCACACGCTAGTGCTTCCTCCCAAACTGGTGCCGCGTATAATAGCGTGAAGCGAACCACTGCGGCCGAAAGTAATCTGAGACTGTATCTTGGGCCTCCAATGTTTGGCATCATCCGCGCTAATGATACGCTGGTATTTGCCACTTTCTCACAGGCATAGTCCAGATGTCCCTTGAAATTGATTTCAGCGTCAATTATCACCTCTAGTTATTTGATAACCGGTTTCAAAGTGATGATGTGACCACCAACACCAATATTAACCGTACTGCGCTTCCTACGGTTGCTAACCAAGACCGCCTCCGTCTTTTGTTCCCGAAGGTCAACCTGAACCATCTTCAGCCACGCTTTTATGGTGCTAATGGTTTCGTTAGCGTACATTTCAACGTCTTCAGGTTCTTTTGCGACGACAACCACAGCTAGATCATCTGTGAAACCGATTATCGTGGCCTCCTTTGGCACGGGGAGAAAAGGACTCTATTGTACATGATGTTCCACAGGAGAGGACTCAACACTGAGCCCTGTGGTACTCCTGCAGTGACGGTGTACTGCTTGGATCCCTCATCCGTGTCGTATCAAGGTATCCCCTCCGAAAGGTAACTAGGGACACCCATTTTCGCCAGTGAGCTATTTATCCATTCCGAGCTAATGGAATTGAACGCATGTCCAACATCACCACCGCACAAGATTTTTTAGCCGATATCGCGTCTCGAGCCAGCGTCTACGGCGTCGATCGTTGTCCGGGCTTGTCGAAATCCAAATTCTCGCTCCAATAGTCCATCCTTATATTCAATGATAGGGAGCAGTCTATTGTAGATGATCCTTTCGAGCATTTTTTCCTGCCGTGTCGAAGACGCAAATCGGTCGGTATGATGATAGGTGTCTTGGTGACCAAAACTAGTTTTTGCCTCTTCCACCGGTCGGGGAAAACTCTTTTTACCATGCATGTTTCAAAAACGCTGATAAACCAGTCGGGTCTGGCCTTAACAGCGAGTTTAAGAGCTCTATTAGGAATAGTATCCAGACCGGGTGCTTTATTTTCACCAATTCTCCGGCAAATTTGCGCAGGTTCCTCCTCTGTTACCGCAGATATAGTGTAGACTTTCAATGCTTGCTTGTGTTGTATGCCCTTGCCTTTATCCGGGGGAAACGGCGCCCACACAGGCACTTTTCTCAGAAACGGCTGTACCGATTGAAACGAAATTTGATGAGAAGTTGGCAATTGTGAACTCCCAGACATGCAGTGAGTGGTATCCTTTTTTGAGAAATTAAAGGGGGTCCCCATAAATGCAAAAGGGGGGTATACAATTTTGTTTAACAAATGTAATTATTTTGGGCATCAAATGAAAAGCCTCGATTAGAACTTTTCGAAGCCGGTCTAACTTTTGAGATTTGTTAGGAAGATGGGCAGTGGGAAGGGTGGAAAGTGATGATTTCTTTAATGGACCCATTCTCAGAAACTACCAAACCAAAAAATCTGAAAAAAAAAATCATGAAGCTGCCTCTATATGGTGTCCAGGCCACAAAATACTCTCTATATCGATGTATGCTCAAATTAAGTTAATAATAGTAAGTTTATCCCAGAGTTATAAAGCATATTATCCCCAAGTTTGGTCAGAATCATACCATTCCTAACAAAGTTACAGTAGCTCAAAATTGACATTACCGTATAAATTTACTGCAACTAGATATCAATATCACACTGAAGTGAGAAGTCTGACATGTTAAATTCATATACATAATGGGGTACGTACAAATAGGACAGTTCCTCACTCAAATATACTCACAGAAGAAACAAACAAAGCCTTTCCTACCTGAAGCGCCAAGCTTCCGGTTTCCCGGCTTGTTTAGATTTAACAAAACTCAATTATCCAAAATCTTATCACAAAGCCGCCTTTAACCTAAGCTCTTTATAGATGTTTAAAGCTCGCCGGAGCGGTTATTATTAATTTCCAAATTCGTAGGGACGAATTTCCAAGTTGAAAAGAGACAACCCCCTTAAAGTTTTTTGGCGCAATCTCAGATTTATGAAGAAAAATATGAAAGTGCTATATAAAATCCCACATCCATGTTTGTGCTTATATTTAGTAAGTCTTGACCTATAATTTTATCAAAAGTGATTGCTACTTTCCAAAAAACAATCTTATTATTCGTAAAACATTAACTTTTTATTTGAAGACTCTTTGCCGCTCCAAATTCAGAAATTTCCCTTCAATGGGAGGGTTTATTCGCGTTAGATTTGTAAATAGTTAAGCGAAAAGATGTACAAAGCGGTTTTACAAAATTGCGAATTGTTCCATTGCTGTCACTTTTATATGTATTCCCAGCAAACTATAATGGAGTACTAACCAGAATTTACACCCTCATGTGAAATGTTTATTACACTACAGTCGATTCTCCTCTATCCTTTTCAGCGTGAAAAAGAGCGGGGCTCCCATATATCATACATGTTTCGTTTGCCTTTCGCGGCAGGATGTGTCTTCAGTGCATCGATGCTCGACACCCTCCTCTATCAGGCGTTCGTGAAGGATTATGTGATAACATTTGTTCGGTTACTTCTAGGGATAGATCAAGCCCCCGGTAGTGGTTTTCTCACATCGGTAATTAAAATATATACAAAATTTCCTTGTGATATTTAAATACTTTGAAGGGCTCAATATTTATGTTTTCCTATGAAACTATCATTCACAGATGAAAATTACAAAAGAAGATATGTGGATACGCACCTACGGACGACTCTATCAGAAATTGTGCTCAACGACATGTGAAATTCCAATTGGTATCTACCGAACTCAGGACACATCTAGTGCAGATGCATCACATGTGAGTACTTCACCTGTAGACAAGTGGGGACCATTTTCAGCTTTTGGGAAACACTGTGTGCGATTGCGACCGTCGGTGAGTCAATGACAATATGTAAATTTATCAATCTCATGATTAAATACTAACTTTGACGTTGAATAACATCACTTTACTGTTAATTATATTTATTATCAACGTTAACACATAACAAAAACGTTTATCTCACAAAGCAGGCTAAAAGAGAATTATTTGTCCGTTTAATTTTTGTTTAGTTTTGAACTTTTTATCTAATTTATTTCAATCAAATACACCATGTAAACTTGATCCGCTAACGTCCGCAGCTCCTGCCACCTGATAACTTCTAGATAGATTCCATTGGCACTACTTTCCTAGCCATTCAAACTGTTCTTTCTATCTGACTTCTAGTAATAGATAGGCTAGAGAAATCGATTTAGTCGAAAATTACGATAGTGGATAGACATCTCAATTTGATTGAATTTTACGATACTAGTTCTTGTTTTCTTCTGATTTTGTAATATTTTATGTAAATACATCAAATAACTGTCGTGGATAAGAATTCAAATGTTTTCGTTCGCACACATGTCTTTTCCTTCTTTTAATAATTTTCAATATTTTACTGTTAATAATACGAACAATTAACACAGAATGACAAAACCATTTATTTCTCTGAGCAACTTCAGCAGATTTCAAATATATTCCCACTTTTGAAAAATAATTTAACTTCTTACATAAACCACTGAATTATTTTATTAAAACTGATTCACTTTATTTATTCACGAATCGTTCAAGAATATATTATATATTTAGTATTTTTTCGGCTTTGAACTCTTAAACTCCACCTTTTTGAATAAAGCTTTTGTATTGTTTGTAATTTTCAAACGAAGAAATTCATTTACTTTTGAAATGAAATATTTTTTGTATTTTCGGGTATGACATAAATTTAGAGTAATAGTTAACAGTGGCTTAAGCTCCTTTCTTTAAGCTTTGTTTCTCTTCACAGTCTATGTAGTTATGTGCATACATATACATTGGACAAATCTGTTTGGAGACTCTTTACTAATTATTTATTGTAGCTGTAAGGCAAAATGTATAATCAATTTCGTAAGGGTTTTGAAAGAAACGTTCTAATTCTAGCGAGCTCTGCACAAAAATTATCACAATCGTAAGCAATATGGGCTGTATATTCATGTATATGCGTTCCTTCTTCTGTATCGAATTTTCAATTATGTAACTAGGTTGTTTCACATGGTCGAGAGACGTGCCTTCAAAGAGTTGAAGCTGCCTTTTCGAATCCTGTTCGCATAAAATAAAAACACTGTTTCCCTAATCAACGTTTGCTAACGAATGAAGACCTCTTCAGCCCATAGTTGACTTTCAGCCATTCAGGCTTATTATTATATCCTTTCAAAAATACGAATACACATATTTTAAAAATTTATTATGATGCATTGCAAAAATTAATGATATTGCCTAGAAAAGTAAGTAGATGCAGAGAAAATTTCATTCTTCATTGCAAATTTGCCACTTACAAGCATTAAATGAACCCTCCAAGTATGCTGTTTCATACGATTTAAATGGGAAAAATAAAAAAAAAATTCTTCAAAATCGAAAGAGTATCTCCAAACCAAAAAAAAACAATTGAATCTATTAATTTAGATTCATGGATCAACGTCAAAAAAGTTATTTCTCTAATTTCTCAAGCTGTAAAACTCATGAAATACACTATCTACTGAAACTAACACACGAAGAAAATACGCGACGCAATCTTTTTTTTCATTATTAATTAATGTCTCCTCGAATGATTTTTTTATTTTAAATATAACAAATCCAATTGTCTAAAGTGTAAAATTGTTTTTGGGTCCCTGGTAAAAACGCACACGCACGCAGTGAGTCTCTTATAGCAAAAAGTCGGAGAAAAAAAGAAAACTAACATTTTAGACTCATTTAATCTCTCATCTACTTTTAATTAGCAATTATTTTGCAATATTTTCCAATAGATAGTATTTTTTGTTGTTTTAAGTGTAGAACAGAATAAGAGACACATATTGGCACTAAATTGTCTATCTACCTATGTCTCCCTATTGGATGCTTGATTTGAAAATATGTGACTAAAAATTTGTTCTTCCCTTAGTTTCGCTTTGTTTATATTTAGTTTTGATTTAGAACTCATTTTGGTGTGGTTTAGAACATATCATCAACGCCTCTCCATGTCACTATCTGAGCTTGGGCAACAAATTGTGAACATACAATAGAGTAAATGTTAAACTGTGCTGTTCAGAAAGAGTTGATATGAATGTAGTGTGATTTCAGAGTTTTATGCTGCTTTCTGCTTGTTCAATTATGTTAAAAACATATTTGTTGCTTTAGCTATGGCTTTGTTGTCAACTTTCTTCCTGCACTTCTATATACCAATAAACTTACCTTATTTGTGCTTATTTTCTTAATAGTTTCAATATTATACCGCGGTTGCCTTCCTGCACCTTACACGATTTGAATTCTTTTAAAGTTGCGAACAATCAATTACTAACAGAAACCTGTGAAGAGTCAATCCCATTGAAACGTCATTCTGGAATTAATATACTAAAAACAGTGTTGGACTACAACTCGAAATTGCAATCCATTTTATGCGTTTGAATGCATCTTACGTGGATGGAATGCAACGAATGCACACATATTGGAACCACAATTGGAGCGATTGTTATTTTAATACGAAAACAAAATAGAGTCGCTGACTTTCAAATATTAAGTTTTTCGTTGCACTGTAGCCTCAAATCGCGTCCGCCTAAACCCCGCATGAAATAGATTTTATAACCTTCCCGTAAAAATGGAGCTCTGTCTTCCTGTGTGCGCATTTGGCTTTTACAGTTCGAAAACTGTAGTTTCCGCTTGTCTGAGAAGATGCGGTCCCTATCTTCCCTCAGGCTACTTATTTGTCCCTATCTTCTTCTCTAGCCAGCATTTTTCTAATTCCTTTTAACGAACTTCCTAGTTCCTCCATTACATAATTCAACCAGGAATAAGCTATGGAAAATTTCCGTAACGACTAGCGACAGGTGATTGATGGAAAACAAGCTCGCTAATCAGCTACAAATACCAACGACCAGCTAAGCGATAGTCAGTATCAGTTATTTAGTCAGTCAATAATTTTCCAATTGCTAACGAACGAGATCGTGACTATATAAGGCAGGTCGCATCAACCAGACCCAAACGACTTTAATTATCAGTCCCTGGCAATATGCCTCAAGTCACCCCCTCCGCATATTCAGTGCGACCCCGCTCTCCACCTTCTCTACGTCCAGAGCAGCATAGTTGGTGTGTTTGATGCAGGAGGATACTATCCATTAAACCCCTCCAGATCCTCTAGCTAAGATAGCATTCCCCATAATGAGAAGAAAAACGTTCGTGACAAGCTGCAACCCTCTTAGACCTCGGTTTTTACACCTTCTGACAATAGCTATTAGCGTCTCTGTATACCCTCTACCCTGTGCAGAGCACATCCGCTGATTGTGACTCAAAGCTTTTCCCAAATCGATGAAAAGCAGGTAAGCGGTGACTTATACTTCTGACACTGTTACACAATGATCCGAAGGGTGTTAATTTGGACGGCACACAAAGATCCAAAGCGGAAACCTATCTCCTCTTTCTATCAATCAAGCTATTGGGATGTTTCTTGATGCGTTCCAAGCTGATTTTAGCTATTACCTTCTTGACAACACTAAGGACGCAAATGCCCTTTCAGTTGTCTTGATGATCCTCGGTCACTTATTGCGAAAGATCTTAGATTCCCAGGATTTACGAATAGGTGGAAATAGAAGTTTGATTGCAGTGGGTGCACGGAAATATCCCGGAAGGATACAGTCAAAACCAACGACTTCACTCTATTTGACTGCATTGATGGCGAAGATAATTTCCATTTTTTAGAAGAGCATTATATATCCACATTTTAAACTGGCTTGCCATATTAGTCACAATAGGTGGAACACACACTAGAGCTTATACAATTCTGAGTCCTGGTGAAGTGCCTCTTTCATAGCTACAGCTGCTCATCGTCATGGATTAGAAGCCTACGGTAACGTCCATCGCACACCATTGAAAGGCTTTCAACCTACAAATTCTTTTGTGATATAAAAACTTGCGGAGTATAGGGCATCCAAACAGTCTCTATCTGGTTTTTAGGAATCTATGTAAAACAAAAACTCATTAAAAGCAGTGTACTGTCCGGCTGCCTGTCGGTCCATCTGCTTGTCTGTCTGTCTTCTTTCTTTTCTTTTTAGCCTTGGAAAGTGGAAAGGTTCAAAACGTACCGCTGGCTCTTACTATACGGTTATGAGATACTTTTCCTGTTCTATGCATCTTAGGTCCATTGTCCGAATCGTAACACAATAGCCTCTCCCGTGGAAATTTTTTGACTATGCGCACCAGGTATTTGGAAGCGCCTAATTTGGCCAAAGTTACAATTATTTTGCTCCACTTCGCAGTGTCGAACGCACTTCATATCAAGGGTGACTACCGCGCAAGATTTATTGGCCTCCATTGCTTCCTCCGAAGTTTCCGTCACCATACCATTGACTGTAAATATTGCCTTTCGAAAGCCGAATTGCCCCCCCCTTTCTGTGATCGGTACAAGCCTAATCAATGTGACCCATCGAATAAGTTTGCCGACGCCATTTAATAGCAATGTAGACCAATAAGGCGAAGGATTACCCAAAGGTTTACTTTACTTCGGGATAAGCACAAGCATCTCTTTCCTCCACTTCTCCAGGAAAATCCCTTCTTCGAGGCACATTTCAGCGAACCGCCTTGGAAATGTTTCGACGGCTACTACTAGCGCTTTATTCGGAATGCCTTTCTGCTGGGGTTTGATTTTCGACAAGCTTCTTCGCAGCTTCAAAATTTTCTTCAGGAATTACCGCAGAAATTTCATCGAGATTTATCTGGACACTTGAAACTTGTGGGAAGGGAGTACTTATGATATCCCACACCAAATCAGAGGTCCGCTTCCTTGCCTTCTTGAACTGTTCAGTTTTACTTCTAGAGATGGCACAGTTCTTTCTTCGCCTTTTTATATCAGTTGTGCAACTCTTCTTACATAGGTCGGTTGCTCCTATGTTGGCTGCGTCTCCTGGCTTTAAGGCGAACTTTGCGAAGTTCTTCAATTTTGGTATTCCACCAGAGCCTATGCATTCGTTTCTTGAGTACAGTGCGGCATGGAAACGTCACATGTTTTCTGCATCCTTTCAAGAACCTGCATAACCTTTCCTTCTGTGTTTCCCATCGGCTTCGTCTCCAGCGGAATTATTTCCTCGAACATTTGCTTGTTACGTTTCTAGAATGTCCAACCCGCCACTGTAGTTTTCTTGATATGTTTTGCTCCTTTCATACAGTTTGATGTCGTGCAAATGATATGTGCACAACAGCGAAGCGTAAAAAGTCATATATACTTGGAGTGGTACCAAAATTACCGAGTTGTATACATCATACTCATCTTAGATGCTATGTAATCCGATACTGCTGGTTTACATTTTAGTTTTGTCATCTTTCCCCATTTCACCTTCCCCAAATCAAGAGCTATTTGACCAAGATGGACGACTCGGCTACTAGATAGGCATATGTCGTCAAGAATGAGGTGTTTGAAGAAAAATACCGCACTTCGGTTAAATTCTCCACATGCTCCGTCCAAGATACTATGAAGGACATCACCGATGATAGATCGAACTTTATCGAACTTAACTTCATTTTCCTCTGAGACTTTACCTTAATGCACATGATGAATCATATATCATATGTAGCCTTGATGGTTGGTTTTTCCCTGAAATACTCACCCCGTGCCAAACACTTTAAGTACATATGTACTGTTGATGATATAAAACAGCTTCCCGAAATCGATGAAGAGTAGCTAGAAAGAGATCTAAACCCCACCGTTATTCTAGAATGGATGTGTGAGTTAAAGTGGCCAGAACAGAAAGTTTTTATGAATAGAGGAGAAAGTCTTATAAAGACACTACCGTGGCAGCCTGCAGCATCGTACGGGATTCCTACACAAGGAAACCACCACCAGCCAAGCTAAGTAGCTACAAACGATTCACAAGCCTCGAGGTGGGGGCACCCAAGCATGCAATGAATTACGTCGTTCTGTGTGTTCTAGAGGGGGTTCCCCGCTTATGCAAAAGAGGTATTTGAACTTTTTTTCATCAAATAATCGAATGAAGGGTCTCGATCAATACCTGCCAAATCAAGTTTAGTTCTGAACTCAATTGCGAAACGGGGGACTAAAGGGGGTGCTCAGAAAGTTCCCATCAGTTAATCTGAAAAAAATCATGATGATGCTTCTATATGACATATAGGCTCCGAAATGCCATCCATATCGATATCTGCTAAAATAATAGTTAATAATAGTATGTTAATACATTTAATACATTTTTAAAATGTATTGCGAACACTCCTTAAGTTCATCCTAGACTTGTATTTTCTTTTGAAAATTAATAGGAAATAATCCCTGCGTATCTTTTTTGTCCTCATCCATTTTTCGGGCGTCCATTTGTGCAGGTGCTGATGCTGATAGATAAATTACAGACTTTCCCGATTTCGGGGCTGTAGCTCTAAGGGAGCCTCTTTTTTCTTTGTAAATTAATGGAATTCTTACCATTTCATTGCTCTGCTTTCTTGTCTTCAGGATATTTACCACTATACGGTGATTGCCTATAGCCTGAATTTCAACCGATGAAGGATGTCATTCCGTTTATAGTGATCTTCTAATCTAGAACTCCTCCTAAATGGACCACGTGCGGATCTATTTGCTAATTGCTACCTTTGTGGAGACAAAGATCATGCAAAACAAATACCCTTTTTCGGAATATTGAAGTTCTATTCCTCTTTCCAGTTTTCATGAAAGATATCAAATTCCCAGGATTTCAGAATAACTGGTAGAACCATCAATCATGACGGCTTTACTTTCTTTGTATGCATTTATGACAAAGATATTTTCACTTTTTTGAGGATCAGCCCACACTCGAATGTAAGAGGCCTTACCATTTCATCCACGAGGGGAAGCATCTTCGGATGTCATTCAATTGAAAATCGTGAATAAGTGGTACTTCTGCTGCTTAAGCTAGTCATCACCATGGATGAGGAGCCAAAATACCTCACTGTGTTGATACATGATACAATATTCGTCATCGATGCCATTTTTATTTGCGGTATTTACCCTACAGTATCAGAGCCTTAGCATGTCTTCCCAATTTGAGATCGCAGTTACCATTGTTTCTGTATATATCCACCTTGCCACAATCAACCAGGTTGGGGAGGGGAGCCTTTTTAGAACGCAGCTGTGAACTTGAATTAGGCTAGAGGTCAAAGCAAGCAGTGCTTCTCCATGTTTTCTAGCGGATTGACTTCCACTCCCTTCATCATTACAATAAACTACAGATATGTCTCTTACCGTCTTTGCTTTTGATGAGAACGGTGGCTATTTCTTATGTCCGCTTTCCAAATTATCCAAATATCGGCGTATAAAGAAATCTGCTGACTTCTAATCGGGACTCCTGGATTTTACCTGTCTTAGAAGTAAGCTTTTCCGTAAATATCTTTAATATCTAACCGCTACCAGAACAACTGAATTTGTCTCCCAGCAACTGTCGTGCCAGAAACTCTTTTAACATCATTATATCTCAGTGCTGCTCTCGTCACAGTGTTTTGAACGTACACATGCAAGGTTTAAAAATAAATTATTAACCAGTAAAACAAAGACATAGAAGCACTGGCGTGCATAACCCTTATGCTGTGAGAGGTCCTTTCAACTTTGCCTCGACATTTTTGCTTCGAAGTAGTAGAGTGAGAGAGAGAAAGAGGGAGCAGTAACCCCCAGATATTTCTCTTCCCCAGAAGGAAAGGTAGAAAGTTTATTCCTTTCATTTTTGAACGCCGAAAACCTTTCCTTCTATTCCGTTTTGTAAATAATGCTATTTTGGTTTTATATAGATTTAATGAAAGCCGGTGCCCAAGGCACCAACTATCAAATATATATATATATTTCCGCACAATTTTCCAAAATTTTGACCAACAGCTAGAATAGCTACGACATTCTATTTACAGTTCAGATAGTGTTAACATCTATTTCATCACGCAGCAATCATGTGTTAGCGTTAGCATAAATCCACTTAACACCTTGTTGTCTGGTAGCATCACAAATTTTTTGGAAGGTCCCAAAATCAAAGCGTTCTCGGCTCCCCTATCTAGGAAACCAAATACACCGTTTTATCATTATTAGATAAATTTCATCTATACCGGGTCCTTTGAAATCTTCAAAGGGCAGCTTAGCGGCTCTCACTGGTAATCACCGCGCAATTTAGTCAGCTATTTCCTCAACTCTTGAAGTTTGTTAACCTACCATGCGATTTTCCAAAACATCCCATTTAAAGACTCTGCACAATTTTGAACCCTCTGGCCACTCTCCTATATTCGTGTTGTGAATTCTTTAAGTTTAAACGGTCTTCATTCTTATTAATTTTGCAATCGCAATTCAGAAGCCGTCAGGTTGTTCTCGGTTCCACGTTTGCCTCGGGTAGTAGAAAAAGTTTCATTAAAGTGATATAAAGGTGCGGGATAGAAAGTTTTCAATTGAGCTTCTACCGCTAAAACAGTCCTTAGCCGCCTAGGGGGTTGCAGAGAGACTATTGGAAGTCTCCACAATTTCCAGATATCCGTTCTGCATGAATCCGTTTCCACACACTCCTTCTGTATTGGAAAACCTCGTTGGTGCACAACACTTCTATTTCTTTGGCTTTCATGAGGATTGGTCGTTTTATTCAAATTCAATGTTGCTTGAGCGATCATTCCATTTTTGCTCGAAATGAGATAAGCATAAAGCAGTGAATAAGGCGCTGTACGTTGGATGTCCCCTTGAGAGTGTCCATAACAATTCAACCAAGAGCACGAGTTCTTCTGTCGTGGAGCATACCAGTTGAGGTACTGGAGCACACAGCCAAACGCTTTCTTTAGATTCAGAAATGCAATGTAAAAAGGGCGATACTTCTGCCGGTGGCTCTCTCGTCAGTAGATCTGCAGTTCTTGACCAATCTGGCTTGATGCTCGTTTATTTGAACGATATCGCGAATACGGTTGTCAAGAATGCGTTAAAAAATTTTCATGGCATAGGGCAACAACTGTATCGGTACTACCTACCCACAGTGTTGGCTCGTATCTCTTTGTTTCCCAGAGCTCAGGTCCGATGCCGTCAGGTCCTATTGCTTTCCTCGATTTCGATTTATTGCTTCCGCAACTTAATGTTGGCAGTGCTTGTTGAACTAGAGTTGAAACCTCCTCGAAATATTCTCGCCATCTATCCGTTCCATCTCGTCGGTCAATAAGCAAAATGCCTTTCATGTCATTAACGCAACAGAAGCGTTCAATATCCTAATATGCCTTACTGTTGACAAGTCGATACAGATCCCTGCCGCAATCCCGAATATTCAGTTTATCGTAAAGATTATTGCAATTGACTACTCAGGTAACAGCCGTAGCTTTCTTTGCTTCCCGGACGGCATTCTTGTAAATTTGCCAATTGCCTTTCACAGACCCTCACTTCGATATCGTCATTCCAAAGTCAGGTATCTCGGTTGATGTTCCGCTTACCTGGCTTGGTGACCCCGAGAGGCCGCTTTGTAGATCGTGTCTTTCATTTAGTTCCACGATTTTTCCACACTCGTAATAGTTGGTAATCGCGTAAGTGAGATCATTTGCTCTTTTTTCTCACGACTCCACCATTTAAGGGGGTTATCTCGTGCGAAGTCGGTTTTTTTTAGAAATTTTTTGTGAAGAACTGGATAAAGATAAAAATACGAATTTTTCACCACAATCTTGAGGGTGCATAGTAATTTTTCCAGCCGATCGGATAGTTCATTATTGAAATACAGAGCAATTTATACACCCATCTCCAAAAAAAGGTGTTCTTCTGCTGCCACGCTAGAGGGCGCCGCGATTATGTTGAAGAAAAAAAGTAAACGGCATTTTAACGTCCAGACTTAACTACAGTCCGCAAATTAGGATTATTAAAAAATATTAAAAGCTAAATTTTTGGCGCCGTGTTCAACTTTTTTGTTTTGTGAATTTTGGTGTTTTTTAAGGCTTCTTTAATGAATAAAAAAAAAAACTACTGGATCGCAATTATCCTAGTTTGTGGAGCATAGAAATATGTTCTGAATAAGTCATGAAAATTTCAAAGAATTTGGTTGTATAGATTTTGCGGTATGATTTCAGTCGATTTTCAACATGCAGTTTCGAGCAAAACGCATTTAAAAAGTAGAATGTGACTTTTAGCCATAAATTCTTAACTGATCATTAATCTGCTATACCTAGTCCATAAACCTTAGGTTTCTTCAATAAACACATGTATAGCCTTGGCTTCAATTTTCGTCTTTTTAGTGAAGTCATTCGAACGTCAAAAAAATCGATTCCGCGGATGCGACACACGGAATGACCCCCTTAATACGCGGCGGGCCAGTGCGTTCCTCACGCTGTTTTATCGGTGGCTGAATTCGCAAGCAATCAACGGCCGATATTGAGATACAATTTTTTCATAGGGTGGTGGTGACTTATGATAATATAGCTGGTTTGTGTTTTACTGCTTCCTCTATAAAATATAGGAAAATGAAACCACCGTTTGGTGAACTAAGTGCAAGGTAATGGGTGTCCGCAAAATCAACTGTACGTACACCACTCTATTTGCGCGCTCCAAATTCTTTTCTCCTATAGCACCTATTATCGTCTGTTTTTTCACCCACATGACCATTAAGGTCCCTCGCAATTACGATATAGTCATCAGCAGGTATGTCATAAAAAATTGTGAAGAAGTGAACCGTGCGATCAGCTGATATAATAATGAGCTTAATCACCCGGTCATCAGATGGTCCGACTCTTTAATGGCACTACGGAAATCCTCAGAAGCAGCAATGAAACACCATATTAAGTGCACGAACTACCAAAACAGAGAAGTTTATAGTGGTTTTTACCGCGCCCGCGCTCTACGCCGCAGCTTTTGGCGGCAGACCATCAAGCTTCCAGTGCAGCGCAAATATCAATTTGTCTTTTCCGAAGAACTCTTTCCAGTTCCTCGGTCTTTCCAGTGAGGGTACCAATACGTTCATATATCAATAACCCATGTCAATTTCTCGACGTTTTAGCATTTCCCAGAGTCTTTGGATATCTCAGCACGATCATTTTGTCTTTAACGACATAGAATGCAGTTTCTTGATCGGGCTATCGGACTACGTCATTCCTTCTCTTATTGCGGTTTTGTATAAAACAAAACCTTATTAAAATCTATCTGTCTACCTGACTTTTTTTGCCGATTCAAGGTGGTGATTATGTGGGACTTCAACCCACTAGAACTACCGCCTTCCACTCTCCCCGCAAGACTCCCATATAGTATCACGTCACGGAGCTGGATCAGAATTTGTCCTGCACTCTTGTCAACATCCGTGTTTTTCTTTTGTTCATTCTTCCGACTGACTTTTCCTGCCTAAGCTTCTTATGGATGGTTGCTATTACTTTTTCGACTTCGACTTCAACATATAATGCATGATGTTTATGGGTCTTAAGTGCTCCCCGGTAGTGGCTTCCAATGCAGCCCTTTGGACTGTGAACCTCGAGCAATAGAATAAAACATGTTTCGCTTCCTGCTTGGGCATTTCGGGCAATATGGCCAACATGCTCGATAACCTCCTTGTCCGCTCAAGTACTGACTTAGGTTGAAACCTACTTTCTCGTGGGGCCGCTCGATCCATTCCGGATATTCCGTATGATTCTTTGGATCCAGCGGCTTTTTTCCAACTCGTCCCACTTCTTATGTCACTTCGAGATAGTTTCAATTCGAACTGCCGTCGACGAGCAGGGGATTCCCCGGTGAGATACGCTCGATAGTAAAGTCGTTGTCCTTTTCTCGCCAGAATTTCAACCGGGATGGTTCCTACTATCATTTCATCGGATATCATTCTGTAAGCGTGACATGTGCGGAGTGCCCTTATTTTTTTTGAGTAGAGTCGTGTGGGGTATCAAATAATAAGTAATTTCCGAAACTGATATTAGTTTTGACATTGGTTGCAAATAGAAGGAGTGCAGGGGTTCGGAAAGAGTCAATTACTTCAAGGACATGGTCTTACAAACTACTCAATCCAAATATTTAAAATAAATTTGGTGATTCATGCATATTGTATTTATTCCTTAAAGTACTCTCCATGCCGATACCTGTTTAAATAAAGTTAATGATAGTATATTGTCATGCTCATTATAAGTATATTTTTTATAAACTAACTGGGAGTCCCCTTATGTTTATCCTAGAATCATCAAGTCTTGCAGTAATAAGAGCCACACTATAGAGTACGATCCTTATAAATTTGGTACAAATCGCTCTATTATTCACAAAGTTATAATAGGTCGAAATTGCTACTTTTGTGCAAATTTATTGCATTCTAAAACTTTGAATGTCAGCATCATACTAAAGTGAATGATCTGACAAACTAAATGCATATGTATTACGAGCTAGGTACAAATGGGAGAAATGCGAATGTGCTTATAAACGCAATACACAAAACCTTTTATACTTGTTTAGCTTGCGGTTTCCTCAATTGTTTATATATATTTCGAAATCATTGCCCCTGATTGAGATGTGCTCAGATGTGTCTACGAATTATGTAAACTTTGTTTTTATGGAGTGCAGCTATAATAATCGATTCCTATTAGGCAATGATCCGTCACTAAGCAATATTATATCGATATTGTGGAGTACTATCGGAGAACAAAAAAAATCATTGTTAGTTGTCTAATATTTTTCGTAGGTCATACCATACACTTGGAACAATTATATTCCGAAAATGAAAACATCAAGTGCATTCGTATCACAGATTACCCTTCGCTAATTAATAAAAGATACAATGCCAGATTCCTTGCTTTCTTCACAATGGATTGTTTTTTTTACATACGTACCGTGCCACGTATGCTGTGTGCAATCTGCATTGTCTGAATTCCTATGCTCAATGTAGCATATTTGAACGAGATTGCAAAGTTCGCAGGCAACATCTTTCTGCGTTCTAACTTTCGTTGATTAACTCCGGCCTGATTACTGTTTGAAAGAATGTTATAAATAAATAATAAAAAATTTAATACTACATATAATTTACTATGAAAGCCAGCAAATTTCCCTAATAGCCAAGAATTATTTTAGATTTTTAACGGAACAATTTAAAATCAGACCCTTAAAATGACCAATTAAAAGATAATTGCATTTTATTGGAAATCACGACTTGCACACCATATTTGTTTGCACCAGTTCCACAGTTACAAGGGCAAACGGAACTTTTCTTGCCGTGTTGCACACAATGTGCATACACTTAGTGAACGCACATGTTTCTTGAATAATGTTGCAACGAACAAGATATTACAGATAAGAATCTGTCTTGTTACATTCAAAATTTATTTGAAATCTAAATAAATATCTCCACTAGCTTTCGTTGGCTTTAATTTTATAATGTGAATTGCATGTCATTATTTTGCACTTTTTTAGTCGACTTTCCACATAGAGTTTTTACAGTTTTATATTCCTAGTTTTCCTTGGAATCACTTGGTTAATAGTTACTTAGTTTTCCTTGATTTTAGTTCCAACATCGAAATAATACTATTTCCAGCAATTCCTCTCTATCTGTCCATTCATGAACTATTCTCTTATTGAATTACGAAATTATCCGTTTATCAATTCTCTATCACTGAATTCGAATAATGTTTTTGGATATTCAAGAGAAATATGAGTATGATAATTTTATTATAATTTGCTTGAACGCATGTATGATTAGTATGACGAGGAAGCCGGTACCCCGGATTCAACTAAGGATAGCAACGAAGGCCTCCGCGGTGTCACTTATCGTCCGCCAATACATCATAAATCTACCACATGCTTAGGCGGTTGTACCGATCGTAGAGGATCATCCGTAAGTATAGCCAACTATGATCAGATCAAAACATAAAAAAAAATATTTTGATTTTTGAAAATAACGTCAATTATTTTTGAGAAACAAATTAAGCTAAATGGAAGGGAATCGGAAAAATTATAGCGAATATATTTGAAGTTTTCTCTGAGCGTAAGGTATCTTTTTCTTTAGATTTTACTTTCTGCTCCAGTTTTGTTGATTTTTCATCGAATTTACCTTCATTTATAACTGTTCCTCCTTGGATACTGTTAAGGAATGTATTTTATATTACTTATTATTAAACTTTTATTGAAAACTTTTCAAATTTGTGTCTCTCACTTAATGAAAGCAAAAGATTCTAGCGACCGATAGTTTAGCACATTCTCTTTTATCTGCACTTTTCATAGATCTGAAGCCATCATATTGGCATTTCTGAGTGTATAACCTTTTCCAAACTATACAACAAAATCATTAACCTTAAATCCTCTTATATACTACTACTTCCCCGCTAATAGCTAGTGAAAACTCACTCTCCTCAACAATGTCTATTAAAACAATCATCAAATACCGTTTTATGTCTACCAATTTTTATGTCCACCATAAAGTTGTCATAATGAAAACCGAATTAAAAATCAATATTTAATCTCAACCAGGATATAATTCATTCTTGACCACTGAAGTGTAACGTCGATAAAAAGAAATGCATATGAAAAGTAAGTGTAGTGGTATTTCTATCTGTAAGGGAGGTTTATGGTCAAAAATTAATAGTGGCGATAGTAATAACGTATCTTCTATCGTTTCGCGTGACATATATCCATTCGTTGAATAAAATGATTATTAAGCCTGACAGAAAGGTCATAAAGTAATTATATTGATGAGTTTATTTAGTTGGCCCGGAAAGGAGGAGTTTATGTGACTGTATGTACTTGCCTCCTATGAATATTGGAAAAGTTGACGATAATCCATTTTTTATGGACGCACGGTTTGTTAAAGTGTGCATATCAGGGATCTGATTGTTTATCTAAGGATGGTAGTCTAATTCATGCCTTCAAAAGGGGACATTATTAGTGGAATTTTTTGGTCTCAGGCTGCCGGCTATCCCTCTTGTTGCGTTCACTACTGACAAGTTAGATCGCGACTCTCTCTCACCGTTTCTTAACATCTTTAAATCGTAATCAATAACGTGAAATCAAAATCTTTATTTCCAAAAATAAATAATCCCAATTCAATGCGTTGCTGAGCAGTAAAAGCAAAACAACCCACACTGGTGACTCACTCCCAGCCAACATTGTAGTTCCAGAAGCAAATTTACCAATTTTCGCGACAATATAATATTACATAGAACCATAAAATGAAAATACGACTTAATTTTGAATGGAATATACTATGTGCACGAGAGTATCCTTTCCAGCGAAATTTATAGCATGCCATACATATACAATATTTGTATATTGAAAAATTTACGATTAAAAAGACGTGAAATCACGGTTGCAAGGTCGGAGAGCAAATATTGAATGTACACAAGTTTTTGAATCGTAAACTTGCTTACAAAGCTTCTTGCACTTATGGAAACCATGCCCAAGGCGAAAGGTGAGATTGGATGTTGCCTCACCAGAGAAATGCTACATGTTGTATACATATGTTAATGAATTCACGTTCAAAGAAAAGAGAAAGACGCATTTTCGTGCTATAAGATACTATCTTAACGTATAACCACTGCACTCCTGTTCCCTATTTTATCGAAGACTGTGAATAAAATCTCTTCTTTCCGATTGCTGCTTTAATTTCATAACATTTTTTTTCAATAAGAATATGCTGTGGTTTCATTATCATCATATTTCATACCGTACTTGAAATAAGCCTCCAGCAGGAAGCCACTCAAAAATTCGGGCTCAAACTCGAGGTTTTTTTCTCAATCTGTTGCGAGCATCAGTTCTGCTACTCTATTCTGAAGGTACGAACTCCTTGTGGACAGCATCCTTGCATCAAAAAAAAACAACCATCATATTTTTCACCTTTGATTTCCTTTGAAAGCCTTGTATGAAACAAAACCTTGTGTGAAACAAAACCTTATTAGAATCGAATCGATGTCTCTCTGTCCGTCTGTCTGTTTGTCTCTTTTTTTTGCCGATGGAGGGTGGAAAGCTTCAAAAGCTACCGCAGGCTCCTGCCACAAGGTCATATGGGATTCCTACCCACTAAAACGACCTCCTTCTCCTTCCACTCTCCCCGCAGGACTCCCATTTGGTATTACGTCGCGGGGCTGGATCATAATTTATTATGAGCTCATGTTAATATTCGTGATTCTCTCGCCTTCATTCTTTCGGATGACTTCTTCCTGCCTAAGCTTCTTGCCGATGGCTACAACTACTTTTTCGACTTCGGCCCATATCCCCTTCGCTTTCACCATAAGTTCCATTATATTTTAGGGTGTAAAGTGGTCCCCGGTTGTAGCTTCTAATGTAGCCCTTTGTGCTTCGAATCTGGGGCAATGAAAAAAGACGTTTTCTGCGTCCTCTGCAATATTTGGACACTTTGGGCAATATGGCGAATCATCACGCCCAAATCGATACAGCTATGCCTCCGTGTCCGCCCAAGAATTGAGTTATGTCGAAACCTACTACGCCATGGGGTCGTTCGAGCCATTTACGGATATCTCGTATGATTTTGTGAGTCCAGCGGCCTATTTCTAACTCATCTCACTTCTCTTGCCATTCGACGACAGTTTCAGTTCGTGCAAACTGTCGCCGACGGGTAGGAGATTCCTCAGTGAGATACATTCGATCGTAAAGTCGTTGTATTTATTTCGCCAGGATCTCAATCGGGACCATTCTTGCTATCACGCAAGCTGCTTCATTTGATATTGTTCTGTAAGCGCAAGATTTTCGCAGTGCACTTATGCGATACGCAGCTCCATTCTTTCTCTTATTTGCTATATTTTTCAGTGCATCTGCCCATACTAGGGCGGCATACAGTAGAATCGAACTAATCACCTTCGAAATAAGAAGTCGACGGGTCAGCCTTGGGCCACCTATATTTGGTAGCATTCTCGCAACCAGCGCTCCGATGTAATATGCCTTAGTTGCTGCACCCTCCACATGCAATCTCAAATTCAACCTTTGGTCAATCATTGCACCTAAGTACTTAAGTGCAGGCTTGGAATGAATTGTTTGTTTTATAGGCGCCACCCCGGGCGTTCGTGTCAGCTTCATCACACAGTCGCTTAAAGTATTCACTTTTACTTTTAATTATGCCCACATGTAGTTTCTTCCGAGCGTTTTTGTATTCTTCATGTAATTGCTGGCGTCCATAGCGGTTTCTATTTCGCTGACTGCGCCTTCTGGCCTTGAGGCAAGCTTTGCGGCATTCTCTGATTTTAGAATTCCACCAAAAGTTCGGAACTCGCTTCTGGGATACAACATACCTTGACATGGATGCGTCATATGCTCGTCGCAACTTTTCGCCAATCTATAAAGCTTTATTTTCTGCGCTTCCTTCAAGCGCTGTATTTTGCTGCAGAACTTCTTCGAAAATCTCCTCGTCAAACTTATTAGCTGTCGACCTTCCAGCTCTCGTCCGAGACCATCTCCGTCCATCTCTCGGTCTGTCACACCCGATTTATTCAAAAACGGCTAGACCAATCATCACGAGAGTTGGTGGGAGCGTGTAATCTGTTGTTCCCTTTGCATGCAGTAAGTGGCGCCATTTTGTCTTAAGTTTGGGGGGGATCCTCATACATGTGAATGGAGGGTGCAAAATTTGTTTTCATAAACTGTGGTCATGTGTACCTTTATACCCGAAGCGTGAGCTTCCGGTATTCTGACTTGTTTTAGTGCACGAAGAGAGAAATGTTAGAAAACCGATGCTAGACTCGGTTGCAGGTCTATGTATATATTCAAGCTCAAACCGCTTCTCTTTTTCATCGCAGTAATCTCCCAATTCTCCTCTAATATCAGCATCCCGTCAATCAAAGTGCGGTGCATCATGTCTACTTTCAAAACATTACTCAACCTCTTCGATTGCACCATGAATTTTAGGCAATGGAACATTGCGCTCTCCCAGTTGTGGGGAGCAACTCTGTATTCTGAAGCATTAAAGGTTGAATCCAATCGAAAGCAATGCAAATACTCTCTGTAACTTCCTTGTTCCGTAAGAAATTGAACCTAGTAGGGATTTGGCTCAATACATTTTTCAAAACAGAATGTATGGGCGCAGAAGCCATTTCGAGTCTTCGGTCGAATTCACATCAAAGGAATATGCTTTTCTTCAGTAGCAAAATTCTGAGCGTCAATTGCTAAAAGATCTACCAGGATCGAATTGTTAATGATGTACATTATCATCGCAATTAAACGGTATTTCGAACTTGTCTTTCTTTGGTTCCTGGCACCAACTAACACTATTGCTCGGATAGAAGCTGCACATAAAAGAATAAACTCCAGAACCAAAACCAACCTACGATTGAATCCCGGTCTTCCGATATTAGACGGCATTACGGAACATAACATGGTAGTACAGGCCAGAATGCAAGTGCCCTACCTTGTATTATTCTCATCGACTTCGAGTCGACTAGTAATCACTAACTCGGATATTGATTGTAATTATCGTTGCAATTGAGAAAAACCAGAAACACAATCCGAGTTGGCTATGAAAATCCCGAGCGCAGAGCTATCCCAAAAAAGGAGGGAAATTTGACCGTCAGTACCCTCATAAAGTCCTGCGACGAACGAACATAGAGTTAAATTGGCAAATAACAAACAAACGGCTATCTCTCGTGCAGAGTTGGAAATCCCAACTGTGTAGCTTCCTGGAGTAATTTTGTTAAATTCCTACATTAAAGGAAAAGAATGATAATTAGAAAAGGGGGGGGATTGGAAAAATCCTCCTCCTGAAAATTCCTAAAAAAGGACCAATTTTATACTTAAGGATTAATATTGAACATAAATTTGTGAGCTTTTTCTGTTACAGATAACAGACGGGTGAAAATTTAGCAAATACGCTGGGAGAGGTTGCAGTGTGCAATACAATGCTCCCGCTGCCAAATAGGAGTTGCATATACATAGCGCAAAGGATTTGTTTGCTAGAGATGAAGTAGCCTTTGTTGCATAGCCCAAGCGCCCCTTGAAGCTCAATCTGGCATCAAACATTACACCCGTAATCATACTAATCAATATTTGAAAGGATCCGGATTTCGAGGGTGTTGTTTCTTTTGCTCAATGAATGCCTTCACTTGCATAAACTTTCAAATCCTCCCAACTACAACTTAATTTATCCGAAACGTCCGTAATCCCCGTTGACCAAATTAAAGGTGTTCCTGGCATCTCGTATCACTATAGCATAGAACTTACCAATTGTCAGCTGCCCCGAATGAAATCCAAGACCTCTGACATATTTTCCGTAGGAGTTTTAAATCGGCCTGCACTCTTAGCCTTTGATCTGGATAAAGCAAACCATAGCATTTCATTTTATAGATATATGGCTCCTATACGATGTGGTTGAAAATTTGGAAAACCAAAAAGAGAAAAAAATTTAAAGGAGGAAAAATGCTTTCGCGTACGACGACGGCGAGTCTAGCTTCACTGGCAGAGCTCACGTGCTTCAAACTTTAGGCATCTTAGGCAATGAAATCCGCAAAACCATGACAGCGGATATCAAAACTTCTATCATAATCCAAGGCGCAATAACGGATATGCGGTTTAGATCTACCTTAATAGGGAACTCAAAGCCGAGATGTGTGGGCTTTGCGCCCAGATCCACAAATTCGATATCCCTAGAAGACGTCTGCCGACTTCCCGACCTCATCTTCCATTTCTATTATAGATATTGCCCTTATAGACTTTCTGGACAGAATCATCCTCATCCATACAGATTAAATGACCCGCCCACCACAATCTATAGATACGTATTTTGCCCACAACCAAACGGTCATGGTATCACTCATAGGTTTCGTAGCTATATACGCTAAGGAATTGTCCATCCTCTTGTAGGGGCCAGAAAAATCTTCTAAGGATTCTTCTGGCGAGACCATTGTTTTGTAAAGTGAGAGCTTTGACCCTATGGTGAAACATTTCGAGCGGAACAATTTCCTTATACTGTAATTGGCTCTGTTGGCTACCAACGTCATCGTCGTAGCTGTTAGCGGTTGTCATTTTCGACCCGAGATAGGAGAAATTATCAACCGTCTCAAAGTTGTAGTCTCCTATCTTTATTCTTCCCGTTTGACCAGTGCGATTTGATGGTGTTGGTTGGTTGGTTTTTGATGCTGAAGTTGCCATCATACATTCCGTCATGCCTTCATTGATGTGCAGCCCAAGAACTCGCGCCGCCTGCTCATTCTGGATGAAGGCAGTTTGTGCATCTCGGGTCGTTCTTCCCATGCTGTCGATATCGTCAGCATGGCTAATAGTTGGGTGAACTTAAACAGGATGCTTTCTCCCTCATTTACATTTGCATCACGGATCACTTTTCCCAGAGCCAGGTTAAAGAAGACGTATGATAGATCATCTCCCTTGTCTTAGACCGTTGTTGATGTTCAATGATCGAGAGTGATCCTGCTGCTTTTATCTGGCCTCGCACATACGTTAGCTTAGTTAGTCTTATCAATTTCGTCGATGCAGAAATTTCTGATAGCCTGGTTCAGTTTTACCCTGGCTATGCTATCATAGGCGGCGTTAAAGTCGATAAGAAGATTGTGCGACTGATTTCTATGTTCCAACAATTTTTCCATCGCTTGCCGCAGAGAGAAAATCTGATCTGTTGCTGATTTGCCTGGAGTAAAGCCTCTTTAGTATGGGCCAATGATGTTCTGAGCATATGGGGCTATCAGGCCTAACAAGATAGCTGCGAGTATCTTATAGATGGTACTCACCAACGTGGTATCCTCCTTTTCCCAGTCCTTGAGCATAAGTTAATGAATTGCAGGGACTGTTTCTTCTATACTTGGTGGTGATTTGTCGTCTTCAGTTGGCTGAACCTCTAACTCACCAATGTTGTGGTTGTTCAGCAGCTCATCAAAATACTCATCTCATCTCTCCAATATGCTCATTCTGTCGGAAAAAAGATTTCTCTCTTTATCTCGGCAGGATGAGCATCGAGGTGTATAAGGCTTCATCCTGTTGGCTTGCTAGTAAAAATCTCGCGCCAGATCCAGTTGTACCCTGTACTTTTCGAGATTACACTCTTGTTGTTCCTCTCATGCTTGGTTTCCACGTCTGTTAAATCGTTTATCGGCTCACCGGACTTTGTGATAGGTCTCCGTGCGCGCCCGCGTTCTTAGAGAATACAATATTACTCGGCATGTGGCATTCTTCCGTTCCGTTGCTAGTTTACATTCATCGAACTAGCCGTTCCAAGTTTTCTTGCGGCTGGGGAAAAGTATGTCTGTGACCGTATCATGAGGTGCTCAGAGGTGGCGGGAGGATGACGGGGCGGCAACCTTGTCGGCTGAAACGAAACTAAGTGGCCGAGGAGAACCTCCATAGTGGTGGTAACGGGAGACGCTGTAGTATATTGGCTTGCCGACCGTGATGCAGTAGGCGAATACTCCATGGCCTAATTAAGGCGATCAGACCCGGGTCTGCACGAGGACTCATCTGAAGTAGCAATAGTCACGAAACCTTACCAGGGCTATACTGGTACCATCCCCCTGAATTCACATACTTCAGGTGAACTCCTATTGTATGTACGTTCAGCTCGGTTGTTTGCGGTTGGCCCACTAATGGTAACTTCATGGTTGCGGTTGCGTTCATCCAAACAGAGACATTCGGGTCTCAACGTGGTGTTGCGTTACAACACGGGTGCCATACTCCTCAGAGATTTAAGTAGGTGTTGCATCCACCAATATGAATGCTGAGCCGTGCACTCGGTATAGACTGGTACGGTCGTAGCTTACTGCGCGAGGCTCTGACTGTGGTCACAAAATCTTTCCGTGTCTTAAGAAGACCGTGGGATTAAGTCCACGAGACAGGTACGCTGTGACGTAAATGTGGCCGTATCAATGAGAAAGTTCTTCAGATGATTGCGGAGATCATTTGTTGATGCCTTATCTCCAGGATTTCTGTTGACTGCGGTTATTGTGGCATCCATTTCCCTTTTATAGGTGTTACGCAGGACTGTGTTGTGAATAGCTTCACGGTTCACGCTCATCTGAATGTCAGAAGGGACTCTAGGTGGAGCTGGTATTCCAGCCCGGAGAACCATGCCAAGGAAGCAGTCGTTCGAGTCTATATTGGCTTTCCAATATATATTTTATATGTATTATATCATATATATATATATTAAAAGGCAACGTCATTTAGCCAACAGGTGGTGATTCCTGAAATCCCCAAAAATGATTTTGATATCATACTTGGGGCAGGCTTTGAGGGTTGTTCTAGTCATCATCATCATCAACAGCGCAACAACCGGTATCCGGTCCAGGACTGCCTTAATAAGGAACTCCAGATATCCCGGTTTTGCGCCGAGGTCCACCAATTCGATATCCCTAAAAGCTGTCCGGCGTTCTGACCTACGCCATCGATCCATCTCAGGCCGAATCTGCCCCGTCTTCTTTTTCTATTATAAATATTGGCCTTATAGACTTACCGGGCTGGATCATCCTCATCCATACGGATTAAGTGACCCGCCCACCGTAACCTGTTGAGCCGGATTTTATCTACAACCAGACGATTGTGGTATCGTTCATAGATTTCGTCGTTATGTAGGCTACGGAATCATCCATCCTCATGTAGGTGGCCAAAAATTCTTCGGAGGATTCTTCTCTCCAACGTGACAAAGAGTTTGCAATTCTTTTTGCTAAGAAGCTATGTCTCCGAGGAATACATGAGGGCTGGCAAGATCATTGTCTTGTACAATAAGAGCTTTGACCCTATGGTAAGTCGTTTCGAGCGTAACAGTTTTTGTGAGCTGAAATAGGCTCTGTTGGCTTCATGGTTGGTTTCATCGTCATAGCTGTTATCGGTTGCGATTTTCGACCCTAGTCTCCTATCTTCATTGTTTTCATTTGACCAGTGCGATTCGATGTTGCTCGTTTTTTTTATCGCTGACATTGCCACCGTGTACTTCATCTTGCCTTCATTAATGTGCAGTCCGAGATTTCGCGCCGCCTACTTGATCTGGATGAAGGTAGACTATACATCTTGGGTGGCTCTTCCCATGATGTCGATATCGTCGGCATAGGCCAGTCGTTGGGTGGACTTTTACCTCATTTACCTCAGCATCACGGATCACTTTTTCGAGGGCCAGGTTAGAGAGGACGCATGATAGGGCAAACCCTTCTCGTAGACCGTTGTTGATGTCAAATGGTCCTGAGAGTGATCCTGCTGCTTTTATCTGGCCTCGCACATTGGTCAGAGTCAGCCTAGTCGGTCTTATCAATTTCGTTGGGATACCGAATTCTCTCATGGCCATATATAGTTTTACCCTGGCTATGCTATCATAGGCGGCCTTAAAGTCGATGAATAGATGGTGTAACTGGTGTCCATATTCCAACAGTTTTTTCATCGCTTGCCGCACAGAGGAAATCTGATCTGTTGCTTATTTGCCTGGAGTGAAGCCTCTTTGGTATGGGCCGATGATGTTCTGGGCTTGTGAGGCTATCCGGTACATGTACCACTATGTGCAACAACATGCTGAAACTGGGGGACTCCTTAATCCGTGATCTATAGGGTTCAGCCAGCTTAGGCCAGAAGGGTTTTGTTGAATATAATTTGCACTGATGGCGTGTTTGCAAAATAATATAAGGGATTGAGCAACACCTTTGAAACACCACGGTCTCTGTGCTCCCCTTAGACGAAACCGTTGCCTTCGCTGTTTTTTTAAAGATAGATGTCCATACATATTATTGTTATGAAAATTATGAAATTCAAAATTCTGCCTGTGTATATTCTTCTTAACATTTCCTAGTCATTTCTGCCAACTTCAAATGTAAATCATGTTCAAATTTCAATTGCCTTTTTCCACATTGATTCTTACAAGCTTCAATCTTTAATGTAAAGGAATTGTATTTTTGATATGTATCCTTCCTAGATTGATGACTGTGATTTTTTAACATTGGATCTATGCATCCCTTTATCATTTTCACACTTTTCAACATAGACAAACCACATTGGGAGGTTTTCAGAAACGACTTTTTTCAAACGCGTTTTTCTCAAAACGACGTTCTTCACATTTGCGGGAATTATAGCTCCAAAAGTAAGAGATCTATCATTATGAAATTCGGAGTTATGAATCTCCATAAAATTACCAAGCATATAAATAAAAATTTCGGATAAAATCATACTTTGAAAGTTGCCTTTGCTTGCGTAATTAGTGAAAAAAAAAACAATGGAATCGAAACAACTCTTTTGAACTCCTGCAAAATTTTCGATTTAGATTATTGCTAGCTGCATTGAGGTTCATATTCTTAGAAAATAAGTTAATGATGTAAAATGGAAAGCTTTTCGGTTTCAAATAAAAATTAGAGTCGCTAAACACCCCGAAGTTGGAGAAGTTCAGTTACTTACCCCGAAGTTGAAGAACTCCAGTTACGACTTTCAGAGGAATATTCCTGCGTAACTCTTTTATTTTTAGCGTAAACTTTTCAAACAAGAAAGTTTTAAGTGTCCTGTTTGATGACAATTTTGAGAGATAGTTCCGTTTTTCTTCCCGAATTTTCATATTTTCCATGCAAGTCTTCTCTAGGGACACCTTTTTAAGAGCACGCACCAATCATCCTTCCGAGTTGTTGAAAGTAGAAGATTTTAAACAAATACACTTACATTTTCATATGTCAAATAATATTCAAATTGGCATTGTTTTGATTTGCTCTTTAAGGTTTCGTAACTTCCGAAATTTGTGAAGTATAAGCTGTCGATATTTTCATCTTCAGAATTTGCCAAACAACAAGACCTAACTTCAATTATTTTCCAAAAATTTAGAATATTTTCAACATTTCATTTATACTTATTAAAATTTTGAGATAAATTCTACCGTCCATGTCCATTAATCACAAGTTTTTAAAACATACCGAAAATAAACTAGCATGCCCAGGGTAAAACTGTACAGGGCCATGAGAGAATTCGGTATCCCGACAAAATTAATAAGACTGACTAGGGTGACCTTGACCAATGTGCGAGGCTAGATAAAAGCAGCAGGATCACTCTCGAGATCATTCAATATCAACAACGGTCTACGACAAGGGGATGCCCCATCATGCGTCCTCTTTAACCTGGCCCTGGAAAAAGTGATCAGCTTACAAAAATTGTTCCGCTCGTAACGTCGAAATGCACTAGACTGAAGGATAATGTTTGCTGTCTGCCGCCCAAATGAAATTAGATTTGGTCTGTCCAATACCCAACAAGAAGCAAAGCGTTCGTCACGCTCGATCGGCTTAATTGCAAGGGGATGATGATTAAACATTGGAGATGCTAACGATCAGCTTCAACCCTTTCACATTGCAGTTAGATCCAGCATTGCGCTTTTATTTGCGACTTGCACAATTCAGCTTTAATCAAAAACCTTCTCACGAGTCCTTCGACTGCACTCGTACCTCATACATTGGTATCGGTAATTCGTTACAGTCCATTCTTCTACCTCTGGAATTGAAATTCTGTTCTCTTGGCACTCCGAATTAAAAAAAAAACTCACTCATTCACGACAAACTTAAATTCCACCAATTTATTTAAATTTTCCATTCTCCCGTTCACGCTTCTTGCACTACCCAACTCTAATGTATCCAAAACGAACGAAAATCGACTGCCAAAACCACTCGCAGTTCCGCGGAATGGGCGCAAATCAAAACTGCTTTCAGCCCTCTTCTCGCTCCAGCCTTAGCCTTCACAACTTCTGTGCCAGCTTCTTACAATAGCAAAAGTCAAATCGCGAACGATGCCAGCATTAGTGTTGAACAAATCATCTCGGGTCATTCCAGGTTTACGTGGCACGCCCGCTGAGATAACAACTAAATCGGCGCCTTTCAAACAATCAGCAACTTGCTCTGCTCCAACGTATCCCTTTATACTCCTGGCTGTGTCGATGTGGGAAAGATCGGCTGCAACACCGGGAGTGTGGAGATATCGTAAAGGGACAGTCCTTTTCTCCTCATCTTGACGGCCGTTGCACAGCCGTTCACTCACGAACTGGTCCCGATCTTGCTATGCCCGCCTTCAACTCTGTTGAACTCCGAGAGTTTATGTTTCAGCAACATGCGCGTGTGCCTACGGATGCGGCAAATATTAGGCTAATTGCACAATATGAAATGCATTATTTGAGCAAATTAATTCAGAAATTGGCGAATGAGATTCCACTCCCGTAGCGAAGCCGCGGTTACTACAACAGCAAAAAAAGCTTTCAGCGGGGGTTTTTACAGAATTATTTATGCAGCAAGACACGAAATAATGTTTCACCGCCCTTCTTTCCATTTCACGCGCTAAATTTGAGATTTTGAAGTTTTAATGAGTAACTACCAGTTGACGGTCTACTGAAGTTTCTGGATGTGATTTATGACGTCACATACAATGGCGCAGAATTTCAGTGCGTTTAAATTTGGTTGTAATATAAAATGTTGATAATTTAAAAAGTAGATTTTTCCAAAAACGGCCTTTGAAATTTTCGTTAGATTGCACCATAGAAATGATTTTCGTCAGTAGTGAAAACAAGGTATTGGATGCCATTTTTTTTTAAGTGTTAAATTTTAACCAAAGGTATCATTAGCTCGATTTTTTGAAAGAGTTACTTATGCCACTTTAAAAATAAACGGCTCAAATTGTGTGCGACATGCGACAGACAGACACAGAATTGATTTTGATAAAGTTACTTTCACTTTACTTAGAAAGAACTTTGAAATGGAATGAAACAAGAAGAATAAAATACCACCGAATTGTGAATTAAATATGAAGACAGATAGAAGCAAGTGGGACATAGTCTATATTTTTCTAGGTTTTTTCTCTATCTGGATATAAAATTTAAATTCTCCTAAACACCTAACTTTTAGCTATTATATATATCTTGGTTTTGATTTTTTTTTATACTTACGCTCAGATTAATATGTCGGTTTCCATTTTTTACCTGAGTAGGAAAGTAATAGGTTGTAGCTACAAAATTTTTATTAGAAACTGGAATATATACATGAATTAGACACACAAAATAAACAAACCTATCTATTCATTGAAGGTACGTACAAATATTAGAAAGTTACTAACTCGATGCATCATAACAGTAAAATACTCAACATATATATATGCTATCTTACTCTTAGTTTAGAATGCATTCAATAACTGGTATATTGTTAACTTCATTATAATTTACGTTCCTTTTGACTAACAAACTGAAATTGCATTGTTTGCCAACTACTCGTATATGACTTAGTCTATCTTTAGAACTTTTTTCGTAACATAAAATTGAAATGAATTTGGTATTATCGAGATATGCTTTAGAGTTCTATGTAGATAATCTCGTGACAAATTCACTTAACTTGAATTCTGGAAAAATACAACAGAAAGCTTCATTAGAAACATCATTAGGAATCCACACAATCAAAATATAGATTGCAAGCGTCCCTTTAAGAGTTTGGTAATGAAAACGATATATTTTCTGCTTCTCTTTACAGTATTCGATAAACATGACGGATGAGGCACGCGATAATCATGCCCAGCAAATTGAACGCGCTGAAATAGCGAATCTAGTACGTAGTCGAATGGAATCCTTAAATCTTCCAACAATCGATTATGATGATGTTAGCGAAAAACGCAACCATCTATCATATGTTATCATTAACCCCAGCTGTGATCTAAAATTAGAAGAAGGCGATATTATGTAAGTTAAAAATATTTGTTAATGTATCTAGCGTTGCAGTTGTGATTGGCTTTGATGCTTTACTACGCGTTTATACGACTGAATTGGCAGTTATTAATTTGATACTCCACCAAGGGTCATACACACAATATCACAGAAAAAATAGATGGTACTATTATATAAAAATTCGCCAGCATGCTTTAGGTGTCAGGAAATATTTTAATTAACGTTGAATTTGTGTTTGATAAATGGATGTCTCTGCTTCACCAATACGTGAATGAAAGATAGTCAATGATGCAGAAACGGTGTTCCATTCTCAGCCTTGATGTCACCTTGATTATGTTATAATTTAACTGATTAAAATTAAAATCATTGTGTAGAGCCTGAAGAAATCCGTGGGATGGTAAATTCAAAACTATTATTCGAATTGCCTTTCTATGAACGTGTGCATTACCGCAACAACAATCAACAGGTTTTCCTATGACATAACCCTTGACTTCCATTTACATTTTGGCTTCTTTATCTTGAAATCTGGTGGGCATACTATATATATTTAGCAGGCATTAAAAACTTCTCATAAACGCACTACCAATGGAACTGTGTTGAAGAACACTCGTCTTAAATTGTCACACTGTGTGTGTACACACTGTTTCTTAATGATTTGGTTTACACTAAATTTCCGACTTCCAACGAATAATTTCAACAAGAATTGGTTAGCATAATAGAATGTTCTTGTAAGTTCTGCTACACAGCGAATCAGTTTTTTGTTGAGTTGTACGTTTTATATAGTAATGAACGGCATCCTTACCTATACACTATTCCTGTCTATTTTGGTCTATGTGCACAAATTCTTGCGAAAAATTCCTGGAAAATTTACAATTCTCTTCAACTGTATCGCGTCGGGTGATCTAAGGGAGATCCTACTTACGTGGCATTCAATGTATTAAATATGGATTCCAATGAAACAAATATGTTACTCTCTACTCATGTGGTATGTACATAATAATAATATAAGGTCTTCCTAGTGAGCTTTCAACTATTCTGCTGAGACTTTTGTTCGTATACCTTCCTCAATACCCTGAACGGTCTCATTCCTGCTAACGTTTCTCCTTCTTGTCAATTCCACGTAAAAATTTTGGTTCATAGAGTGGCTTCTTTGTTAGCTCAGCTGCTGCTTACTTATGCTTTACCCCCGATATGATCTGATACCCAACATATCCAGACCGTGTTATACGCACTAAACGTATTCAATTTATGAAGGCATTCCTATTTCAGTTTTGTGTCCATCTGATTATGCTGCATATTTCCTCCTGAAATATGCTAGGGTGCTTAACTATTGGCTCGACGTATTTTCTCGTTGGACCGTTATGTCCTGGACCTACTCCCTCTACTGTCTCATTTGTTTAAAAGTAGGTCTTTGCCATACTCTCATAGTATGCTTCGTTAAGCATTTCATCTAGAATTTCTTGTCGAAATGCCACTGTGCCTTCGTAATCAGAAATTCATGATCATCATCATCATCAGCGACGCAACAATTAGTATCTGGTCTAGGCCTGCCTTAATAAGGAACTCCAGACATCCCGGTTTTGCGCCGAGGTCCACCAATTCGACATCCCTAAAAGCTGTCTGGCATCCTGACCTACGCCATCGCTAGAGTCTGCCTGGTCTTCTTTTTCTACCATAGATATTGCCCTTATAGACCTTCCGGGTGGGATCATTCTCATCCATACGGATTAAGTGACCCGCCCACCGTAACCTATTGAGCCGGATTTTATCCACAACCGGACGCTCATGGTATTGCTCATAGAATTTGTCGTTATGTAGGCTACGGAATCGTCCACCCTCATGTAGGGGACCAAAAATTCTTCGAAGGATTCTTCTTGCGAACGCGGCCAAGAGTTTGCAATTCTCCTTGCTAAGAACCCGAGGGGAAGAACCCAAGTCTCCGAGAAATACATGAGGACTGGCAAGATCATTGTCTTGTACAGTAAGAGCTTTGACCCTATGGTGAGACGTTTCGAGCGGAATAGTTTGTGCAAGCTGAAATAGGCTCTGTTGACTGACAACAACCGTGCGAGCATTTCACCATCGTAGCTGTTCTTTGTTGTGATTTTCGACCCTAGACAGAAGAAATTATCAATGGTCTCAAAGTTGTAGTCTCCAGTTTTTTTCTTCCGCTTTATCAGTGCGTTTGATGTTGTTTGTTGGTTGCTTTTCGGTGCTGACGTTGCCACCATATATTTTGCCTTGCCTTCATTGATGTGCAGCCCAAGATCTCGCGCCAATCACCGCCTGCTCGACCTGGATGAAGACAATTTGTACTTCTCGGGTCGTTCTTCTCATATTGTCGATATCGTCAGCATAAGCCAGTAGTTGGGCGGGCTCAAAGAGGATCGTACCTCTTGCATTTACATCAGTATCAAGGATCACTTTCTCGAGGGCCAGGTTAAAGAGGAAACATGATAGGGCATCCCGTAGTCGTAGACCGTTGTTAATCTCGAATGGTGTTGAGGGTGATCCTGCTGCTTTTATCTGGCCTCGCACATTGGTCAGGGTCAGTTTAGTCAGTCTTATCAATTTCATCGGGATACCGAATTCACTCATGGCCGTGTACAGTTTTCCCCTGGCTATGCTATCATAGGCGGCTTTAAAGTCGATTAAGAAATGGTGCAACTAATGAATTTTTCCATCGCTTGCCGAGGAGAGAAAATCTGCTCTGTTGCTTATTTTCCTTAAGTGAAACCGCTTTGTTATGGGCCAATGATGTTCTGGACCTATGGGGCCATCCGGCCTAGCAAGGTAGCGGAGAATATGTAGTGACCGCGGCTGCGCGACGGGAGCGGAATTTCATTCGGCTCTTTCTTAATCAATTTGCTTAAACAATGCATTTAATAGTGTGCAATTGCCTTAAAGTTCGCCGCAGATTGCACATTATTCAATGTATTCAAGCGAATTGATCTTGACAGGAGGGGAATGATTTGCCGCATCCGCAGGCGCATGCGCATGTTGCCGCAACATTGCCTAGCGAGTGAGAAAGGCTATGTAGCGAGAATAGAAGCGGTGCACGAACAAAGGCAGCGAGAATGTTGCTGGGAGAAGGTTTTTGGCGGGAAGGAAAAACGGGGAGTTTGGTTTGAGAGCCGGAGGACAGCGGTTCGGAGAGCGTCTTGATGGAGGAAAAGGTCTTTTGGGAGCTGGAGGATGTCTGGTGAACTGAGTGAAGGAAGGTGCAGCGAGTACTGAGGAGAAAAAGAAAACGAGGAAGAGGAAAGATAAGAGTGAGGACGGAGGAAAAAGTCTTTTGGAGCTTGAGGAGGTCTGGTGAACTGAGCGAAGGAAGGTGCAGCGAGTACTGAGGGAAAAAAGAAAACGAGGAAGAGGAAAGATAAGAGTGAGGACGGAGGAAAAAGAAGAGGATAATTCATCCTAAAGTGTGAAGATTTCCGCGAGCAAAATAAAAGAATCCGACCGAGAAAACTAACCCCACATTGTGCTAACTGAAGTGTAGTTAAAACGAAGATTCCGAGAATAGATTAAAATCGTTTAATCGTTAACACCTGAATAATGTACAGAGTTTTAAAGCAAAAAGAAGAAAAACAATTGAAATAGGCGAAATCGCAACGGAAAGAAATTAATATCTAATTGCTGAAATCTAGTGTCGAAATTTGCGCGTTGTGTATAAACAATCCCTCATAAAAGCATGAGGAACGAAATCTTAGAGAAGAAGTGAACTAACGTTAGTTTTTTTTTTGTTGTAGGACTATATATTTTTTAGTTATAAATAATTTGAATTTAAAGACAAAAAAGAAATAGGTACCCGAAAGATCGGTCCGAGCTCGGAGTGACATTTGGGTGAGTGGTTTATTTTCTTTTCTTTTCTTTTTTTTTATTGATTTTTAGTTTATTTCCCTTCTCGTTGGTAAATTTTACACTTTGGTTATTTATTGTTTTTCTTTTTTTTTTTCTCTTATTTTATTTTCATTTTCTTTTTCTTAAACTTACATTTTAATTAACTTTATTTTGATTTCTTTTTGGTTGTAATAATTTTTTTTTTTTTCCTTTGTATTATGTTCATAAGCTTGAAAAAGTACATTAATGTGTGAATAATCAAAGGTAGTTTGAGGACTTCCTCCCCTTAGTTCCTCCTTACTCCCGCGGGATTCTTACATAAGGGACATCCTCTAATAGAATAACTGGCCGGAGAATGTCGAGGAAGGGTGGGAACCTCACCGGCCGCGCCTCGTTCAAGATCTGAGGCGGAAGGGACGGCAATCGGGAAGGTGATCCGTCGTGGATTTTCCACTACTTGATCGCGGCACTCGGGTCCGGAGACAAACGGCTCCACGCGCGCGGTCGAGCCGTTTTTTTTTATTTTCCAATTTAGCTCGCGTTCTGGTTTTATTCGATAGGCCGTCGCGAATTCCTACGTAAAATTCGATTTTAAAATCCGGTGCGGACCCACGCACTGGTAAAGACACGTTGTTTTAAGTAATGAAGCGTGAGGGATCAAAGCGCTCAAAGGACCCCCCCACATTCCCGAGCCTGGCTAGCACAGAGGCGTGCAAGAACGTGTCGACCGAGAGCTTTGATAGAGCTGCAATCTTCGTGGGCGGACCTTGACGGTCAAATTTTGCCAAATTGTTTAGCTTTTTGGGATAGCTCTGCCCTCTAGGTCGTTATCGGCCACTCAAGGGATCGACTTGATCTCCTATCTCCACAAAAATCATTACAAATATCTTATAGGTGGTACTCAGCAACGTGGTACCTCTATAATTGCTACACTGTATGATATCTTCCTTTTTATGTATGAGACAGATAATGCCTCGTTGCCAATCATCAAGTATTGATTCGCTGTCCCAAACCTTGATGAACCACTTGGAGTAATTGATCGCCTCCATATTTAACCAATTCGGCTGTAATTTCATCGGTTGCTGGCGATTTATGATTTTTAAACCGATGAATTGCAAGGACTGTTTCTTCTGTACTTGGTGGTGGCGGTATTTGTCCGTCGTCTTCAGTTGGCGGGGCCTCCAACTCGTCGATGTTCTGGTTGTTCAGTAGTTCATCAAAGTACTCAATTCATCGTTCCAATATTCCCACTCTGTCGGAAATCAGATTTCCCTTGTGTAAGGCTTCATCCTGCTGACTTGTTGGTAAAACTTCCACTTTCTGTGCCTGGTGCGGTTGCTCCCTTTCAAGTTCACAGACTTATTGATTCTCCCAGGCTTTCTTTCAACGTCTGTGAAGTCGTTTCTCCGCTCGCCGGAGTTCGTGACAATTCTCCGCGCGTGCCCGCGTTCTTTGAGAATGCAACATTACTCGGTATGCGGCATTCCTCCGTTCCGTTGCTAGCTTACATTCATCGTCAAACCTGCCGTTCCGACTCTTTCTGCGGCTAGGGCCAAGTATATTTGTCGCCGTATTTATGAGGTGGTGATTGCGAAGATCATTTGTTGATGCTTCATCTCCAGGATCTCTGTTGTCGGCGGTTATTGTGGTATCCATTTCCCTCTTATAGGTGTCGCGGAGGGTTGTGTTGTGGATGGCTTCAGTGTTAACTCTCACCTGATTGTCAGAGGAGATTCTGGGTGGTTTTATTATTCGAGCTTGGGGTACCATGCCAACGAGATAGTGATCCGACTCTATATTGGCCCCCCTATATGTTCTGACATTCATCAAGGCTGAGAGGTAGCGGCGTTCGAGCAACACGTGGTCAATTTGGTTGAAAGTAGTCCCGTCTGGAGAGGCCCATGTATGTTTGTGGACCGCTTTCCACGCAAACCAGGTAGTTCCGACAACCATTTCGTGTGACCCTGCTAATTGAATAATCCGCAGTCCGTTATCATTTGTATTTTGGTGGAAGCGATGGGAACCAACGTATCCCCTGAATACGGGCTCCTTCCCTACTTGGCTGTTGAAATCTCCAAGTAGGGTTTTCGATATCATACTTTGGACAGGCTTCGAAAGTTTGCTCAACTATCTTGTAGAAGGTATCCTTCTCCGATTCTGCAGTCCCCTCTGTAGGGGCGTGAACATTAATGAGGCTTACATTTTTAAATTTGCCTCGCAAGCGCAGAGTGCATAGCTTTTCGCTTATGTTTTCAAAGCCGATAACAGCAAGTTTCATTTTTTGACTGACTAACAAAACTACTCCGAGCACATGGTTTACTGGATGACCGCTATAATATATGGTGTAGTGGCTCTTCTTCAGGAAACTGGTCCCTGTCCATCGCATCTCTTGTAACGCTGTTATATCAGCCCTATATTGGGACAGGGTATCGGCTAGCTGCTCATAAGCTTCATTTCTGTACAGGGAGCGCACGTTCCATGAGAAAATGAGTAAATCGTTGATCCGTTGTCGTTGCCGGGTCCGTCGTTTTAAAGTCCGTCCTCTCCGAGGCTCCTGTTGTGGCTTCGTAAGAAGTCGTTTTCCGTGTAGAGTTATCAGCCCTACCCAACCCCCAACCTGGAGGATCAGTTGGTACAGTTTGTCCCGTTTTTAGGCGCGGGAGACTCGCCTTCATCTTCAGCTTTTCGTTAAAAAAGAGCTCCCAGAAGTCACCACGTGGAGGTGGAGATACTATCGTTCCTTTCTTTTCTGAAACCCTCGGGGTCACCAAGCCGGGTAAGCGGTACATCAACCGAGATACTTGGCTTTGGAATGATGATGTTGAACCTGCTGTTTGCTACCACAAATTTCTCGACGATAAAACGGCTGCTAATTGGCAAATTTATAAGAATGCCAACCGAGAAGCAAAGAAAGTAGTCGCTGTCACCCGAGCGAACCATTACGAAACCATTACATCTGAGCTCTGGAAAGCGAAAAGCTGGGACCCAACACTGTGGCTCAGTGAATTCTTTAATCGGGTTATTCAGGAAGGAAAACACCATCTGACTGGCAAGAAAGTACCGCTGTTCCAATATGGAAAAAGAAAGGTAGTTCAGCAGAATGTTCAAATCACCGTCCGATCCGGTTACTTTCCCATACCATGAAGATTTTTGAACGTATTCTCGACAATCGTATTCGCGAAATCGTTGAAATAACCGTTAATCAAGCCGGATTTGTCAAGCACCACGGAACTAGTGACGCAATACACACTGCGCGGTTACTTATGGAGAAACACCGTGAGAAACACCGCTCTCTTTGCATTGCCTTTCTGGATCTGGAGAAAGCGTTTGACCGTGTACCACACGAACTCATCTGGTATGCTTTACGACAACACTTTGTGCCAGAAGAACTCATGCGCTGGGTTCAATTGCGCTACCACGACCCGAAAAGTAAAATTCGAAGTATGGCGGATGTATCAAAACCGCTTCGTGCCATCTGTTGCTGTTCATCAAGGAAGCGCCCTCTCACCACCCCTCTTTGCTCTTGTTATGTATATCCAACGTCCAGCGCCCTACACACTGCTTTATGCAGATGATGTTTTCCTAGCATCTAATAGCAAAAAAGACCTCGAGCAACTTGTCTGAAAATGGAATGATCGCCTCATGCAACACGATCTCAGATTGAATCTAAACAAAATTGAATTTTTGACGACTGATCCCCATGAAACAGGCACAATCACTGTCAGCGCCAGTGATCTGCCCAGAACTGAGCGATTTAGAAACCTCGGGCCACCGCTATTAGCCAATGGAAAACTGCGTTATGAAATTGCTTCATGCATTAACGCAACCTGGATGAAGTTTCGTTCCACATCTCGTGTTCTTTGTAATCGACGTATCAACGAACGTCTCAAATCGAAAATTTACCGCAATGTTGTCCGTCCTGTCGCTCTCTATGGTTCTGAATGTTGGCCAAATATAAAAAAAAGCGTCTTCGATGGTATGGTCACGCAATTCGTGCTAACGAGAATTTATTTGCCAAGATTGGTCCGAATATCGAAGTTGATGTTATATAATAATAATAATAACAATAATCGCAACAATCCATATTGGATCAAGGCCTTGAAGTGTGTTAGAGCACTTCATTCAAGACCGTAACGGTACACTACAGTACACTGTAGGAGGCAATATGGTCAGCATTGCGCTCGCTCGAGATTATTACCCTGATTTGATTCAGATACTCATTCACAGCTGAGTCGACTGGTATTCGACGTCAAATCACGATACAAATTCCACTGCCACCAGTGAGATTTGAGCCGCGACCTTCCGTACGACAGCCCAGTGCTCTAACCACTGAGTTATCCGGAAGTTGATGTTAAACGACCAAAAGGCAGGCCGAAACAATGGTTGCTTGATACACTGGATGGGGATTTAAAAGCCTCCAGATTGCACCCAGGTCAGGCATTCGATAGAGTCAAATGGCGAAACCGATCACGACGGGCCGACCCCGCTTGTGAACGGGACAAAGGCTGAAGAAAAAAAAATATTGTTCTTTTCTTTCTATTATGAGCAGAGTTACAACCTCCTTGTTCGCGTGAATTTACTGTACATATATTTAAAATATTAGTATCACACCAAGAAAATGTTTTCGCATACCAAAGCACCTCTAGATAGCTCTTGTAAGCTTTAAACTACTGGACAAGAAAAGTCCAGCGCTCATCACCCTTGAAAAAATAAACGAGTCGGAAACCAGGTATGAAAGGTTTCATTGATTTTTTATATAAGACTAGTTGGGTAAACGATAATCCCATTTATACATATATACGTTGAATACACTTGATATATTATTCGATGTGATGCTGAAATTGTATCTCTTAGGAAGTAGTAGTTTGACGCGACAGAGGCAGCATTTACCTACTAAAACTTTATTAATAATAGTAGGATATCCACCAAACTTCTCAGCATGATGCTTCATATAAGAACCTATACTACTGGAAAAATGTTATGGAGCAGGATGGACCAAAGGAGGAATCGCAGCAAATTCTTAAGATATAATATACTATTATTAACTTTATTTGCAATGATGTGGATTTTTTGGTTACGTAGTGGTTATGAATGGATCCTTGAAGTAATCGATCCATTTCGGACCTCCGCACTCCTCCCTCTCTAACCAATATGAAAACTAATATCTACTTCGAAAAGTACTAATCAAGGCTTTTCATTTGATATCCTACATTTCTATATTGGGTGAAAAAAAATTTGAGCCCCCATGATTCAGTGCATGTGTGGGGGCTCTCAGTTCCCTCAGTAGGTGTAATCGTTTTTGAGAAAAGTCTGTGTGACAAGCAAATAGACAGATAGTCAATCGATTTCGTTTTGTTTTCAACAATTTGCTTGCGACTTGGTGTACCTTTCTTGTTCTACTAACAACTTGTTGCAGTCTTTCTGAATTTTTGTTAAAATCATGTAAAGAACAGTATCAGGAACCCGCCCAAATTAGATATTTATTGCTCAATTTATCGCTTTCTATTGCGCTATATCCACGGTCATGGTCCTGGCGCAGTATATAGCCTGCTCCCCTGAAGATATAATCTCCGAATCAGCACAAGTACAATTCTATATAACTACTGCCTCGTCCTCCAGCAATAGGAATTCATTTATAAAATGAATTGTTTGGGTTCGAAGTATATTACCCTTTTGGTTTCCCTAGTTTAACGACTAGTTTATTCAAAGTCGCCTGAACTCAACATGACGGAACCATGTTTCGAGTTTCCTTGCTTGAGCAGTTGTTCTCTGATGTCTAATCCTGCAGCGGCTCTTCAACCCAGTATAGATTGGTTTGTTCTTTAGAAAAGGCAAGCCCGTTATGATTAAAAAATTGGCCGCGTCCAGAAAACACAATGCACCCGTAAGCTGTCCTGAAATAATGCATACAGTTGACGTGCGAAACTAGTTTAAAAAGAAGAATTAAGCAAATAAAGAAATGTGGCTGGCATGGCTTCAGTTCTGAAATAGTGGAAGGTCATAATACACATACACAATTAACATCTAAATTTTACACCGATCTTGATACTGTAAGTATTGTATTTTAAGTTGGCGAAACAAAATTAACCAGAAGCGCTTGTTGTCTTGCTCGCTTGCAACAATTCATTGAACATTTTGGAATGCAATTAGACAACATAAAATAACGCATTATGCTCTTATTCCAGCTACCTTGTAAGACCATCACCATTTTCGGCACAAAAAACCTTCGAACGGCACAATTCGCGTCGAAAGTCGAACATATCGTTCTGTTCGAATATAAATCTTGGAGCCGCATGTGGTCCAGGAGGGCCCGGTTCGAGACGTGGTTCCGGTCTAGGTTTAAATACACTCCAGAGTGTTCAAACACTATCTGGGTATGGCACCCCACGTGGTACTCCGCCTATTACTACTACATTTAAATCAAATTCTCTTTCTCTACCCGACAGCCCTACAGTTGTTGGTCAGGCTCGCGGAAGAAGCAACTCATTAAGGGTTCGTCGAAAACTCTATGGTGAAATACCTCTCGCCTTTTCTGTTAAATTTTTCTGAGGGGTATTTCACGAACATATGCAACGGAATTTATTAATTTTGAAATTTGATTACAGATTGACAATGATATTCTGTTACGACGATCCAGTTCGTTAAGACAGGGCCTACCAAATGTTGGCGTGAGCGGGAGGAGAAAGTCCTCATTGGAGGAAATTGGAATTAGTCATTTCACAACACTCATGCAAGCTACGAATCACACAAATCCAATCAAAATCGCTCTGAATGGTAGCATTGGACTGGAGGTATGTGACAATATATTGATTTTTTCTTTTCTAAAATCTGCATTTTTGACTTTAAAGTGTTGTCTGTACCCCTGTGAATAAAATCTAGTGAATAAGATTCGGACCGTAGCCCCTGAAAATGGAGGTTACCTTGAAAATTTTCCAATATATCATTATCAAATAGTTTAATTTAGGATCTCCAATTTCGACTGTAAAAATTTACCATAAAAGTCCTTAGTTTAGTTTTTATGATTACATTTACTACTTTCATTAATATTATCGTAAAGACAGACTTCATCCAAGTAGAATCAAAATATTTCCATCAAAAAATTTATCACCGCAACACCGTAATACCAGGGCACTCTCCTGCATAGAATTTATCTTCGTAAGAAAATAGCAATAAGGAGAAACGTTGTTTGATAGATACAAATGCTCACATAAAATTTGAGATTATAGACACATTTTGCACACTCTTTATTAGAGTTTTTGATAGAAAGGATAATATTGGAACCATAGTCATTTAAGGTTTTTACAAATTGTGTTGCGTAGCAAATACGTAGTTTGTAGCAAGCTTAATACGCAGAATCAACGATAAAGAAGGTACCACGCACTAGAAAAAATACCAATGTTATTATTGGTGTGTTTACTCAAACCAATACACCAAATTCACACATATTTTTGTATCATTGATTTTATAGCAACTCTGCTGTCGAATACTTCAAATTTGTGTAAAGTTCATTGCCTACCATGTTCGCTTACAAATAACTTAAAAGTGAACATTTATACTCAACTATAAACTGTATGAGCTTGAAGAATCCCGTTTTACTTTCCATGTAGTATATATATCTTCTTATAAAATCGTTAGTAACTCCTTCAAGGTTTTCCGAGAAATAAACCGTAAACCTTAACCTTAAAAACCGACTATACCTTCCTTTTTTAAGAAAATCTATTTTTGATATCAGCTCGTGATCATAAATGCGAATATTACCTACAGCTATTAAAATATTCTAAACTCACCTAGTAAAACTACAGATATGACCTTTTTTGGGGTAGGGTAGGTGAATGCGGGTACGTACAGAGTGTTAGACACCCGCGACAGTAGGCCGTCGGGCTACCAACTAAAAAACCCCCATCGTTTGACAGCTAACCTGCAAAGTTTTGTTATATTGCTTTGGGATAGCCCGACTTGGGGAGCCTTCAAATCAGGGAATTCCTTTCACCAACGGGAGCGGAGGAAGGAAGTTTCGGTAGTTCGGTCACCGGTTGAGCTTTATCTTCTTTGCAATGAGAAGAACCCGAGCGTAGTGCGCAACACAACTGCACCTCTAAGTGCTCCTCAGCACTTCCTCAACAATGTTATATGAAGAGAAGTCCCTTGTGTTTAAATAAAGTTGTTGTCGAATCCGATCCCACCATCAGCAAGACAAAATGGTGTGATGGCCCTCGTCTGCAACCCCATTGCAAAACAATGTGCCTTATTAATATTCCGTTAAGGGAAAGTCGCACCGCGTCCTTGAAGAACTATTGTGCCCCTTTTACTGGTTATAGTGTACCTGTTGATCATAGTATCTCAAGCAGGCCTGTAACCGTTAGGAACTTTAGTATGTTCCCCACTTCCAGAAGTTTCAGCTTTGCAGCTGGTATTAAGTGTTCTCCCAGATGTATCGACCTACTTTGCACAAGTGCCACTGTCCCAGGACGTGCATAGAGGTTTCGTCCTCCTCCTCACAGAACCTGCAGGCAGTGTCCGTAGATATCCCTAGCTTCCCTAGGTGATAGTTCAGCCGACAATGACCAGTGAGAATTCCCACTATGATTCGGAGGTTCTTTTTGGTGAGGTTTAAGCAATCCTTTGCGCCCATGGGTTCGTATCCCCCAATAAGCACCCTGGACTGCTCCATTCCTGGTAGGCCCGCCCAATATAGTTCCCTCAACCGTTTCTCTTCGTTTCTTAGATTCATAGCCATGAAACCGTTTCCCATTCCACAGAAGGGTTCTGGCCCGTGTAAAGGCATCCCTGCTCCCTTCTTGGATAGTTCATCCGCTGCCTCATTGCCTTCCAACCCAGCATGGCCTGGGACCCAAAGTATCCAGACCTTGTTGGACGAGCCGAGTGTATTCAGTCTCTCAAGGCATTCCCATACCAGTTTAGAGTTCACCTAGTTGGACCTAAGTGCCTTGATCGCTGCTTGGCTATCGGTGAGAATAGCTATGTTCTGCCCCCTGTAGTTCTTTTGCAGATTAAAAGAGGCACATTTGTCCATGGCGTAAATTTCCGCCTGGAATATGCTAGTGTACCTGCCCATTGGCTCAAAGTACATTTTCCTTGGACCAATGACACCGGCACCCGCTCCCTCTGCTGTGAGGGATCCGCCAGTGTACCAAGTAATCAGTTGCTGGTTGGTGCCTTACCAATCATCTTCTTCTTTTTCTTCAGCCTTTGTCCAGTTCACAAGCGGGGTCGGCTCGTCGTGGTCGCTTTCGCCATTTGGCTCTATCGAATGCCTGACCTGGGTGCACTCTGGAGGCTTTTAAATCCCCATCCAACATATCGAGTCACTGTTGTTTTGACCTGTCTTTTGGTCGTTTACCATCGACTTCGATGTTCGGACCAATCTTGGCAAGTGAATTCTCATTAGCACGAATTGAGTGACCATACCATCGAAGACGCCTCTCTCGCATTTTTTCCACGATCGGTGCAATCCTATAACAATCGCGGATATCCTCATTGCGGATGTGATCAAAACGTGTCACGCCACTAGTCCAAAGCAACATCATTGTCTCCGTTACTGCAAGTCGCCGTTCATTATCTCTTACAGTTGACCAACACTCAGAACCATAGAGGACGGACGACATTGCGGTAAATTTTAGATTTGAGACGTTCGTTAATACCTCGATCACAAAGCACACCAGTTGTGGAACGCCACTTCAACCAGGCTGCGTTAATGCGTGGAGCAATTTCATAACGCAGTTCTCCGTTGACTGATAGCGTTGACCCGAGTTATTTAAATCGCTCAGTTCTGGGCAGATCACTGCCACTGATAGTGATTGTGCCTATTTCATAGGGATCGATCGTCAAAGATTCAGTTTTGTTTAGATTCAATCTGAGACCGTGTTGCATGAGGCGATCATTCCATTTTTGGACAAGTTGCTCGAGATCATTTTTGCTAATAGATGCTAGGAAAACATCATCTGCATAAAGCAGTGCATAAGGTCCTGGACATTGGATGTCCCGTGTGACGGTGTCCATAACAATAGCAAAGAGGAGTGGTGAGAGGACGCTTTCATGATGAACACCAACAGAGACACGAAGCGGTTTTGATACACCCGCCATACTTCGAATTTTACTTTTCGGATCGTGGTAGCGCAATTGAACCCAGCGCACGAGTTCTTCTGGTACTAAGTGATGTCGTAAAGCATACCAGATGATTTCGTGTGGTACACGGTCAAACGCTTTCTCTAGATCCAGAAAGGCAATGTAAATAGGGCGATGCTTCTCACGGTGTTTATCCATGAGTAACCGCGCAGCATGTGCTGCGTCAGCAGTTCCGCAGTTTTTGACAAATCCGGCTTGATTCATCATTTCAACGATTTCGGGAATACGGTTGTGAGGAATGCGTTCAAAAATCTTCACGGTATGGCAAAGTAACCGGATCGGACGGTAATTCGAACAGTTTCGTCAAATAATTGTTTAACCTGCAATAAGCAGTAAGTATTCCTACTATACTAAGGTTCTTCTTGCTAAGGTTTAAATAATCTTGTGACTGCTTGGGTTTGTATCCCCCATGAGCACTCGTCTGTTACCTCATTGCCTTCTAACTCAATATCATCTGGTACCCAAAGTATCCAGACCTGATTATGGCGGTTAAGCAAAAGATAGATTAGAGCGCAAAGCTGTCTTACGGAAGGTCGCGGTTCAAATCTCACTGGTGGCAGTGGAATTTGTATCGTGATTTGATGTCGGACACCAGTCGACTCAGCTGTGAATGAGTACCTGAGTCAAATCAGGGTACTAATCTCGGGCGAGCGGAATGCTGACCACATTGCCTCCTAGTGTACCGTTACGGTCTTGAATGAAGTGCTCTAACACACTTCAAGGCCCTGATCCAACATAGATTGTTGCGTCAACGATTATTATTATTATAAGCAAAAGATTGCACCTACATGTCCGAATGGTTTAGTAGTTAGAACGTTGGCTGCCGCAGGGAAAGGTCATGAAGTCTCACTGTTAGGAGAGGGATTTGTATCGTGATTCGGTATGGCATAAAAGCTGATTCAGCTGTGATCGCGCTGCATCAAATTAGAGTAAAAATCATGGGCGACCGCAATGTTGACCATCGCCGATTTGATTTACCGATACAGTCTTGCATAAAGTGCTCTAACACGCCTCAAGGATCATATCTGATTGGATTGTCGCCATAATGATTATTATTACTATTAAGTGCCTTATCAGTCGCTTGGCTGTCGTTCATAATAGCAATAGAAATGACCGAATGGTCCCTTATAGTTTCTTTGGATATTAAAGGATTCCATCTATCACTGGCACATATTTTCCCCTGAAATATCCCACATGCAGCTTTTCGTTTAAAGCTCGGCATTAGATATAGTACACCAGATTTGTATGATAAGTAGACGATCTCGAAATTTAACTGGCTATGTCCCCCGTGATCGACTGAATCTTAATTTGGACCATTTACAATTAGGTGGTTCTTCTATAAAGTTGTACGTTTGTATATGATTAGTCAAATTACCTCCGAAAGATACTTATGATTAAAGATTTAGGCAGAGCTACTTTCAGTGCAATTTTTATTTTAGATGGTACCTCCTTTGCCGCTGACTCTGCTTTGTGATTCGGGCATCAACCAGCGCTCGATATGCTTGAATAGATAAATTTTAATTTTCAGGGTGAAATTATCACATTGCAAAATATTTGCTAGCATTACTTAGTATATCATTCGGTTTATTTCACAGTTTTGGCGTATCGTTAAAAACTTAGATTATAACGGTATAGGAATAGTGAATCACTTTTAATATTTGATTGGTATTATAGCGATCAAAATTAAATTACTAGATAATTTTGAATATTAAGTTACTTTAAACGTGCACCCGCATAAATTGCTCAATATCTTTGCCAAAAATTTACGATATATCAAATACGATTGTGCCTAGGTAACACCACCTGAAGAACCACTTCCAGTTCTTGGAGTACCTTGCATAGGAGGCGTTAATCCAGCAACGTTAGGATCAACGCTAGGCGGATCTTCACTTGGAATCAATACTGCCGATTTAGGTAATACATCGCCTTTGCAGGTGCCGCAACAGGAGCAATCTCAGTCCGCTGCACCATCGCCACAGCATCTGCAGGGGACAATTGTATGATACAACCTAATGTGGGGCCGTAGGCTCCGCTCTGCAGTTTCTAAAAACAAATGGATTTAATATTAGTCAAAGCAGTCTACGCCAAGCCACAGTAAAAATAAAAACAAGTAAAATAGTAACAGCACAAGAAACAGTATGTTGAGTTAATGTAGCTTTTAATCCTTACGAGGTATGAATCCCTTTATTTAGAAAATTACAACAAAGTGAAAAGCCATCTTCAGTACATTCAAGAAAGTCTTAGAAGTTATATTTTAAATAATAAAAATTCACAGGTTTCTGAATGAAAGAGAAGTTATCCCTTATGTGATCACCTACTTCCCTCAGTTTATCTGTGAGGCAATCAAGTCCCTTAGCATTTTCTGCTAGAACCATTAATTGAAATAATTTAACTAACGACCAAAAAGTCACAAAAGTACCTTTTATGGTTTTTCTTTCCTCTGAACCATGTTAACTGTAAACCATAAAGCTTTACATTATTTTTTAACACATTTTGCCTTTACGATGTACTTTTTATGATCCTGCTTATTGAATTTTATTACTACATGTATAGGATCTTTAGAGTTTATTTTATGCAAAACAAGTTGCATTCCTGCCTTCATTGTATAGTCTTCTCAATAAAAGCATCTTTTAAATACCTTCTTAAAATTGGTAGCAAAAATATTATCCTTTTTTAGAGAGAAATATAATTAAAAAGATATAACATCTGATATTCAGTGAATATTAGATTTGAAGCGTTTTGGGAACAAATTTGTAGAGATCGTAACGACATAGAATACGTATAACACTTTAAGTAAACTGAAAAGAACAAAAATACCTTGAAAAAAAACAGTTAGTTACAAGAGAGGAAGTAAATTATTAAAAAATTTGTATAGAAGTTATAAATATAAAATTAAATCAACCAAATCAATTGTATAATATTATATTATAGACATGAAAGCACACATATGAACATTATTCTAATAGTATTTTGTTATTAAATTCGAAAATATTTCTTGATTGCAAAATATATGTATATATATAATCAGAAAGTGCGATACATATAAATAGGGAATTAGTGAATAGAATAAACTAATTTATCTCGACCTTTATTCAAACCTAAAAATTCCTTTTCATTTCAAACTTATTTCTTAGCAATATCAAAATATATTTGTTATTTAGTTTTTGTTTATGAGGTTATTGTAGGATATAAATAAATCAATCTTTTCGTAGCAAATTTAAAAAACTCTTCATAGGAAAGGCAACGACACTAGTGCTCAAGAAAAGTCTATTTATCATTTTCATCTTTGGTTTCCAGTCTCTGAACTTCTTCGCTTGCTCGAAATCGGAAAAAAAAGATTGTTCTTATCTTCAAATGCAATCATAATTTCCTTTAATTCAACATTTCGGGGATTAAATGCGTTGTTCCCTTTTTCATTAGTGTTACGCTCTGCCTTGAATCTCGCACCACATAAGCCAAGAAAGCCATTTAGACAATTATGACCTGACCTGAACATAGTTTGGCCTAATAGTGATGGTTCAGGGAAAGTTTCGGTATATTCTTCTGTGTTAATTGGAGAAGTTGCATTGTCATTCAAATATGCGTATTCTTAAAATTAACACTTGGCTAAAGGGTATATCAAAAATTTCCTCAGATTTAGCCAATAGTAAGCTGTTTTCGGTCTGCTTGCTATGAGCGAAGCATAAAAGCGCAAAATAGCTTTTTTGCAAGTTAAGTGAAGCAGTAGAAATACATTCGCCGATATATTTTCCCCCATTATCAAGAAAGCAAAATTTAAAAAATTTTAAAAATTTTACTCTGTATAATATAATTTCATCAACTTCATATAACTTCTTCAAAGTTTCATCTCAAATTTCAAAAAAGTCAAAATCTAATTCGCGCGCGTATCTTGTTGCATCTCTGTTTTTTTTTTTCAGTTCAGAAGATTCGATACTACAGGGTGCGGCAGCATAACTTCCTTTTTTCAAAACCCAGTAAAAACTATTGTATGCATCGGAAAATATTTATTTATTTTTTATAATGTAGGTACATGTCTAAAGTTTTTATTTACATTGTTTTGAAGATCAAATCTGTTAGGTGACGTCCCCCATTCTCCATACATTGCGTAAACCGATTTCTGGCATTTGTCATGACTCTTGTTAGCATAGCAGGTGTTATGTTGGCAATTTCTTCTTGGATGTTGGTCTTCAAATCTTGTAACCGACCCACACAAATGAAAATGGGCTTCATCGCTAAAAAAACAATAGCACCCTCGGGAACGACATCAAGAAGGTGCTCACACGCGTTCATCCGAGAATTGAAGTCACGTTCTAAAAGTTCCTGCACTATCGCCATCTTATAGGGATGAAAATGAAGATCATCACGAAGAATTCTTCTCACAGAACGATCGGATAGTCCAAGGGCAGATGCGTGTTTGCGCGCAGAACGCCGTGGCCATCGCAACATTGACGCTCTCACTGCTTCAATGTTCTCAGGTGATTTAACGGGCCGAGGGACTCCAGTTCTTCCTTTTGTCGCACTTGCAGTTTGTCTGAATGTAGTGACCCATGTAACGATTGATTTGCGGTCTGGGACGGGAGCCAACGGGGCTAAATTAAAGCGATTCCGAAATGCACGCTGTGTTGCAATAACCGAACATCCGCTTGAAAAGTAAACCTCAACGGCAAAGGCACGCTCCTCACTATTCCAACGCATGATGGCGACTGAACCGCGTCGGGACAAAACTTTACAGTATCCCCTCTTGAACGAGACCACTAGCGCTCCGCTATGACATCAACTAACTGAGTGGCGCGCATTTTAAGAAAGGAAGTTATGCTGCCGCACCCTGTATAATGACCCCTAAAGTTAACGGAATCATTGATAGATGATGATGATCATCATAAACGGCGCAACAACTGGTATCCGTGTAGGACTTAATAGGGAACTCCAGACACCTGCAATGAGGTCCACCAAGTCAATATCCCCTTAAAGCTATCTGGTGTCCTGGTCTATACCATCGGCGATAATCTTCAAGGCTATCTAACCATCAAGTGGTCCACAGTCTCTATATTTTCCTATCCATGCATTGAGTTGATTCCCTATTAGGAAATTCCATTACTTAATTTAAGTTGATGGAGGGAACTTCACTCAATTCGATACTTAGAAGGGGAACCAATCTTTGAAAGACGCTGCTATGCCTAGTCGCACTTCGCCTTTTCAAGTTTACAGTAAAATATGGCATAGATCTTCAGATCTCCTACCACATTTAAGATAAATGTTATAGTTAAATTTTGGTAGTTTTACATGAGCACCCGCTATGTCGGCCTAGCCCCACGGTCCTCTTCGGACACGGGTTGATTTGTAGGCCACAATCATAGCCCGCTGTGAGTGGCACAGCAGTACTAGTTTATACTGAGTGCAGGCTCACCATCTATACTAGTAGAAGCGAAGCTTACCTAAAGGCTCTACCGTAACTTAGAGGTACGGCGCCCAAGTTGTACAGCGCAACTCCACTCAACAAGGAGCTCTGCCCGTGATGTGGGCACAAACACGGCCACCATGGAACTCCCTCAGGGGCCAACTGCAAAGAAGATAGCGGAGAGGAAGTGTCTTTCTTTCGGAAAACGAATGAAAAAGTATGTTCTGTGAAGTAGACAAGAGGTTACTGGAAGCGAAAACTTTAGTTTCAAGCCCAGAACCTATGTATTCTTTGGAAATCGGAGATCTAGACCAGACGAAGTAGAAGATGCCATCAAGCACGAATGCCCAGAGATAACCAATGCCCGGATTGGTATCAACTCTGCGAACTCCCAAGGCCAAAAACTCGCTGTGGTGGAAGTTGCCGAGCAATACGCAAGGAAGCCTCTTAACAGCGGGAAAATCAGAATTAGTTGGGTAATATATATGTTTCAGATAGACTACAGGCTAAAACGCCTCTGTTTCATTGAGGACATTAATCCGGAACCATTTGACATATTACATTATTATGTGGTGAAAAGAGTTGCAGCTACCTTCTCGTCTCTCCTATCCTTCTCGCTAATTTTCTCCATAACAATACACTATACTGCTACACATGTCCTCTGCAGCAAAGCTTCAGTTATGGTATCCGGGGGCATTTGGCACCATTCCTGCGACAGGCCGTGATACTCCCAACTTCTGCAGAAGAAAAAGAGATGAAGGCATCATTCAGCATATCCTTGCAGTAAATTTAGTAGGACAACCGCGATTTCCCGATCATGGAGAACTGAACACACCCCCTGAAAACACCCACCACCCACCCCCTTTAGTAATAGTTAAACTCCCCGTACTGGATAAGGAATACCTGACATTGGTGATCCACTGGCAAATCGCAAAAATTTTAATCTGCGGTGTTCCGAATCTGTCCGAAGAAGTTCACCTTCATGTCTGCAGTGATGCCAAGGTATTTTACTGCCAGCTTCGACAAAATCATGATTTCACCAGCTGGAATAGAAAGGATTGCTGTCAGGACGTCTATTTCAGTTTTCTCCAGAGCTTGGGAGAATGCATGCTCAGTCATCAATCAACCGATTCGTCCCATCACCATTCCCAGTGCGACCTGAACTTGTTCAACCGTGTGTACGCGACCAATGCCGCAACATCATCCGTGTATACCTCCAGATGCGATTCATCGAGTATCTCAAGTCATAGTAGACTATCGTATGAGGGTACGCATGCCTCAGTAGACTCCCCTTCTCATGGAGAACTTCAGTTCGGATGGGGTGAACAGGAAAAAGTACAAATACGATATCTTCCATCTTGACTGCTGCTATGGAGGAGGGTGGTCAATGCGCACTCAGTTTTCTTGTAAACAACTTACACCCGTGGCCTCTTTGATCCCTGTTAGTGTCACTGACTAGCTCCTGCCAGCGGCATACTTTGTATGTTTATTTCGTGGCGGTGTTCCGTTTTCGTTCTTTTATATTCTGCGGATCTAAGCGTTAGGTTATCTTGACTTCTTGCACTGCTGTGCAATCCGCCGAAATCGAGACAGTTCCTTCGTAAACTTGCAATTTCTGCCGTTTACCAGTACAGAGGTGACTTTTCGTGTCTTCGAGTCTCCTTTTGTGTACCGATGCATTCCAAGCTGTGGTGATAAATACCATTATTAATATTCAACTTGCCATCTAGCGTTTCAAAGGAGCTTGCCGTCGGTTAGCCATTTGGCCGTTATCCATTGACTTCAATTGTAGCTAGTGAGTTTGCCTTAGCGCGATCGCGATTTTTCCACACTGATTACAACCCCATATATTTATATGGTAATAATGTATTACACCACTGATCCAAAGCAACATCTTCATCTCCATTAATGAGAAGGGGCGTTCATTGTCCTTGGAATCAAACCACCGTTCGGAACAATAGAAAGCAACGGGGCGAATTACACTGCTTTTGATTGTAGATTTGAGGCGTTTATTGAGACGTCGATCAAAAAGGACACCAATTTTGAGAAGCCATTTCATTCAAGTGGCTCTGATGTGTGAAGCAAATCATAACGCAGTTCACCATCAGCTGAAAGCATTAAGCCAAGGTACTTACACCGTTCAGTTTTCGGCAGGTCCAGGATCATTTCTTGCGAAAAATCTGGATCAAATTTCCCAAAAAGTCCAAAATCTTCGCCGTCATCCGCTACCTCCTTGTAAAAAACAAAACTCCAGTTGAAAAGAGGTTTAAACTTTATATGTTGGTGGAATTTCATTATTCACTACATGCGTGAAACCAAAAGAGAATTTCAATTTTGATGTCACACCTTTTCCCCCTCCACCAAAAAATTCAAAATCACAATTTCAGCTAAAGAACTTATGGCATCCATGTTTTGGACCATAAAGGCATAATTATGATTAAATATTTGTCTCAAGGGGAGACCATCAACGTCACCAGATATAATAAGACCCTAAGAAAATGAAGAAAGGCGATTCAGATAAAAGGAGCTGCATGCTAACAAAGAGCCTGTACAATGATTCTAGAGCTCACCAAACCAATGCCACGAATCACGCCCTGCATTCACTTCAAATTACCATCTGTTCAGTTACCTAAAGGTGAACATAGGTGGAAGGGATGTGAAAAGTGGGTGAAGGAGCTGGCGGGAAATATTTTCGAGGAGGCACAAGAAAATTTATTGACAGCCCCATTACCTGCATCGAAATAGATGGCGACTATGTTTGAAAATAAATATATGAAATAGTCATATAATAAAAAATGGATGAACATTTTACTCTTCGAGACTAGAATGACATAGAGTTAGTCCCCTCAATATTATTGGTGTCCACGCTGTCCTATGTTCTGTGTTCTTTTCGGTAAGCTTTTTATCAACTTCGACTGCCAATAGTTTACCACAAGTTGGCAAACTTCAAGAGGAGATAACTCAGACAAATTCTCCCCTGATCATACCAGTAAGGTTTCCATGCTGTTTAACGGAAACCGTGTAAATCTTTCTTAAACTACGGTTAAAATTATATACCAATTCTGTCCGCGTGTCTACTGCTCAGAATTTTCTTTTCTCTTGTCTCTTGTCTGTTGCAATCGCACTATTTCCAGCTTTTTTGAGAAAAGAGAACCTTCTGTGTTCACGGAGAACTACCGCGCACGTTCCAATCTTTCGATCATAACTTTCTGCATCCAACATGTCAACTTTTTTCCAAAATGGATAGAATACAGTCAATATTATGTCTTGGTTGCCTTTCCTACCAACCCCCGAAAATTTTATAAATAAATTCATCACTGCTGCTTACTTTCCGTAAGAATATTCTCTTGATTTCCTTCCGATTCCCCTTTTTTTTCATATACTTGTATCTATATTGTAAATACGATTAGAATTAAAAAATTAACACGAATTATCATAATTAATAGTCAAACAAATGAAAAATACAACGCTTTGGTATACTGTGAACGCTTTACTACTGAAACAAATCCCAAAAGAAAGAAATACATTGATTCAAACATGTATGTATAAAATGTATAAAGCAACAACAAAAACCAAAACAATGTATATTGAAAGCACTGTCCTTCTTTTACTATCATTTAACTAGAATAAAATGAAATTAGGAGCAATTATTAGAAAAAAATTATGTGGGAGTTTGAGAATAGCTAAGAAAAGATAATATAGTTTCAATCTACGAAATAAAAACTAAAACGTGTATAAGAAAGTTATAAATCGTAGCAACAATTATTTGTAGATGAAAGCCTAGGAAATTGTTATTATTTCCAATTATCAACTAACTGCAATGTATTTTGCTGAAGGGAATAGTTTTAATTATGATATTGTAAATTTCAATTCAGACTGGCATTTCTGGTAGAATTTCCTCATAGAGAATTTTTCCGCCATGCATAAATAACATTAGTTGTAACTAGAAGTCAAAAACAATTCAAATTATATAAAGAAGAAAAAACCTAAGGCGGGTCATGTCATGTTCATGTCAATACCAAATTACCTAGAAAAACAATTCAATGTATATAAGTAAGCAGAAAAAAGTAATTACAATTCTAGAATTAGAAAAATTAGAGAATTTAATTGTCAGCAAAATTATTTGCATTTTAAATGAAAATAAAATCGTGATGCTTGTTCAAAAGTTCAGTTAGATGTTTTTCATTTTCCAAAATTTTCAATTTTAAAATAAATTTTAGAAAAAATGAGAAAAACACTAGAAAGTTAAGAACTGTATCTTCTGACTAAATAAATGGCCTTAGATGAAAATGGATGAATGATTGATAAATATATATTAAAGAAAATGAGAATAATAAAAACGGAAAATGTTATGAAGATTTCAATTTCAACAAGAGAAAAAAGAACAATATAATTATTACGCGTTTTATTGGCATAGTAATCATCATTACTAACTATTATGTATAGTGACTAAAAGGATTATCTGATAATTGCGTAAATAAAATTTCATTATAAGATTACAGAAATCAGTTTTTTTATTTATGAAAATTGGTCCCAAGCAGGAATTTTCAGACGTGAGAATAAGATAACGTTCCCTTTTATCCAAGAAACTGAATTGAATAAATCAACAAATTGATCTTCCGGCACTGGGCGCTGTACATCCCGTGTCGATGACAAGAACAAAGAGGTTTCTTGATGAATACCAAAGTTTGCGCTGTTAATATATCAGACTATTCATTGTAATGTAACACTGGCATTTTTATACACCCGATTGTACTATAAATTTGCAATCTAATTCAACTTTGTTAACAACGTTAGGATTTCGACTAAACTTTCGAGGATCGTGCTCTATATTATGACCATTATGACCACTCTGCGGCTTCGTCCAAACTTATAAAAACAATGAAAAGGTTAAACATCGACATCGAGTAGGATCCACCAGCTCGAGTGCAGCCTAGGATCCCTCAAGGACCGTAAATTAAAATACGAATCGAACGGCATGTCCAGATTGTGAGAAGTGCTACACAGGATTTAGGTTCTAGTAGATAGCGTGGATAAAAGCGACCAAATTGAAATTGAGTAAAAAGAGATTTCTAGTGAATTTCGATTGTACTTTTATTGACTTTATTTCGTATCCGAAGACCTGGATTCCTTAAAGGGTATATATAATATAGTTGTATAGAGGAGAATTAGATCTTTGCAATGGTATATAAGCCGAGGGCCTAGGTGGCCGGAAAATGGCTGTAAAGTGAAGTGACTTAATTCGTGATCACCTGTACAGAGGCAAATTAGACCTTTGAAGTCGTGTATAGGTTAAGGAGTTTAGATGGCTGCGAAATGGTCGTAAAGTGAGGAAATCTTTCGAGAAAATTTAAGCGTTAATATTGAGAATTTCGAGACAAGGAGCTTAATTCGTGATCACTTGTATAGAGAAGAATTAGACCTTTCAAATGGTATATAGGTTGGGGGTCTAGGTGGCTCAAAAATGGCCGTCAAGTGGGGGAATCTTTCTTTAAACACTTGTATCTCCGTTAATATTGAGAATTTCGGGAAAGAGAGCTTCATTCGTGATCGCTGGTATAGAGACGATAGATAGAGAGACGGGAATTAGAGCTTTAAAATGGTATATAAGTTGGAGGGCTAAGTGACTGGGAGATGACTGTAAAGTGCGGGGTTTTTCGAAAAATTTTAAACGCTTGTATCTGCGTTAATATTGAGAATTTCGTGAAAAGGAGCTTAATTCGTGATCAGAGGGAGGAGCTTGATTCGTGATACAGAGGAGAATTAGCCTTTGAAATGGTATAAAGGTTGGGTGGTCTAGGTGGCCGGAAAATGGCCGTGCAGTGGGGGAATCTCTCAAAAAACTTTAAATGCTTGTATCTCCGTTAATATTGAGAATTTCGAGAAGAGGACCTTACTTCATGATCACTTGTATAGAGGAGAATTAGCCCTTGGAAATGGTATATAGGTTGGGGTATCTGGGTGGTTGGAAAATAACCGTAAAGTGAGGGAATCTTTCGAGCTTATACTGGCGATGTTGACATTATGGAGAGAACAACTCCAGATGTACAAACAGCCATCATCGAGCCCTTGAATTACAAGACGAAGTACGTAGTGGTAATGTCAGCACCAAAAGCAAAAGAATCAATCCAGGTCAGTTTTCGTGCATGGCAATATAGCGAATATATTCAATGCGCTTATTTGATTCACTCTCGAGAGATGCGATTTCAGCACCAACTTTACACGTCGCAGGAATTCGGACAGCAGAGCATTCTTCAGATCACCAACTCGAGCATGAGTTCCTTGCAGAATTCCAAGGTATTTGTAAAAGTCTATCTCGGTCATAGCTTCGATGTGGAGGTTACCAATGCTATGTCCGGCATGCGGCTCGTGATAACTTTTGCGGATGGTTAGGATTCGACATTCAAATTTCACCGCAGAACATGTCAACAGACTTCTAAGATGGTAGTTGGTACCAGCATAAGTACATCAAGTGTGTAGGTTCGCACTTAACACGAAGGTCATACTTTATAACAAAACCATGCCCTCTAGCATCATTCAGTAGCCACAAAAGGGAGTTCAGTGCCATTAAACACTAAAGAGGACTCAACGAATCCCCCAAGAAGGTACCCTTCCGTATATGGATGGGTTCTGAGATATAAGCACCCTCAGATGTACGCACTGATAAGGTGGTATGCTACCCTTCCATGACTGTCGCCAAAAACTTAATTAGTTTCGGATCAATGCGATACAAATGCAGGACATCGATCAGCCAGATATGCGGGACACTATCAAAAGCCTTGGCATAATCGATATAGCAAGTAAAGAGATTTCTTTGGCCTCTAGTTGCTTGTCCTACAACTACCGAGTCGATAATGAGTTGCTCTTTCCAACCCTTTGACCCAACCCGGCAGCCCTTCTGCTCCTCGGACAGAATGTTGTTGATCTCGAGGTGCGCATTGACCCTTCCACTAATAATGGACGAATCCCCTCTGACAATCAGGTGAGAGTGAACACTGAAGCCATCCACAACACAACCCTCCGCGACACCTATAAGAGGGAAATGAATGCCGCAATAACTGCAGTCAACAGAGAACCTGGAGATGAAGCATCAACAAATGATCTTCACAACCACCTGAAGAACGTTGTCATGGATACGGCCACAAACATACTTGGCCCCAGCCGCAAAAGCAGTCGGACCGGCTGGTTTGACGATGAATGTAAGCTAGCAACAGAACGGAAGAATGCGCATACCGAGTAATGTTGCATTCTCAAAGAACGCGGGCATGCGCAAAGACTTATCACGAGCTCCGGCGAGGGGAGAAGCGACTTCACAGACGGAGAAAGGAAGCCTGGGAGAACCAACAAGTCTGTGAACTAGAAAAGTACAGGGAGCAACCGCACCAGGCACGCAAGTCTTACAAACAAGTCAGCAAAATGAAGCCTCATACACCTCGATGCTCATCCTGCCGAGACAAAGAGGGAAATCTGATTTCCGACAGAATGGGCATATTGGAGCGACGGGTTGAATACTTTGATGAGCTACTGAATAACCAGAACAGCAGCGAGTTGAAGGTCCCGCCAACTGAAAATCACGGACAAATTATAGCCGAATTAATTAAATATGGAGGCGACCAGTTACACCAAGTGGTTTATCAACTTGTGCTCAAGGAGTGGGACAGCGAATCAATGCCTGACGATTGGCAACGAGGCATTATCTGTCTCAAACATAAAAAGGGAGATATCACACAGTGCAGCTGACGATATCGACATCATGGGAAGAACCACCCGAGATGTACAAACTGCCTTCATCCAGATCGAGCAGCCTTCGCGAGATCTTGAGCTACACATCAATGAAGGCAAGACAAAATATATGGTGGCAACGTCATCACCGAAGACGAATCAACCAACAACATCAAACCGCACTGGTCAAACAGGAAGAATGAGGATAAGAGAATACAACTTTCAGACCGTTGACAATTTCTCCTATCTAGGGTCGAAAATCACAACCGATAACAACTACGATGATGAAATCCGCGCACAGTTATTGTCAGCCAACAGATCCTATTTCAGCTTACAAAAACTGTTCCACTCGAAACGTCTCACCATAGGGTCAAAGCTCTCACTGTACAAGACTATGATCTTGCCAGTCCTCATGTATTCCTCGGAAACTTGGGTTCTTAGCAAAAAATATTGCGAACTCTTGGCCGCGTTCGAGAGGAGAATCCTCCGAACAATTTTTGGCCCCCTACATGAGGATGGACGATTCCGTAGCCGACACAATGACGAAATCTATGAGCGATACCATGACCGCCCGGTTGTGGATAAAATCCGGCTCAATAGGTTACGATGGGCGGGTCACTTAATCCGTATGGATGAGGATGATCCCACCCCGAAAGTCTATAAGGCAACATCTATGGTAGAAAAAGAAGACGAGGCAGACCCTGTCTAAAATGGAGCGATAGCGTAGTCTGGAGTTCCTTATTAAGGCAGGCCGTTGATGATGATGATGGCTAGGTGGCCAAAAAATGGCCGTAAAGTAGAGAATGTTTCGAAAAACTTAAACGCTTGTATCTCCGTTAATGCTGAGAAATTCAAGGAAAGGACCTTAATTCGTGATCACCTGTACCAAGGCGAATTAGACGTGGTATATAGGTTAGTGAGTCTAGATGGCTGGGAAATGGCCGTAAAGAGAATTTCGAGAAAAGGAGCTTAATTCGTTATCACTTGTATAGAGAAGAATTAGACCTTTGAAATGGTATATAAGTTGGGGGGTCTAGGTGGCTCAAAGATGGCCGTAAAGTGGGGAATCTTTCGAAAAACTTTAAACACTTGTATCTCCGTTAATATTGAGATTTTCGGGAAAGGGAGCTTCATTCGTGATCGCTTGTATAGAGACGAGAGAGAGAGACGAGAATTAGACCTTTGAAATGGTGAATAAGTTGGGGGGCTAAATGACTGGGAAATGACTGTATAGTACGGGGCCTTTCGAAAATTTTTAAGCGCTTGTATCTCCGTTAATATTGAGAATTTCGTGAAAAGAAGCTTAATTCGTGATACAGAGGAGCATTAGCCTTTGGAATGGTATATAGGTTGGGTGGTTTTGGTGGCTGGAAAATGGCCGTACAGTGGGGGAATCTCTCGAAAAACTTTAAACACTTGTATCTTCGTTAATATTGAGAATTTCGTCTAGGTGGCTGGAAAATGGTCGTAAATGGGGGAATCTTTGGAAAAATTTTAAACGTTTTTATCTCCGTTAATATCGTGAATTTCGAGAAAAGGAGCTTGGTTCATGATCACTTGTATAGAGGAGAATTAGGCCTTTGAAATGGTATATAGGTTGAGGGTCTAGGCGGCTAGAAACTGACCGTAAAGTGGGGCGATCTTCAAAAAACTTTAAACGCTTGTATCTCTGTTAATAGAAAAGGAGCTTAATTCGTGATCGCTTGTATAGGCAAGAATCAGGCCTTTCAAATTGTGTGTAAATTGATTGTCTAGGTGGCTGGCAAATGGCCGTAAGGTGGGGGAATCCTTCGAAAAAGTTTAAACGCTTGTATCTCCGTTAATATTGAGAATTTCGAGAAAAGGAGCTCAGTTCGTGATCACTTCTATAGAGAAGAATTAGACCTTTGAAATGGTATATAGGTTGTTGGTTCTAGGTGGTTGGAAAATAGCCGTAAAGTGGGGGAATCTTTCTAGCTTCTACTGGCGATGTTGACATTATGGAGAGAACAATGCCAGATGTACAAACTGCCATTAGCGCAATCTTGAATTACAAAACGAACTACCTAGCGACAATGTCAGCACCAAAAGCAAACGAATCAATCCAGGCCAGTTTTCGGCCACGGCAATATTCCGAATGCAGTGAAGAGAAGTGAAGGGATAGATTCAATGCGATTATTTTATTCTTCCCCGAGAGATACGATTTCAGCACCAGCTTTCCACGTCACAGGAACTCGGACAGCAGAGCATCCTTCAGATCACCAACTCGAGCATGAGTTCCTTGCAGAATTCCAAGGTATTTGTCGAAGTCTGTCTCGGTCATAGCTTCGATTTGGAGGTCACCAATGTCATGTCCGGCATGCGGCCCCTGATGAACTTGCGGATGGTTTGGATTCGACACTTATCTAATCCAAACTCCATTCGAATTTCACGGCTGAACATGTCAACACACTTCTAAGATGGTAGTTAGTACCAGCATACAACTTGATGTCATCTAAGTGCATCGAGTGTGTAGGTTCGCACTTAGCACGTAGGCCATACTTTATTGCAAAACCATGCCCTCTAGCATCATTCAGTAGCCAGAAAAGGGAGTTCAGTGACCATGAAACACCAAAGACGACTCAACGAATCCCCCAGGAAGGTGCCCCTCCGTATACGGATGGGTTCTGAGGTATAAGCACCCTCAGATGTACGCACTGATAAGATGGTATGCCACCCTTGCATGGCTGTCCCCAAAAACTTTATTAATTTCGGATCAATGCGATACAGATGAAGGACATCGATCAGCCAGGTATCCGGAACACTACCGAAAGCCTTGGCATAATCGATATAGCAAATAAAGAGATTTATTTGGCCTCTAGTTGCTTGTCCTACAACTACCGAGTCGATAATGAGTTGCCCTTTTGCAACCCTTTAACCCAACTCGGCAGCCCTTCTGCTCCTCGCACAGAATGTTGTTGATCTCGAGGTGCGCGTTGACCCTTGCACTAATAATGGACGTTATGAATTTATAGAAAGTTGCTAAGCAAGTAATCGGTCTTGTGTCTGCGGGGTCCTGCACCGTATCCTTCTTAGAGATAAGGTAGGTAATCCCCGCAGTGAGGAAGGGTGGAAATTCCTCCGGCCGACTCATGACCTGATTTATGCTGTGTACCAACCGACTGTGTACGCTGGTAAATTTCTTATACCAGAAATTCTGCACCCGATCCAGAGCTGGGCCCCTCCAGTTCCTTGCGCTGTTTATGGCTCGTCGAACTTCCTCTTCGGAACCATCCGTAAAATTCATGCCAGACGTTGTGGCATGGCGGCTGCCTTTGGCGGTGATCCACTCAGCATGCTCAGTATGCTGGGCGGGTAGCCCCCAAAGTCCACCTCAGTATTCTTTCGCTTCCGTTATCGAAAACTCCACTGTCTGAGCACTCTCTTGGGATTCATTGAGAGACCTCAGAAAGCTCCTCTGGTTCCTAGCGTATGTTGCATTCTAGAAATGTCTGGAGTGTCTTTCGCCATACCGTAGTAACCGAATGCATTCGACAGAAAGTTTCTGCTTTAGTGTGCCCAGAATTTCACACACTGGGGATGGCATAGTTTCTATAAACCCTCTGTATTTTATTTCTCACTCGTCTGCTAGCAGTGACTCCCGGCGATGCTCCAGATGAATTTTCCATGGTGGATCTCTTTGTTCATTCAAACCGATAACACGCAAGCTAATCTTCTGACCGCGCAATCTGACAGCCGTAACTTCACCACAATACACAAGTGATTGTAGGTGCAGCAACGACATATTAGCACACAGTCGAGATGCAATCTCATCATTGATTTGACATAGAATTCTCGGAATTGCTGGCAATGCATAGAGCTTGGGAATACCTGGTCTATGCAAAGGATCGATTTCCAAGAAATCTATACACCCTCTTTGGAACTCGTCCCGAACCTCAGCGGAAACGTTAGCTGGACGGTGGAGAAGAGTGCTTCAGTGAGTACTGAAACTGTTGCCTGCAGTGCCGCGTGGTGTTGTCGATGCCGCCGCCTCTGTCCCCATCGACTCTCGGTCGCCAGTCTCCGCGATGACCTCAAGTCGAACACGTCCCCTGAGCCGGGATTGTGTCGCTGCGAGATATAAAGCGGAACTGATCTGCGACTCGCTGCACAGTCACGTGTGCGAATTGCGGAAAACGCTCGACGAATCTCTGGTGTAACAAGGGACGGTAAGATGTTGTACCCGCCCCGTCGTTATTCCCTAGTAGGAGCGGATGATGAAGAGGTCCATTTCTTCAGTCCACTTCATCCGCTGCCTACGCGAACCTGCTGAAGTGGTCGCCACAGATTGTGGCGAAACAGCTAGAGCAGGCGGATCAATGCAGCCCCACGACTAGCGATTTCGATGCCGTGCTGTCCATTACGGGAGCCCGACCCAATCACCAAGTGAGACGACTCCCACCCGTTATCCGCACCGGACCTCAAGTTTCGCCTTCTTCTCATTGGATGGATTTGCATTTTATACCTAACTGCCAGGTGTGATGATAGCTTCCTCAGTGAGTAATCTGCAAGACTTCAAAGTTCCTCCACTTTCCTAACCTACCCCCTAAGACGCTGCGGTGGCGTACAGCCATTCACAATGAAACTATCCATCCCTCCTCCTTTCACAACCGGACTTGGAACTCGCTACGGCTTATTGTTATTGTGATTATTTCAGGATATAATATATTTTTTTAATTTCTGCTTTCCACCCGAGAACTAAACACCAATGAGATAAAGAGGACACTAATAAAAAACAGACACTATCGTTACAGATTAAACGTATATGTATGTAAACGTCCAAAAAAGTAACTTCACGTATATTTCACCGTTCATCATTAGAGGAGATAACACTTTATGTATGACAGTAATATCATCCATATGCACTGGATTCATTCATATTGAAATTCGATTTACGCTAAATCTAATTGGCAAAATTACACTTGATTTGACTACGTGGCTGATGATGATGAGTATGATGGCTTTCGATATCGATTTAATCTCGCTTTTGTGTACGAACATTTGACAAAATTGAGGACTAGGTAATGGAAAGCACTTCAGTCTAACCAAGAGCCCCTTAACTTCAAATGCGGAGTGTTCGAATTTCAAAATCGAATTTCAGCTTTGAATTATACTCGTGCTCGTATTTGTAATCAAAGCAGGCCTAGGAAACATTATACATTGGTCTGCATATGCATAATATAGGTAAAATATGCATTTTAAGGATTATCTCCCGATACATAATACCGAAATTCATTCTTTTATCTAACAAAGATAGATTAAATTTTGTTACTTTTACATACATAGGTTAAGATTGTATCATCAATAATATATTTGAAAATAATCATAAGTGCAAGAAACAGTAGCTGAAATCTGACCTTGACATCCAGTGTTTTAGATTACTGGAATTAAATTGAAATTTAACACAAAGAAGTCGGGAAACCGGAAGCTTGACGCTTCAGCTATACAGTTCTATAAAGTTCTCCATTGACTGATAGCATTGACTAGAGATATTTAAATCGCTCAGTTCTGTTAGAGTTAGTGACCTACTCAGAACTGAGCAGGTTAAATATCTCGGGTCAATGCTATCAGTCAATGGAGAACTGCGTAACGAAATTGCTTCACGTATTAGCGCAACCTGGATGAAGTGGCATTCCACAACTGGCGTTTTTTTGTGATTAACGTATTTGCGCACGTCCCAAGTCTAAAATTTACCGCAATATCTTCTGTCCCATCGCTCTCTATGGCTCTGAATGTTGGCCGAATATAAAAAACAATGAACGGCGTCTTCCGGTAATGGAGACGAAGATGTTGCGTTGGACTAGGATGTCTGTCATCGATATGGGGTTGAATCGATCGTGGAAAAATTGCGAGAGAGGCGTCTTCGATGGTATGGTCACGTAATTCGCGCTAACGAGAATTCACTTGCCAAGATTGGTCTGAACATCGAAGGCGATGGTAAACGACCAAAAGGCCAACTGAAACAAGAGTGGATTGATACGCTCGATGGTGATTGAAAAGCCTCGCGATTAGATCTAGATCAGGCATTTGATAAAATAAAATGGCGAAACCGATCACGACAATCCGACCCCGCTTGTGAACGGGACAAAAGCTGATGAAAAAGAAGAAGATGTGAGGAGCGTGTGACAGTTCCGTGTCACATAGTTAAGAATTTTATTGGCCTCTATTTTTTAGAAAGCGATTTAAATAAATCATTTGATGGAAAGCACTGTATTGATAATGGTCATCCTCATACGCTTCACACTCGGAATTTAATATTATTAGCAAATGTGAAAAACTTAACCTACAACAGATACAAAAAGGGCTGGGAAGAACTAGATTCTTCATGAATGGAATTTTAATATTTCACTAGAATATCAATTATTCTCGTTAATTATGCTGCGGAAATTGATAAGTTTGAATCTCTATAACTTTCACACTAATAGTAGGATTTTCATGAAGCTTGACATGCATATGTACGATACTGTCCTCTATCCCGTTGCAAAGTTTAGTACTCCTAGGATGAATTAAAGGGAAGACAATTCCTAAAAGTTGGTAATATACAATCAGTAAGTTTGTTTGAGTAGATACCGGAATGGGACATCTCTCGAGGTTTAGATTTCACATAAGTGTTTTACACAAAACCTTAAAAAGGGCTGGGAAAAGTAGAGGTTCCCTTGATCCGACTTTAACATTTCACGCGTATGCCAATTACTCTCGTTAATGATGACGTCAGTAGCTTATTTCCTTGGCTTTGGAAGCAGTAAGTTAGCATGAAATTGAAATTTGGCGCATGGATACGAAATACTATCTTCTATGCTGCTGCGAAAATCCGAAGTCCTAGGATGAATTTAAGAATTTTTTTTAGTCAATTTCTAAAAGTTTATAATATACTTTTAGTAAGTTTATTTGAGCAAATATCGGAATGAGACACATTTTTCATCTAAGCACACCGCCTTGATTTTTTTTCGGATTTTTGGGTGGAGTAGTTTCCGAAAACGAGCTCTGTCTCACTTTAAGTGTGTACATTTTGACTCCTTACTCGCGCACTTACAATTCACGTCAAAACTAATATCAGATTTGAAGAATGCTAATTGAGACCTTTCATTCGATACCCCACATGACTATATTAGATGAAAAAAATTCTTCTATAGTATTTCCACCGCAAATTAATGATATTCCAGACGAAATTAACAATTTTCTAAATGAAATTAACGTTCCTTCGAACCGAATTCAAGATTTTCCTCATGGAATTGACATTTTTCCAAATAAAATCAATGGTTTTTCAAATAAAATTATCGATTGGTCTTCAAATGATTGTATGATCTAAAACAACTACGTATATTACATGAAACAACCAATCGGTGCAGACGGAAGAAGCATCATAATATTAACTACGTGGGATGTGAAATCTCTTCTCCCCCTACTTTGCACAAGTGCCAGACACATTCGCAGAACGTCTAAAGAGGTTTCATGTGTGCCTATCCATTGGCTCCAAGTACGTTTTTCTTGGTCCAATGACACCGGCACCGCGGTGAGGGCAAGTGAAGGCAGTGTACCAAGTAATCAGTTGCCAGTTTAAGTCGTATGTCATAGCCTCTCCCAGTTTGCCTTGTTACTCTAACGTGTTTCAAACTTCTTATCAAGGTGAAACCTCGTCGTCATGTTATCCCTTGGTATCAATAATTCGGGATACAGCCTAGAAAAAATATCAATCTTCTTTCAATTTAGGTGCAAATGGAGAGGAGTTAATCCCAAAAGGATCTCCAGGGATACCGTGTAGCTTGTCCTCATTGCCCCACTGATACACACGGAAGCCAGCCTTTAGAGTTTGCGTAACTCGCTGACTTATGTGCTAAGTTCAGTTTTCTCTGCCCAGATAACCGCCCCATAGGTAATCATTGACCTTACTATTGCAGCGTATATCCAAAGTAATATCTTCGGACTGCAACATCATTTTTTTTCCTGCTACGGGCCTACAAGTCATCAGAGCCCCGTAGCTTTCCGACAAGTGTTTCGGACATGTGTCTTCCAGAGTAATTTTTGATCTAACGTAATTCCCAAATATTTAACCTCTGTTTCTCGTTTCACCTGGCAGGCGCTAGCAACCCTTAGTGCAGTTTGGATTCTGTCACATAGGATATCCTCATATTTCCCTCTACAGATTAAAACAATATCGTCTGCGTAACCCTGGACCTGTATTCCAGTATTTGTTAGCAAATCCAGGAGTTCATCCATTCTCATACTCCACATAAGTGGCGATAATAACCCGTTCTGTGGACAACGTTGAGTAGTATTCGTGACAAGAGAAGTTATACCAGTCCATTTACATACTCTCTAGCATTTTTTCCATCCTGAAAGTCATGATTCCCACTCCCTTGCGGCTCAGGGCATCTTGTATCTCTGTATGCGATGTGCTGCCGAATGTTCCGTCGACATACAAAAACGCACACAGCGCTACTTCTTTTGTTTCTATTGTCTGTCCGGCCGTCGGTCACATAATTTTTTCTCAGAAACTGTTATACCGTCTGACACCTGCTGGGATAGTGGGGGTCTCTCAACTTGATCTAATATTATCGGCGAGAAGGTGTAACTCGGTCGAACTCCACTTTTGTCCTCCAATTCCTCTCAGATCTTACTTCGATGCAGCACATGACATTTCACACGTCGTTCTGATAATAGTTGTTAATTTGCTCGCTTTGCCTGCGTAAAGCACCCCAGAAGATATAAACTTCGGGCACTATTCCAAGTCATTCGCATGGTTTTGATGTGGTCAATGGAGGACGATTGAAAACGGAAACGAGCCTGTTCACTGTCGATCAAGTTTTCGAGATGCTCTTTTCCGCGATTATTTTAATAACTATCTTTGCGACCGTATAAACGCGTGAATACCCCCAAACAGTAGCAACGTCTTTCATACCTAAAGCGCCGGTTCGTTTCCTTTATTTGCTTCCCATTCAAATATTTTTCCGCTTGAACCTTAAGGAAGTCATCCCCTGTGTGAGATCTGTGGAATCGACTTTTCTGGCATTGATTGTGTCCAGATATAGTGTATAATCTTTGGGCAAAGTGATTTTTCGATATTCCGAGCCATTCGGAAATCACAATGTTGATCGCGAATGAATGAAGCGCGAATGACTTCGCTAAAAGAGACAGAAACTACAGGTTTATGGACTGGGTATACCAAATTAATAGTCTAATAAAATTTTGTTATTAATACATATTGTACATATGTAATTAGATTCAAATTTTTAAATGCTTTTCCTTCGAACTCCATGTTGAGAACCGGCAAATCTATACAACTAAATTCTTTGAAATTTTCACGATTTATTCAGAACACTGTTTGCAAACTTGAATAAATGCGATTCATCAGGCTGTTTTGTTTTATACATTAAAGAAGGCGGGAAATAACCAAAAAAAATTTACGAATATTTACCTTTCAATATTTTTTAATAATCCTAGCTTGCGACACGTTAAAATACCCTTTATTTTTTTAAGATAAGCATTGCGCCTTTAACTAAAATAGTCCATTTCTTTGCAAACCACAATTTTTAGGTACACCGGAACATAGACTAGGTTTTTACAATCAATACTCGATAGATGTAATAATTAGGATTTATTAATTTTTATGAATCAGTAACAGCAAACGACTATTTACACGTTAGAGGCAGAAGAGAATCATCTCGCTTCATGTGTTTCTTTCTGCCCCTAACTCATGGCATACTTTCCTCGCTTGTCCTCCACTCCCATGGCGAACTCTACAAAGTGGGTAGTTCCGCGCCATCTATTTGTTCGCATTCGCAACATTCGAAATAAATTTCGAAATAAATTTCGAATGCTGCGAATCCTGCCGCGCCACATCACTCCGCCCCCAGATGAAACCTAGGGGTTTCGGCGACTGACCCCGGAACTTCGTTCACCGTCAATCCACAAAGCGGACACGACGCTGCTTTGGGGCGGACACGGGTTTCAGCCTGGACAGAGAGACCGCCTTTTTGTGTCCACCGATCTCGAGCTGGAAGAAATGTTCTCCCCATTCGAGAACGCGGTACAGGCCCTCATATGGAGGCTGCAGCAGCTTCCGGACGGCATCCGTCCTGACCAGAACGTGCGTGCACGTGTCCAGTTCCTTGGACGAACAGACAGGTGTGGACGAGTGTCGGGTGGGTGGTGTGGCTTTTATGCGTCGGAGATTGTCCCTCAGCAGACGCACCAACCCCGACTCTGTGAGACCCGATTTCTTGTCGAAGACCGGATCGCTTGGGAGTCTCGGGTTCTCCCCGTATACTAGCTCCGCGGAGCTGGCAGCAAATTCCTCTCGGCGGGTTGAACGTAGGCCGAGTAGGACGAGAGGCAAGACTTGGGACGCCATAATGGCGGCTTTCAGCGTCCGGTGCCAACGTTCTAGCATCCCATTGGATTGCGGGTGGTATGCAGTAGTCCGCTGGCGTTTAAAACCAAGGAGTTTGCCTAACTCCGAGAAAAGGATGGACTCAAATTGCATTCCCTAGTCAGTGATAACCACTGCAGGGACGCCAAAGCGAAGTATCCACTCTCGACAGAGGGCTTCGGCACATGATTGCGCCGTAATATCTTTCAGAGGTATTGCCTCAGGCCACCGCGTAAACCTGTTGATGATTGTGAGACAATACGAATAACCGTGCGAGTCTCGCAAAGGCCCTACTATGTCGAGGTGTATTGTGTGGAACCGTTTGGTAGTGCGGGGGAATGAGCCCACTTCTTTCCTTACATGCCTGGAGACTTTACACTTCTGGCATGCGATGCACTCTCTGGCCCACGAATTGACATCCTTATTCATAGAGGGCCAGAAGTATTTCTCGGTGACTAGCCGATTTGTTGTCCTGATGCCTGGATGCGCAGTCATGAACTGCGTGGAACACTTCCTTGCGAAATGTGGCCGGAATGTATGGTCGAGGTCCCTTTTCCGAGTCTTCACAGCAGAGCGAGGGGTTTGAGCCGAAGATGGGCAACTCCCGAAATTTGTATTTGGGGTTGGATTTGAGGCTCTAAAGTGCTGCGTCATCCTGCTGCGCCTTGGCAATAGCCGAGAAATCGAGTGAGGCGGGGATGTTAACCTCGGAGACACGAGACAAAGCGTCAGCAACTATGTTGTCCTTGCCGGACACGTGCTGGGATATCTGACGTAAAGTGGCTTCTTCAGACCACACGATCTTTCGTGTGTCCTTAGTTTTGGGGCCAGACAAGTACGCGTTCAAAATGGACTGGTGATGGGCGGCCTTGGGCAGGAAACGACGGTAGAAGTTTAGCATGCCCAAGAACCTCCTCAACTCCCTCACTGTCTTTGGACGCGGGAAGCTTGTTATCGCTTGCACCTTGTCTGGGTCGGGCTGTATTCCTTCAGGGGAAATGAAATGGCCGAGGAATCTCACCTGTTTTTGGAGAAATTTGCATTTCTCAACGTTTAGGACTAAACCGGCGTCAAGGAGACGTTGGAAAATACACTCGAGATGGGCTAAGTGCTCAGATTCAGTGGAAGAAGCGACCAAAACATCATCCAAATATACGAAACAGAAGTCGAGGTTTCGCAGGACTGAGTGAATGAACCTTTGAAAGGTTTGCGCCGCATTGCACAATCCGAAAGTCATTCGGTTGAACTCGAAGAATCCAAAGGGTGTACATATTGCCGTCTTTGGAATGTCTTCAGGAGCTTCAGGTTAAGTCCAAGGTCGAAAAGATGCGGCAATTCGCAAAGTGATGCGCAAAGTCGTGGATGAGTGGAATTGGATATCGGTCAGGAACAGTCTGGGCATTTCGCCTTCTGTAATCCCCACATGGGCGCCATTCGCCGTTTGGCTTAGGGACCATATGCAGTGGGGAAGACCAACAGCTGTTTGAGGGCCTGCAGATACCCTGTTAAACGAGTTGTTTAAACTCTTTCCGTGCAATAGCCAGTTTCTGGGATGGTAGAGGACGCACCTTCGAGAAGATCGGGGAACCAGTAGTGATAATGTGGTGCTACACATTGTCCTTCACTGGTTTGGAGAGACTACACTTGGTAGTAATCTGGCTGAACTTTTGGAGAAGTGCCCGAACACGAGAGTCGGTAATGTCTTCTAAAAGAACGGAAAGATTATTGCCTGGGTGAGATACCATTTGTCTCGACGAATTAAGGTTGGTCGTGGGGTCTGTAAGGGACTTATTTTGCAAGTCCACCAGCAATCTATAGTGACACAAGAAGTCTGCGCCAGGATGAAACGCCATGAAAATGTCCTACGCAAGCCAAGACTCACGTCCGGGAGGAATTTGCTGCCGCAAGTTTGAGCGGTTGTGGAAAAAGTTGATGTTGCCGAGGTACGGGAAGAACCGAAACCTCCGCACCAGTATCGATGAGGTAGTTACGCCTGCCAAGAGGGTCGTAAATTGTTAGGCGACGTGGCGCTACGCTCTGGGTGGTCGTCGCCAGGACCCCCCGCGGACCTAGTTTTTTGCGGTAGGCGTGAATTTGCAAGGGATAGTACACTTGGTGGCTTTATCGCCGAATCTGCGGTGGTACCAGCAAATCCCCCGGTCCGTGGACTGTCCCGACGATCTGCTACCCGAACGCCGTTTTCGAGTGGCAGACCGTGAGCGAGCTCGCGATCTGGCGCCCGAACGCTGAGCGTCCAATGTCGCCCCCATCTCGGCCACACTGGCTGTTAAGGCGGCTATCTCGCGCCTCAAGTCGCTCACCTCATCCGACGGTGGTTAAACGGCCGCCATGGTTGAGCGTACGTACACCTCCTGCACCTGGTCGGCCGCCGCTGCCAGTTCCTCCAAGGAACCGGAGACGCAAGCGAGGATCGCCTGGGTGCCTTCCGGGAGCCGTCGCAGCCAGAGTGACTTAATCAGGTCATCGCCGATCTTGCTCCCACCCAATTGCCTCATTTCGCGAAGCAATTGGCTGGGAGTTCGATCACCCAACGTTAAACCCGCCAGCAAGTGGTCTAATTTTGCCGACTCGCTTGCCGACAGGCGCCTGATCAACTCGCTCTTGAGCTGTGTGTACGATGCCGACTTCACTACATCGGACACCAGAAGAATCGACTCTCCAGGCCGACCACCGCATAATTGAAGCGGGTCGCGCCCGATGTGATTCCGAACATTTGGAACTGCGCTTCCAAATGTATGAACCACAGCTCTGGGTTCCGCCGCCAAAATGGAGGAACACGCACGGCGAGGGCGGTCACTTCGGGGTCCGATGGGCCTGCCGCGTCTTTGTTGTCGATCGACATCTTGACTAGTAAAAAGGAAACTTCTTTTCGACGCGAGTGTTAAAACGAAAACGCAGTGAAACTGTTCTAACTACATGGCAGGCCGAACCCACAAATTCACGCACGTACAAAGAAATCACCACCGAAGCGGACGCTTTTCAGCGCAGACCGAAACCACTTCCCAGAACTCCGCCCAGAGAGCGGACAACCAACGATGATCCGCACCTAAAAGGCCTGAACGCTGTCTCTTGCAGCGGGCATAATATCTATTGATTTTTTTTTTTTTTTAAATAAATAAATTCAACTAAAACAAATTAAAATTAAAATTCAAAATTCAACAAATTACAACAATGATTCGCTGCTGCGGCAACGGCTGCGGTGTTGATGGTGAAGGCGGCGGCGGCGTCGATGCTGGAGACAGCGGCGGCGTCTCTGGTGGCTGCGACTGCTTCTCTGGTGACTGCTGCGGCGTCTCTGGTGGCTGTGGCGGCAGCGATAGTGGCTGCGGCAACGATGGTGGTTGCGGCAGCGATGGTGGCGGAGTCTTCGGCTTCTGCCTGATAGCGGTGGCTGTTGAGATGAAGTCAATTGTGGCCTTATTTGAGTTTAAGACCGCGGTTGCCAAATAATCGTTCGTTTTCTAGGTTGCTGCTGCCAATGTTGAAAGGTGGTCGCGCTCGTTGAACTTCTGATGCGTCGGCTCTCCGAGTGGTTCTGGATACGTGGCAAATGATGGGTTCGCTGCTGCGAGTCAGAATTCCAACAACGGTGGCGGAGTCTTCTGACAGTGTGAATAGCCGACACTTTCAATTTTCGCATTCGCCACTTGTTGAGCGGCCTCAGTCGCTGCAAATGAATTGCTCTCAGTTACACAAGTAATGGGATATGTGAATTTTGTTTTCCTTCATGGACAAATTCTTGCATAGGAACTAATGTGAATTCCTTTTCCTGGATCAATCCAGAGAATGTCAACATGATCCAACTAGGAGTCACAAAACAGTCAAACAACATCGAATTCTCGGCAATGGATTTTTAAAATTTTTAGATCCGTTATTCGAACTTTTTGTTACGGGGTCACCAATTTAACTAAAATAGTCCATTTCTTTGCAAACCACAATTTTTAGGTACACCGGAACATAGACTAGATTTTTTACAATCAATACTCGATAGATGAAATAATGAGAATGTATTAATTTTAAGGAATCAGTAAGAGCAAACGACTATTTACACGTTAATGGCAGAAGAGAATCATCTCGCTTCATGTGTTTCTTTCTGCCACTAACTCATGGCACACTTTCCTCGCTAGTCCTCCACTCCCGTGGCGAGCTCTACAAAGTGGATAGTTCCGCGCCATCTATTTGGCACCCCAAAAACAATTTTGGAGATTGGTGGATAAATTGCTGCGTACTTCAATAATACCCTTCACCTAAAACATGCGGCGCCAGTTTCCATTGAGTTTAAGGTTAGTTTCCCATACATGTGAAAGAGGAGTGCAATTTCTTTTTTACAAAATATAGCAATGTGTGGTGTCAAATGAAAGCGGTAAATTAGTACTTCTTGAAACTGACCTTATTTCGGGTGAAACATGTGTATTCAATATATGTACATATATACGCCTTTGTGCCCGGTGTAAATCGAAAATATTCGTACAGTTAGATATGCATACATGAATATGTACAGTATTCAGCCATAAGCAATGTTTTTTTGTTTATGATGGGCATATATACGTCTTTTATATGTACACGTATCTTGAAGTTTGGCAATATATGTAGGAATGTTATGAATTTTGAGCTACATATGTATATATCTCATATAAGATCAACACTGAACTTTTATACCCAAGCGTCTAGCTTTGTCTATTCCAACTTCTAAGAGTAGCTCTTTAAAACAAGTGACCATTGTCCAACCTCCGCACAACTTCTCTTTGCAACTGATAATTACGTCGAAAATAGCCGAAAATTTGATACCCATCGCAGCCATATTTTGTCAGAAAAATGCTGCATCCCCCCTTTGCGTGATAGTGAACTCCCACCTTAAACTCGATGTGGCATGGCCGCGTTAGCTGAATGGTGGGGGGTTCACAGTTCCAAGCTTTTCATTCATTCCTTTCAGTTGGTATAACTGGTTCTGAGTGTGTATGGAAAATAGACAAACAGACCAGGAGCTGATTTTCCGGTAAAAAGAAAAACTCGACCCCGACCGCGACAGATTAACTTCAATACCGTTCACCCGTTCGCCATGAAAACTGGTATATACACCTATGTGCTTTTTAATGGAAAATATTTTGGTGTTGCTCACGTTGTTGCAACACTCTCCTAGATGACGCTGCAATAGATCAACTTATACACCTTTCAACCAGTCTTTATAATAAATAATGACTGTCATCGGTAATTAATTTCTGCAAATTGAAAATGCTACCATCATAGTCTCTACCTTAAGACCAAACATAAGAAGAATGAGACGATGTACAATTCAACAGCCAGCGGGATTGAGCTTCCAAGAGATGCCGAAACAACATACCTGCAGTAAAATGAGTTTTATTATGGAGCAGAATTACGGAAAGTTTGGTGGAAATCCTATTATTCGCGCCAAATTATTGCCCCTGAGGAATAAAATGTCAGTATCACATCGAATTGAATATCGGGTATATTTAACGTATAAGCTACGAATACATGGAACCAGCCAGTACCCAAATTTCTTACATAGGAAATCCACAAAGTCTTTCGTACCTGAAGTGTCGTTTCCGATTTGTTAAATATTAGATAAATAATCGGAACGTCTTAAACTAGACCATTCCAACCCAGATACATGGAAGCTTCTGAAAGGATAAAGACAATAGCGAAAGTCTTCTCACAATACACATCGTCTGGGTAAGAGCAACGCATCTGGCTTGTATAGCCTCGTGCGAGCTCGCAAACAGAGTAAAGTAGCAGATTATTTGTTATAAAAGTAACAGATTACCTTGACCCTTGAAGTAAGGTGTGGAGCATAAAGGAATCACCGATGGAACATGAATACTTTGTGTGCATTTTTTAACGCCATTTCAATATGATAGTTGAAACGCAAACGCTTATCCAAAGCCATTTGACGCAGTTCGTGATTCGTGGTCTAAAACAGATTCGGAAGCAACATTCACTAAGGTGTTGAAGTATCGTTTTCCCGAATACGATATCATCGATTAAACGTTTCTTAAAGATTTGTTTAAGATTGTTATATTGTTAACAAAGTTATAGAAAGCCAAAATTTGCATTTCATGTGAATTTACCGCACTCCAGGACGTGTATGACCTCATTATCAGATAAAATGAACTGATATGGACAGCAGCCGAATGAGAACATCTTAGGTTTCCTTTCATAGTTATTTTTTTAGATTTTTGTATGTGAGTATCAATTACTCAAGTTCATATGGATATACATATACATAAGCATGTATATATTCATATATAGTGCATGTAGTATCAGTTACTGAATGCTGCTAGCGGGCATGGTTTCGCAATCAAATATGGCCTACATGCGTACGGACAGAGAAACTTGATGAACTTATATCAGATCAAGTTGCATGCCGGTACTGACAACCACCTTAAAATTCTGTTGCAGATAGTGGATATGTTTAGTCGTAATATTCGTTTGGATTAGAAAAGTACCGAATCCAAGTCATCCGGAAAGGTCATCACGAGCCGCATGCTGGACATAGCATTAGTGACCTCCACATCCAGACAGTAACTAGGAATTCTGCAAGGGGCTCATACTCGAATTGGTTATCTGCAGGATGCTACGCTGTCCAAATGCCTGGAACGTGTAAAGCTGGTACTGAAATCGCATCTCTCGGGGAGGAATAAAATAAGCGCACTGAATGTATTCGCTATCTCGTCACTGGCGTATGCATTCGGAATATTGACGTGGACGCAAACCGATCTAGAAAATGTCTAGCCGCCGATACCGACTACTATGTCCAAATTCCAAATGTATCATCCAAACTCGTGCCTAGAGCGGATGAACCTGGCTCGCGACATCGGAAGTAGGGGTGTGGTTGACATGGCGGTGTATCAACGTCGCCACATACCATACAACAAGCCTGACGTGCTGTTTGTAAGCAGCTCCGAGTAAGAGACTTATTAGCACTGATGAAGGGAACAAGTGGTCTCCGAAATATCGGTATTTGTAAGACCAATAAATTAACACTAGCAAATACGAAAAACAAGTTTTTATTATTTCAAATAATTTGATCGCTACCGTACCACATAATTACACTCAGATATATTATTGATTGCGTTCCCCCGTAATAGCTACATTGAACGAAAATACGTGGAGAAAAAAGTGAACTATGAGTCACTGAAAAAGAAAAGTAGTCTAGCAGAATATTCAAATTACCATCCGACACGGTTACTTTCCCATACCATGAAGATTTTTGAACGCATTCTTCACAACCGTATTCGCGAAATCGTTGAAATGGACTTGTTAAAAACTGCAGAACTACTCACGCAATACACGCTGCACGATTACTCATGAAAAAACACCGTGAGAAACATCGCCCTCTTTACACTGCGTTTCTGGATCTAGAGAAAGCGTTTGACGGTGTGCCACACGAACTCATCTGGTATGTTTTACGACAGCACTTAGCGCTCCTCATAACGCTTGACGTCAGAAATGCCTTCAATTCCGTAAGATGGACAGATATGCTAGGCACACTAGAGAACTCCTTTCACGTGCCAAGCTATCTCTTGCGGATATTGAGGGATTATCTGAAAGACCGCTCCCTGTTCTATGAGACACTAGAGGGCCAGAGGAGGATGGAAATCACGTCGGGAGTAGCGCAGGGATCCATCCTAGGGCCGGACCTCTGGAACGCTTCCTACGATAGTCTGCTGAGACTCGATATGCCTGAAGAGTCGCGCCTGGTCGGTTATGCAGACGACGTTGCGGCACTTGTTGCCGGACGCACTGTTGAACAGGCGCAAAGCAGACTTGGCATATTGATGCGACGGGTAAGCGGATGGATGACTGCTCACGGTTTCAACCTTGCGCTGGAGAAAACCGAAGTAGTCATCCTGACCAGAAGGAGAATCCCGACCTTGCGTCCCATATCGATCGGCGAGTTGACTATAGAGTCAAAACCAGCGGTTAAATACCTTGGTTTAATGCTCGACTCGAAGATGAGCTTCTTCGAGCAAATCAAAGCAGCCGCGGACAGGGCTGCAGCAGGAGTCGCGGCCTTGAGTCGGCTAATGGCGAATGTGGGCGGCCCTATATCAACTAGGAGACGTCTCCTCATGGGAGCAACGCAGTCCGTCCTTCTCTATGGTGCGGAGGTATGGGCTGATGCCCTTGACAAGGAGGTGCATCGTAAACGCCTAGCTCAAGTGCAGAGGCGGGGAGCTTTGCGAGTAGCGTCTGATTATCGCACTGTCTCCGAACCGGCTGTGATGGTGATTGCGAGAGTGATCCCCGTTGCCCTCCTTGCCAAGGAGCGCAAAGCTATCTATCGTCGTAAGGGCGAAAACTTAAGAGAAGTGGTTGCCCATGAAGAACGTCAACGCACCCTTAACGAGTGGCAAGTTTCTTGGCAAAATGAGCCAAGGGGCAAGTGGACTGCGCGGCTCATCGACAAATTAGACCCGTGGTTGAACAGAAAGCACGGTGAGATTGATTACTTCCTTACCCAACTTCTAAGTGGGCATGGAGGTTTTCAGTCTTACCTGCACAGGGTTGGGAAGGCGCGATCTCCTGATTGTGTGTTCTGCAATAGAGTGCCGGATGACGCTGAACACACCTTTTTCTCTTGCGAGAGGTGGGATGGCCTCCGCCAGCAGCTTTATGCAGACACAGGGGAGCTCTCTCCAGACAACATTGTCAGAGAGATGCTGAAGAGCGCTGGCAGCTGGAATCGTATTGCGCATTATGTTCGGGCTCTTCTTACTACAAAGAAGATTGAACTCGACCGGCAGAGGGATCGGACGGTAAGGGGTTCCCTGAACTAACAACTCCCTTCCTCCCCTCCCCTCCCGTTGGTGAAAGAAATTCCCTGACTTGAAGGCTCCCAAAGCCGGGAGAGCGGGAGGGCTAGCCCGTGTCAAACGGTTCCAGGCTAGTTCTCTGATGACAGGGAGGTGTTTAGTTGGTAGTCCGCCAGCGTGCTGTTGCGGGAGTCCAACACTCTGTGCGTAAACGCATTCACCTACCCTACTAAAAAAAAAAAAAAAAAACGACAGCACTTAGTGCCAGAAGAACCCGTGCGCTGGAGTCAATTGCTATACCAAGATTCGAAAAGTAACGTTCGGAGTGTGGTCGGTGTATCAAAACCGTTTCGTGTCTTTGTTGGTGTCCATCAAGGAAGCGCTCTCTCATAACTCCTCTTTGTTATTGTTATGGACACCGTCACACGGGATATACAACGTCCTGCGCCCTACAAAGTGCTTTATGCATATGATGTTTTCCTAGTATCTGATAGCAAAAATTATCTCGAGCAACTTGTCTAAAAGTGGAATGATCGCCTCATGCAACACGGTCTCAGATTGAATCTAAATAAAACTGAATTTTTGACGACCGATCCCCATGAAACAAGCACGATCACTATCAGTGGCAGTGATCTGCCCAGAACTGAGCGATTTAAATACCTCCAGTCGCTGCTATCAGCCAATGGGGAACTGCATTATGAAATTGCTTCACGCATTAACGTAACCTGGATAAAGTCGCGTTCCACAACTGGTGTTCTTTGTGATCGACATATCAACGAATGTATCAAATCTAAAATTTACCGCAATGTTGTCCGTCCTGTCGCTCTCTATGGTTCTGAGTGTTGGCCAACTATAAACGACAATGAACGGCGTCTTGCGGTAATGGACCCAAAGAAGTTGCGTTGAACTAGTGGCGTGGCACGTTTTGATCACATCCAAAATGAGGATATCCGCGATCGTTATGGGGTTGCACCGATCGTGGAAAAAATGCGAGAGAGGCGTCTTCGATGGTATGGTCACGTAATTCGTGGTAACAAGAATTCACTTGCCAGGATTGAACTGAACATCGAAGTCAATGGTAAACGACTTGACTGGATGGGGATTTGAAAGCCTCGAGATTGCACCCAGATGAGGTATTCGCTAGAGCTAAATGGCGAAACCGATCACGGTGAGCCGACCCCGCTTGTGAATGGGACAAAGGCTAAAGAAAAAGAAGAAATACAAAGTACGTTGCTACAAACCCTCCTCCTCTACCTGCGCTTGGTACCAGCATACTATGTTAATAGCGTGGCGGAGTTAAATTTCAACCACAATTTATCAAGGACAAATACGCTCCTACTAATGATGTGCCGAGAGTCGATGCAGTTATCGTCAGATTGATTCGGAATCATATAGTGCGATCCGTTCCGCATGACGAAAACACTTGGGTTTCGCAGCCATTTTACCCAAATAATGAGCATTTCGAGAAAACTCTCACGACAAGCGCCATTCCCAAAACATTCGTGTATCTGACAGGAATGGTATAATTCTTCATTCTGCTGGTTATCCGGACAAAAGGATAGAATTCATTTGAGATACTCCAGAGCGAGAGCAATTTATATTAAGCGGGATGAAAAGGAGAAATTCTGCGGGATGCCAGTAAGTGGCGGCCGTGCTCAGTTCTGCCATTTGTGAGGTGGTGAACGGGTACTGTTTTTGTCTTCAGTTGCAACATATACATATAATATGTTATTATTGTTTGTCTCTTTGTTAATATTACAACTGTTGAATTACTTTTCTTCCTATGGATATTGTTATTGTAAAAAAAAAATATAAAAAAAATATTAACAAATTAAATAACAAAAAATTGAAAAAAAAATTAAAGGAAAAATTATTTTTTTCTTTTTAATTCAAATTGTCTGCTGTTTTATTAGCCTTAAGAGCAAATATAGGACTTTTATAATAGCTTTGTGTTGTACGTGCTGTATTAGTTTTGAATAAATTATTGATTAGATTAAGTAAATAGTTTTAATTATGATAGTTTTAAGAACAATAACTTAAGTTAAAAGTATATTTTAAAATGATTAAACATTTATTATTAATACTACTTTCGTATTAATTTATTTGCCACAAGGCCAAGGCTGTGGGTTTTTGACCATTTCCGGCAATTTATTGTAAAATTAGATTTCTGTTTCCTACTGTTTCTTTTCGTAATCAATTTAATTCTGTAAACCGTTATCAACAAATTTTGAGAGCCCGCAGTGGCCATTAGATATAAGTTATTTTTATTAGTTTAAAAGATTGTTACTGTTACTGTTACCTATTTTCTTCAAAATAAAATGATTTTAAAACCATAAAAAAATACTTCATTGATGATTAGCTTACAAACTAACGCAAAGCTTATGACCTTCAAGAGCTTTTTCCGGAAAACAACACGATCTATTTCGAGTGAATTATGTTCAGTTTAACAAAGTGCAGAGTCCTTCATTCTTTCCCAATAGAACACATTCAAAGGCAACAGCAAAAGTATAGCCTGATGGTAGCTATTCCGCTGTGATAAATTCAATCTGACATGATGATCATGTAATAAATTCGATCTCTCAGGGTTGCCAAGTAATAAGTTTTGTTTCTTGGTTAAAGAAGAATGGTTGCTAAGAATATAATGATGAAAAATATCCATCTAGGTATCTCTGAAGATGCAGAGAATACCTACATAACAAAGCGGCTGGGCCGCAGATAGGATGGCACCATTTTTCCTGCCCAAAATAACTCCGATTTGCCGTTGTTTTAAGGGAGTACCCTATGCGAATAGTGCTTCGCAATCAGTCCTGTTTCTAGTTATCTTGTCCGGAAGGAAAATCTCCCTAAGAGCACAAAAGTCGAGTCCGGGATGCGAAGATACAGCGTTCTAAACCAAAAAGGTGTTTGTGAGATAATGAACATTTATTCAAATTTGCATTTCCCTTTTATATATTCGACTTAAACACTAAAACAATTAATGATACAATTTGCAAGGTCATCAATAACTCACTCCACTTTATTGCATATCCATCGGTAAGTCGCGTGTAACCCGATTCTTGAACTCACTCGACCACCTAGATAATTGCGTCAGTGAATATGAACAAATGCACGGATTCAATTCGCATGTGCGTGGGAAAATGCATATCCAGCAAGAAATACTTATTCCCAGCAACACGTGAGAAATGTATCGTGCGCGCAAGTCTAAATGAAACATTTGGGTTTCATATTCATTCCCACAACCAAACTAACACAAACACACTACACCCCCAATAACAACAGTTGGCTAATCAACGGAATCTGGGAGCGGAATCCGGTGTTGACCAGCTATCAGCAACAGAATACAACTTCTATTTACTACAGATTCTCGAACTTGTTGGGGGGATGCAGGATAAATTAGTTCTAGTTCCGAACTGCGCGAACAGATGTCAAGATACTGAGAAGACACAATCCTCCTTTTCGCGTTAAATATGCATGATTGCCGATCGACGTCTGCGCGGCGAAATTGCGAGAGAATTTCATCCGCTATTAATCACCGCTCGCATATTTCGTCGGTGCACTAGCATCCATATCCCCGCATATGTGAAGAACGCAGGCAAAACAAGAGAAGGCAAGGGCGGAGAAAAATGCATCTAACGTCAAATTAAGGTCACCTGTCAAAATTTCGACTATTGACCGTTTTCCCACTTTTTCGTGTGCTCTCTAACTTCTCACCGGTTCGGAATTCCCCCACGGACTAATTTCCTGCAAATTCGATTTTCCTCGCACCAAGAGCATTAGAGTTCTCTGAGGAAATTTGGAAAAAACGTCGACATCGACAGCTTTCTGAAAATCTTTTATATTCGCCGTCACTTCAAACTCAACTCCCGGGCCAGCTGTTCTGCTGTCCATCAATCAGCCCGTCCCAGTGCCGCTAATTACCATGCAGAATACAAATTCACTCAACTCAACCAGATACAAATTGACAATTTGTATATAAACATATACATGAGTTCTAGAATTTTAGAGGAAGGTAAAAGGAGGTAGGCTTTGGGCAAATAGAAATAAAATTATAAATTGGAAATTTATGTGTAAGTGAATGTCGGGGTGGGGAATAAGAAATTGGGGAAAGTATATTGGGAAAAGTAAGGGGTGTTAAAATGAAAGAAAAGAGAAGAATATTAACTATTATTAAATGCACTCCCTTTGGAAAGGGTGAATGAAGTTCTGCACGTGTAGCAAAGATGTGTACACTACAGGTGGTCGAGATGAGAGTTAAACTTCAAAAGTTGGAACTATCAACCAGCATGCATTCATGGATTGACACCATCCTACGTAAAGGAGGATGTGAGTTTTTTGCACCGAATGTCGCCATGTGGGATGTCAAATGAAAACTCCCGACATCAGTTGCCAAGAGGCAGTGGGGCGTGCATAGGTGATTTCATTTAAATAAAGGAGCCATTCTTGGAAACAACCAACCCGGAAAATCTGGAGCAAATCATGATCATGCCCATATATAACATTTACGTCTCCAAATACCATTAATATCGATATCTGTCCAAATAAAGCTGTAATAATAATGGTGTATTACAATATATTGAAAATTTACTGCGAGTGAGGTTCACGCTACAAATACAAAATAATACAAAAATCAACAATATAAGTCGCAAAATAGAACAGGATATTACGGTCAAAGTGATAATATGAATGTTACGCGTAAGTTTACATAATACGTGTGTACATCTAATGTTCATTCCACATTAAAACATATATTTTGATTTACTTAATACACATACACTACGAGGTTTGCACAAATGTAACCATTGAGCACCCAAATATTAGTCCACATTCATTCATACTTGAAGCGCCATTCTCCAAGTTGTTAACTTTGGTTCTTTCCTATTCAATAAATTTCTTTTCTTGAAAGTTTAGCCCGGGTAAGTTTGGCTTCTCTGCTGTTTCAATTAACTTTTTATTTTATTTTCGTTTGATTTCTATTTTGTGTTTAGTTCCTATTTGGTTTGGGCATCCTCCCATTTTGTTGAATAGTTATAGTACGATTCCTGTTTGCATGATACAAATTGTAAGTAAATAGTCAAAGTGAAATGCTTGGTGCAAAACTTACCTTTTTAACCAAGTTGACAACCGCACCAGGCGCGGAAGACTTACCAACAAGTCGCCAGGATGAAGCCTTATACACCTCGATGTTCACCCTGCCCAAACAAAGAGGGAAATCTGATTTCCGACAGAATTGGCATATTGGAGTGATGGGCTGAGTACTTTGATGAACTACTGAACAACCAAAACATCGGCGAGTTGGAGCCCCGCCAACTGAAGATGACCGTCAAATACTGCCACCACCACCTAAGTATAGAAGAAACATTCCGCGCAATTCATCGGCTTGAAAATCATAATTCGCCTGGAGCCGATAGAATTACAGCCGAATTGGTTAAATATGGAGGCGACCAATTACACCAAGTGGTTCATCAATTTATACTAAAAATGTGGGACCACTAATTAATGACTGATGACTGGCAGAGAGGCATTATCTGCCCCATACATAACCAGGGAAATATCACGCGGTGCAGCAATTATAGAGGTATCACGTTGATGAGTACCATCTATATGATATTCTTCGCTATCTTACTAGGTCGGATAGCCCCATACGCCCAAAAGAACAACAGATCAGATTTTCTCAACGCGGCAAGCGATTGAAAAAACTGTTCGAATATGAACAATAGTTCCACCATCTTTTCATCCTCTTTAGCGCCGCCTAGGGTAGCATAGCCAGGGTAAAACTATACACGACCATGAAAGAAATCGGTATCCCGACGAAATTGATAACGTCGAAATTGATAACTATGACAACGCTGACCCTCACCAATGTACGAGGTCTGATAAAAGCAGCAGGATCACTTTCAAGATCATTCTACATCAACAACGGTCTACGACAAGGGGATGCCCTATCTTGCGCCCTCTTTAACCTGACCCTGGAAAAAGTGATCCATGATGCTGAGGTAAATGCGAGGGGTACGATCCTCTTTCAGTCCACCCAAGTACTGACCTATGCTGATGATATCGACATCATGGAAAGAACCACCCGAGACGTACAAACTGCCTTTATCCAGATCGAGCAGGCGGCGCGAGATCTTGGGCTGCACATCAATGAAGGCATGACAAAGTATATAGTGGCAACGTCAGCACCGTAAACCAACCAACCAATAACATCAAACCGCACTGGTCAAACAGGAAGAATAAGGATAGGAGAATACAACTTTAAGACCGTTGATAATTTCTCCTATCTAGGATCGAAAATCACAACAGATAGCAGCTACGATCATGATATCCGCACACGATTGTTGACAGCCAATAGAACCTATTTCAGCTTACAAAAACTGTTTCGCTCGAAACGTCTCACCATAGGGTCAAAGCTCTTACTGTACAGGACAATGATTTTGCCAGGCCTCATGTATTCCTCGTAGACTGGAGTTCTTAGCAAGAAAAATTGCGAACTCTTAGCCGCGTTGGAGAGAAGAATCCTCCGAAAAATGTTTGGCCCCCTACATGAGGATAGACGATTCCGTAGCTTACATAACGACGCAATCTATAAGCGATATGACGACCGTCTGGTTGTGGATCAAATTTGGCTCAACAGGTTGCGATGAACGGGATGAGGATGATCCCACCCGGAAACTCTATAAGGGCAATATCTACGGTAAAAAAAGAAGACGAGGCAGACACTGCCTGAGATAGACGATGACGTAGGCCAGGACGCCAGACAGCTTTTAGGATGTCTGGAGTTCCTTATTAAGGGAGGCGTAGACCGGATACCGGCTGTTGCGCCCTTGATGATGATAAATTTTGCTGATAAGATAAAATTTTTATTCACAACAGAGCAAGTAACTGAAAATTTATATTTCTTTAACTGGTAGTGCATAATTTTCTAAATTATTTGTCGACATTGTTAATTGCCTCAATATTTGCGCTTATCAAATGTTGCTTTGACACAGGATTTTCCTTCCTTTTTTCAACCTGCCCTAACAAACTTTATTACATCAATATATTTCCAGGACTTAACTTGAATATTTAGGTCAGAATATGCATTACTTGCTGTTCTTCACTTCATATAAATAATTCATACGGTGCCATTACTTTCGGACCAACCCACACTAAAATTGTGTCAGATCTGAACCCAAAACGCATCGCAACTCGTAACTTATAAAAGCAAAAACAGCTTATACATATATGCTTCTATAAGCTGCTAATGCAAGTTGAATGCATGTATTAATTATTTATTGGCATAAGAGATTAAGTCAGTGAAAAGGGTGGAACAATTTAAAATTTTGCAGACGATTCTTCATGAATTTCAGTCCAAACAAATTTCCCCATATACACACAACCTCCTGGTATACATGCAATGGGTATATATATTTACGCAGAGCAAAGGAAAATATAGGACCCGCTCCTCGTACTGCCGACATTGTAAATTGTACCAATAGCTTTTACAAACAAAGCTAATAAATGAAGCACGCTCACCGTCAACATTCGGTTCATGTGCACCTAAATAAACATAAACAATACCCCTCCAAAGCTAAGAAAAGGACATTCTCCTGAGAAGTCCTTTGTATAAGAGCTTTCAGTATACCAGTTAGGAAAGTTCAAGTGTGGAGACATGGAAGTTTGGTGCTATTTACCGTTCCTGTGATGAACGTTCCTTTTAAAATTTCTACTTCCGTTGAATCCATAATATCTATAAGAACTTTGTGAATGTATAAAATGACTACAAAGATGCTAAGAGTATCTTCCATCTTTCTAATACAATATAATAGTTTCAATACCTTTTTACTCCGTATTTTGCATCCACATTTCCAAATTTTTAGAAAGTTGTAAATTTTATACTAATATTGCTGTCAAAACCAAACAAACTGTCTCAAATATAGACCAGTTACCAGTTACGTGCTGCACACGACGACTTTCGCGTCGACTTCTGAGACGCCGTTGCCTGGCTCTGCTGGCGCCACATCTAGGTCGCCTTTCCCGCTTTGTCTGCCACGCCCTGTTCCAGTGTAACTATAAAAGTTCGCACCAGCATGACAATGTCCCCAAGCTAAATTAACAATCGCCCTCTATTCGAAAGATACGTTCTTTACTCGCATCGGCTGCGCTAAGCAGCTCCGACGATAGTCCTACTGTCGCTGCTCTGGCGTCACCGCCCCCATCGATGCCCGTCGCCGCAGAACGGCAGGCCACACCTGCGGTCTTCCCGATCTTATGTCGCCCCAGCGGCCCCCTATTGAACGTTGCCTCGCTACCGAAACAACTTTTCATGTCGGCACATCCTACAATATTCTGGACTACATCAGAAGCAAGGCCAACTCACATCTGTCCTGCAAAGTTGACGAAAGATGGCTTTCCTAGCCGAGTAATAGTTTCTTTCAAACTGATGTACCCCTTGACTTCGATGCTATCGCTCAACCTTTCTCTTGGCCATAAGGGGTCTTCGTCAAGTCTTATCAGAGGACTAAGCTTAAGAAAATTTCCGGCCTGGCCGCCTGCCGTGCTGAGCTTGAATAATTTTCACAACTTTCGACTGTTCACTTTAGGATTTTAGATTCCGAGCTTCTCATAGGTCTTTCGTGGTTACAGAAACTTCGCTGCGCTTGGCAAAACAACCGAAGGTGCCCTAATAGCCATTAGATCCCATCTCTGTGCCGAAACCATATTTTCCTTCTCCTCCTCCACCTAAGATTTTGTTACCATACGAGTCGAACGTATGTCCCTTTATCATATCCTGTGTATATTTTCCCTGCTCCAGCCTCCCTTCTACGTATGAAGATTTCTTCGACAGATTATCAGAAGTCTTAGTCATTTTGTTTCCCTCTCTTCCTTTTATCCTTTGTGGCAACTTTAACATTCCAATGCTCTCTTGGCCTACTATTCCCGGCCTTCCTTCCCTCCCCAGTAACTTCATCCACCCTTCTTTTATCCACTCTTATGAAACCAGCGCCGAACTCCAATCTTGCCTTTCTAGAAACCGCTTAGATCGTACTCTTAATCTTGTGCTCTCTAACTTTCCGATGCGTTGTCCTTCCCAGTCTCCTCATGCAGCCTCTTATATTGCCCCTGACGCCCATTATTCTACTCTCGAGTTTGATGCTCAGATATCCCAACTCTACTACCCTGTCGTGCGCCAACCTACCAAGTTTAACTTTCGTAAGGTAAAGTCTGAAGGTCCGAACTCAGCCCTGGCGACGAAATCATGAACTGCGCTCCCCACCTATCTTCATTAACGTATAGTCAAACCCTCAACACCTTCTATACCATTTTATTAGATCTTCTTCCCTGTTACGTTCCCTCCCCTTCTAAGTCCCTGCGCTATTACCCTGTCTGATTCAACACTGTAATTCACAAAAAAATTCTTCAAAAACACACTGCGAAGAGGAAGTGCCTGTCCTCTTGAACCTATGCTGATCTCGCCCATTTAAAAACTCTACGTTCCTAGGCCAAATACTTAATACTAGAAACGAATATCTGCCAAGTGTTGAAGGCTCACTAGAGCGCGAAAACCTCGGACCTTTCTGGTTCCTTATTCGCTACTCCCGCAGTCCCACCCAGCTATCCCCTTCGTCCATTGAACTTTCTGGCTCCGCTGCTAAATACCCCACCTATCTCGTGATTTTCTCTACCGCTACTTCTTCTTCTCCGCATCGCCTACAATTCCCCTCTCTACTCCTCTCCTTGTTGATTACCTCATTGACAGACGTGACGCCAATGTCGTAACTGATTACAAGGGTCTTCCAAACCTCTATTTGCTTAAAACTGGTCATTTGATTCCCATCCAACAAAAGCCTCGAAGAGAATCATTTTCCCACCCTGTGGAAAAAAAGTTCTCATCACCCCCATTCACAAAAGTGGCGATCTCACTCTTGCTCCCATTACGCTCCTCTCCTCCTGTTCCAAAATCTCAGAAAGGTATATCAGCGACTGGTTGTCCGCCCACATTGACAAGCTCATAGTGAAAGAAAGACAGCGCTTTGTTAAGCGAAGGTGCCTCCAACTTGCTCGACTTCACCAACTTTGTCTAAATGTCTAAATTCGCGACAGGACGTGCATACTTTAGACTTTACTAAAGACCTTGAAACTGTAAATCACAAGATACTTCTGCCCAAATTCTCGTCTCTCGGCATTCCCATAGCACTTGTTTCATGGCTTGCCTCTACCTTTCCAACTGATCCTGCTATTTTGATGGTTGTACACCCCATTCCCTGTCCCTCTCCTCTCGCGTCCCTATTCTGGCCTCTTCATTATTTTTATTTTTCATCAAGGATTTTCCTCCCCTCCTTACTTGTCTTATGCCGACGACCTAAAGCTGCTTTTCGCTAAATCGTCGGCAATGGACTGTGTTTTGAAGTCACTTTCGACATTAGACTCCGCTTCAAGTACCATTGCCTCGAAGTCACCAATCGAGCAGGCAAATTGTCACTCCTTACACTTAGCTTCTCCTCTGATTTTGACTCCATTCAACCCTGCTAAACTCTCCTTAACTCTCTCGCAAGAAGTACCCTCCAGTACTGCTTCGTGATCTCTGATCTCTGTAACAGTGATTGTCATGCCCTGGAAAAGGTGCAAATTCACCGGTTCCTTCCCCTTTAAGAAAAACTTTCCTCGTGGGGACTATACCCCGCTTTCTGAACCTCCCCCTACAGTGTAGGACCTACATGAATTTATGCACATTTTTTAAAGTTTTCTCAGGTATGATGTACTGCTTCGCCTCCGACGACATTCTTCTTTTTCTTTAGCCTTTGTCCGGTTCACCATCGGGGTCAGCTCGCCGTGATCGGTTGCACAATTTTATTTTATCAAAGGCCCAATCTGGATATAGACGAGAGGCCTTCAAATCACCATCCAGCGTATTAAACCATCGACTTCGATGTTCGGACCAATCTTAGCAACTGAATTCTCGTTAACGCGAATTACATGACCATGCCTTGGAAAACGCCTATCTCGCAATTTTTCCGCGATCGGTGGAACCCCATACCGATCGCGGATATTCTCATTTCGGATGTGATCAAAGCCTGTCATACCACTAGTCGAACGCAGCATGTTCGCCTCCATTACTGCAAGACGCCGTTCATTGTCTTTTATAGCCCTCTTATAATACTCGCAACGCAAACATTTTCAATGTGCCCTTCGCGGAGCTCAAACTATACTTCCATTTCTCAATTGCTGAACTTGACCGATAGTTCAGTCATTGAAGTCGATGGCGCTACGGAAGATAATTTTCCAGACCGTTCAACCAATCTTTTTGAAAATTGTCGTATATATATTTTTCCATGAAAAATATTTTGGATCCATCCTGTACCAGTAGCGCTTTGCGATGACTCTAGAAAGTTCAAACTCATGCGGCCCCCGTATAATTTCCACCCCAAATCCGTGTAATCTTCATCCCAGGCTATGTCTTTCTACATAATGCTCTACGACCTTGATGAATGCGATAAATGAAAATTAAGTTCTGAAAATTATTGAAAGCGCTACGGGAAAAATCGAACATTGTGTCAGTTATTGAAAGATGAGATAATCTACCAAGTACGCACAGTAACTGTCAGTCAATCGAGTTACTGAAATATCTAAAGAACAAAACTCATGACCGGAAACAGAAGAAATCAAATCCTGGAAGTGTCAGTTATTGAAACATGAGGTGAATGAGACCAGATATGAAAATATAGCTAGATCAGAGCTTCTACTTCAAGAAAGGTGAAATATCAGAAAGCGAAATGCACGATTTGACAGCTTGCGAGTTTAAGTTTCCATTCCAGTTCAATAGGTGCCGAAGCATCTGAACAACATCTGGTACGAATTACACATCTTCCAGCCAAAGCGTCTACTTCCAAAGCTGCTGCAATTCCCGAGGAGCAAGACACACGATGTAAAACTGAACGGCTACGGCCAACTCGATCAAGATTGAGAATAGATCCCAATAAAGCAGCATTGAATTAATGTGAAGACTATGATTACAAAATACATCCAAATGTCCTCATTAACGTCTTAATTATATTGCACTTACATTGTCGCGCTTTGAAATTTCAGTAACAACTGCCTGGGATGTTTTATTTCACTGATAAACTCAACCACTGACTGAACCGCTGGAGCTACTTCTAACTCATATTGCTGGAGCAACGCATCCAAAGCGAAGAGACAGTTACCTACCGACTTAACTAAATCCTACAGTCTTCCTAAACTGTAATATGTCTTTTAAACATGTAACCGACAGAAACTTTATTATATTCCCTTCTTCCAAGTGTTTCAACCTAGCATCTGGTATTAAGTAATTAAGTATTCTCCCTGAACCTACTTTTTACAAGTGCCGGACACTGCCCCAGGACATGGGTGGAGGTTTCATCACTCTCCTAACAGAATCTACAGACAGTGCCCGTAGATAACCCTAACCTTATGAATGGTCCCAATACGATTCGGAGGCTCTTCTTGATGAGGTTTAAACAATCCTTCGAGTGCTTGGGTTAGTATCCCCCATGAGCTGGACTGCTCCATTCCTGGTAAGTTCGCCCAGTAAAGTTCCCTCAATCGTTCCTCTTCGTTTTTCAATGTCGTGGCCATGAACCCATTTCCTACTCCACAAAATAGTTCTGGGCCGTATAGCAGCGTCGCTGCTCCTTTTCTGGCCAGTTCGTCCGCAGCTTTATTACCTTCTAACACAATGTGGCCTGAAACCCAAATTAACTAGACCTTATAGACCGAGCCGAGCATATTCTGTTTGGAATTTATCTGGTAGGACCTAACTACCTTAATAGCTACTTAACTATCGGTTAGAATAGCTATGTTCTGCTCCCTATAGTTCCTTACGTGGTTAATGGAGGTCCATTTGTCTATAGCGTATATTTCTGCCTTAAATATGTTGATATGCTTACCCACTGGTTCAAAACGCGTTTTTCTTGGACCAATGAATCCAGCTCTTGCTCCCTCTGCTATAAGGGAACCGTAAGTGTACGAGGTAATCAGTTGCTGGTTTAAGCCGCATAGCAATGTTACCCCCTCCCAATTTGCTCTATTGCTCCAAAGCCAGCCAACCATAGTGAGGACAACCTATTTCAGTGCCGCCTCGTGGAGGCTCTCCCCGGCCACTTGTTGTTAGTCTGGAAGACAGCGTTGCTGCCCCGTCGTCCTGACCACCATCAAACGAAAATACGAGTGTCAGATTAGTTCAGTTTTTCCAGTACCTGAAGGAACTCCGCAGTTTTTGCAAATATGCACAGGCGGAACGAGGTTCGCCTGGTTCAGCTAGTATAGCTATATAGCTTTCGAGTATTCCTGTTTCAATTTGCTCACACTGTGTCTGTGCCAAGCTTTAAATTTATAAAAATTAATGGGGGTAAAATGTTGCTTTGTCTTTAAGCATTTTATATTTGCATGAGCAAATCTTTGTAATGAAACTTTTTTATTTATACATTTTCTTTCCTTAAACTCTTAATGGAATCTTAAAGATAAACGTACATAAAAACATGTACCTCTGAATTGGATACTACCCTCGAACTTCATTAGAATATATGCATGTAGATACATATGCCTGTTTCAAGTAATTTATACTGATATACAGATAACTAAAAGGCAGAATTTTTGCTAGTTCCCATGCAGCTCACTTTACTGTATACTGATATATTGATACACAACGATGCGCTTCATAGCCTACATAACGACGAAATCTATGAGCAGTACCACGACCGTCTGATAATAGATAAAATCCGGCTCAATAGGTTGCGGTGGGTGGGTCACTTAACCCATATGGATGAGGATGATCCAGCCAGAAAGCCTATAATGGCAATATCTATGGTAGATAAAAAAAGCGTGGTAGAGCGATGGCATAGGTCAGGACGTCAAACAGCTTTTAGGGATACCGAATTGGTGGACCTCGGCGCAAAACCGGGGTGTCTGGAGTTTCTTATCAAGACAGACCTAGACCGGATACCGGTTATTGCGCCGTTGGTGATGATGATGATGTTATCATACATATCCTGCAATGCAACGAATTAACATTAAATAGAAAATTTTGACCTTCTATAACTATGTTAGTAATGGTTGAATTTTTTTCAAACTTTATTGAGTCATGCTTTCTAGTACCACTTATAATGATGTCATTTTGTACTTTTAGGGTAAATTTAAGGGGGTCCTCGAATAAATTTCTAGAATGTGGTGGTATGGTATTATTGTAATTTGAGCGGATATCGAAATAGAATGTATTTTGGGGCACACATTTTGAACCTTCGCTTCGCTATGTTTGACTTAATGTCATGAATCAAATCAATATCGAGAAGCACTAATTGAAGCTCTCGATACCTTATGTGATTAATAATAATCATTGATTCGACAATCCAACTGGCACCTGACATATGTTAAAGCACTTAATTCAAGACCTGTTCCGTTACGTAGGGTTAAAATCTCCAGTAGGAGGCAATGTTGTCAGCATTGCCCTCGCCTGTGATTATTAACAAGATTTGACTCAGGTATTCCATTCACATCTGCGACCACTAGTATCCGACATGCAGCCACGATACAAATCCCTCCGCCATCAGTGAGGCTTGAACCGCGGTATAAAAAGTTTTATGTTTCCCTATGTAAGGAACAACTGCGTGAGAGTTCTTTGTCGTCTGGCTTAAAATGCAATCGATTCGCTCGAAATTGATAAGTTTGAACTGTTATAACTCTGGCACTAATAGCCCGGTTTTCATGAAACTTTACATGCGAATGGATGATACTCTGTAATATGCCTCTATGCTGCTGCAAATTTAGTATTTGTAGGATGAACTTAAGGTGGGTTTTTCAGTCAATTTCTAAAAGTTGGCAATATACTATTCGTAAGTTTATTTGAGTAAAAATCGAAAAGGCGTATATTTTGAAGCCTAAATTCCACGATAAGTGCACCACCTCGATTTTTTTTCAGATTTTTTGGTTGGCTAGTTTCCAAAAATGAGTCCTCTCTCACTTTAAATGTCCAAATTTTGGCTCTTTACTCGCGTATTTTGAAACTTGCTTTAAAACTAATATCATCTTCGGAAAGTACTAATCGAGACCTTTCATTTATGGAAAAAAAATTTACGTCCTTCCTTTAGATGTATGGGGAGCCCCCTTTAAAATCTACGTAAATTTATGTTACCCACTGTATGCGTGGTATTTCACAGTCCCCATGTGTTCTCCAAATTTTCGTGCGGATCGCCTAAGCCGTTTTCGAGAAAAGAGTGTCTGACACACAGACAGAGAATCGATTTTAATAAGGTTTTGTTTTACATAAAACTTTGGAAATCTTACAAACTACAAGCAATGAACTTGCAGCTTCCAATCTATCATCTAAATATGCTGGAATTGTACTGAAAAACAAATTTCAACCGTCACTAATTGCCCTACATAAATTGCTTATAACTTGAGATTTTATACGCAATATATAATACTTCGGGCAATGGTCAGCTCTGGCATGATCCATAGTATTTTACATTTTTCAACCCTCAATCCAAACAAGTCTCGAATTTGTTGCCGACATGCCTACCAAAGCTTGTGCAAAGGAAACTAGTAAGTCATACTTCCTCCCCGCAAACCGAGCAAAACTGTAAATAAAAGATTTTTCCCACTCACCAGGGGATACAGAAGATGTCATCCGCTAATAGCAAAATGTTGTTTGTGGATGGACATTTCCTGAGATTGCACTTACTTTTTCCGTTCAGAGAGATAAAGTTACTTTTGTGACATTTGCATTGGAATAGACTTAAGGAAGAAGATGAAAAGTAAATATAAACAAGGAAGATCGAATAAAGAGGTGAATGAATGTAGCCATTAAGTCGCTACTAAAAGAATTTATCATGAAAAGGACGAATAATTGCTGAGCACTTACTTTGCAATGCTTGTTAAAGATCAAGTGAACTTTTCAAGGAATGGACTTTCAGAGAGTCACCGGACAGTAGTGTCTATTGATGCTAATTTTATTGAAGCATGTTGTCTTGTTGCGATAGGATAAGGTGGAATTATCATTTAAGAGTGCTATCTAGCATACTTTTTTTCATCTGAATATTCTAAACAAAGAGAACTGTGAAAGAATTAGTTTTAGCAAATGCACTTCGCCTTTTTGCTAATTTGTTATAATTTTGAGCCAGAAATCCAATGACTGGTTGCCGAACTCAAGCAACATTGATAGCTAAAGCGGTGGTGACAGTACCCTTCAACGTAGCTTCTCTAATCCGTTTTTAAGGTTTTGTGTAAAACACGGAGAGGCGGAATGGTTCTATCTTGAATTTAAGAGGGGTCTCCAAACATGCAATGGGTAGGGCAGGGGTTGAGAAGTGTTCATTTCCTTCACGACCCATTCTCAGAACGTACGCTCCAAAATATCCTCCATTTAGATATCTGTTCAAATAAAGTTAACAATAGTATATTACTATAATTTCTCCAATTGACTGCAAAACCCCCGTTAAGTCCATCCGACCTTAAGGGTATAATATAAAGTTTGATGGAAATCGCACCATTACTAACAAAGTTACACTAAGTCAAAGTTGCCGTTTCAGTACAAATTCTAAAACTGAACATCAGTAGCACGTGAAAGAAGACATTCTGACATAATACTCGTATATGCATATACATTATGCGCTGGGTATTAACAGGACAAATGCCCACTCAAATGTTCCGGTCTCCAATTCCCGGATTCGTTTATATTACTATTTTTAGTGTTCTATTGTTTCACTCACTGTATTCGAATTTTAAATCCAAATGAATTTAAATCCAATTGAAAGCTAAATTACTTACTTTTTTGCATCCAGATATTATGCCTGTTTCGACGTTGTCTTTGAAGCGTTACTGTGCATTTCTAGTCTTGCACTTCAGGATCTCCTTTCTCATCTCTAAATCTATCGATCGCCTAATACAATTTCGAAATCTGAATAGTGATGCGCTGTTTTCGTGAAGAAAATCTGCCAAGCCATTTCGGGGTTTCCCCTTCATTCTGCAGTATTAAGTTGTAATTATAATTGCACAAAATCATTCGTTAATTGAGATAAATTTAGTTGTTTGTTGACACTAGTAAAGGTTGTATGAAGTCGCCCATAAATGACTTTCCTACCGAGCAGGGAAAGCTGTCCACATCCGCTCCCGCATTTGTTAAACAGAAATAGATGTCTCTGCATCATCTACGCCACACACTACATATTAATTCCTTTGGTACGATAAAATTACAAATCTCATAAATCATTACAAATGGCGCCCAACGTGGGGCCAGAGATTTGCAACTTGGAGCCAAAAGTTTGTTAGGTTCAGGGCCATAGCCTCGTAGGGTTTCATTGTGATAAAGCTGCGAGGAAGTAGCCTTTTCCAGCTTCCAACAAGTACTATGTCTAGCCTTCCCAATCTTTCGTCTTTCGCGATTCTTATGTCATATATTGAAGTGGAGATGATCGCGATCCGATTTTCAATGACGTACGAGTATTGAGAAGACGACTTGTCTTCGTTGACCCTAGAAGATTATCAGTTGGTGGCGAGTATTCGGTTGGAAGCGCAGGTAATCGCAGTGAGGCTACTCCCGCTAGTTCGCCTTCGGCCAACTTTCCAATATCAAATAACAAATACTAGATTGGCGAGGTATAAGTCGTAACTTCGTTTTCATTTACCCTTCTTTGTGAGGAAAAGGAATGGATGAGTAGGGAGCATTTGGTTGAATAGCGAAGGTTGAAACGAGGTACTTGATCCAGCCGTCCACAATGCTGCATTTCTCGTGTCGTCGTCAGGACCCAGACTGAGAAGAGTGTTCTTCTTCTATTAGTGTACATTTTGAACGATGAGTAAATTATGGGACTATGATGGCACTTTGACATCAATGAGTTTTTTGAGATGTTAGGAATGTAATTTTAGGCACGGAAAGGTCCTCAATTTATCTTGAAACCTCAGGTTTCATGTAATTTTTATTTTCCATTTTTTTTTTCTTTTTCTTACATCAATTCCTTAATTTTTTCTTTTCTCCTTTCTTGGAACGCTTTTCATTAATGTTAGTTTATTTACTTATTTATTTCGACGATAATGTGCATATTTTCACTGAATTCTCTATGTTTGAGGTTTTCTAGACGTTTATCGTTGCCTTACTTCTCCTCGATTAGTAAACTGTTTAAATATTTATATACTAGATTCACCTAGTCACTAGTCGATAGATTTATGAACTACACCCCCTAGTATCTCTGGATCCGCGGCATGTAGATAATTTCCTTTAGCCCTGCATTTTATTTTTTCTCTTATCCACCATTCTTTAACTCTTTCATTATCCACTCTTCAAATTTCTAATTCCCACCCCAACTCTGTATCACCTAAAATTGTTTAAGTTCAATATTGGCTTGCACTTTTCGGAAATTGTTAATAAATAAAATTTGGAATTGGTCGAATATAAATGTATTCTTGAGTTTAAGGAAAAGCTACCAATTGTTAGGTTTTTTTGTTAAGTAAATAAAGTTATAATAATAATCGTTGGCACAACAATCCATGTTGGATCAGGGCGTTGAAGTGTGTTAGAGCACTTCATTCAAATCGTAACGGTGCACTAGGAGGCAATGTGGTCAGCATTGCGCTCGCCCGAGATTATTACCCTGATTTGACTCAGGTACTCATTCACAGCTGAGTCGACTGGTATCCGACATCAAATCACGATACAAATTCCACTGCCACCAGTGAGATTTGAACCGCGACCTTCCGTACAATAACAATAGCCTTGCGCTCTAACCACTCAGCTATCCGGACACAAATAAAGTTAGTCATTTTAAATGCTACATGTTGGAGATAAATGAATGTCAGGATGGGTATTAGGAAATCGAAAGGGAGTAAATTGAGAAAGCTAATGGGAGTTAGAACGTGAAAAAACGAAGGAATATTGCATGTTATTAAATGCATTCTCCCGTTAGATTATCCCTGGATAAGGGAAAGGAAATCTGGCATATATCGCAAAGCCGCGGACACTACTAACAATTTTTTCCCTATAAATGGCATGGTTCGGGCATATGCATGCCCATGATGTGTGCAGGGAAATGCATTTTATATAGTGGTACGTTCCGCCTCTCGTGCCACAGAGGCTGGTTCTTGTCCTATTTTGTTGCTGACGAGCAGGGAGTGGAAGTTAAGAGTTTATTTAAAAAAAGGCAAACATTTTTGGCACGTGAGGCGATTCCTGACGGAAATGCGTGTAATTGACTGCTCCTGAAAGTATTGCTGATTTGTCTTGAACGTTTAGGGAGCCACCGGGGGAAAGAAGAAGTACTTTTAAAAGTCAGGTGTGTAATTTGTATTTGTCACTCGTATTTTCATATGATAGAAGTCAATTTTTGGAGGAGTCTGCGAACAACCGAAAGTTAATTTCACAGCAAAAAAGAACTTTTGTAGGAGATTAGGAAAAAGCACAAATTCAATCCTTGAAAAAATTCGGTGTTATTTTTATAAACTGTAATCGAAATCGTGTTGAAGAAAATCACACTGGGAACAGCTATTAGGTTTCGTTTGGCAGCCATTTTGCTACATTTTGGAACGAATTTTGAAAAATTTTGCAAGCCTCTACTTTATTATGGGCACTTCGGAAATTTTAATTGCAATGATTTTACCATATAACGATCACGCTGCCATAATTTTTCTGTGATTGACTAAAGTACAATTTTGAAAACGATAAAGGTGTGGCTTTTAATTTTCTGAATTTTATATACATTTTTCACTACCAAACAATCAGGTATTTAGCCTTTCAAACTGAAACAACCAAATTCCATGTCGGGATGACCTCTGCCGGAGTTATGTACGTTCATCGTCTCTCTAAAGCGCGAAATCCTGCCTGCAAATATTATATATTCGGTGCCTCTTAAAGTAATCAGGCAGCATTTTATCCAAAGAAATTGAATAGATATATTCATATACTGATGGAACATCAACAAAATTTCAAATTGTTCAGAATCTTCTATTTACATGATTGGCATTCTTGGAAAATATTGAGCCTTCTAGCAAGTCTGATGTGTCATTCACTGTTTGCTGCTGGGTCTGGAAAACACACACATTTTTAAGCTAAAGTTTAGAGCCCTATGAAATGTTGGTTTTTGCTGATTATATTTTGATTTCTATTAAGATACACAATTTTCGATTTTCACTCGAAAGTAGTAACGAAAGGACTTATTTCCTGTATGCATGTCTTACAGGACCATAACTTTCTATGAGCTTCTTTGACTGTTTCGATGACTGAAAGCCACGTTTCTTATTTTCTTTTATTTTCGTGAAGATTTTCGCGTTTCGTGTATTTTTGTATTCTCTTTATTTAAAAAAATTAATTTTGTTTTTTTTTCTATTTTCTTTTTTCTTATTTTGTACAAATGAATTTTTTTCAAATTTTCCAGTTAGATTGGTTCTGAGAACGAAATCTGAAGATTTTGGAACATACATTTTTACCCTTATGTTCCCCACAATATCAGAAACAAGACCAGTTTGGAAAGGTACAAATCAGCCCTTTCATTTGATTGTAATTTTGTGAAAATAAAAATGTTACACCCCCTTTCGCATGTGAGGGGAACCCCCCTTAAACTTAGTGGAAAATTGCTATATTCATAGACCACACGTTCTCATTTCATTTCGTGATAATAGCTTCAGCCGCTTCAGAATTAATCGAGTGTGACAGACAAACATTGAATCGATTCTAATACGGTATTTTTTCACACAAAACCTTAAAAAAACCATTTTGATGGCCTTGAATCCCCAGGAAAACACCATTTTCTGCTTTCTATAATTTAGCTTTACACTGTTTTCCGTTAGATTCGCGCGATATTCCCGGTATAAGATTTCAGGTTTCGTACGGCTCCATTGCACCGAATCAAGGGCATGTGAAATGCACCGAATCAAGAGCATGTGAAATGTTAATTGCATAAGAGGGATTGAAGTGTCCAGAGGCGTGCAAGCGCCTGTCGACAAAATACTTCAGTGGAATGGCACTACTTGCGGCCAAACTTCCGGGAATTCTATTTCAAAATTTCTTTAGGTTTTTGAAATTGCTCTGCTTTAGTGATTGGCTTTGGTTAATTTAGTTAAGATTTTGGTGATTGCACAATCCCAGAATTCATTATAATGATGTAAGATACTATATATGCCTTTAGCTCCTAAAACAATTATTTTCTAGAAGAATAATCCCTCCTTGTCAATGAAATTGAAATTAATCTCAAAACTTCCATGTAAGCGAAAATGTGGCATTTAAAGCCTTTTTGAAAGACAATAGTACTAAATGATCAGAATTAGGTTTAATTAACGAAAAACACGTATTCCATAAAGCACTACAAATATACCTCTTAAACACTGCATAGAGGCAGGCACGTTGGGTCCAACCACAATCCATTTGCAGGCGAAGTGAAGAAGGGAAGTTGGGGGAGCCTTCGAGAAAATATATCAGACATTTCAAGGACATTCAATTTTGTAAAGGAGAAAAGAATGATGATATCCTCCCAACTGTATTCGAATCAACTTTCTTCCTTCTAACACAAAATCAAATTAAACTAATAGAACCGCAAATAGCATAAAATTGAACAACTACGACATATCCAAGTACTTCCAATCCACACAATCCGATTCTGGAAAACGAATTTTCTTTCTTTACTTCCTCAAATCAAATGTCCTTTGTCCTGTGTCCAAACTACTAGACCAAATATTACTGCAGAAAACGAAAAGACCGAGAGAAATAAATCGTTTCGGATTAACTACACCGGAGGCTTCACAGTAAATTGATTTGACAAATATTCAATTTACAACTTGAAACGATGCTGTAATCTGCTTTAGACAATATATCATCTTCACATATTACATTTATATATTCTTTTATAAGTCGCCTATGTATGTCTTCTGTTCCAAAAGCTCCACTGGCTTTGTGTTGACCTTGATCTTTTGATTGGTAGGCGTGAAAACAGCAAAAGTAGACGAGACTAAAAGTATTAAAGTCTCATAGGTGATTTGAAGCAGAAATCCCAAAGGGAAGGAAAGTTGGATTGAAGGAGAATGTGATAGGGTTTGCTCAAGGATTACAGATGAAATGGAAACTTTTTGGGAAGATTGCTTCAGATATTTGCTTTAGACGAAAACGTTTGAAAGTGTCATTTTATCCTATTTCATATGCAAACGTTATAGATTTTGTAGAATTGTGTCTTTTCTATAATATTTTGTCATCAAACGTGATTGATGATTTGTGTGATTCAAAAAACTTGGTACCAGCTTGGTGTTTATAAGTTAAAAAATCGGAAATTGTATTTTTATTTCGGAATAGATGGGAAAAAGGTCGACTTATGATACATCGCATTACTTTCTTAATACCCATTTTACTCTATATACTAAATTCAGTTTTAAAAACTTTTTAGTGAGTGTACGACTCAACTATTGTTGTCAAATTTGCCTGCATATTTGCCTATGAGTATAGTAGCATCCTTCCTCTCCCTCTTACCGAGCATCCCTTATCTGCTCCATTATTCTTCTTTCGACTCCCTTAATTCTCTCCAGACTTCACAAAAGAACGCTAACGTATTTTCAATCTTCATTTACAAATTATCATTTTAATTCGCTTTTGAAATTCACAAGCATCATAAAACCCTGTCACCGTTGAATTTCTGGCAATCCTAAAAATATTATCAAAGATTATTTAATTATAATACATAAATTGTCAAATATCCGAAAATAATCATTAACTTTTTTTGTTGTTGTTTTCTCTGTGTGTTATTAAATGCAAAAACAGGTAAGAGATTGCGATTACAATTTGATTGTGTAAAACAAAACTTATTACAATCGAATCAGTTTGTGTCTGTCTGCCTAACCTCACTGACACCCCGAATTTACTCGAAAACGGCTGAAATTATTGTTACGAAATTTGATGAATATGTGGTCTGTGCAATGCGGTGAGAATGTGGGGGACTGTGAAATCCTTACATGCAACGGGGAGTAGTTCTGTGCTGAGTTTAAGGGGAAGGGGTTCACTATACATATGCAAAAGGGGTAATGTTTTTTGGGAAAATAATACTATTCGGAGCTTATCTTATTTCTGATATTTGCTGAAATATAAAGCAGTGAAGGCTCGAAAGGAATGCTCCAAAAAGTGAATCATATCTATCCACCCGAAAAATCAGAATATCACAACTTGGCATCTTTGTGACACGCAGGCTTTAAATACAGTCCATTCTAATATCTACTGAAAGTCAATAATAGCGTATTACTATATTTTAGATGTTCCAAATTTTCAGTATATCTTAAAAGTAAAAAATAAAAAATTTGGCATAAGTGGAAGCATAAGTGAGTTTAGCTTCCCGGTTTCCGACTTGCTTTTTTTTTTGTGTTTTTAGTGAGTATAAAAGAAATCAGTTTTTTCAGTTTAAGGAGACAAATAAGGGTCTAGTTTAGCTTTGACCGGCTTAGGCCTGAATTTTACAAAGCGGTTTTTGCTTATAATTCATACACATGTGCTGTTTTTAAATTAATATAAGGAAGCAAATGCCACCTTGTAACCATTTCGGCCACACTACACTCAGGGCAAAAGTGAGGAAGCGTCTGATGAGTTGCCTCTGCCCTGGATGAAACCGCAAGTCATATACTTTTTAAGGAGACAGTTTTTGAATTTTGGAGCAGATATGTGTGCTTAAGAGTGTTCAAGGTTTGCCGTGTACTTTACCGAAACATTCGATAACAAGAAGTAGTAATATCGGTAACGTTCTCCATGCTGCCTTATCCGGAGAAGCTTGAGGAGTTCAATGGGCAATCACTTCTTTCCTCAAACACTGCAACTACTCTACATCTGTTTGCTCGCTTACAATTCTCATCGGATCATGGACCTTAACCAAGTGGCTCTGGATTTGGAAAGAGAGAGAAGTAGAGTTGAACTGAACATAAACATCAAGAAAACCATGGGAACAGGTTACGCCCTCTCCCTATCTACATTAATGGGTGGAGCATCGAAAGCGTCGATCAATTTGTACATGTAGGAAACCTGGCTTCTGCCGACAGTGGCACCAAACTCGATACTGCCCGACGCATTAACAGCGCTAGCGCTTTCGCTGTCCCCTCTCTTGTAGTATCTCAACACGAAGATCAAGTTGAGACTGTTTTGAGCTGGTGTCTTTTCTGTGTTGTTATACAGGACCTCCACTAAGTAGAAAGAAAGACGACTAACGGTTCATCCAGGGCAGAGGCAACTCTTCTGACACCACCTCAACTTAAAACCGCCAGTACTTTAAACCTAAAACTAAAGCCAACAATTAGTCAAAAGCTTGAAGCCTTCATCAACACATGGCTGCGTCGTATCATCGAAGTACTATCTCAAGCAAAGAAATCGGTCGGCCTGACACTCATTTGCACTGTGATCACATATTAAGAAAGAGCGACAGCTGTAGGGTCGACCAGTGGGTCGCCCCAAGTAGAATGGCTGGGGAAGTCGTGCGGAGAGCTTAAGAGCATTTCAGGTAACCGCGTACGATGATACATAGGTCTCGTTGACGCTCTATATTCTATCAAAATGTGAATGGCGACCATATATATATCAAAGCTGTAGTCTCCTATCTTTATTGTTCTCATTTAACTAATGCGATTTGATGCTATTGCTTCTTTGTTTCTTGGTTCGTCTTGCCTTCATAAATATGCCGCCCAAAAACTCGCGTCAATGTTTGTCTGGTCGATCTGAATGAAGAGAAATTTCACATGTCTTGCTGTTCTTCCCATATTGTCAATATTGTCAGCATAGGCAAGAAGTTGGGTGGACTTGAAGAGGATAGGGCCTCTTGTACTGGCATCAGCATCACCGACCACTTTTACCAGGGGCAGGCCAAAAAGCATGCACGATGCCCTTGTCTTAAATCGTTGTTGATGATGAATGGTCTCGAGACCGATTCTGTTGCTATTATCTGACCTCGCACATCGGTAGAGTCACCCTAGTCAGTTTTATCAATTTAGAGGGGGGCCTCATTTATACAGTTTTTCACTGACTATGCTGCGACCTTGAAGTCTATGAAAAGATAGTGCAACTGATGGCCATATTCTAACAATTTTCCACGGCTTTCCAAAGAGAAAAAATCTGATCTATTACTAATTTGCCTGAAGTGAAGCCTCTTTGGTATGAGCCGATGGTGTTGTGAACGTATGGGGCTATCCGGGCTAGTAAGGTATCGGACAATATAGGGTACTCAGTAACATAATATCTCTACAATTGCTGCACTATGAGATATTCCTTTTTCTGCGCCGGGAGCCACTTGATGTAGTTGATCGCCTCCATATTTACCCAATTTGGCTGTAATTCCATCGGTTCCTGGTTATGGTTTTCAAGCTGATAAATTGCGCGGACTGTTTCTTCCATGCTTGGTGATAATAGCATTTGTCTGTCGTCTTTAGTTAGCTCACTCCAATATGTTCATGCGGTTGGAAATCAGTTTGTCTCGGCAGGATGAGCATCGAGGTGTGCAAGGCTTCATACTGTTGACTTGTTATAAGACTTGTGCGCCTGGTGCAGTGGTGCTGCTTTTCGAGCTGACAGAACTGTTGGTTTTCGCAGGCTTCTTTTTGCTGTCTGTGAAGTTACTTCTCTACTCGCCGAAGTTCGCTATAGGTCTCTGCGCGTGCCGGTGTTCTTTCAGATCGCTCGATATGCAGCATTCTTCCGTTCCTTTGCAAACAACATTCATCGTCGAACCAGACGTTCCGACTCTTCTTACGGCTGGGGGCTGAATATGTTTGTAGCCGTATTTATGTTCTTAAGATTATTTGTCGATGCTTTATATATGTTCACTAGGATTATTACGGCTCCGTCTCTATTTGGCTGCTGAAATCTACAAGTGTTATATCATACCTGGAGCAGCTTTGGAGGGTTCGCTCTACTGCCTCGTAGAAGCTATCCTTCTCTGACTCGGCAGTATCCTCTGTAAAGGCACGAATGTTAATGAAGCTTATATTTTGAAATTTACCTCGCTTTTCAAAGCTGATAACAGCAGCTTCCTTTTTATTGGCTGACTAGGAAATCTATTGCGAGCACATGGTTTACTAGATGAGCAGTATAATATATGGTGGAGTGGCTCCTTTCCAGAAACCCGTTCCTGTTCAGCGCATTTCTTGCAACGCTATTACATCAGCCTTATATTGTGATAGGGTATCGGCTAACTGCTCAGCAACTCTTTTTCTGCACAGTAAGCGCACGTCATTGGGAAAATGCATAGATCTATTGTTACCGCTATCGTTTCGTTACCGCCGTTACAGAAACCATCCAGTCAAAGGCTCGTTTCGTGAGTCCGTAACTTCTGTTTTTTCGCGTAGAATTCTCAGCCCTACCCGACCTCCAACCTAGAGATCCGTTAGTGAAATTTATTCCGTTTTTAGGCGCGGAAATTCATCTTCATCCTTCTCCGTCTGCAGCTTTTTGCTAGCAAATAACTCCCGACGGTCACCATGTGGAGGTGGAGATACGGTTTGGTACTAAATTTGGTTCAATAAGCGTCGATTTTATGCTTCATCGTGGGTACAAGTCCACGTTTTCGCCCAGTGACCTACATATACTACCCTTTAACCGCCGGATTTCTTTTTACTATATATCATATATACAGAAAACGAAAGTTACTCTCGGCTATTTCGTTATTTTATTGTAAATGATTGGTTTGTTTCAAACAACCCCATATTTTTCCATTTCCAATCCTTCCCAATGATTTTTCACTCACTAATAGCAGAATTACATGCTATTTATTTTTCAACAGAAAACTGTTTTCCTTTGGGCAAAATCGCTTCTCGTCTGCCTTACTAAGCTTTTCCTGATCATGTTCAAAAGTAAACCCATAGCGGAAATTTTTCAATCTATTAGAACATAATTATTTTCATGTAAATACCACTGCTTGTTCCTGAAAGTAAGTTCCTCCCCCATTGTAAACGAATGAAGTATCCGGAATCCAAGAGAGGGCAAAGGTCTCACATCAAGACATTAAATTCTCTCTGTTCCAGAAATTCTTCGAATTGTGGATGAGCCGCCGAAGTCCACGCCATACTAACTGAAATTACAGGATTTTAGTGAATTATTCTGTGGATTTCTTGTAAGTGTCCAGAAGAATCCAGTACATTCCCATGAAATTCCTGAGAGAATATCCCAAAAACCTTGTGCTATCTAAATCAAATTCTACGGAATATTCATAAACGCTTGCGAGCATGCATTTTTAAAAATCATTTGCACACAAGAGAATCAGTAAATTAATCATACAAATTATATTATATACATTTATATCAATCCCACCTGACGGTTTCTATGTGGTACTCAATGTTGGCAATATCTTTCAAAGTCATAAATGCTGCGATAAACATTGCATGACCCAGTTAGAATCAACCCGGATAGCACCAGAGAATGCAGATTCCGATAGAAATCACTTAATCACGAAAGCACATACACAAGTAAATTCTCTAAATGTGATTACAAGTAAAGCCTTAATTATCAGTCGCCTGCACTACCCTTAGTCCCAAAGCATTCCGGAAGACAAGCTGGATCTTCTTACCCATGTAAGGCCCACGTGGAATACCCACTTGTCTTAACGTGCTTGCAAATCCTGTACAAATTGTCCAAAAGCAGTAAAGCATAATTCCCGCCTTTCTGTGTAAACTTTTATTGTCTTGTATTTAAGAGAATCCAGGAAAGGTGAAATTTTCTCTTCTTCAATCCTGCGCATGTCCTTGTTCTCCCTAGACGATAACCCCGCTAAAGGCTTTCCAGTGGAGGTTTCCACATCCAGGCAGAATGCATACTAATTCCCGGGAAAGAGTTGTGCAGAGAGGCGATTGTCCATTATTAAATCACATTGTGCATACTTAAATGGTCCTGGGCTATTTGGCCACGGACAAATTCGTATACCGAATCCTCGCAGGCATTAGTCTGACACACTTGCACCCATTGTGGTTGGCCTGTTTTGAATATTTATCGTTGGCCCAAAGAAACTTTTCATGTAATTGGTCTGGGGCTAGAAAACACTCTCAACAACTTCCAAACCAGCGGAAATGCTCCAAAGTATTTCAGACAGGATAATTAACTTTCGTAACGAACTTTTACAAGTGCTTCTACATTTTGTCTTCTCACTGATTGAAATTGTTCTTGTTTTTCTTGTTCTTGGTCTGTGTTAATTGCAAACTAATTAATTTGGATTTCTGGGAAGATTTGAAGTGGTTTCGGAGGGTGAGTATCAATTACAATGATCCATCTCTATCTGGGAGTAAAATTCGTGGGAAACATTCCTGGTAATATTATGATCAAATGATCTTTGAAAGTCCCTAATCTTCCTCAAAAAATTATGATAAATGCAATTTCTTGCAAGAAGCAAATAAAGATTGTTTTCAGTTAAGTATTCAGCTTAATTAAATGGTGGTGGGAAAAGAATCATGTCCAGAGCAAAATACTACACTCATAACTTTTACCATCTCCTCAAAAATGATTTGAAAGGCTGAAAATTTCATAACAGAAGCTGTCATAATTCATCCACTTCTATCAAATCTCAGCGGCATTGACGAACAGATTTTGCAGCAAGAGCAAAGTTGTCAACACTAGCTATCATAGCTCAGATTCCGTTTTTTTTCTTATCTACAACGCATCAGCATTGTAATCAATTTGGTTGAGCCTCAGGAAAATATAAACGGCCTACTGTCATCAGGAGTCGGTTGATGTCAATTAGGGGCAGATTTTTCCATATTACCTGTAGAAATACGAGGGTGTGTGTGTGTGTGTGTGGTGGGGAGAAGCTACAGCTTCTGAGCACTCAGGCCGTGTTGGCCCATTGTACTCGCGTCCCCCGTCTAACGGAATATTCCGGATTCGTTAACGTATCGTAGGATTTCCGTTAGTGGATGTGATGCTACCCGTCGTAATTGGAGAACATCGGCACCAAAGATTTGATGCCTGATACGTCCATAGGCGGGGCATTCACATAGGAAATGCTCCGTGGATTCCGCTTCCTCATTACAGGAGGGACACGTATCATCTTCGGTAATTCCTATTCTGAACATATGCCCAGCTAGTGAATTATGGCCTGTCAGAATGCCCACAATACACCTGCAAGTCCTCCTGCTTTTCGACAGGATAAACTTTGCGGTACGTATGTTGGGTTCTGGCAGGAAAAGTTTGGTGTGTCGAGCAGCATTAAGGCTCTGCCACCTGTCATTATGGGAAACCTGTTCCCAGTTTTTGAAAACAGATTTAGCCAATGCTACTGATACCCCAATTGCTGGCTCCGGTCCCGGCATAGGGGAGATTGACCCCTCTTTCGCTAAAGCGTCCGAGATTTCATTTCCTTCTATGCCACAGTGACCAGGTACCCAGAGTAGTTCCACCGTATTGAATCTAGACATAGAATTCAAACGGTTTCTGCATTCCTGAACGATTTTCGAGGTGATCAAAGGACTGCTCAATGCCCTCAGTGCAGCTTGACTGTCACTGCAGATTGCGATGCGCCTGCCCTTCAACCGCTCGTCAATCACCCAGTTTGCCACCCTTAGGATCGCATAAACTTCGGCTTGAAAAACCGTTGCATATTGTCCCAAAGGAAAAGCCCACTTCTCGTTTTTATTCGAGAGGTAGACTCCGGCTCCAGAACCCTCTTCTGTTTTTGAGCCATCCGTGTAGAAGACTTCCGTATATCCCTCCACGCATTCCTCTGGGTCTTCCCAGTCCTCTCTACGCTTCAGGGTAACTACATATCTTCTACCAAACAGGTGTGTGGGGACACGAGAATCGGAAGGCATTGTAAGAACTGGATTCAGTCCTCCCAGTAACTCTTCCAATGCTCTGTGCCCCCCACATCCGTTGTTTTCCCATAGATCTAATCGAATTAGCCTATGGGCTGCTCTCATTGCAGTGCTTTGAATAAATATATCCAGGGGCTGCAAATTGAGTAGTGCATTCAGAGCTGCGCCGGATGTCGTGCTCATGGCACCAGTGATACCCAGACAAACAGTTCTTTGCAGTGCAGCTAGTTTACGGTGAAAACCTTTTTGTCTCACTTTAACCCACCACACTACGGATGCATATACGAACATCGGCCTAATGATGGCAACGTATATCCACATTACCACATGAGGTCTGAGTCCCCATGTCGAGGCAAAGGTCCGTCTGCACAGCCCATAAGCTGTGAGAGCTCGTTTCATCTTTACCTCTACATGTTTGTTCCAAAGAAGTTTTTTATCTAGAGTAACCCCCAGGTATTTCACTTCTTCGGAGAGTTGAAGGGTAGTACCCCTCATCTCAGGGAGGCAAAGTCCATCCAGTTTTCTCCTTTTTGTGAATAAAACCATTGTGGTTTTATTTGGATTAACGGACAAACCATGTCTAAGGCACCAGCTGTCTATCAAATCAACGGCACGCTGTATATTCCTACACACCGTTCCAAGATCCCGATCAACAGCAAGTACAGCCACGTCATCAGCATAAGCTTGAGCGTGTATTGGCAAATTTTGCAGTTCGCATAGTTGTGAGTCGATCAGCATACTCCACAGAAGCGGCGAAAGCACACCTCCTTGGGGGCAGCCCTTCGTTGCCTCCGTAGTCAGGTAGCGATCGACCCCTACCTCACCAATTAAAGCATCATCAACACCATGCGCTCTGGCGGCATCACAAAGTTTTTGAAAAGGCGCACAGTCAAAAGCCCCTTCAATGTCCACAAACACCCCCATCGCGTACTCACCATTCAAAGTTGCATCCTCTATCTTTGTGACCAAAGAATGAAGAGCAGACTCACAGGACTTTCCACGTTGGTAAGCATGTTGGTTTTCACTAAGTGGGTGTGACCTAAGTGCCTTTCCACGAATGTGACGCTCCACCAGTCTCTCCAAACCTTTCAGCAAGAATGAAGTCAAGCTGATCTGTCTGAAGTTCTTTGGATTAGAATAGTCATCTTTCCCAGGTTTCGGTATGAAAACTACCTTAACCTGTTGCCAAGAAGAAGGCACGTAGCCCAGAGCAAGACATCCTCGAAAAATATTTGTTAGAGGTCGCTCTAAATGCTCCATACCCTCCTTTAGCATTGCCGGATAGATGACATCCATGCCAGGTGCTTTGAAATGTTCAAAGGACAGTATCGCAGCTCTCACCTTTTCAAGGGTAACACCCGCTTTCGCAGTGTTCCAGTTCCTCTTGCAACACTTGCGTGTTGAAGGGGTTGCAAGAACCGTCAACTCTCCCCCTACCACCTCTCTCACCCGTTCCCCCGGGTGGTGTACTTCCAGGAGGGTCTGTACTGAGTCCAGTCTGGAGTTCGTGAAAGTACCGTCGGGTTTTCTAAGAGAATCCAACTTGGCCGACTCATCCCTTTTGAGGACTCTGCACAGCCTTGAAGTCTCCCTTTCGCCTTCCAGTTCCTCACAGTACGCTCTAAGGAGTCTCGTTTCGAGCACCTCACGAGCCTCTTATATTCACGTTGTGAGTTCCTGAAATTTAACCAGTCTTCGTTCTTGTTACTTTTGCAAGCACGATTTAGAAGTCGACTGGTTGATTTCCTGAGTTTTTGCAGTTCTCGGTTCCACCAAGGAACTGTTTTACCGCTTTGGCCTCGGGAAATAGGACAAGCCTCTTCATAACACTCTAAAAGTGTGTAGTTCAGAGTTTTCAATTCATCTTCCAGCACCAAAGGAGTCCTTAGTCGCCTAGGGAACTGTACTTTATTGCCAAGAAGTTCATTGAACTTTGCCCAATCCGTTTTCCTAGGGTTCCGTCTTTGTACTGCAGACTGTTCGCCCGCAATAGTCAGATTGAATTCTAGATATCGGTGATCTGACAGTGAGACCTCGTCTAGCACTCGCCAGTGTGTAATCAACTCTAACAATTTTGGGGTACAGATTGTTAGGTCAATTACTTCGCTTCTTCTCGGTCCCACGAACGTAGGGGCGCACCCCACGTTTGCAGTCATAAGACCAGCTGAAGTGATGAAATCAAATAGCTTCTCTCCTCTTGGAATGCATTTGCTACTGCCCCAACAAATATGTTGAGCATTCGCATCGCAACCTATTAAGAGTTCGAGACCACTTGATTCTGCATACGCCACCAGATCCCTAAGTTCTTGCGTCGGTGGAGGATACAAAGAATCATAGGGTAAATAAGCGGAGGCAACTATGATGTTTTTCCTCTCGCCATTTATCTGGTATTGTATGATGACCGTAGCTAAGTCCTGGGAACAATATTGTCTCAGCATAGTTGCCTCTAACCGTCTTGACATCAGGACGCAAGCTCTCGGTCTTATGGATCTTTCGTCGTAGAAGATCCTAGCCCCCTTTACTGATCCAATACCACAGATTCTGTTAAATCGAACCCACGGTTCTTGCACCAGAAAGATATAGGGGAAATCCTGTAGCTTTGTCATTCTCGCTGCCAACAGGTAGGAGGCAGCTTTGGCATGCTGCAGGTTGATTTGACCAATCTTTATGTTTTTCGACATAAACTTAGTCTATTGTCTTATAGAAAACAGTTAGAAGCGTATGCGGCAGTCCGCGTATGACGGGGTTTCCCCCACACCGTACCGCCAGAGACTCGATCCCCTCGTGATTGATTCCTCTGAGAAAAGCCGTACTTGGGAGTACCGCAATTCCCATGTTCTCATCCACGAAAGATCTCATCTCATCCCGCAGAGCATTCGTCTGTTTTCTACTTAGCACCTTACTTGGTTTGCGGTGTCCGGGTTGCATAGATTCGATCACTCGAACTGGCATCAAGACAGTTTCGTTCACGTCTCTGGCTACCCTTCCTTCCGCCTGTTCCTTGGAAGGTGTAGGAGAAGTTACTAGCAGGTAGGATTCACTCTGTAGTCCCTTCTCCAGTGCGAGCCCCCATACGGGGGTTCCGCCCCTGTATGCACTATCCTCCGCGCACGTCTCCATTGTGGGAGAGCGCACCGAAGATGCTGCAATTTGCTCTATGTTGTGTAAGTCGAAGACCATCATTGTTCTTCGCTCTCAAAAATGGAGATGATGCCCTACAGTCTCCTGATATGACTGAATTTCAGTCTATATAGGAAAAAGTGGAGCACCATATGGTGACTTCCCCTGAGCACATTTAGACCCTGTTGGTCCAGTTCGAATACCAAGTTGAAGCCCTCCACGTTTGTAGATTGGTCCTTCCTGGCATTCATGAACTTTACCCTCCGGTGTCCAAAGTCCATGCCCGGGTTCTGTTCACCCAGCAAGCGGATGATGTCCTCTGCCTTCCTTCGAGGGCCCGGTAGCCAACATCCGACATGTTCTGTCCTGCGTAGCTCAGTGTTCACAATAGTGAACTTGGGCCGACCGCCGGAACTCAAAGTTGGGATTACCTGCTGGAGCCACTTTAAGGCAGCCTCGTCAGCGCACTCCAAATGTAGAAGCCCATCACGAAAACCTTGATCGTTAAATCGTGGCTTCGTTCCAGGCTCCATCATTTTCTTCCACAGGCATTCCTGGAGGATGGTAAATTGTCCCTCTGACATTTTGCCATCTTTGGAGGAAACTCCCACGGCAGCAGTCAGAACAGAGGCCGCAGCTTGCGCATACGTCCTCTTCCTTCCCGCCTTCGTGTTCGTATTCCTGTGGGAGGGACCAGCTTCATTGAGATCTCTCTCGCTGATTTGATCACCTCCCGGCACACCGGTCCTAATCCCCGCGAGACGCGTGGATGTAAGCCCTGGTGCGGAGCACAATAAAGCGTCGGCCACAGCAGATGTGTTGGTCTTACGCTTCTTGCGCGCATTACCGCTGACTGAAGAGTCTGGTGCGTCCAGTGTGGATCTTACCGGGGTTTCCAGTTTATCCCCACCTTCCGCCGGAGATTCCGCTACCTTGCGTCCGATTTCTCTGGGCGTTACCGCGCCTAGTGGTACAGCCACGTCCATGTCCTCATTCCCAAGGTGCTTCATCTTCCTTCGCAGTGCTCTCTTCTGCCGTCGGCTTAGGGCCTTTCCAGGTTCACGGTGTTCGGACCGCTTGGATCCATTTCCACATACTGGCGTTGAACCAGTAGCGTCCACGTCACCAGCTTCCCGTTCTTCCGCTCTTCCCAGTAAGGATGGCGGAGAAGGTTCTGACAGGCAGGATTCAGCCTGTAGTCCCCCCTCCTTAGTGGCCGAAGTTCCCTTCTGCCAGGCCTTTCTCTTCCGCTTGCGGGTAGATTTGGGCTGTAGTACCGCGGACGGGCCGGCCGTAGTCGGATTTCCAGTTTCTCCCAATTTGAGAGTTTCCGTACTTTCCTTTCTGGCTAACTTCGCCGTAGGCACTAAATGCAAACTTTCCACTGAGTCGGAAAGCATGCCTTCTACAGATTGCTCTATAGGCAAATATGAACGTGGTGAGGCCTCCAAAATCCGCGCCTCGGCCGCGACATGATTGCTCATGGTCGCGGGTGGATTCGAAGTCTGTGACTTCTTACCACTTGGAGAGTTTATATCCATTGTTTCCATATTCATATTTTGGACACCCTTAGTGTAGCAGTAAACTACTACAGGCTCCCCCACCACGACAAGGTGGTGTCCGAGGGGGAGAGAAATACGAGTACGTATATATAACGTCAATTAAAACTCACTATAATAACGATTGACAAAGACAAAAATATTTTGTAGACCGAACACTTAGTCGGAATATTTGATAACAGATGGGATTACGAGATGGGCAAATGAGTATCCAAGTTGGCTGAAATTAACTAAGAGGGCAATTTGCTAAAGAAATTGACAGCGGAGGTTCGACCGCAAATAATCCAGCCCCACTGAAGTGTCCCATCGACATGTGCTTGAACCTTTCTATGATAGCCAAGCTCCGAAATATGGGAATGGTCCTTTTCACCAATTCGGTCCCTCTCACGTCTTTAAGAAAGATTTCATGAATCCTTTAATCCGATGCGTGGGACATCGGAACCTAAAGGACAAAATTGGAGTATCACCAAAAATCGAAACCGAAATGGACTCAAAGCCGGGCAGGGAGAAATAAGAAAAAATCGGCTCGACCATAGCGTAAATAGGAGAAAAGTTAAATAAAAAATAAAATGGACAAGAAATAAAAATAATGAGAAACGAAATGGATAAAGATTCAAAATTGAAGGAATGGAGTATATCCCTCGGTGCTCCAAAGTGTGGTTCCCCATATGCCTTTGTGTTTTATTTCTTAAGAGAGAAAAACGATATACTACTGCAACGCTCTGATCACTGATCTCCCTCGCAGTAATCTACGGGGCCATGACATCTTGGTTTTTCTTTAATTGCCGCTGACTTAGCGCTAACTGGGTTCAGCACCAGGAGATCTCACCACACGGGATTTATAGAAGCGATTGCTAGACTCTTATGTGCATGTACATCTGAAGAGGATCATTCATTTTTTTGAGGTTTTCTTTGCAAAACAAAACCTTATTAAAATCGGTTCAATATCTGTCTATCTGCCAGTCTTTTTTTTATGCGTTGGAAGGTGAAAAGGTTCAAAACGTACCGCTGGCTCCTGCCATACGGTTATGTGAGACTTTTACTCACTAAAACCACCTCCTTCTCCTTCGCTTACTGCGCAGGACTGCCATTTCGGTATTACGTTACGGAGCAGCATCAGTTACGAACTATGCCTCGTATCGTTATTTGTAACTTTCCTCCGAAGCTCCTCCTTCCTCGGCTGATTGTGAATCGCCTTCATTAATTTTTCCACCGCCCTCCAATATGGTTCAGAGGCTAGCATGTGGCCCACGATGTTTTCGCGTGGTAACCGTGCCCAGCGTCAATTTCCGCCTCCGCGCTACGTGCGGCGAACCGCGGGCAGTTAAAAACAGCATGCTCCGTATCCTCCGGAATTATCACGCATATCAGACAATACGGGGGGTCGTCACACCCGAAGCGATAGTGACATCTGAAATAATCCTGTGTGTCCAGCGTCCTTTAGATGAATCATCCCATCTTTTTTACCATTCCAAAATAGATTCACTTCGTGCTAATTGTCGGCGGTATGTATAGGACTCGCCGATTGCATACAATGGGTCATAGAGGCATCGACCCTCATTCGTCAAGATGTCGATGCCCGCTGTCACACAGGCTACTTCGTCTGATGTTGTCCCGTAAACGCACCTCGTTCGCAATACACTCAATCGGTATGGAGTTGCGATTTTATTTCTATTTGCTTCCAACTTCAAAGACGGTGCCCAGAGTGGAGCCGACGACTTTGCATAGGACCCCCTATATTTGGTAACATTCTTTCCAACAATGTAGCCACACCGGAAGCTTTGGTTGCTGAATTTTAAAAATGGGATTTGAATTTCAGTTTTTGGTCAACCACGACTCCTAGGTATTTAAGCGTTGGCTACAAGTGTATGATGTGTTCACCAATCCTGACCTTTTGCTTCCTTCCTTGATCAAAACTATCTCGGCTTTGTGCCCTGGGAGCGTGAGACCCGCTTGCTCTAGCAGAAAATTGCAGAAAAGCGATGTAAAATTTTTTTTCACCGAACATAATTTTGTTGAGTATCAAATGAAAGGTCTCGATTAGTACTTTTGAATGCAGATCTTAGTTTTGACATTGCTTGGAAAGGCAGGGAATGCAGGGGGTAGAAAATGATGACTTCTTTAACGGACCCCCCTCCCTTTTAACTAACCAATCGAAAAATCTGAAAAAAATCATGAAGCTGCCTCTATACAGTGTCCAGGCCTCTAAATACTCTCCATATCGATATCTGCTCAAATTACGTTAATAATAGTATATATATTACTATATCTTAGGATTATAAAAACTTATTATAACTTATTATATTCGTGCTCGGATAACTGAGTGGTTAGAGCAGAAGGCTGCCGTACGGAAGTTCGCGTCGGATACCAGTCGAATCAGCTGTGAATGAGTACCTGAGTTCAATCAGAATAATAATCTCGAACGAACACAACGTTGACCACATTGCCTCCTGCAGTGCACTGTAGTGTACGTTACGGTCTTAAAAGAAGTGCTTTAACACACTTGAAGGCCTTCATCCAATTGGATTATTGTGCCAACGATTATTATTAATATATGTATAGTATGAAGCATTTTATCCCCAATTTGGATCAAAATCGTTCTTTACTAAAAAAGTTACAGTAGCTCAAAGTTGTCTTTATCGTGTAAATTTACTGCAACCCAAAGTACTCAATATCAATATCACACTACATTACTGGCTACGTGCAAATGGGATAGTTCTCCACCCAAATATACTCACACAAGAAACAAATAAAATCTTTCATACCTGAAGCGCCGAGTTTCCAGTTTCCCCACTTGTTTTTTAGTTTTAGTTTTCAATATCGACTTTCATCTGAACATTGATAGCTTATTTCTAGCTTAAATTGAACTTAGATATCCTAATTCTATTTCAATGGGTGGCTATTGCATTTGTTCGGCCTATCCAACTTTCTATGTAAATTTACTTTACTGTGCATTTCATATACATACATAAATCTTGACATTTTCTTAGCTACCAAACATTAACTTTATTTAAAACAAGTCGAGAAATCGGAAGCTGAACGCTTCAGACATGAAAGGTTTTGTGTATTTCTTTTATAAAGACATTTGAGAGTGAATTTGTCCCATTTCGGGTGATATTGACATTCAAAATCTTGAATTTCCAAAGAAGTGATAACTTTGAGCTATTCTAACTAAGTAAGTAAAAGTGTAATTTCCACCAAACTTGGTATGATCAAGTTCTACATTATAGCCAACGTTGCTCCACCATGCTATGCACCATATAGTGGCAGTCTTTTGATTTTTTTCAGATTTTTCAGTTGGTCAGTTTCTGAGAATAGCCCCGTTCAATAAATGATCACTTTCTACCCCCGCACTCCCCGCTTTTCCAACAAATGGCAAAAATAAGCCCAGTTTAGGAAAGTACTAATCGAGACCTTTCATTTAATACCCTACATGAATATTTTTGGTGAAAAAAATGTACACCCCGCTTCGGCATATATGGGGACCTCCCCTTAAATTCGACGGAATAGGATGTAACTCATTTTATGCGTAAGCGTTCACAGTTCCCACCTTTCCATCAAATTTGGTGTCAATCGCTGCAACCGTCTCCGAGAAAAATGCGTGGGACGGACAGACAGACATACAGACAGACAGTAAACCGATTTTTAATAAGGTTCTGTTTTACACAAAACCTTAAAAAGGCCCTCGCACTAAAAGCGAGTTTCTGAAGAAACTACTATATACATGTTTAATTCTAACTTAGGGTAGTTAAAACTAATTAAAACTTAAAACTACTATATACTATCTACCAGGCCGGCAGTCTCCAAGAGGGGAAAGATGGTGGGTTTTAGGTTATTACTCACAATTTGGCAGGGCCTGAGAAATATGACCAATGGGAATGTGTTTCCTTGTTGGTAGAGTTGCCAAATTAATCGATTTGGGTGATCTTCTGCTTTATCGAAAAACGTTTCCATGAAATTGAGAACGTATTCTCGAAGTGGTTTCAGTCTTGCTTGTCGATATACTTCGGCATTTTTCGTGATCTTTCTAATCTTCCAGTTATTGAATACGCCGTTACAATATCTTACCACTCGGCATTCAATCGCTTCGCATTTATTCATGGCAGGGTTTGAGCAGGTGATCTACGTTGGTGCTCCGTAACAGATGATGGGGTTGTGGCGCAGCAGGATTCGCGGCATTCGAAATTCATTTCGAATGTTTTGGAGACGAGCTGGTAGATGCGCACTGGCGGTCTCCACGCATTTTAGAACTCGCCACAGGAGTGGAAGGCCGGCGGTGAAAAAGTTCGGCTAGTTTGGAGACGGAGAAACCGCATGGAAAAGAACCGGTCTCTCCTGCTCCAGCCGTCGTGCGACGTGGACGTAGTTTTTCAAACCGATCCAACGGGACACACTTCACTTTATCTCCGAAATAATTGTGTATAAATATAATTAAAAACGTTTAAAGTGTGTATTTTCATCCGAATTTGATATTGGCTTATTCGCTTCTAGACAAACGTCTACGTTTGTACGGTTGGACGGAAAAGGGTCTTATCAAGGTCTTGTAGAGAATCAGATTGGCTTTGGCCCTAAGACCTATTTTCGTGCAAAGAAGATAGTAGACCTTCCTAACTGCGCCGCGTACCTTACTCACAGTGAGGTCCAGGTGTGGATTAAATTTGAGAAATTCGTGAAACTCAACTCCCAAGTCTGTGAGTTGCTCACTGTTGTACAGCATGCGGCAGCATAACTTCCTTTTTTAAAATGCGCGCCACTCAGTTAGTTGATGTCATAGCGCAGCGCTAGTGGTCTCGTTCAAGAGGGGATACTGTAAAGTTTTGTCCCGACACGGTTCAGTCGCCATCATACGTTGGAATAGTGAGGAGCGTGCCTTTGCCGTTGAGGTTTACTTTACAAGCGGATGTTCGGTTATTGCAACACAGCGTGCATTTCGGAATCGCTTTAATTTAGCCCCGTTGGCTCCCGTCCCAGACCGCAAATCAATCGTTACATGGGTCACTACATTCAGACAAACTGCAAGTGCGACAAAAGGAAGAACTGGAGTCCCTCGGCCCGTTAGATCACCTGAGAACATTCAAGCAGTGAGAGCGTCAATGTTGCGATGGCCACGGCGTTCTGCGCGCAAACTTTAGCGATGAAGCCCATTTTCATTTGTGTGGGTCGGTTAACAAACAAAACATGTGCTACTGGGCTGACACCAACCCTCGAGAATTGCATCATAAGCCTTTGCATTCACCCAAAGTCACAGTGTGGTGTGCAATTTCCTCAGCTGGAATTATTGGTCCCTAGTTTTTTGAGGAAAATGAGGTTACAGTGAATTCGGACCGGTATGTAAACATGCTACAGATTTTTTTTTTCCCACGGCTAGAAAATTTGGATTTGGGGGACACTTGGTTCCAACAAGACGGTGCAACAGCACACACTTCAAGAGCATCGATGGCTGTTTTGAGGGAACACTTTCTAGAGTGCCTTATCTCAATTAGAGGCGATTTGGAATGGCCGGCACGTTCTCCCGATCTGTCCCCTTGTGATTTTTTTCTATGGGGTTTTTTGAAATCCCGTGTTTATGTGAACCGTCCAAGAACCCTACAAGATTTGAAGACCAACATCCAAGGAGAAATTGCCAACATAACACCTGCTATGCTAACAAGAGTCATGACAAACGCCAGAAATCGGTTTGCGCAATATATGGAGAATGGGGGACGTCACCTAGCAGATTTGATCTTCAAAACAGTGTAAATAAAAACTTTAGACATGTACCTACATTATAAAATATAATGTATTTTCGATCTTAATTCCCAAGCTTTTAGCATTTTTATGGATATTTCTAGAACCTGAGACTGTCTCCTTAAAGTACACAATTGCATTTTTGCCTCATTTATTCTAATGTCCCAATTGCAGAAGTATTTGCAGAGAAGTATCAGGCATTTTTCTATTGTTTTGGCAGCTTTGTGGGGGCGTAAGTTTGACGCGAAGGTAAGGGTACCATCGGCATATTGAATAATTGCAGTGCCGGTCTCAGGAATGCGACCGTCAGCCGTGAAAACGTTATATAAGGTAGGCCTTGAAATGGATCCTTGCGATACTCCTGATGTTACTGGCAAGAAATCGGAAAATTCGTTTCCCACGTTACATAGAATAGCCTATCTTTGAAAAAGCTGATGGCAATAATCGGAATTGGGAAGTCGTGTTTGATTAGTTGTGTTTGATTAGTTTATATATTTATATAGTCCGTTGCCCACAAGGAGTCAAAGCCCTTTTCTAGATCCAATCCGCAGGCTAGGATTGGTTTATTGTTGACATTAAGTCTAGAAACGACAGTGTCGTGAATGTAGCTTGCAGTGCATATTGCGTTCCGTGTTTATGGCGTAAAATGAACTGGTGACTGGGAACGATGTTTTTGAGATTACAATGCTGAACAAGTCTAGTTGTTTAGGCTCTCTCAACAAATTTTCCAATGTGGGAAAGCAGGGAAATGGGTCTGAAATTGTTTGGCTCAGAGGAGATTCGCTTCTAGATGAAAAATAACTGTTATTAATGCAATTATTAAAAACTGCTAAATTTTTAATGACGTTATTATTGCAATTATTAAAAATTGCTAAATTGTCGCTTCAACAGTCGTAGTTAAGGTCGGATCGTTTCGAGGAGGAGATATATTGAACTCAGCCTCAAATAATTCCGCAAGAACTTGCGCTTTTCTAGCATCGCTGCTGACAAGTTCCCTATTCTTAGTAAGAACGAAGTTACAGGAGTTGTGTTTATCCGTTAACCTGTTTATATTCTCAAACATGTTAGGCCCGGATTTTATGTCTGCTGCGGGTTAATTCTTTACTGTGGAAATTCGCAACCATTAGTCGAATAATTATACTCAAGCAATTAATACGGAAAAGCAATGATTTGCATTCTGCATGCACGAATTATATTCGAACTCGTCGACGTGATACTTCTGCGCCTAGCAGGGTTGATGTCGTTGGTAGCCACAATTATTAATTGCTCTGTCGATTTCTTTATCTGACAAGCTTCGAGTTTTTTCAAGTTCAGATTAGACGCTAAGTCTGACTTGAATTTGTCCAAGTCTGTGTGAACGAAGAATCTGATAGTTGTTAGGACTCGCTTTGCAGTTGAGAACATGAAGAAAGTTGGAGTTCAATTTCAAAATGGTCGAACAGCGGAAAAAGTTTGCAGGTTCTCAATGGCGACTTCCTCAAGAACATAGTCTTTTCGGACTAGAAGGGCAGTGCCTGAATTGTTTTCGTTCCGAATAATGTCAAATCAAATTTTTTACCCCGTGGGATCTTCCAACTTTCTTTTGTAGGGAATTTCATTTACATTTCTATTAAGTTATTTAAATTGTTGAATTTCAACCCTCGAAGTTCCAAAATTTATCTTTTATTTTTCAATGGTGCTCCTTCGGAAATCTTGGATCTTCGTTATTATTTATAGGTTAGAATGTATTATACTTATCACATCACTGTTTGCGGACGAAGTCGATAGCATATTATTTTGGAATATACTAAATATTGCAAGCGAGCATATTTACGAGTATCACTCGCTTTGTAGCGGTTAATGCGCATATGCTCCCTTTTCAAAGAAGAATGGATGAACGGTTAGTAAGTTATTTAGAGTAGACAGGATAATATACAGCCACTTAATGATAACTGAAACAAAACTATGATGTCGCGGAACTAAGATTTCATTTTAGGGACCCTCTTCTCCCCAAAAACTCACGCATGGGTGGATGGAAGAATGGGAACTCCAAAGGCTAAGCTTTCTGAAAATCTGAAGCAGGAGAGACATCGACTGCGGATATGACCCGATGTTGATTTTCCCTTTCAATCGCAGCACTCAGGTATCGAGTTTTACGTCTCACGTGTGCGGTCAAGCCGCTTTTTTTTTCCCATTTTCATCTTCGGATATGTTTCGATTTAGAATTCGCTCAAAATACCTGGTTTCACGAGGCCAACCATCAACATCCCAGCCAAAGAGGAATGTTCGCGGTAAGAAGATCTTCCTGTGCATGTGATGGGACCATGAAAGAGCGATTCACCACGAGGTCTTGGAATCTGGTCAAACGGTGACTGCAGCTTTTATTGGCAGAAACTATTGCGTCGAAATCAGGTGCTGCTAGAAAAACTACCAGAATGGAAGGACAAACACGGCAAGGTTATTTTCCATCTCAATAGTGCAAGAGCGCATGTCGCAAAAGTGGCCCAAAAGACACTGCGAATACTCGGTTAGGAGGTGTTATAGAACCCACCGTATTCATCAGACCTTGCCCCATCAGACCACAATTTGTTTCGGTTAATAATAAAAAGCTTAGCTAACCAGTGTTTCGAGTCTGCAGCAACTGCCGAAAAATATATATGTATCTCACTGGATCGCCAGCCAAATTTAGGAGTTCTTTCGACGTGGAATCCGTATAATGCCGGAAAGATGGGCAAAAAATAAAGTTAGAAACCCGGAAGCTTGAAGCTTCAGGTATAAAAGGTTTTGTATTTCCCTATATGAGGAACGATAGATGTGTATTATCCGCGATACCGTCCCCTATACTGTAGCAATACTCCTAGAATGAAATTCTAAAAACGAACAGTCATTTTCACATGCCTAAAACATGGAAAAGAATTATAAAGTCAACGTTGTAATATCGATTAACAGAGTTTCTTTAGATATTTAAAAATATATACGGCAACGTTGTTATATATATTAAGAAGGTCCCCTCTGAGTTCTAACATAATTGGATCTCCAACCATTGTGAAGAACGAAATTGCCCCTCTTACTAAGCTACGATCAACATTTTCTTGGCAACTCTTTAACTAGAGAGGTATGACTTGGATTGCCTTCAACTCCTTCCTTTTCTCTTCTACGGAGTTTCTTTACTTTAACAACTACCCCGCCAAATGATCACCTTTCACGTGATTAAATTAATTTAACCTTGGCTTCAGCCAGCCGAGTTTAAGCATCACATCATGGCCGTTTCATACCAATTGACATGTTATTATGTTACCATCTATTGCTGGTAACATCTCTTGTCAACCACAACAAATTCGAATGGTGCAATGGCCTCAGTTTTTGCGGATTGATTACGGCGGAGCATATCGTCTCAAAGATGTACATAGAAATCACTCGATCTCTGGGAATTTAATAATTGCTTTACATTTCGTTCCTAAATGTAAAACAGGTCGGGAAATCAAAGCGCCATAGATATGAAAGGTTTTGTGCATTTCTTCTATAAGAATGTTTCTGTGGACATTCGCATTATATTTAGTCTTAGACTGTAGAAAATTAGCGCAGAATTTTGACTGTTGATAACTTTATTAGTAATAATGCGATTTCCACCAAACTTGGGAGGATTATGCTTTATATCATAGCCTATGCACGCAGACAACTACTAAAAATTATCGGAATATACTATTATTAACTTTATTAGAATGTATGTCGGTATGGTATTTCAGAGGCTAGACACCATAAAGTTGCACCGTTCTGATTTGATTTTTTTAAATTTTTCGGTAAAGTAACTTCTAAGAATGAGTGCGCGAAAGAAATGGCAACTTAGTAGCCGCCGCGCTCTTCCCCTTTTTACATCAAATATCAGAGCAGAGACCAGTTTTGGAAAGTACTATTCGAGGTCTGACTTGATATTTCACAAAATGATATGCAGGGAAAAAAAATTTAGACCACCCTTTTGCATATATGGGAATCCCCCCCCCCCCTTGAACTCAACGTAGAATGATGATACGCCCCATGTGCGGAGGAGTTCACAGTTCCCACCAAATTTCGATCCAATAGGAGAAACTGTTTCTAAGAGAAGTGTGTGCCACATATAGACAGTAACCCGATTTTAATAAGGTTTTGTGATATGTACCTACATCTTTACTAAAACAAGCCATTTAACAATTACCCTTGCCCTCGGTCTTTCTCATACATACGTACAGACTCAATATATATTCGCCCATCTAGTCCCTCAGGATACTCCAGCAATTCTTATACCTTTTATCAAAATCATCATTAAATCTATTGTACTATAATTAGCAAAGTTATTGTAGTTTATAATGGTATTTTCGTGTGAATATACCGCCGCCTTGGACAACATAAAACGTAAGTATCATAATAAAACTAATAGAAGGACGTAATAAAGGTAATCGTTGTTGGGGATTGTGAGTGCAATATGTAATATCCGCAGATTAACGACATAGACAATCGGGCTAGTGGAGAGATTAATATGAGTGTATGCATAGACATATATCTACATTCTCGTTTCTTTCAACTGCAAGGTTTGTAAAATTTTTGTAAAATTTTTGTAAAATTCATCATCCCATTTCCAATGTCTGGTATTCTATTCCGGCATTAAAAATATATATATACATTAAATGATAATGTTAACTTCACTACACTCAGACCCCATCAACAATAAAATCCCTCACAAAGTAACACTAATATGATCATTGACCATATCTTTTCTCATAATTAATATTTCGCTGCTAGGTGCTTTCGTATGCTAGCACATAATTAAATGCATTTTTGCCTAAAGAATTGATGCAAGCAATGGGGATTCATTTCTGTAAGTACTGTTGTTTAACTGCCGAAAGTACCTTTCCTATGCTTGCAAATGAAGTCTGGAACTATTATTGTGTCACGCAAAATCTAAACGGAAGCAAAGAATTGGAAATGGTTCTCTCGTCTCTGGCAATCGATAGTCCCCCAGATAACACATAAGGTTCCTGAACTCATAAAAAAACAGTAGGATCAGCGCTGTTTTTATGTCCTAAACGGATCAATACTTGGCTTGATATGCCTTCGGGTATGCATATTTTTCTAGAATATTTCAGTAATTGCCTCAAGTTAAGGACTTTTGAGGTTCCCTACTTTCATACATTCCTGGTTTTCGCAATTAGAAGTTCTCTCCGTAAGTTTCTATACTGTTTAAACGGAAATTATGTGCCGAAAACGTTTTCACAATTGCAGTGGGTTACTGAAGTCCGCGCGATGTCTTATCAGTAAAACTCCGGAAAATTAAGTAAGTACTACATATATTTCCGTGATCAGCAGTAGATTCAGGGGTTGTTTTCTGAATGTACATAGCGAAATAATTGCTGACATCGAACTCGGAAAGACCGATGTCACCTACCTCCGTCAGAACATTGGCACCAAAAATTCAATACGAGCCGCCTTCTTGGCTAAGTTCGGCAGCAGGTCAGCACAATGTGCTGAGCCTCCATTACCATGAAAAATGACATGTGCCGTATTGAGGTAAAATCTCGGAGGAATTTGGGATCCAAAGCGAAGTAAGCCAAGGCTGCATCTTGTTACCGATATTGGTACTCTTTGTAAGCAGTGGCGCTAGATTTAGCTTTGCTCCAAATTCCGAAAACGCGGTTATTTGAACACCAACATCTAGTTGACATTTGGTAATGTTCTTGTTATATGGTTGTATAGGAATAGCACATAGAAAGTGACCCCCATTATTGACTAAGTTTTCTAGATGACCGTCCGAGTGGTTCGACCCAAAAACATAGGGCGCAAAATAGTGGAGGATCAGGCAAGCTACTCGGAAGTTCTGAAAAGTAAATGGCAACTATATGTTTGTATCTTATTATTTAATATAATCCCTCCTTCTTTACCTGAATTTCCTTCACTGCTTGAATTCAAATTTTGGTTGTTATGTTTACCTTCATTTGCCAGACGGCGGCTCATTACTACCTGAAGCAACAATTTCATCGAATGAGAACGTGAGCCATCGTAGATCCTCCATTTTTATCGCAGCATTCGGGTCAAATCGTCACTCGTCGTGTTTTCCAAGTGCATGTTCTAGGTTCGTGCGCGGAATTTATTGTCTAAAACGCCCCCCTCCTCTTCCTACACTCAAGTGCATATCGATTATACACTTAACTTGCACGGCCAAATTTGGAATAGCTTTGCAATCGTGGTTAACCCTTGTAAACCCGATCATCTATAACATTTACGTCCATTGCAAGGATTCATGACTCTAGGTCTTGAAAAATACTATACAATTGAATTTCGACCTACGCACAAATGAGATATTTCTTTTCTGTTTATGTAGGAAATGTTGGTCCGTTATTTTACCATACAAGAAAAACACGAAACAACTTTTCAAACCTAGAGCGTCCAGCTGCAATTTCCAAAGTGAGTTTTTAGAATTTAGCAGTTGTGCTCTTTTATGAATACCTAACTGCTATGACCCTAATAAACAAAGTAAGCCGACTCCGGCAGAGTCTCTTAAGCAGACAGGGCTAGTGAAAATTACAAAAGTCCAGTATTCAGCTGTATCTCCACCTCTACATAGTGATCGCTGGGAGTTCATTCTTCATGAAAAATTGCAGACAGAGAAGGATAAAGGCGAGCCTCCCGCGCCTAATAACAAAACAAATTGTACCAAGTGGGCCTCCAGGTTGAAGGTTGGGTAGGGCTGATAATCCTACACGGAAAACCGACGTTACGAAGCCACGGATGGAGTTTATAACGACGAACCCGGCAAAAAAAAAAACAGAATAACGATTTGCGCATTTTCTCGTGGAACGTGCGCTCCTGTACAGACCGAATGCTGTCTAGCAGCTAGCTGATACCCTGTCCCAATATAAGGCTGATGCAAAAGATGTGTTGCCCAACGATCGGTTTCCTGGATAAGAACCACTACACCATATATTATAACGGCCATGAGTAGGTTTCTTAGTTAGCGAAATGAAACCTGCTATTATCGGATTTGAAAACATAAGCGAAAGACTATGCACTCTGCGCTTGCCAGGCAAATTTAGAAATATAAGCCTCATTAACATTCACGGCCCTACAAAGGAGAAGGATACCTTCTATGAGGGAGTTGAGCGGACCTCCGAAGCCTTCCCAAGTATGATATCAAAACCATACTTGAAGATTTCAACAGCCAAACGATACGTCGACTCCCATAGCTTACAGAAGGATCCTAACGATAACGGACTGCGGATTATTCAGTCAGCAGTATAGCACGAAATGGTTGTTGAAAGTAGCTGGTTTGCGCGATCCAGAAACATACGTGGGTCTCTCCAGATGGGACCACTTTCAACCAAATTGACCACGTCCTGATTGAACGCCACCACCTTGATGAATGTCAGAACAAACAGAGAGGCCAATATAAATTCGGATCACTATCTCGTTGGCATAGTGCTTCGGACTCGAACTACAGCAGCCCCTACAATCCTCTCTGACAACCAGATGAGAATGAATACTGAAGTCATCCACAACCAAGCTCTCCGTAATAGCTGTAAGAGGGATATGGATACCGCAATATCGGCAGCTAACAAATGTCTTTAAGATATAGCATCCGCAAATGAACTTCACAACCAGCCGTCCAATTCATTGTTTAAAAATCATAAGTCGCCAGGATCCGATGGAATTATAGTCGAACTGGAGGCCACCAACTGCACAAAGCGGTTCATCAAGGTGTGGGAGAGCGAATTAATGCCTGGCCACTGAAAATTATCTATTATCTTTCCCATAGAGAAAAATCAGCAAATAGATCAGAGTTTCTTTGTGCGGCAAGCGATGGAAAAACTTTTGGAATATGGCCATCAGTTGCAACATCTTTTCAACGACTTTAAGTCCACCTATGATAGCATAACCAGGGTAAATTTGTACACGGCCTTCAGAGAATTTGGTATCCCAAAGAAATTTATAAGACTGGCTTGGCTGACTCTGTCCAATATGCGACGCCAGATAAAAGCAGCCAGACACCATCGAGTCTATTCAGCGTTAACAACGGTCTAAGACAAGTTCACCCGACTACTGGCCTACGCTGACGATATTGGCATTATCATCATCATCAACGACGCAACAACCGGTATCCGGTCTAGGCTTGCCTTAATAAGGAACTCCAGACATCCCGGTTTTGCGCCGAGCTCCACCAATTCGATATCCCTAAAAGCTGTCTGGCGTCCTGACCTACGCCATCGCTCCATCTTAGGCAGGGTCTGCCTTGTCTTCTTTTTCTACCATAGATATTGCCCTTATAGACTTTCCGGGCTGGATCATCCTCATCCATACGGATTAAGTGACCCGCCCACCGTAACCTATTGAGCCGGATTTTATCCACAACCGGACGGTCATGGTATCGCTCATAGATTTCGTCATTGTGTAGACTACGGAATCGTCCATCCTCATGTAGGGGGCCAAAAATTCTTCGGAGGATTCTCCTCTCGAACGCGGCCAAGAGTTCGCAATTTTTCTTGCTAAGAACCCAAGTTTCCGAGGAATACATGAGGACTGGCAAGATCATAGTCTTGTACAGTAAGAGCTTTGACCCTATGGTGAGACGTTTCGAGCGGAACAGTCTTTGTAAGCTGAAATAGGCTCTGTTGGCTGACAACAACCGTGCGCGGATTTCATCATCGTAGTTGTTATCGGTTGTGATTTTCGACCCTAGATAGGAGAAATTGTCAACGATCCCAAAGTTGTATTCTCCTATCCTTATTCTTCTTCGTGTTTCTGTTTGACCAGTGCGGTTTGATGTTGTTGGTTGATTCATCTTCGGTGCTGACGTTGCCACCATATATTTTGCTCGATCTGGATGAAGGCAGTTTGTACGTCTCGGGTGGTTCTTCCCATGATGTCGATATCGTCAGCATAGGCCAGTAGTTGGGTGGACTTGAAGAGGATCGTACATCTTGCATTCACCTCAGCATCACGGATCACTTTCTCGAGGGCCAGGTTAAAGAGGGCGCATGATAGCGCATCCCCTTGTCGTAGACCGTTGTTGATGTCGAATGGTCTTGATAGTGATCCTGCTGCTTTTATCTGTCCTCGCACATTGGTCAGGGTCAGCCTAGTCAGTCTTATTAATTTCGTCGGGATACCGAATTCTCTCATGGCCGTGTACAGTTTTACCCTGGCTATGCTATCATAGGCGGCTTTAAAGTTGATGAACAGATGGTGCAACTGTTGTCCATATTCCAACAGTTTTTCCATCGCCTGCCGCAGAGAGAAAATCTGATCTGTTGCTGATTTGCCTGGAGTGAAGCCTCTTTGGTATGGGCCAATGATGTTCCGGGCGTATGGGGCTATCCGGCCTAGCAAGATAGTGGAGAATATCTTATAGATGGTACTCAGCAACGTGATACCTCTATAATTGCTGCACTGTGTGATATCTCCCTTTTTATGTATGAGACAGATTATGCCTCGTTGCCAATCGTTAGGCATTGATTCGCTGTTCTATACCTTGAGCACAAGTTGATGAACCACTTGGTGTAACTGGTCGCCTCCATATTTAACCAATTCGGCTGTAATTCCATCGGCTCCTGGCGACTTATGATTTTTTAGCCGATGAATTGCACGGACTGTTTCTCCTAAACTTGGTGGTGGCAGTATTTGTCCGTCGTCTTCAGTTGGCGGGACCTCCAACTCGCCGATGTTCTGGTTGTTCAGTAGCTCATCAAAGTACTCAACCCATCGCTCTAATATTCCCATTCTGTCGGAAATCAGATTTCCCTTTTTGTCTCGGCAGGATGAGCATCGAGGTGTATAAGGCTTCATCCTGCTGACTTGTTGGTAAAACTTCCGCGCCTGGTGCCGTTGCTCCCTGCACTTTTCTAGTTCACAGACTTGTTGGTTCTCCCAGGCTTCCTTTTTCCGTCTGTGAAGTCGCTTCTCCGCTCGACGGAGTTCGTGATAAGTCTCTGCGCGTGCCCGCGTTCTTTGAGAATGCAACATTACTCGGTATGCGGCATTCTTCCGTTCCGTTGCTAGTTTACATTCATCGTCAAACCAGCCGTTCCGACTCCTTTTGCGGCTGGGGCCAAGTATATTTGTGGCCGTATCCATGATCACGTTCTTCAGGTGGTTGTGAAGATCATTTGTTGACGCTTCATCTCCAGGTCCTCTGTTAATAATCATAATAATAATAATCGTTGGTGCAACAATCCATATTGGATCAGGGCCTTGAAGTGTGTTAGAGCACTTCATTCAGGTCCTCTGTTGACTGCGGTTATTGCGGCATCCATTTCCCTCTTATAGGTGTCGCGGAGGGTTGTGTTGTGGATGGCTTCAGTGTTCACTCTCACCTGATTGTCAGAGGGGATTCTTGGTGGTATTGTTATTCGAGCTCAGAGCACCATGCCAACGAGATAGTGATCCGAGTCTATATTGGCCCCCCTATATGTTCTGACATTCATCAAGGCTGAGAGGTGGCGGCGTTCGATCAACACGTGGTCAATTTGGTTGAAAGTGGTCCCGTCTGGAGAGGCCCACGTATGTTTGTGGACCGCTTTCCGCGCAAACCAGGTACTTCCAAACAACCATTTCGTGTGACCCTGCTAATTGAATAGTCCGCAGTCCGTTATCATTTGTTTTTTCATGTAAGCTATGGGAGCCAACGTATCGCCTGAATACGGGCTCCTTCCCTACTTGGCTGTTATTATAAAATCCCCAAGTATGATTTTGATATCATATCTGGGACAGGCTTCGAGGGTTCTTTCTACTGCCTCGTAGAAGGTATCCTTCTCCGACTCTGCAGTCTCCTCTGTAGGAGCATGAACGTTTATGAGGCTTATATTTGTAAACTTGCCTCGCAAGCGCAGAGTGCATAGCCGTTCGCTTATGTTTTCAAAGCCGATAACAGCAGGTTTCATTTTTTGGCTGACTAAGAAACCTACTCCGAACACATGGTTTACTGGATGACCGCTATAATATATGGTGTAGTGGCTCTTCTGCAGGAAACCGGTCCCTGTCCATCGCATCTCTTGCAACGCTGTTATATCAGCCCTATATTGGGACAGGGTATCGGCTAGCTGCTTATCAGCTTCATCTCTGTACAGGGAGCGCACGTTCCATGAGAAAATGCGCAAATCGTCAATCCGCTGTCGTTGCCGGGTCCGTCGTTTTAAAATCCGTCCTATCCGAGGCTCCTGTTGTGGCTTCGTAACAAGTTGTTTTCCGTGTAGGGTTGTCAGCCCTACCCAACCCCCAACTTGGAGGACCAGTTGGTACAATTTGTCCCGTTTTTAGGCGCGGGAGACTCGCCTTCATCCTTCTCCGTCTGCAGCTTTTCGTCAAGAAAGAGCTCCCAGCGGTCACCACGTGGAGGTGGAGATAGGGTTTGGTAGTAGAGCTGTTGGCGTTGGTTCAGCAGGCATTTCCCAGGTTTTATGCTCCCCACCAATCCACGTTTCGCCCCGGGACCTATACTACCCTTTGACCACAGCAGCCAGCGCGGGATCTTGGGCTGCACATTAATGAAGAAAAGACGAAGTACATGGTGGTTATGTCAGCGCCTAAAACCAAAGAGCGGACAACATCAAATCGCACTGGTCAAAAGAGAACAATAAACAAACGTCTCATCATAGGGCTTACTGTACAAGACAATGCTCTTACTGTACAAGACAATGATTTTGCCAGTCCTAATGTATTCCTCGGAGACCTGGGTTCTTAGCAAGAAAAATTGCGAACTTTTGTCCGGATTCGAGAGGAGAATCCTCTGAAGAATTTTTGGCCCCCTACATGAGGATAGACGAGCCCGGAGCCTCTATAACGATGAAATCTATGAATGATCCGAAAAAATCCGGCTTAACCGGTTGCGGTGGGCGGTTCACTTAATCTGCATGGGTGAGGATGATCCTGCTCAAAAAATCTATAAAGGCAATATCTATGGTAGAAAAAAAAGAGGCAGACCTTGCCTCAGATGGAGCGATGGCGTAGGTCAGGACGCCAGACCGCTTTTAGGGATATCGAATTTGTGGACCTCGGCGCAAAACCGAAATTCCTGGAGGTTCCTACTAAGGCAAGTCTAGACCGGGTACCGGTTGTTGCGCCGTTGATGATGACGAATATTCAGAGTTTACCATTCATAGCCACATCTCCCGTTGACCATTCAGTTGTCGACTCTGGTAATCTGATTACTGTCCGCTATAGATAGGTTCCTTGTAAGGCAATAAAATCGAGGTTCACTATATTGAATTAATCAGCTTAATTAGTCTGGGCACATAGAACACCAACAACAACCTAGCTTTAGTCTAGCTTAGACTACAACGACTGGTTTTTTAAGTCCAATATAACTCGCAACCTTGTCGTGTTTTTGCGATGATAAAAGGGAGCGTCTTTCCACCTGTTGGCACTTTCGGTCACGCTGCTCCCAGGGCAGAGGTGAGGTAGCGTCTGATGAGTTGCCTCTACCCTGGACGAAACAGTCAGTCAAATTTTTGATTTTTTCAATACAACACGAGTTATATCAAATTTTGATGGAAGTATCATCGATGTCTTCTATGGCCTCATACCGGATCTAATTGAGCAGTTAGATTGAATGGAACTAAATTCAATAGTATTCTAACACATTTCATATGCCGCATAATACGCCAAGGTATAAAAAATTTCGAAAAGGAAAAAGGAGGGACCCCCCCCCCCTAAAGCAACACATAATAATGATAATTTTGAGAAATGTAGGTATATAAAACGAATTTAAGGTAGACAAATATTATTTCAACCACAAAGGGAGCAAAATAAGATTAATCTAAACCAAGACTTATCAGACACCTACAATCACTGAACGTATTAATAATAATAATAATAATAATAATCGTTGGCGCAACAATCCATATTGGATCTAGGCCTTGAAGTGTGTTAGAGCACTTCATTCAAGACCGTTACGGTACACTACAGTAGACTGTAGGAGGCAATGTGGTCAGCATTGCGCTCGCCCGAGATTATTACCCTGATTTGACTCAGGTACTCATTCACAGCTGAGTCGACTGGTATCCGACGTCAAATCATGATTCAAATTCCACTGTCACCAGTGAGATTTGAACCGTGACCTTCCGTACGGTAGCCTAGTGCTCTAACCACTCAGCTACCCGGACACGAACGTATTAAAGTCATACTAAGTTCACTACAAAACTGAAGATATCACATCTCCTGTTCATATAAGACTTACCTTACAATCTACAAAGGAGCATTCCTTCGAGAAAATTCCCTGGAAACATTCATATTATCGTTATGTGCACTTTCATTCGCTTTCGAAACGTAGAAAGGTGTTAGCAAACTTGACAAAGAGTCACTTTGCTTTAAGATATTGAGCTTTTCTACTTATTTTCCATGTCGTAATGCGATGGAGCCAGAAGCTTGTAAAGGATACTAAAAAACTCGACAAATGCAATGTTCACAATTCGTGTTCCGGTATCTATGCATGCGATATCTATATATCCGGTATCTATAGCAGCAAGTTCCACCGTGGGATGAATTGAAATGTTCTTCAAGTGACTAAATAAAAAGATTGTAGTTGTGACAATGACATAGTCGAGATAACACGATATCTTTCGAATCCATTGGTATGCACCTACTAGTACGTAGAGTTATTCAAAGAATATTGTTATGAAAAGAAATGAAAATTTTCAAATTAGCAAGCACCATTGGAAACCCTTCAGAATGGAAAAATTAATTGGTTTCTAATAGAATAAAATAGAAAAAATGCAATGCTTCCCGAGAAATGTTGTTTACAACTCTGTTCCCATCCAAATTTCTCAATATTGACCCATATACACATGTATGTATGTTGCTCATGCATTGGGCAATGTATTTACATTCAAACAAGGAATTTTCCCAAAACAAAATGCACATGTGAATGAGAAATACTACAACTTTGTTTCAACAATTTCGTATTAAATCGTGAAATTAATATGCATAATCCATTACAACCCTTCCAATTCAATTAAGTTCAATTCAAACAAGTTGCCAGTCGTTTTTCAATGCACTATTGTTTGAATTGGCGTACAGTTTCCCATAGCTTTTTTCTGCAAAGTACTCCACGGATACTGCCCGTTATTTCATTCGCGATTCAGCCAAACGATACGATCCTCCAAAGCTAAATCCTTTCTACTTTCAGAATAACAACTGCATTGTTATCCAAAACCGACGGTTATAGGGGAGGACGGTTCTCAAAGTCAATAAGTGTCTGCTTGCGAATGTCAGAGTGCTATAAAAATATCACTGCGCCATTATCGGAATTGCTTAACAACCTGATATGCATCCTACGTAGAATGCAGTCAAGAATGAAGAGATTGCAAAAAGGCGCTGCACGCGTATGGGTGTTGACGATAGTTCGATTATTTGACGTTCGTTCACTGTTCGCTTCACCAGATAACACCAAGGAGCGTAACAAACTTTTTCAGGATACAATGTAGAAAAATAATGATTTTTCTGTTGACATGTTGGAAGGTTATGCGTAGGTACCACAGTGGCAGTTACTTTAACTTATTCTTTACGGGACGAGTCCTTATATATTTCATCATGGAGATTATCTCTCTTGCTAAATTGGTTGATTTCTCTCCATTTTCCCATTTAAAAAAAAGCAAATCATAAACGTTATACAACAGGACGGTGGCTGGACTGGATATCCTATGTAACAAAAAAATTATAAATATACATCCTTAACGACGTTGCTTTCCGTGCAGATTGGATCAGATTTCATTACTTTAATAAAGGCAACTCAACTGTACAATTTTTGTTGTAGAATTTCAATAATTGAAATTAAGCTGCATAACGAAATAATGAGCAAGTATTTTGGTGTTTTCATTCACTATAAATACAGAATTGGAGCCATTCGAATATTGCGAGCTTAGTTTTGTCTCGAAAGGATACCCAACCACTTCTCATTATTCGACAGTTAAAAGATGGCATGTTCTCGTAAAGGTTTGCAAATTCGGCACGGTGACACCGTACTAGCAAATCCTACTGTCACTTTTACGCTAGTAACCACTGCACATTACAAAGCAGTCCACGAAGAAAGCTGAAGGGCGTGTTCTATATGCCGTAAAACAGAGATAAATCGACTGGGCTGTGTTCACAATCTGTTCAAAAAGTGTAAGAGCTCCTACCCGAAAAGTCTTACCAGGAAATGGTCTTTCGATGCCCAGCACAACGTTAAACGACCCCTTGCATTTTTTTCACCCTACATTTTCTATAGCATTTGTGATATCTTTCGTTCCGTTACTAACTTACAACCGAACGAAAGAGTGCCGCATACCGAGTAATGTTGTATTCTCAAAGGACGCAGGCACGCGCAGAGACTTATTATGAACTGGGACAGCGAATCAACGCCTGACGACTGACAATGAGGCATTATCTGTCCCATACATAAAAAGGAAGATGAAACACAGTGCAGCAATTATAGAGGTAATACGTCTATAAGATATTATCCCAGATAGCCCCATAACCCCAGAACATCATTGGCCCATATCAAAGAGGCTTCGCTCTAGGCAAATCAGCAACAGATCAGATTTTCTCCCTGCGGCAAACGATGGAAAAACTGTTGGAATATGGGCTTCAGTTCAATCATCTGTACAAGGCCATGAGATAATTCGATATCCCAACGAAATTGATAAAACTGACTAGGCTGACCCTGATCAATTGCGAAGCCAGATAAAAGCAGCAGGATCAGTCTTGAGACCATTCAAGATCATCAACGGCCTAAGATAAGACGCTCTATCATGCGTTCTTTTTACTACTAAGCTACCTTCATCCAAATCGAGCGGGCGACACTTCAATGAAGACAAGACGAAATATATGGTGGGAACGTCAGCACCAAAAACCAACCAACCACATCAAATCGCACTTATCAAACGAGAAGAATAAAGATAAGAGATTACAACTTTGAGATCGTTGATAATTTCCTCTATCTAGGTTAGCAGCCAACAGAGGCTATATCAGCTTACAAAAAATGTTCCGCTCGAAACGTCTCACCATAGGGTCAAAGCTCTTACTGTACAAGACAATGATCTTACCAGTCCTCATGTATTCCTCGGAGACTTGGGTTCTTAGCAAAAAGAATTGCGAACTCTTGGCTGCGTTCAAGAGAAGAATCCTCCGAAGAATTTTTGGCCCCCTATATGAGGATGGGCGATTCCCTAGCATACATAATGGCGAAATCTATTACCGATACCATGACCGTCAGGTTGTGGATAAAATCCAATAGGTTACGGTGGGCGGGTCACTTAATCCGATGAGGATGATCCCACCCGAAAAGTCTATAAGGGCAATATGTAGGGTAGAAAAAGGAGACGAGGCAGACCCTGCAAGAGATGGAACGATTGCATAGGTCAAGACAGCTAGCAGACAGCTTTTAGGGATATTGAATTGGTGGACCTCGGCGCACAACCGGGATGTCGGGAGTTCCCTATTAAGGCAGTTCTAGACCGCATACCGTTTGTTACGCCATTGATGATGCGGGTGATTTCTCATATCTGCCTTTAAAGATCCTGGTAGATTTCAAGAAACTATTACTGAATTCAAAAAATATACACTTCTAGAAAATATAACCAAAAAATTAATTAATTTAGAGCAAATAATAAAATTACAACTGACGATTATTTTTTTCTTCTACATCTTCTAGTTTTCCTCAAAAGTGGATTCTCCATTTTTCTACTTTGCTAAATGCAAATTTTATTACTTCCATCCTACATGTTAGATTAATCAGAATCGCTTCTGAAATTTCGTTACTTTCTTGGTGTATGGAGGACGTAAGTAAATTAGCCCGAGCAAATTAATTGTCTGCACGCTAAATAGTGGCATCCTAACTAGAAAGACCGAGGAACTCGCAACACAAGAAACCCGATGGTTTGGTGCCAAACGTTGGGATATAGATCGCGAACGTGTTATTGTTCGTAGCCCACACACTCAATACAGTATTCGCACTGCCATCTCAGAGGGCTTCCGTGATGTCATTAAAGAATCGGATACACTATTCACCTCTTCACCTTCGTACGCACTACAGAAAGGTCGACCTGAAGCAGAGAATGAAGCCTTCTGGCAACTTCTCGTTGCAAAAACCTCCAACGCGCCCGCTAATGACTATGCCATCATTGCAGGCGGTCTTAATGGTCATGTGGGTGAAAAGGTGGACGGCAACAGGTGCCATTGGGAAAGGAGTTTGGAGCGCGCAATGATGGTGGTGAGTGTATAATCGATTTTGCGGACAGCCATGACCTTGATGTAATTATGAATAGATGATTCATCAAACGATTGTCTTATCTTCCTACATTTTTCAACGCGATCAGTAAAATGCAAATCGACTATATTCTCATAAGACGCCAAAATTTTCCCACCGTCACTGACTGCGAAGCCGTTCCCTCAGCATCGACCGTTAATTGCCGTCTTGCGAACCAAGCCCCCGATAGAACAGCATGAGAAGCCTGCTGGCTCACCGCGCATTAAATGCTGGGGATTTCGTGAGAGGAAGAAAAAAGTTATCACACACGATTATCAACCATTACCAATGTGAAAGAATCGTGGAATCAAGTTAAAAACATGGTCGGCTATGCAAACCCCGGGACCACCAAGCCAGGTAAGCACTTCATCAACCAAGACAGGCTTTGTAAGGACAACGCTGAAGTAAAGATCCGTGAAAAGAAACGCCTCTACCCCAAGTTTGACAACAAAAAAACACTCGCCAATTGACAAATTCATAAGAATGAAAACCAAGAAGCAAAGATGAGGAAGCAGTAAAACGAATAAAATCGGGGAAAACAACAGCACCTGACAAAATCGCACTTGAACTCTGGAAAGCGAAGAGCTGGGACCCAACACTATGGCTCAGTGAATTCTTTAATCGGGTTATTTAGGAAGGTAGAATACCATCTGACGGGCAAGAAAGTACCACAGTTCCAATAGGGAAAAAGAAAGGTAGTCCAGCAGATTGTCCAAATTACCATCCAATCCGGTTACTTTCTCATACGCATTCTTTACAACCATATTCGCGAAATCGTTCACATAACCGTGAATCAAGCGAAATTTGTCAAGAACTGCGGAACTACTGACACAATACACGAAGCGCTGTTACTCACGCACAACAGCCCTCTCTACATTCTATTTCTCGATCTGGACACAGTTAGATACTAGACAGCTACCTCACTCCCCCTTGCCCCTCAAGGGGGGAAATCAGTGCGAGTACACACGACTTCAAATTGTTTTGCCCTTGAGCATGAGCGAGATGTACCGAAAACCCAATCAGCTGTGTTTGACATACCGCCCCGACTTGCCAATGTATTGGTGAGATTGGTAAGTTTTTGCTTATGTATAAGTGAATACGTGAAACAACTTTTTGCTAATGGGTGAGCACGCCGTAGTACCAGAATAGCAAAAGCTCACCGATCTCTCTCTGACCAATACGATTTGACGAAGATTATGCCTTTTCCTTGTTTAGCGTCTCTGATGTGTACAGATAAGCTTCTGCAAGCACATTTGCAAGTGGGGTCATTTTTGTAAGGGTTCTGCCTATAGTAGATCTACTGTGGATCTGGAGAAGGCATTTGGCCGTGTGCCACATGAACTAATCTCGTATGCCCTACGACAACACCTATAGCAGAGGAACTCATGCATTGGGTTAAATTTCTCTATCACAATCCGAAAAGTAAAGTTCGAAGTATGGCTGGTGTATCGAAATCGCATCGCGTGTCTGTCGGTGTGTTCATAATCTCACCTTCCTTCCTTGTTGTTATAGAAAATGTCACACGGGACATCCAATATCCTGCGCCCGATACATTGCGTTATGCAGATTATGTTCTCCTGGCGTCTAATAGCAAAAACGATCTCAAGCAACTTGCCCAAAAATGGAATGATCGCTCGCTGGAATGAGCGGTCTCATATTGAATTCGAATGAAACTAAATTTTTAACGACCAATCCCCATGAAACAGGCATTATCATTGTCAATGGCAGTAATCTGCCCAGAATTGAGCGATTTAAGTATCTCGGGTTAAGCCGTCAAGTGGAAATTGCGTCCACAGTACTAATAGCCCTTTCCACCTGGGGTATCAAACATATGCCTACATTTTATAAAAAAAAATATATATCAGAAGCTCCGCTCCCCCTTAAACCCAACATAAAATTACGTCACTTGTTGTCTGTGAAAAAAAGACAAACAGACGGACAGACAGACATTGAATCGAATTTAATAATTTAAATTCCGCCGAGAGCTATGGCCGAATTGAATTTTTCACATCCAGGGTTACTACCACGCAATATTTGCTGGTACTACCCTTTCCGTGAATTGCATCTTCGACCAAGCCAGTAATCAATTTGATGGCATCAGTGGTTGATCTGGCTTTACAAAACCCATACTGCCGATCTGAAAGGCCGCCTTGGCTCTCAACAACCGGGAGTAATCAATTATAGATTACCCACTCTAACATTTTCCCCACAGTGTCCAAAAGACATATGGGTCGGTATGAGGATGGTTCACCAGGAGATTTACCAGGCTTAGGCAGAAGTACCAAGTTATGCCGCTTCCATGCAGCTGAAAATATCCCCTCGGACATGCACGCTTCGAACAACGCAGCGAACATGTCCGGTCTGGATTTCATGGCAAGCTTAAGGGCCTTATTCGGTACTCCGTCCAGTCCCGTCGCTTTTTTGTCTCCCATTCTTGCGCAGATATCCAGCAGCTCATCTCTGGTGACTGGCGGAATTACCGTCACATTCAGAGGTGGCTGGAATGTGTCGGTGCTCTCCTCTTACGGGGGAATAACCCCTGGATGATTTTCAGCAAGAGGGTAGACCACGTTATCTGCGGAGATGAACGGCCTCTGAATAGTCCCATCACGATTCTGTGGGCACTCTCCACGGGTTTATGTCTGCTTCTGAGCAGAGCTCCTTAAAGCATTTCCTCTTGCTTCGCTGAATGGCGAGCTTGAGGGTTTTTAGGGCTGCCTTATAGGCGCACTCTTTCTGCCCTTGATCGACTCTACCTACCGCCCTCTGAGCCGCTCTTCTGGCTCGGTAGCAGGCAGTTTGGTCTCCTAGTGGGGAATGAGCACCTCCTAGGCATAGACGCGTCACATGCTTTAGCGATGCATTCAACCACATGGACGGCTCTTTCCGTAGAGGCACCTGCTTTATCAGACTGATCCAACCATACCTCTATGAAGGTCTGTTCATCCAATGTTTTTGCAGAACACCCAGAAATCTTTCTCGGTTTCGGGCATGATAGGTCTTTGCCTTGTGACTGGATACATGTCTCAAAGAAGATCGCCTGGTAATCGCTGTGGGTGTAGCGTTCGCTGACGCACCAGGACATACCACGCGCCAGCGCAGGGCTGACAAAGGTCAGTTCTACAACCGAACCTGCCCCACTTTTCTGAAAGGTGTTTACAGCACCTTCGTTAGCTAAAACGATGTCCATCTGCGCAAAAGCTTCTAATAAACTGCGCCCTCTGGCATTTGATTTTCTGCTACTCCACTCAGTGTGTCTGTCACAGGCACTTTTCTCAGAAACGGCTATACCGATTGACACGAAATTTGGTGATAAGGTGGACCCCCATACATGCAGTGAGTAATATCCTCCTACGTTAAAATTTGGGGGGAATTTGAAGCTGCCTCTGTATGGTGCCCAGGCCTTAAAATACTCTCCATATCTGTTCAAATTGAGTTAATAATAGTATATTACTAGGAACTTATGAGTAAAACCCCTCTTAAGTTTATCCCAGAGTTATAAAAGTTGGTAGCAGTATAAAATATATTATGAAACATATTATGCCCAACAGTAGTAGCTCCAAGTTGTCTTTACCGTGTAAATTTACAACCTGGAGTACTAAATCTGACATGCTAAATGCATATTCTTAACGGGCTACGTGCAAATGGGATAGTTCTACACTCAAATATACTAATATATAATAACAAAACCTTTCATACCTGAAGCGCCCAGCTTCCGGTTTCCCGACTTTTTAATGTATGAATATTTAGATGTATATAAAGTGGATGAATCTCTGAAATGTTGCCCCGCATTGCACGGTACAATAGTCATCCTGGTGAACTCAAAGAGTTTAAAATGTGTGCATATTGTCGTTTTCAGAATGTCTTCAAGAGCTACAGACTAGGCGGCTACGTCTAGGTAGAAAAAATACGGCTACCAGCGAGAAAATGCGCAAAGTGATGGATGAATGGTGTTGAATATCGGTCCGGAATAGTCTCCATTCGCCGTTTGGTGTAGGGCCCATGTGGAGTGGCGATGGTGGACGCACCTTAGAAAAGATAGGAAAGCCGTTGGTGTTGATGTAGTGCTGAATACCATACTTTATTGGCTCGAAGAGGCTACAGTCGGTACCTATGCTGCGGTATTTTTGAAGAAGCATACGAACGCGTCGGTCGGTATCGTCTTCGAAAATGACGTATAGAGTGTTGGATGGGCAGATGGAGATCGTTCCCGATGACGTAATGTTGGTTGTGCGATCAATGAGGAACGTGCGTTGCAGATTCCCTAACGAACAAGAAGTCAGCGCCCAAAATGGGAGTGCTAACATCTGCTTTAATGAAACGCGACGAATACATACGTTGAAGTCCAAAAGTTAGGTCTAATTTCCTGCAGCCATAAGTGCAGATCGGTAATGAATTTGCTGCTGCCAAGTTCAAAGTCTGAGGCGTTAATCGATGGTGCTTGAATGCAGGGAGAACCGAAACCTCAGCGCCTGTATCAATCAGAGTGTTGCGTCTGCTCAGGGGGTAATAAACGAAAAGGCGACATGGTGTTGTGCTTCGGGTAGCTGACGCCAACACTACCAATAAGTTTAGTTTTCTTTTCATTGCAAAGGCGCAAGGGCCGGTACATTCTGTAGCTTTTTCCGCGAATGTTCGGTGGTACCAGCATACCCGGTACCTGCCGAGGGTCCCGACGACCTACCACTCGAGCAGTAATACAGGTGCTAGGTCCGGCCAGAAATCTCTAAATTGTAGTAGTACTTATGAAAGATGTGGTATTTGCGAGTTGATTCGCGCAACATGCCTGGCATAGACGGATGAGTTGCGTTCACTTTTCAATGAAGGCAAAGTTTACTGGAAAATCACGATGCTAACTGATACCCTGGTCCCGACTGTAGAAATCTCTGTGGTTTTTTTAATTAATTACAATAAAATTACCATTTTATGAATATGTTTTTCACACTTCTTTTCTGCTATTAAAATGAAATTGTTTACAACTTGTTTCAGTGATCTGTGTCCCCACTCGACGACTAGTAGGCCATCAAAGCTCACCATTAGGTCCAACGAATTTTTCTTCGCTTTGAGTCCGCGCCGCTGCAGGCGAATTCACGCGACGACAGATTTCATTTATACGTATCTCATAATATATATATGTACGTCGAATATGTCCGATGTACAATTTGATGTTGTACTGACATTTTATTTCTTAGGGAGTAGAAATTTTACGTAAACTGCCCCTTTGTTTGTAATAATAGGACTTAGCAAATTTTCCTTCAATTTAAAACCTTGTTTTACACAAAACCATAAAGCAGGCCTGGTTTTGAAAATTCGAAGTAGATATTGATGAAATTCTTCTCCTTCTTCACTCTTGAAGTATACGATCTTTTTTCATTAAATAGTTATTTTTTTCGAAAATGGCGGCACTCGCCATGCAAATAAGGATAGTAAGCGGTGACAATTATTATGAAATAAAAAATGGTCGGAGAAAAACGAATCAAAAAGGACTTTATTTAGTAAGGCGATGACCCAAAATTACCATAAAATACAAAATTTTGAAATTCGGGCCTTGCAGCACGTATGTACAATACGAGGTAAAAATTTCATAAGGATCGGTTCAATAGTTTCGGAGAAATTATTGCGACGGTATGAGAACGGCGGCTTTAAGAAAAACGCGTGTAAATTTTTTTTGCCTCCTAATTCTACTCCGAAATTCAAAACATTTGTGTGTGAGGGGGGGGGGAGGAAGCATAGCCTGTGGTACTGTGTGTGCGTCAAACCTTCAAAATAAGCAGGTTTAGCAAAATCACGCCCCAGACTTCAGCGGGTAATCCCAGCTTTGAGTCTGGCGGTCGAATAGAACAGAGCAGACAGAATATGTCGGACGATGGATACCCCTCAAAGGAAGGGAGGGAACATCTTCGGTACGCTTCTCCTCAATGGATACAGTGTATACAGTGGCGGGAGCCCCCATATGGAGGTTCGCACTGCCGAAGAGACTACAGAGTCTCTACGAAACAAACGGAAGAAAGGGAAGCCAAAGACGTGAACAAGCCCAATGCCAGGTTGTGGGATCGGATGTACGGAAACAGAACACCACAAACCAGAGTGGAAAGCAAAAGAATGTTCTGCTTATATCGTTGGAATTCCCGTTTGAATTGCCGAAAGCGAACATTTTGGGGAATCTCGCTACCATTGTCGAGGAGCGTACGCACATTCCAAAAAAATAGCTCGTTTTCGATAGCCAAAGGCTGCACTGAAAATTAGACCAAATGGTTTCCGAAATACCTTATATACACTAAAATTAGTAAATATGCGTAGAAAGAGAAAAACTTTCCATTTGTTTCAATCAATAATAATCAGCGCAATGCTGACCACATTGCCTCCTAGTGTACCGTTACGGTCTTGAATGAAGTGCTCTAACACACTTCAAGGCCCTGACCCAACATGGATTGTTGCGCCAACGATTATTATTATTATTATAATAATAATCAAAACTTATATAAATACTTAGTGTTACTCATATTTTGATAGGAACGAATTCAACATTCAAAAAACATTGTTTTGAAACTCACAACCAAATCAAAAGTAATTAATCGAACTCAATATTTTAACTTGATTCATTGAGGACATTGTTTAAACATTGCTCCTTATTGATCAGATGCGCTGTGTGATTCACTAACTTCATAAACTGATCAACACTCTTTGACCAATCATTCAGTACGTCGGAAGGCTGCTTCTTCTTCGTGAAGTACACGATATCAGAGGGCCGATCAATTTTAATGGAGACTGTTCCCGATGACACTAATTTCGTGATATAATCCTCACATCTGCGTTTAGATATGTTCAATAATTCGCTCATGCGTCCTAAATAGATGCGAGTGTAGTAGTAGGATATAATGCGAATGTTCTGAAAAGAAATCAGTTTTTACCTGAGATTGATTGATTATTGATTGATTGATTGATTATTAAGTTGTATAGATATATAAATAAAATAAGATTAAGGACACTAGTTCCTATGCGGATTGTCTCAGAGTCCTGTTGCTTGAAAAACGGAATTTGGAATCGGAAGAGTAGTAGTAAATGACAGTGATGCGTCATAAGGAATCGGGTGAAGAATAATGCCTACAAATCCCAAATTCTCAGGCGGCGCAGGCTAAATTTTCTCGTTTGACCTTTGTGCAGGATTCAATGTTGCTCAACCCTCTAACAGCATTGTATATGCCTTCACCATTCTACTTAAAAGTGGGAATACAATTATCCCAACATCAATATGTGGCTCTCAGTATGCTCTTATATGGGAACAATACAGGTAAGGCCGCTCTCTCATAAAACTTGGTTTCCAGCAGTCAACAATTGGCCGCCCCAAAATATTTAGAGGAGCGAATATACGAAGAGCATCACAAATGAGTGCTACTAACGACTGCAACTGCCAGTAATTTTCATTTCGGTGCTCGCTTTGTTGGATATAATTTCAGAACCTGCACTGACAGGTTCGTTCGTATGGAGGGATATTTGAAATATGGGTATAATGATATTGGCAGTTTGATCATGTCTTAAGATTTAGAAAATCTCCAGGAGAAGACCCCGTTGATCCAATATTTATTTCGGTGAAAATCTCCAACGCATCCATCACTATGTGGCTCCAAGAATTCAGACGTCATATTACACAGTTTCCTGTAATGCCTATTCAAATAGATCCCTGTCTGGGATGTCTGGGCCAATCTAGAAACGGTTGCAGCATTACGGCTTAGCCACCTGCCATTATAGGCAGCTTGTCCCCAGTTGTTGATAGCAGGTTTAGCCAATGCTACTGACACCCCAATTGCTGGTTCCAGTATGGTCATGGGGGAAACTGAACCCTCTTTTACTAAAGCATCCGAGATTTCATTTCCCTTTACATCAAAATGACAGGGTACCCAGAGTAGTTCCAGCGTATTGAATCTAGAAACAGAGTTCAATCGATTTCTACATTCCTGAACAATTTTTGAAGTGATCAAAGGACTGTTCAACGCCCTCAATGCAGCTTGACTATCACTACAAATTGCGACGCGTCTGCCCTTGAAGCGCTCGTCAATCATCCAGGTTGCCGTTCTTAGGATCGCATACACTTCAGCCTAAAAGACTAAATTTGTTAGAACCCACCTTGCCATTCGGATCATCCACTACAATCTCAATGTCACCTTTAGGAAACCTCTCCTGAACTGCATATAATTGTTCGTAAGAAGCATTATCCACTCTCTACTGTACAATTGTGAGGCTCCTAAACCTGGAGCGAAATCCTACAGTCAAAATCAGTCTAATTTTTCCACCGTTAGATTTCCCCCCTCGTGGCGACTTCAAATACACTACGGAGAGCACCGGTGGTAGCATCTGTCTGTCGAAATAAATTTCGAATGTTGCTAACCCTGCTGCGCCACAAACCAATTCGAACCAGTCCTTCCAGCTTTTTTTTGCGACTAGAGCCTTATATGTTTACAGCCACACAAATGATGGCGTTCTCCATGTGATTGTTGTCACTTCATCTTCAGGATATCTAATAACTGCAGTAATTGTGGCATCCATTTCCTCTTGTAGCTAGTATAGAAAACTTTGTTATGGATCACCGCAGCATATACTCTTACCTGATTGAAAGAAGGGGATTTGAGGTTAATTTGTTATTCCAGCCTGGAAAACGATTCCATCAGGGAAGTGATCCAAGTCTAAATTGGCCACCATATATTCTCACGTTCACCAAGGTAGAAAGAAGAGGTCGTTGAGTTTGGGTGCAGCACGAAAATGCGTCGCTCAGCAAAAAAGTCAATAAGAGCTGAAACGCCCGACGAAATAACGAGACGCCGTGGGAAGTAAGGCGGCTGCCAGTGCGGGGATGGCAACCCCATAACCTTTCTGTCCGGAAAAAAGCTAGACCTAAACACATGGAACACAAACCTAGTAGGCGCGCAGTCGACTATCCTGGCTCATCAGGAAATGGGCAACGGTGGTGAAACGCATGCGGTCTGGAAGATTCCTCCAAGATGGAACTTGTAAACTACGGGACTACATTCGCGTCTACAGGCGAATATGGACAGCAGCGGAAAACACAACACTTTACGCTGAGAACACTGTAAGCAACAAAAGGTTCGCTAACAGCTCAATGCAAAGCGAACTATGGAAAAAGTAGAAAGAGGAAGACCCGTCTAAAGAAGACTTCATATAAGCAGTCTCCAAGACCCAAAAAAAGAAAGACACAAAGAAACAACACGCTACACCCGGAAACCATCAACCCAAAGCCAAGGCGGTTACGAATGGTAAATTACTAACAGAAAAAGGTAAAAGGACTACACCTTCGGTTCTACTCATTAAACCGACGGAAGGCAAGAAACATGCGAAATTTTTCAGTCGCGCTATAAGATAAAGCCCGAAGACAATGGAGCAGAAGTGTCTCCAATACGGAAAACAAGCAAGCAGTAGCAGTACGAATGAAAGCACCGCATACACTGCGGGTTTGAAGCGGTGTCCAGTCTTCAAGGCGGAACTGTAAAGGGCTAAGACACGGCTAGCATAATCCGCATCCTGTAAATTAATATGCAGCGGAGTGCAATGTGTGCTCATGAGCGAAGTTCGCTGCACATGTAAAACCTGATCTAGTGCTAATCAGCGAGCAATAATGGCATTTCGACTTATCGGGTGCCGCTGCCATCTGGGGTCAGGACGGCATTCACCGTCGGGCTTTTGCCCAAGGCCAGGAGAATGGCTTTGCCTGGATCCCGTGTTTAGGGATGTAAGTGTTTACCTAACACCGAATGTGACGATGCTGGACTTTCGACGCACGCTCGAGAATACGGGAGACATCGTTTTGGGCACGGAAGAGCGGATTCTAGTAGAGGCAACGTTCCGGCGCCCAGAATTGAAGAAACCATCCCTAAGATAACCTTTCCGCCGAAATAGCTGGTGCCGTCGGTGGACGATGCCCCATAGCACATCGTGTTCAAACGGTTGACACTATTCGTCGTCGCCAGGTATTCCCCCCCGTGGAACATCACGAGGGTGAACATCGGAAGATTCTTCGAAGCCCTCAGTACGGTGGCGTTGCAGCTGGCACTGTAATAAAGTCAACAAGAAACCTGATAACGACGGCCTGTGAAGCTTCCATGTTTCGGGGTAGCCCTAGTCATGATTACCCCATTATGCGCTGGTAGATGGTGAAAACCGACGATCTACAGAAGGAGTGCCGTTTAGCACAATACTTACACCACCAGGAGAGGGCATGCGCTATAATGGCGGAGTGCCGATCAGCTAATAGGACACTCCGCAGCGCTATACACAAATGTGACTGGAGAACGGTGGAGGGGGGAATCAGCAATACACTTGTCATCCAGAAAATCGAGGATTTGCGGAAAGCCCTCATACTCAGACATCCTGTACGGATTGATGGCAACAGCACTTAAGATGGCGAAAATTGAGGGATTATGTGGGAGACCGTCGCAGAGTGTCCGGATGGCTCAAGTTGTTAGAGCGCTGAGCGCGGTTCAAATCTCACGGACGTCAGAGGGATTTGTTATCGTGGCTGAATTTCGGATACCAGTCGGCTCAGGTGTGAATGAGTACCTAAGTCAAATCGGGGTAATAATCTCGGGCGAGTGTAATGCTGACCACATTGCCTCCTACAGTGTACTGTACAACACGGATTGTTCCGCCAACAATTATTCATCATCATCATCATCAACGGTGCAACAACCGGTATCTGGTCTAGGCCTGCCTTAATAAGGAACTCCAGACATCCTGGTTTTGCACCGAGGTCCACCAATTCGATATCCATAAAAGCTGTCTGGCGTCCTGGCCCACGCCATCGCTCCATCTTAGGCAGGGTCTGCCTCGTCTTCTTTTTCTACCATAGATATTGCCCTTATAGACTTTCCGGGTGGGATCATCCTCATCCATACGGATTAAGTGTCCCGCCCACCGTAAACTATTGAGTCGGATTTTATCCACAACCGGACGGTCATGGTATCGCACATAGATTTCGTCATTGTGTAGGCTACGGAATCGTCCATCTCGAACGCGGAGAAGAGTTCGCAATTTTTCTTGTTAAGAACCCAAGTATCCGAGGAATACACGAGGACTGGCAGGATCACAGTCTTGTACAGTAAGAGCTTTGACCCTATGGTGAGACGTTTCGAGCGGAACAGTCTTTGTAAGCTGAAATAGGCTCTGTTGGCTGACAACAACCTTGCGCGGATTTTATCATCGTAGCTGTTATCGGTTGTGATTTTCGACCCTAGATAAGAAAAATTGTCAACGGTCTCAAAGTTGTATTCTCCTATCTTTATTTTTCTTCGTGTTTGACCAGTGTGGTTTGATGTTGTTGGTTGATTCGTCTTCGATGCTGACGTTGCCACCATATATTTTGTCTTGTCTTCATTGATGTGCAGCCCAAGATCTCCCGCCAATCGCCGCTTGCTCGATCTGGATGAAGACAGTTTGTACGTCTCGGGTGGTTCTTCCCATGATGTCGATATCGTCAGCATAGGCCAGTAGTTGGGTGGACTTGAAGGGGATGGTGTCCATCGCATTCACATCTGCATCGCGAATCATTTTCTCCAGGCCAGGTTAAAGAGGACGTATGATAGGGCTTCCCTTGTCGTAGACCGTTGTTGATGTCGAATGGTCTTGAGAGTGGTCCTGCTGCTTTTATCTGGCCTCACACATTGGTCAGGGTCAGCCTAGTCTGTCTTATTAATTTCGTCGGGATACCGAATTCTCTCATGGCCGTGTACAGTTTTACCCTGGCTATGCTATCATAGGCGGCTTTAAGTGCAGATGGTGTAACTGTTGTCCATATTCCAACAATTTTTCCATCGCTTGCCCCAGAGAGAAAATCTGATTTGTTGCTGATTTGCCTGGAGTGAAGCCTCTTTGGTATGGGCCAATGATGTTCTGGGCGTATGGGGCTATTCCATCTTATAGATGGTACTCAGCAACGTAATATCTCCCTTATTATGTATGAGACAGATAATTCCTCCTTGCCAATTAACAACAATTATTATTATTATTATCTGGGAGACCTCTCACTGCTCTATGAAACGCTAGAGAGCCAAAGGAAGATGGAGATCACGTTGGGTATAGCATGGGGATCCATTCTAGGGTCCGACCTCTGAAACACTTTCCATGATAGTATCTTGCGACTTGACAGGTTAAAAGAATCGCGCATAGTCGATTATGCAGATGAAGTTGTACTTACTGCCGAACGCAATGTTGAACGGGTGCAAAGCAGACTTAACATATTGATTCGACGGGTAAGCGGATGGATGACTGCTCATAGAAAAAGCAGAAGTAGGCATGTTGACCAGAAAGAGAAGTGTGACCTTACGTCCACTATTGATTAGCGTGTTGATATTGAGTCAAAGCCAATTATTAAATACCTTGGTCGAAGATGAGCTTCTTCGAGCAAATCAAAGCAGCAACGGACAAGGCTGCAGCTAAGCTGGTGGTAATAGTCAATAATGGGGGCCCTATATCTACCAGCGCGGAAATATGGGCTGATGCCGAAATGATTCCCGTTGCGCTGCTTGATAAGTCACGTAAAACCATCTGCATCTGCAAGGGCAAAGATTTAAGAAATATGGTTGCCCGTGAAGATCGGCAATGCACACTCACTGAGTGGTAACTTCTTTGGCAAAATGAGTGAAGAAGCAAATGAACTGTGCGGCTCATCGGTAATTTAGATCCGTTTCAGAATCGAAAGCAAGGTGAATTTATCATTTCCTTATCCAGTGAGTGCATGGAGGTTTTCAGTCTTGCCTGCACAAGACTGGGAAGGCACAGTCTCTGATTGTGTGCTTTGCAATGGAATGGCGGACGACGCCAATCAAACGTTTTCCTCGTGTGAAAGTTGGGACAGGCTTCATTACCAACATTATGCAGAACTCTCTGCAGCGAACGTTGCTAGAAAGAAGCTGAGGAGCGCTGGCATATGGAGTCGTGTTGCGCATTACGTTCGGGTATCAGTAGAGGGATCGAATGACAAAGGAGGTTCCTTGAGCCAACCATTCCCTTCTGTTCTCCCCTCCCGTTGGAGAAAGGAACTCCTTAACTGGAAGGCTCCCTAAGTCGGGTAAGTGGAAGGACTAGCCGGTTTTAGGTTAATTCTCTACTGACGGGGAAAAGTTAAGCTGGTAGTTCGACGGCGTACCATTGTGGGGGTCCAACATTTCACCACATTCACCTAACTTACCCCAAAAAAACGTTTGTTGATGAATCTCTTTCCGACGGACAGGTCCGCCCCTAATTGGCTGTTCAGATTCCCACGCTTGATTTTGATATCACTCCTGAAACATGATTCCGGCGGTACTTCCATTGCCCCGTAAAAAGTATCCTTCTAGGATTTTGCAAACACAAAGTGCATAGCCCGTCGCTTATGTTTGTAAACCCCATCAGAGCAGACTTCATCTTCGACCAACTAGCAAACCTACTCCAAGCACCTGGTTCACTGGATAGCCAGTTGAGTATATGGTAGAATCGCTCTTCACCAGAAAACCGTCCCCTATCCATCGAGTTTCTCGCAACGCATTGACATCAGCCTTATATTGGAACAGGATATCGGCTAACTACTTGTCAGCTCTTATTCTGAACAAGATGAGGATATTGCAAGAGAAAATGTACAAATCATTCGTCCTCTTTCTTCACCGAGTCTTTCGTTGTGTAGTTAGCCCAGTCCAAGGCTTCCATGGCTAACAACTAGTTTTCCCAGGTATGTTTGGCACGCCCATATTAAACCTCTCCCTTCCCCCTCCTGATAGACTAGTTAGCATAGTTTGCCCATTGTTAGGGCCAGATGAATAATTTTTATCCTTCTCCGCCTGCAGGTTTTCGTTAAGAAAGAACTCGCAACGATCACTATGCCGAGGCGGAGATATGGTGCTAGATGGTGTTAGTTCATCAGGGGTTTGGCAGGTTTTCTGCTCTATTGTGGGTACCAATCCCCCCGTACATCCTGGGAATTATTCTTTTTCATCATCAATTGATGAAAAAAACTGTTTTTTTCCAATCGGAAGAAGAAAGCTTATTTAGAAAACTGTTCAGCTATTCTAATTTCTTGGTGGGATACTAGAAAATCGCAGTGATGTTGTCAGAAATATAAGGTACGTACACAGAGAAGTTCACCCTCGCGATTTCGCTAGAAGCTGTTACAGACATTCTGACTTACTCTATTTCATGAACTTTTGAAAGGCGCCATATAATTTGTTGTGACAATCTAATGGTATTGCACCGTATCAACCTACTTTCACTTTGTGATCGCCGATCTATCTGAAGAAATTTCATCTGAAAATACCATAGAATTGGTACTTCAACGATTTCATAATGGGATTCCTTATAAGCGACTCCGATTGCTAAGTTTCAGAGCAAAACCAAAGTCAACTAATCATAGAGCCATGGAAAGATTTGAATTCTCTTTTGGGTTGTTACTTTTTAAGAATTCAAACTTTTATGCAGAATAGCTCTCAGCCAAGTGCGTTTTCCCTCCATAAGATATGTATATCCTAATTGTATCCGTACACGCGTAACTAACAAAGAGCAGACTTCATTCTCATGCACGTACAAACCACAGCGGAAAATTGCACTTCTTGCTCTAGCCAAATATTCTCTACGCATTATTAGCCGAGTACCAACACAATTTTCTAGGATATCATCCACCACTCACAGTATATTACAAGGGTTTTCTGTCGAACATAATGTCGAACAAAGTTCCGTGGATTTCACGGTTGCATTGATGATAGAAGAGAATGGGCAGAGCGTTAGCCAAAAATAAATCGGTGCGCGTGTGATTGACCTTTCTATGCAATCTTACTTGCTTTGCCTGCACAATTTGCGGACAGGCAGTTGCAAAATGACACAATTCTCGCTTGGATATGGAATTAGTCCAGATATACTTACATGTTCGATAATCCTGCTTTTCAGTTCACGCCAATGCTTCACACCAACTGCTTTCCTTTGATCGAAAATCGCTGTCTTCAGTAATTCACACCCGTATCCCTTTTCAAATCCATTATAATCTATCAATTCCTTCGATGTGAAAAGTTGCAAAATGTTGCTGAAAAGTTGCGGCAAACCTTATTATCTATCTCAGACAACAAACGCTAATTGTGTTACTTAAACAGTGTAATCTCCTTCAGTTTCAGATTTTCCGATAGGATATGCATCATGTTGTGCTGCTCATTATAATAAGGAGCCAGAACGCAGTACATCACGGCGTTCATTATTAACTCGTTTTTCTTATGCTCGTCCAATGTTAAACAGTTGAAGAGAGCTTGGTAATGGCGAGAAGTCTCTAGGAACGAGGAGTCCTTATCCATTGTAATTTTCAGTTTATAATACTTCAATTTAAGTTCTTCCTGCTGGGGGTCATCGAAAAATTTCACAGAAATCTTCTTTGCTAATATTTGAGCTTTGTCAAAATCATGCTTGAGGATAAATAATCTCATTTGTTCCAATATTAACTCGATCTAGGGGTAATGTAAAAACGTTCATTTCATTTTAGAAAGCGTCATTAGAATCCTGTGCATATATCATTCAAAATTCTCTCAGTAAATACGTGTACCTTCTCCCTCTTCTCCATAGTTCCGTACGTTTCCACATGAAGTTCAGCCATAAGTGCGGTTGCGGCATCCAAATCCCCACCGTCCTCCTTAATCTTAGCGAGCATCCTTGTCAACCGAGCTCTTTCAACTTCCACATAAATCTTCCCTTCGGTCACCAGGCGCAAAGTATCTATCAACCGCAACTTGGTCTCCAAATCCGGCAGAACGGTTAAGTAGAGGAGACAATGCTGCACCATCTTACTAATTGCCTCCTTGAATTGGGACCGTTTGCGGGACAGGACGACGATGTATTCATTCAGAGCATTCCAGTTGCCGTGTTCGTAGCAAATTTCGACGATTGCAATTAAAATCCGGATTGTTGACGCTAAATCTGAACCCTGGCGATTGTAAAGTTAACAGTGGGTTTGGAATGTTACTGATAAATCTCACCATTCGAGCATCCTTCTCGACCTGCAAAAGGACGTCAATGGCTTCATGGAATGTTTTCTCGTTTTTAGCCAATTCTTTGGCCACGGGGATTTTCTCATCGCATGCGGAACTATAATCGACTTCCATCTTAATAATTCTAAACGGAGAATAAGCGTCCTCCATTGTAATGGGATTTTTTAGTTCCCTAAACACAACCAGCAAATATTCCGAAGCGTAAATTTCACAATTCTTTCACACTAATATTGCATGCTGTGATTCGTGAAAATTCAAATATCAGTAGCACAGTCACCATCGCCATCTACCGGAAATTTTCTTATGTACGGAATATATTGCAAAAGCTATTGTGCTTATCCCAGGAAAAGTTTGCCAAGAAATACTATAAAGTTTTCCGTGTCTGTACTAATGTGCAGGGTTGAACAGTAAAATAGTCTTTACTATGTAAATTACAAATATAACTATTAATATAAAGTAGGAGAGCGGAACTGGATGCTTCAAATGTGAAGCGTTTTGTTGATTTTTCATCTAAGAAGATTTAACTGTTGGATGGTTCGATTTATACAGTACTGGGCAAAAAATCCGATCATTTTCGTTTTTGAGAAAAAAAATTTCGAGCTGATAAAAAAAGTAAATATTGGGGTTTTTGTGAATTGATATTTTGCACTAAAAATAGTTGTCGAAGGAAAAAAAATTCGTAAAATTTTCCAGGAGGCACTTTTATTCAAAATTAGTCTATTTTAGGAAAATAGGTAAATTTAGTTTATGTTTCACATCAATCACAAAACTCGTCGTATCACAATATTTTTTTTTGTTTACCTAATAACTAAAGAATGAACTCATAAATGTTTAATCAATATTTCGTGTCACCTCCTCTCGCCTTATTTGCGGCTCTCATCCTCGCTGACATTGATGATAAAGATTCTGCAGAATATGCAGGTCAACTTAATCATTCCACGTTCTTGAGAGGATTAAATCAAGCCCATGTTGGCTTTTCGGCTTCTGTTCAACTACCTTTTCCTCCTTTAGTGCCTACAAGTTTTCTATGGGGTTTAAATCCGTGCTGTTTGCGGGACAAGTCAGCTGCTTTACTGAGTTTTCGGCCAGAAAGCAAAACAGGTTTAATAATTGGAAAACCTTCAATATTTCTTATAAAACAGCTGGAGAAAATATAAAAAATATTACTTACAATGTGGGACCTGTGAAAGGGCGCAGAATCGTCCTGAAAGATGACCCCACTTGAATACTGATATTGCTCTTCAAAACAAGGTATCAAATCCTCCTCCTAGATTCGTTTATAGGCTGTACCATTGACTGTTCCGTCAATTAATGGAAGTCCTTTCACACCATGAAACTAAAAGCAGCCCCAGATCATCCTGCTCACCGGCTGGCGTACTAAATCGTTCACCTGATCTTCTCCATACGTGGTGGATCCCATCCGACCCAAAAATATTAAATTGGAATTCATCGGAGAATATGACAGTTTGCCACTGTTCCAGGGTTAAATTTTCATGTTCCAGTTAAAAAGCTCTTCTTTGCGGGACGTCGGCCATGAAATCCGCCCTCTCTAAGCCTCTGACGAACCATTGATGCATCAATTTCTGTTCCCATGGCATCCCTGAGCTCCTTTTTAATATCCGATGAACTTTTGAACCGATCCGCAGGCAGAATAAAGCCCACAATGACCGGTATTTTTCGTGTGCTATATTTTTTATGAAATATCATATAATAGATAATTATTTCCCCTTGGTCGATATCACTCATTTTACGTGTTTTTGCCATTTTTTCAATTAACGCACTGTAAAAACTTACCACTGCGAGAAACTACAATCTAACGGTACAAATACTTTCTTCACATTTGTATTTATACAACAAAAAAAACTGGTTCTCAATTCAAATTAAAATAACGGACTTACGCGAGATTAAGAAGGGCGCACTTAACTGATCGGATTTTTTTGCCCAGTACTGTATATACAAAGCTCACAATACACGCATATTAGGTAACATGACTCACACGTGGTGCTTGGAGTTTTACCCAGAACTGGCAACTTCGGCCTATCGTTCACGTTCCCATACAACAGAAATCAATAATAAAAGCTTTTTCTTAAAACGTCCTTTTTTTGTGCCAGGGGCATTGAACCGATTCAATCCAATTTTTTTACACGCTTATAGCATAATTGAATGAAATAGGAAGTGGTTAACTAGCTTTTTTTTCTCCCTCGATATGATGAGTGAGCTCAGTAAGGAAGATCCTCTAGGAAACGAGAGGTGACCCCTGAAGCCAAGCAATAACCAAAAGCTCCTGGACGGAATCTTCTAGCGAAACCTTGGAGCTGCTGGTTTGAACGCACTTTCTCGCCAGCGAGGAGGACTGTGAGTCAGAATCTTGCTTGGGGGGTTTGCGGTCACCCCAGCTGTTCAAGACTAACAAATCGGTAATTACTGAGGATAAGATCGGCTGGGCTATAAACAACTTCTCCGCATATAAATCTCCAGCCCCAGTTGGCATAATGCCAGTCATGCTACAGAAGCGGCAGACAGGGTTATGCCGTGCCATGTTGAGATTTACCGGAGTTGCATCTCTTTAGGATACGTACCACAGTCCTGGAGGCGTGCACGGGTGGTTTTCACACCGAAAGCTGGCAGACGCGTTCATGAGTTCGCGAAGGACTTCCGACCAATCAGCCTAACCTCTTTCGTGCTGACGACCCTAGAGCGCGTCCTGGACCTTCACTTAAGGACGATTCTCTAAGTGCCAGCATGCCTACCTCAAAAGAAAATCCACTGAAACCGCCCTCCACAACGTAATTGGCACGGTTGAGCGGTCGCTGCAGTATAAGCAGTATACCCTAGCTGCCTCCTTGGATATAGAGGGAGCTTTTAACATGCCATCAAGGAAGCCTTGACCGGTATTGGATTGGAGGGATATCTTACGTATTGGATTATATCCGTGCTAAGTACCAGGATAATCCAGTCGGATCTGGGAGGCAACCACTTGACCAGAGCTGTGAACAGAGGCACGTGCCAGGGTGATGCCATCTCACTAGTGGTCTGATTAATAGTAATAGACAAAATTTTACGTGCATTGGACAACAGCGGGCGAAGGTGATGGCGTATGCCGACGACATGGTGATATTAGTATCAGGGATGTTTCTGTCCATTATGAGCGACATCATGGAAGGAGCCTTGCGAAAGATGTGTCTGTGGGGCGCAAGATGCGGATTCAGCATAAACCCAACCAAAACGCAACTGATGCTATTCACCACCAAGACAAGGATGCCTGAATTCCATCTACCACGGCTGAATGAACAAAGATTAGTTCTTTCCTCTAATGTAAAGCATCTGGGTGTAATCCTGTATCCAAAGCTGAATTGGAGATTGAACAAAGAACTGAAGGTTAAGAAAGCCTGCATAGCCTTCTATGCCTACAAGAAAACCTTTCCAAAGAAATGGGATCTCCGACCGAGGATGGTTCTCTGGATGTACACCGCTGTAGTGCGTCCGATCTTAACGTACGGCTCTATTGTATGGTGACAGGCACTAAAGAAAAAATACAATAGGATGAAGCTTAATAGGATTCAAAGAACCGCGTGTGCAGGTGCCACTGGGGCTCTGCATTCCTGCCCGGCAGATGCTCTCAATGTACTCCTGCATCTCCTCCCCCTAGACCTCCACATTAAATACGTTGCAGCGTGCAGTGCCGTCAGACTACGTGAGTCCGGATTCTGGGCAGTGAAATCCTACGGCCACAACAACATTCTAGATGACGTAACTCGGGAAATCTGGGCATTCCCGACGGACTATGCCACACGCAAGCTGAACTTTACGAGAAATTTTGCTTTGACCTTTCCAACCAGGGCAAAGTGGAAGACCGGCGGCGTGTTGCAAGGTTATAACAGAGTATTCTTTACGGACGGATCAAAGATGGGCTCTGGAGTCGGCGCGGGGGTTTTCTCGAATACACACAGTGTATCCAAGTCGTATGGTCTCCCAGGTTTCGCCAGTGTATTTCAGGCGGAAGTACTGGCAATATTGGAAGTCTGTCAATGGCTGGAGCGTAATTCGAGCCCCTAGCATAACATCGCCATTCTGACCGACAGCCAAGCGACCATCAAGGCCTTGTACTCAGCGACGACATCTTCCAGGCTGGTGGGGCAATGCAGAGACGCGCTGAATCGTCTGGGCGACGCACTCAAGGTCACTCTCCTCTGGGTTCCCGGGTATAGGAACATAGAAGGGAATGAGCGGGCTGACGGATTGGCCAGGCAAGGCTCTGCTCTTGGCAGTCCTTCGGCGAATACAGTCGGTCTTCCGCTGGCGGCTGTCGGAGGCCGAATCTACTCGCACTACCTAACAGCCGCGAGCCGCGAAGGCTTACGAGCTGTGCAAGGTCAAAGAGAATTTGGCCCACTTATAACATAGCCCGATCACGAAAGGTCCTATGCCAGACGCGTGCAAATGCATTCAAGACTACGACGGTCTGCACGGGGCAATGACCTATAGAGGACCATGTCGCTAGGCTCGGCGTACCCTACAATTCGCATTGCCGAAGCTGTGGAGAAGGAAGAGAAACCCTCATGCACTTTCTCTACGATTGCCCAGCTCTGACTGCGGACACTGGGTAAACCATTCTTTGGGGACCTCACAGAGATTTCTAGCTGCTTTCTTTCGTGAATGCTACGGGCTGGCTCTGAAGATCCGAGCCGGCTGGACTCTCCCTCCTTGGTCCCATAACAACAGACACGGTCTTAGGAGTTTGAGGCATCAAAACGGCGCACCAAAGTGCTAATCGGGCTGATCGGAGCGGCCACTGATACCTAGTCTACCCTAAACGATATCACACTGTCAGATCGCAGACGCATTGATTTCATAATGGGCATAGATCCACCTCCACCCATTCCATTTCAGAATCCGCTAAAGACCAATTGGGCGACATATAAAATCGAACTGAGCGCTCGAGTCACGATCCCTGAGAGATACATCAAATCTATTGATGGAATTGAGAGAAGCTTTCGGAGAAAACTGTCCGTCCATTCAAAACGCCAAAGAAGGGTAAAAAACCATGGTGGAACTCGGATTTGGCAAAACAGAGGGGAACGATAAGGATGTTTCTTAATCGTACTGTGAAGTGTGATTTAATCGCTAGCTGGAATCGCTATAAAGAGGCACAGACGACTCTAAAGAAGAGAGAGAAAGAAGGATCCTTGTTAAAGAACGTAGCCAGAAGCTGGGCTATTTACGTTTTCAGAGCGAGAGGAACACAGAAAGCAATGAAGAAACCCCAAACCTTGCTTGAATTGCACTTCCCAAGCAGCATCCAAAATCAAAATCCCGGGGCCGATAGGTGCATACAGCCCTTAACCAAGAGGCTGGAATCTGGCGTGCGAAATAGTATCACTGGTGTGAGTAAAATGGGCATTTAACTCGTGCCATTCCAGTAATAGAGGGAATGGATGTCCTGGTTACACATATTCGGAATATATATATAAGGACTAGACAGACTAGTAGATCGGTTCATAAGAGATACATACATTCATAAGTGGCCACTTCACCATAGACAACACGCGTACCAGAAAGGAAAATCCACGGAAACAGCACTCCACGAACTCAGGGCAAAAATTGAAAAGGCGATTTCCGAAAAGAATATCGAAGGTGCCTTCAATTATGCCTTATTCGCGGCAATTTATGATGCGGCCAGGCAGCATGGAATCGAACCGCTGTTGATCCTTCACATGCTATAGTGGAAAAACATCCACATATTGGTCGGCCGCCTCCACAATGGACTCACAGTGAACGCTAGGAAGGCCGGACTAGTTATGTTCACTAGGAAAGTCACCTTAGTAGGGACGGAAATCCAGCTAGCGCAAACAATCAAGTATTTGGAAGTACATTTGGACTCCAAGTTAACGTAGAAGCACCATATCCAGGAACAATATCAGAAATCCTGTATATTGCTCTGGTGCTGTAGGACTGCGATAGTTTAGACCAGGGGACTTTCACCAAAACGAATACATTAGATGTATACATCTATAATAAAACCCATTTTGATGTCAGCATGCATCGTCTGGTGGCCGAAACTGAACTTTGCCAATAGCAGCAAACCGCTAACGAAGATTCAGAGGCACTGTTGCCTAAGTATTACTGAAGCAATGAGTACTACGCCGACTTGGCACTTGAAGCTACCGTAAATCTACCCCTCATTCACTTGGAGGTAAAACGGAAAGCAACCAACGACTCGATACCACTGGAGCGTGGAAAGGCGGCAATCGTACGGTCTTGCTTCTATCTACCATTACGCGATTTCCGGAACAAAACGTCGTCAACCAGTACTGAGCTGCCCTACCAACTAGGCAACAAATTTTCCAAGATGTTCCACTTGAGTGCGGTGACAATTTACCGAACTTGCCAAAAGAGCAACTCGAATACTCCGGCTGTAAAGCATTCCATGAACCCAGTAATCAGGAGGGGCTTAGTAACTGGGGATGTTGACCCTATTTATAATTAGGCTTTGACCGTATTCCAGGTCGTATTCACTAAATATGCTGAGATTCTCCCAGACGCTAAACGAGAGATCCCAAAACTAAAGTTTAATTCGGCAACTACGAACACCATTGCGGCCGTTGACAGAATTTTGGCTGATCGTTAGACTCGCGAAATTTCTATGGCAGAGATTTATAGCCTGGTCTTCATAATTAGCATCTTGGAGCGAATAACAGTGATATGCGCAGGAGGACTTTACCGTTCTGGGTGTTTCGAATCAAGAAAAGTCGAAAAGTTGAGAAAAAAATTGGCCGTGTCACGAAATGGTGAAACTACCACCTCCTCAATGATATGCCGATCAAAAAAATCCTCGAGGCGTTGAAACAGAAACTTGCGGCATGTTCCAATCGCATCCGTAAGTATCAAAAGAGCTTTCAGCGAAGGACTGACAACACCTTGTTCTTCCAGAACTGAATGAGATTTTATAAAAATCTCAGAAACTCAGGTCATGAAAGTAACTTCGATCTAGATCAGGCAGAAGACTTCTGGAGAAGTGTTCGGAGCGAAACCAACCGCTGCAATTTAGAAGCAGCGTGGCTCCCACACCTTATGCGTTCGTGCAAGGCCCTCCCCGAAATAACCATACCTGACGTAACTGAAGTCGACGTACAAACAGCCCTTAAAAAGGCAAGCAATTCGAAGGCGCCAGGAATTGACAAGGTTCGCAACTTCTGGCTGAAGCAGTTCCAGAGCACTCACAGGGTATTGGCAAATCATTTTAATCAGATGATTGTCGATCCTGAATTAGTTCCAGAATTTTTCACCAAGGGGGTAACTTTCCTCATCCCCAAGGAACAGAGTGCCTCTTGCCCTTCAAAATGTCGACCAATCACTTATCTTCCTACCATCTACAAGGTCTTCACTTCAGTTCTGTTCGCGAAATTCTCAAAACATCTTGATGTTCATAAATTGATAGCTGAGGAGCAAAAAGGATGCGCAGGCTGCAAAGAACAGATTATAATCGATACGGTAGCTGTAAAGCAGGCTGTCCATCAGAAACGAAATATCTCGACAGCCTACATCGATTATAAATCAGCTTTTGACTCCATATCACATTCGTGGTTACTACAAGTGTTACGCTTGTATAAAATCATCCCGAATGTCGTTCTTCTTCTGAGAACAGTAATGAAGAATTGGAGCACGAAGCTATCGGTATCCTCACAAACATCAGGAGAGATACCAATCAGGCGTGGCATTTTCCAAGGCAACTCTCTAAGCCCACTGTGGTTTTGTTTGGCTTTGAATCCACTATCCCATTTTTTGCATAAAAGCAAATATGGGTTCCAAGTCAAGCATGGCATATTGTCGAAATGTACATTAAGTTATTTGATGTACATTGACGACATCAAATTGTATGCCAAAGACGAGAACCAACTTCGCTCCTTGCTGGACATCACCATCCAGTTCAGCAGGGATATCGGCATGCAGCTGGGTTTTGAAGAATGTCGCATAAAAACAATTGTTCGGGGAAAACACACCGACAACGAAGGATACAGCCAAAATAACATCCGAATTGAGGGTATGCATTCGGACGACGTCTACAAATACCTCCGCATATTGCAAGCAATAACACCCGCTGTGGCAATTATGAAATCTAAGTTGCTGGGGGAATTTAAACGGCGTCTGGATCTTGTCCTTAAAACTGAGCTGTACGGGAAAAATAAAATCATGGCCATCAACACCTTCGCCATTCCCGCCCTTTTATACACTTTCGGTGTTATACAGTGGAGTAATACGGATTTAGAATCTGTCAATAAACGGGTAAGGGTAGTTCTTGCAAACAACAACATGCACAACAGAGCTGCCGAAAAATTGAGGATCACTATCCCACGTCATCAGGGAGGAAGGGGGGTACTTGATTTAAACCTTGCACTACAATCAAGTGCATTCTCTTCGAGGGTTTTTCTTTGAGAAACAATCCTCTAGCCAAATACATCAGGCTACTATCATGGCAGATAATAAATTATCTCCTTTGAACTTGAGAAGCAAAGAATGGGATCCCATGTCGAATTTTACTTCAGTCCAACAGAAGATCGACATGTGGGAAGAGAAACCCATTCACGGAGGTCATATCAAAAATTTGTTGTTGTCGGGCATTGACATCGAAGCCTCCAACAAATGGTTGACTAATGGTGTACTGTTCTATGAGACCGAAGCATTCCTAACTTCAATTCAAGATTCTTCGCTCCCAACAAAAAATTATAAACGGTACATTCTTCACGACTCCTCAATCACCAACTCCAGTTGTAGGTTATGCAACTGTGAAGAGGAGACCATTCAGCACATAACATCTGCGTGCAGGATGTTGAGCAGTACCGAGTACACCAATCGTCACAACTCCGCCTGCAAGATTCTCCATCAAAACCTTGCGTTGAAGTATAACTTAGTGGCAACCTACCATCCTTACTATAAGTATACTCCGCAGAGAATCTTGGCAAATGATCGGGTCAAACTACTGTGGGATCACACTATTGCCACCGACCACAGTGTTAATCATAGCAGACCCGATTTAGTTCTGCTTCTGATGGAAGAACGAGCGTGCTTTATAATCGATGTAGCCGTACCGTTGGACCGGAACACTGTTGAAAAACAGCACGAAAAAATCCGGAACTACGGCCCCTTGGCAGACGATATGAAGCAGACTTGGAGACTACAAAAGATCGAAGTAGTCCCAGTAGTAATTTCAGCGACGGGATTAGTCCCGCAGAACTTACATAAAGCGCTGAAAACGCTCGATCTTAGGGCTGGACTATACATGGAGATGCAAAAAGCGGTTATCCTTGCAACCTGTGCTATAGTCCGAAGAGCCCTGTCCGGTAACAATCTGACCTAATGGATTTCAGTCTTGATCCGCACTGTCTTCGATACAAGATCCATGTCTCTGTAGTGTAGAACCACCGCGTCATTGGCTGAAGTGTTTGCGACAATCGGGATGTAGTAATACATTTTCGCATGGTCGCACACACTTTGCGTTAAAACGCATCATCGCTGTGATGCGGGCCTTTGGATATTGCCTTCCGCCCATCCTGAGGTTGGTCGCCCCTCGGTCCGATTGGGCGGGAAGAGGGTCCGTGGGCTTTTTTACTATATATATATGATGATCTAATTTAATGAAAACTACTTTTTTGCTGATTAATAATTTTTATTCTCAAAAATCCCCAGATGTTAAATAAAACAAAATACATTCATAATTTATGTAAACTGTTTTCCGATAGAAAGAATAATAATATTCAAATGCACTGGGCAACGATATAGGTAATAATATGTAATCATACATATGTTGTAGAATATAATCCTAAAATCTAGATAGTATAAGATTGTTAAGATTATAATAATAGTAATCATATAAATATATGCACGTGTAATTGAAATCGAATTTAATCAAGATTCTTTATCCACAATTTCCCCTTTCTGATGTTTTTAGAACTAACTTTGGTTTATCTACAAATATTTAAGTTTCTCTATGTGTGTATGAGGTACTACAGCGGATTACAGTCATATAAAACGTTTCAATAGTCACAGACTGAACCTATCCTACCAAATTATCAGGTTAATTACGTAATAAAAAAAATAGTAAACCTTATATAATGGTTTGGTGTTAACAGATGTGTATATAGATGGTACAAAACGTATATATATTGTGTATGGTAACTTTTTGTTTCTTTTATTTCGCTTCGCTCTTATTGTGACATAATCCAGAGGAGTTACATATTTGAGGTTGACTGATTGCCGTAAATCAATGAAATTGAGACTGTAATCTAGCTGTGAAAAAAGGACTCTGACTTTCTAAGGTTGTGCCATGCATTTGAGGCACACAACACTTAATAAGCGTCCAAATTAATGCTGACCTAGGGTGATATTCAAAAGATAGAAAGCGATTTATTCAAAGTCTTTTTGTTAAGTTCATTCGTTATCAATGGATAAATAACAAATCTTCATTCTTTTTAATGATTGTAAATTCAAATGCGGCTGACTGAATATGCACTTTCAGGAGTCCTGGGATAGTTTTGCAAACCCAATTTCATTGATCTGTGGTTAGTTTACTTAAATACGTGAAAAGGGTGAAACATATATAAAAACCTACTTTATGGCTATTGATTGATTAAATTCTTTAATTGTTTTGTGTTCTATGTAAAGCTTATGCAAAAAATAGTGTTTACTTTCTAATACATATCTTAAGATTTATTTCGTTCAATTCTATTGAAGGCGCTTGATTAGGACTATTCATTTTTCATATTGATTATCTAACATTGTGTTCTGGAACACTTTGAATACATGAAAGTACCGATGCGCCAATATTGCAAACTGGAAAAGTTTCGTGGTTCCCTCTTTGTTAACTGATAAAAAAACTTAAATGGCACAACATAACTTATTCTTTCTCATGTACGGTTACACGGAAATGTAGTAGGCGTATCCAGGTAATCCATATTGTTCAACCATCTTCATATTTTCACTTATATTAATTGGAATTTTAAAATATACTCCAACCGTCAAATAGTACTTCTTTTAATGATAATATGTTATATAAAATGCATGCCTTATAGCTATTAATATTCCAGAAATATTAATAATAGTATAAATATGATTTCAAGTATTTTTGACATTATTTCATTCATTATTATTCATTGCGTAAATACAAAGAATATAAAAATAAAACAGAAGTAGAAAGTACTGTGCGTGTTGACATAAGCTGCTAAATAATTTTAGATGGATTTCAACGATTATGGTGGGCAACACTTCAATCTCCTTACCTATTGGTTTATACTAGGAAATTTACCCAACTAATGTAGTCTTAAAAATAAGATTTTACTACTTTGGCTCATGACATTTCCAACAATTCATTAAATTTTTGTAAGATGGTACTAACTGAATCATTATTTTTCTCCTGATCTGATTTCATAGGAAAACTATTAACAGGCAGTTGATGATCCTAGTTGAAACTGAAATAATACCTTAAATATGAGTAACACATAGCATGTGTACTATATATGCGATCCTAAGGGCAACAATCTGGATGATTGTATGGCGAATGAATTAATCTGCAACGATAGCCAGGCAGCTTTGAAGGCGTTAAGCAGTCGCTTTATTACCTCAAACTTCGTCCAGGAATTCAGAACTCATTTGAACTCTATAATTAGATTAATACAGTGGAACTACTCTAGCCATCCAACGCCGCAACTTAACGAGAAATAAAATCTCGAATCCTTTAGCGAAAGAAGGTTCAATCTCCCCAAGGCGAGAAATGGTTTAAAATAACTGGGAACCATAAGAACAGATGACAGAGACCAAAATACACCAAACTTTGGGATAAACTTCGAATCACCTTTTGAGTCTATGCAGTACAGCCTCCCAATAATATTAGAAGAAAAGTCAATTCATCACCTCCTTTGACTTCGCACAGAAATTTATGAAACCCTCTGCGCAATATCGTCTCACGTGTCAATTTACTACGATTAGCTCCGGCCTGCAACCTAAAGCCCGCCATTTACGGTTAGTTCGGCCTGCCAGTTACGCCTGAAGAGTCCGCATTTGACCGGTGGCCATAACGTGGATGGGATGCGGTTGGTCTGTCAGCTTTGACTGTTCAGGAGGCCGGTGATCGAATGAAAAGTGATACGGCCAACCGGCCAGATATATTTGTTTAGACTGTGAGCGAGGATTTCTTATTTGTTTAGGATGTAAACGAACATTTTACAGACATTTTTATTGCTAATGAAAATTTTTGATAAATGCTCACACACCAAAATATCTCAAATTTTTGTCTCAAGGGCTTCTACGTCTAGAGTTGAATTAATAATGTTGCGGCTTGCCGGAACGTGGATAGTGCGCTCAGTTCAACTGACCACCAAGTGCATTTCGGGCTCTTCCAGCGAAACTGACAGGCCGAACTGAACGTGAATGTAACACGAATGGAAGAAGTGTGGAGTATTTTACAGTGGGAGTCTAAACTAGTGCTGAATATTTGGAAGAAAGAAGAAAGTCGAAATAGGACAGTTTCAAAGCTTGGAAACCAGGAAAATTCTATACTAGAGAAATCAATTGGAAGGCAATAGGTAAGGTCATAGTGCGGAAGCGAGTCCGCCGCTCACTAACTAAATATTCAGAATAGGAATATTGAAAGATGATACCGAGAGTACCGAGTAGTACCGAGTAAGCTATGCAAGACTTGCATCGGATAGCATCACTTCCATAAAGGAAACCCTGCGGATTCTATTAGACCGGGGCCAATGAATACAATGAGCCGCTACACTCGGGGTGGTGAGTTGCAAACAACTCAACAATGAGGCAATTAAACTACTAAGTTATATCAAAATAATAGTGTTGCTGAGTTCTTGATTGATAGCAGCCTACAATACTCATGTATGGCAAAGAAAGGGAATCTTGGCATCCACAAACAACGTAACTGGAAACGTTAGGACAATTGTATGTACAATTGAAGACAGGGAAGACTACAGTATATGCGGTTTTTAATTTATCCCTTAGCTTAAATGCTGAAGACTGTAGCTTGGAAATATAATTGTTTTCGCATGCTTAGTTCAGAAAAACCCTTACCTTAAGCAAAATCTTCAAAAAAAAAAAGCTTTGCAAAAACCATACCAACAATCACTTAAATTGGATTAACTCACTCTCCAAAGAGCCCACCCCACAGCCACCTTAAGTACTGAGGAAGAGAGTAAGTAGCTCTCGAAATACGTAACTATTAAAATATATTGTAGTAGGAGAAAGGTACCTAGTTTTATTTTTATTATACAGCACGGTAGTTTTGAGTTTATTTATAAGCAGCACCTTCTTGTCAGCAAATTTTCATCCAAGTGTGTTCATTTAAAAATCGTCTCTATAGATTGGAGCAGGCGACCCGAGCATGAAATCAAGCGGTGCTAGAAGAAAACATACAGGAGATAAAACCCAAAGGTGCCTCAACACCATCACGTCATCATACAAGCGAAAAGCAATACATCTAAGTGAAGATGCGCAGAACGCATCTGCGGCCTTGACCGAGAAGCTGGTCCATCGGACGTCATCTTTTTGATCCCTTAAAAATTCAAGGCTTCTGTGTATAGTCTTCTTGTTTGCTACAGCCAGTATCAGCATTTTAGGTCAGAGAGCCGCAAAAATGAATAAACAAGAAAAAGTGAAAGATCGTTTATCGCCTATGCGAGTGCTAACTAGGATGAGAATCGGGTCACAAGAAAGGGGTACATAATTTACCTTAATAATGGTTTGGTTCATTGAGCTGGCAGGGAACAAGGGCTGCATTATCCACGATTAAGACGATATCACGCAATTTTTTGGCTTAGCAAACTGTAGGTAAATATAAAACAGCAATGGTAGGACCTACCGCGATTTTTGAAGCTGTAACAATATGCTCAAAAGCGGGCCATTCTCCAACATAATAAAGTATATTGATACCAAAATGTACTTTGTAAAGGACTATATCGACAGACGAATCATTCAATATGAATACTATCCCATGAGCAGTATGTCAGCGGATTTGTTAGCGAAACCCTGAGCTCCGATGTTTGCAGAAAAGATTTGTAAACGGGGAGAAGTGGAAGTGCGTTTATACAAGTTGGAAATGCGTTAATACAATCTATCATAAACTTAGTTGCTTTATAAATTCTATATAGAGATTTTTGCTTAAAATGTTGGTATTACATTTGCATTGAATAGAGTCTTGCATTTTCTTCCATACTTTGATGGAGTCCTCAGGAGAATAAATTCTGAACTAGCAATCATCTCGACGTTGTATCCTTATATTTCTATCTCTCATTTATATAAGTTTTAGTATTTCTATATTCAAATTTCACCAATACTAAATTTGAGAGAGCATAACTAGAGACGTTTTTTACGAAGTCAATGCACGTCCTCAAAGAAACAAAGAGAGAAATCAACAAATCAAAATACAATTTGATGGCAGATCTTTCTTATTCTCCTGTTTAAACGTTCATTTGTTCTCAGGACTTAGAATTCTTACGACGCGCATTACCAAAACGTGTCGCGAAAGACAATATTTTTCTACCAAAACAAGTAAAAATATTAAAAATGGAAAAGAAAATATTTAACAGTAGATTGTTCAGAATTTTATTATATCCGTACTAGTTTTTGTCCAAACTGTAAAATTTTCACTAAAAGTATTTCATACTTCGTCCAAAACACATGAACCAAGTTCTTCTGATTTTAATTCGTGTTTACAATGAATTACCTTCACTGCTCGAAAAAAACTGTTGTTACTCATTCCAAAACAATGTTTGATTATATATAGACATGCCCGTTATGTAAAAACTAAAATAAAATTCAAAAGTAATAAACAAAATTTTGAATTTAATTAATCCATGAAAGTTTTAAAACAGATTCAGAACACGTACTCTACTGGACAAGAACTGGTGGACATTTTATCATTCAATATCAAAAATTCAATTGAACCACAAATATGGACCTGGCGCATACATATACAAATGTAGCCCAATGTACGATGCAAGCGGTAGCAGTGACCTTTCGCCGCGGAAATTATCGGAAATTATAAAATCAATAAGATGCTATCAATTTCTGACTAAGATTCAACGTAGAGGAAGCACTTCCGAAATGCATGCAGAAATACATCCCGCCATAATCATGCGAGATGAGCTGTTTTTAGGACAACTATAATTGTTCCCAATAACAATTCTAACCGCATGCTATTTTTATTATGCATGCGAGTCTATTTCGACTTAATTTTAATTTCGATGGCTATTATTTACCTAGTGGAGGAAAGTAACCCTGTTGCCCACCACAATCTCAACTTCATCTCAACTTCACTTATATTGGTAAAAAAGCTACTTAGGCGATGTTTCGATGCACCATTAGCAAACTCAAAATGCTTAGAGTGTAGTTTTAGACAATATTCAAATATTCAAGCTCATTTTGTTGTTCCTAGTCTAAGTAGGTAAAATTGTAAAACAATTTGAACTACACCTAATACTGCCGTTGCTCAAATGGGCGCGCAATTTAAATTCATTATAGCTAGTTGGAAAGTGTTTAATTTTAAAATTTAGATAATGTTTGATTTTAAGTATTAAATTCGACCAATTTACATGAAAAAATAGTAAATAACAGCCTTTTCATTTCAATATAAGTCCTTACATGTTTCCTTCTTAAAAGCACACACATTCGTATGTATATCGTTCAGTGCGGTCGCAGTACATTTGCCATGAACTCACCAACGGTATTACCCCGCGGATGATAGTTACAAACTACGATTACTTTACCACGGCGAGTTTTTGCTAATCCTACGCCCAATTCCTGAGTTGACTTCCATACCATTTGTGTGAATTGTCCAGCACGAAAGGCACCTTTCGGTTCTACAATGTAACTGTGTTCACGATGCTCTTCATACCACGAGCGGCACACATCCTTGGGATTGGCCTTGGCATTACGATCTGATGACCATAAACAATAGATATTCTCGCCGTACATACTATTTGGACGGTATGCAAAACGATCCTCCTTTGCGAGCTTATCAGCCCATTCCTGAGACAATTGACAGAGGTCTGGATTTAACCTGAAAATAGAGAATGTTAAGTCGCGATTCCGGTTACTAAGAAGATTCTGTTATTATACTTAAGTTCTAACACTCCATGCTTCCTACGATAATCATTGTGATATTTCAAAATTTTTGTTATGAAATCACACATCTCGTCACTGTAACCACTCGATGACAAGGAGGATTCAGGTGATTCAGGTACACGATCAATAACAATACGCGGAGTTAGCGGAAAGCCACCAATTGGTGGAACATTCTCTGCAAAACTTCCAATAAAATTCCCGGGTGGGTCGTAATTTACAACTACGTAAACTTGACCAGAACGATTCTTGGCCTGACCAACACCAATTTCACGACTATCCTTCCAAACCACTTGAGTGAAGTGGCCGGTACGTAGTGTAGTTGGTTCTCTGCCGAAAGCATGATTGTCGACTTCACTGTACCTGGAAGAAAAAAAAGGTAGTTTTAAATATTCTAAAATAATTAAATGGTCTTATGTAAAAATCCACCGTCATCTTACCAATGTTCAACAGGTTCCCGTCCATCGACAATTGCTCCATTAGGTGCTGAGCTCCAAGCACAAAAAATATTTTCCCCGTACGGCGAGTTACTCCTGTGTATAGGATTTCCACGAGAAGCCAACACTTTAGCCCATTCCTCTGCAAACCTACACAACCTTTTATTCAGCTTCAACGTTGGCACCCCATGTTTAACACGAAACTCATTGTGAGCCTTAAGGCATTCAATTTCAAATTCTCCAAATACAGACTTTTTGACTGACCCCGGAGACGGAGACTTTTGTCGCAAGCTCAGTTGTGTTCCAGATTTGCTAGTGCCGTTACTCAGAAAACCGTTACGATACTCATAGCTAACATCGTGTGATGATAAGCGGGTTCTTTCATTTGGCGGCGATGTGGAGCTGCCGCGGCTCATAAGACGCACAATACTAGGCGATTTGGTAACATCTGGACTGGTGAAATCACGACGTTCCCTTGTCACAACTGTTCTGTCTGGTTTGTGTCCTTTGTATGTTTGTATGGTTTCGAAGGTAACAACCTCGCATTGGGAGTCCTAGGAAAAATAGTTCAATATAAAATGTTAATAAAATCAAATTGAATTGGAAAGACTCTTAGAAATTCACTTTGAAATTTCATTACAATATTCATACAACTAATAAAAATTTCGCTGTTTCACATCCACGAATGATATGACAAAAACATGGAAGGATAAACGATCTAGTTTTATCATCAAGGATTCCTTCCTAACCATACCGGTGAAACTCCCAATCAATTGTTGTGGTGAGAGAGCCTGTAGTAGTTTATACTATACTAAGGGTGTCCATAAACATGAATACGGAAGCTACGAATTTGAATTCTCCAAGTGGTAAGAAGTCACAGACCTCGCATCCCCTCGCGATCATAAACAATCAGGTCACGACCGCGGCGCAGATTCTGAAGGCCTCACCAAATTCATTCTTTCACAACTCAATGGAAAGCTTACATTTAGCACCTGCGGCGCAGCTAACCGAGTGCTCTGGAATACCATCGCAGCTGGGACAGTTGGATAAGCTGTCCAGTTTAAGCCTATAGAGGTATATATGGTAACCACCATGTCCCGTGAGAAACTGTGAGATCATAATTTATCATACCATGCGTTCTCTGCGTCCACACCTTGATGCTGGAAATCAATCTCAGGGTCCAAGGACCCTTTTTCATCCATCCCCGTTACTGCCACCTGCTTAACAATTCCTCCCTTTCGGCGTTTTTCACATGCCGATCAGAGGAAGAATCGGGTCCATCATAGATATGTGCCATCGGCCAAAATTTCGAGCGGCATAATTCCGGCTACTGCATAGGCGATTCGAGATGGTTCTATAACCACAGCACACTCTTAAGACGGTCTTTCTATAAACCGCGATCATCTTTTGAGTATTGCATGCGATATGCAATTCAGACTAAATTGGTGCTGCGCAGAGCAGTATAGAGCTCACTACTGTAGCCATAAGCAGTCTACGAGTGTATGTCGGGGCCATGCTAACCTTGGATGCCAAGCGAATATGTCTGGTCCCGACTTAACAGTCAGCTTAAAGGTTTTGTTTGGTATGCCGTCGAGGCGCTTTGTTATCTCGCAGCCGAACGCAAGTCTCCAGTACTTCTTTCGTCATTACAAGGGTTATTACATCATCATCATCAACGACGCAACATCCAGTATTCGGTCTAGGCCTGCCTTAATAAGGAGCTTCAAATATCCCGGTTTTGCGCCGAGGTCCACCAATTCGATATCCCTAAAAGCTGTCCGGTGTCCTGACTTACGCCATCGTTCCACCTCAGGCAGGGCTTGCCTCGTCTTCTTCTAGATATCGCCCTTATCCGGGTGGGATCATCCTCATCCATACGGATTAAGGACCCGCCCACTGCAACCTATTGAGCCGGATTTTATCCACAACCTGACGGTCATCGTATTCCTCATAGATTTTGGCGTTATGTAGACTACAGAATCGTCCATCCTCATAAGGGGGCCAAAAATTCTTCGGAGGATTCTTCTTTCGAACACGGCCAAGAGTTCGCAATTCTTTTCGCAAAGAACACAAGTCTCCGAGGAATACATGAGGACTGGCAAAATCATTGTCTTGTACAGTAAGAGCTTTGACCCTATGGTGAGACGTTTCGAGTGGAACAGTGCGCGGATTTCATCGCCGTAGCTGTTATCGGTTATGATTTTCGACCCTAGATAAGGGGTATTACTCCCACATCTAAAAGTGTCTGTAGACTGTAACCGCTTGTGCTCTCCTGAGGAAATAAACCCTGAACGATTTTCAGTAGGAGATCGGGATATGTAATTTGTGGAGCTGCCTGACCTCTAAATCTCCCCACCACAACCCTGTAGGCGCTTTCCCATGGGTATATATCCCCTCTGCGCACAATTGCTTAAAGCAGTCCCTCTTGCTTCGCTGTATAGCCAGCTTCAAGTTTCTTCGGGCTGTAAGCTCGCTGCTTCACTTCCTGATCAATCCTACCCATTGTTCTCTGAGCCGTCGTCTGTCCCGATGACACGCCGACCGAAGACCAGAAAATTCACTATTCCACCAGTAGTAGTTGGGCCTTCTACTGGGGAAAGTACGCTACGCGATACATTTCGTGATATGGAGGGCTCTTTCCGAGGGTGTACCTCGTATAGTGTCCTGGTCCAAACAAACATTTATGAATGTTTGCTCGTCAATTGCTTTCGACGTGCTGTTCACTGACGTTCTAGGACATATCGCGAACTAATGAAGGACTAACAAAGGTCAGATCCACAGAACCGGACCCCCTTTCCGGTAAGTATTAACCTGAACGTCATTAGCCAATATGATATCTAACTGCACGAAAGCCTCCAAGAGACGTCCTCTTGCATTGTCATCGTCAGTGAACTTCCCTGTTCTGTGGCCCATGCATTCAAGTCACCGGCGATGACTTTTGGTTTTCATCTCTGTATCTATCTGGCCGTCCGTTTGTCTGTCTGCCGCACCCATTATCTCAGAAACGATTACTACTATTGTAACGAAATTTGATATAAAAGTGGGACCTATGAATTCCATTCCATGCGGTAAGTAATATGATTCCACGTAGAGTTTTAGGGGTCCCCATACATGAAAAGATTTGCGTGAAATGTTTTTATCAAGTATAGACTTGTGGGGTTTCAAATGAAAGGTCTCGATTAGTACTCCGAAATCGATCTTAATTTTGACATTCGTTGCAAAGGGGAAGAGTGTGGGGGTCAGTTACTTCAAGGACTCTTTCTCATAAATTACCCAATCCAAATGTCTAAAAATAAATATAGTCGTCCACGCACATGGTATCTAGACCCCAAAATACTCTCCACACGCAAGTTTCAATAAAGTTAATAATATTGTATTACCATATTAATTGTAAGTATATTCTTTCCAAATTGACTGGGAACCAAAATTCAAATATATATCGCTATCATTAGTGAGCGGTGAAAATGATACTACAGGTGCTTTAAACTGGGTTAACTTTGTGGATACGTAACGCCTGGACACATATGACAAACTCCAATCGACGAAAACCAACTTCCACCTAGATTACAAGCAATCTTTATGATGCTTTCTAACTTCTACATTCTTCTCAGTCGGATTTATGCTTATGCATAATAATATGTAGATATTGCACGACCGATATATTCATTAGGAGAACTGCGACCATTTCGATATCTGCGGCATGCTGCACCAACGCCTTCAAAAAATTGTCACTTTTGTGTAAAACAAATCCTTATGAAAATCAATTCACTGTCTGTCTGTCAGAAACGATTACACTGATTGGCATCGAATTTGGTGAAAAGGCGGGAACTGTAAACGTTCACGCATACAGTGAGGTGCATCGTTCTACTTGCAATCTCTCCCCGCATGCAAGAGGGAGTGTACATTTTTTTTCACTAAATATAGTCATGTCAGATATCAAATAAAACTTCTTGATTAATTCTTTTCAATGCTGACATTTAATGCCAAATTGGGAGAGGATGGGCGATGGAATATAGTAATTTCTTTCACGGACCCATTCTCAGAACGTACCAAACCGAAAAATCAAAATATCGGGCAGTTGCCACTATACCGTGCCTACGCTCCGAGATACCCTCCACACCAATATCTGTTCAAATAAAGTTAGTAATAGTATATTACTGTAATTTCATTACAATCTATGAAAAAAGCCTTCTTGTCCATAATTTTTACCTCCATGTATTTTATTAGCCGTAAGAATATCTAAGTTCCACCATGAGAGACTTTGCGGTAAACTCAATCTCAGAACGCGGCATTTTTACAACGCAAGCATCAATTGGTTGACACGCTAGATATCATGGTCTGGAAAGAATAGACTCCACCTGGGCTAAGATTGCGATCGAGGGAAATGGCGAACCCCATTCAGAGAAGCCGACCCCGCGATCGAATAGGACCAGCGCTAAACAAGTCGGGAAACCGGAAGCTTGACGCTTCAGGTATAAAAGGTTTTGTGTTTCCCTATGTGAGGAGCATAACGTAGTTCTCCATTGGCTTATAGCATTGACCCGAGATATTGAAATCGTTCCGTTGCCAGAACTCAGCGATTTAAGTATCTCGAAGAGCAGGTTACTGCCATTGCCAGAACTCAGCGATTTAAATATCTCGCGTCAACGCTATCAATGGAGAACTGCGTAATGAAATTATTTCACGCATTAATGCAACCTGGATGAAGTGGCATTCCCCAACTGGTGTTCTTTGTGATCAACGTGTCAGCGCACGTCCCAAATCTAAAATTTACTGCAATGTCGTCCGTCTGCCACTCTCTATAGTTCTGAGTGTTGGCCGACTATAAAGGACAATGAACGGCGTCTTGCGGTAATGGGGACGAAGATGTTGCATTGCACTGGCGGCGTGACACGTTTTGATTACGCCTGAAATGAGACTATCCGCGATCGATATGGATTTGCACCGATCGTGGAAAAACTGCAAGAGAGGCGTTTTCGATGGTGTGGTCACGTAATTCACGCTAACGAGAATTCAACAACCAGTATTAATCAGATTACATCCTGATGAGGCATTTGATACAATAAAATGACGAAACCGATCATCACGAGCCGACCCCGCTTATGAACTGAAGGCCGAAGAAAAAGAAAAAGATGTGAGAAGCGACGAGTGCACGACAGCTTCGTGTAATATAGCTAAAAATTCCATTGCCCTCTATTTTCTAGAAAGCGATTTAAATAAATCATTTGATGGAAAGCCCTGTGTTGATAATGGTCACCTTCACACGCTTCACGCTCTGGGTTTAATATTATTAGCGAATCAAAACAATTTAACCAGCATCAAATATAAAAAAGGGCTAGGGAGAATTAGATTCTTCTTGGATGGAATTTAAATATTTCACTAGAATTTCAATTATTCTCGTTAATTATGACGTCAGCATCTTATTTGTATGGCTTAGGATGCTGTTAATTAGCATGAAATTGATAAGTTTGAACTTCTATAACTTTGACACTAATAGTTGGATTTTTATGAAACCTGGCATGTGTATGCACGACGCTGTCCTTTTGCTATGTCGGTGCAAAATTTAGTACACTTAGGATGAACTTAAGGGGAGTTTTTTAGTCAATTTCTAAAAGTTGATAATATACTATTAGTAAATTTTTTGAGCAGATACCGGAATGGAACATCTCTCGAAGATTAGATTTCACATAAGTGTTTACACAAAACCTTAAAAAGGGCTGCAGATAAATAGATTCTTCATAAATGTGACTTTAATATTCCACGCGAATGTCAATTATTCCGGGTAATTATGACGTCAGCATCCGATTTGCATGGCTTTAGAAGCAGTAAACTCGCGCGAAATTGCTAAGTTTGAACTGCTATAACTTTGGCGTTAATTGCCTGATTTCTATGAAATTTAGTGCATATACACGAAATATTGTCCTCTATGCTGGTACAGAATCCGGAAGTCCTAGGATGAATTGAAAGGGGGTTTTTCAGTAAATTTCTAAAAAGTAGTAATATGCTATTAGTAAGTTTATTTGACCAGATATCGGAATCTGACATATTTTGAGGCCTAGATTTCATCTAGGCGCACCACCCTGATTTTTTTCGGATTTTTGGGTTGGGTAGTTTCCGAAAATGAGTCCTGTCTCACTTCAAATGCATACATTTTGACTCCTTACTCACGCACTTTGCAATTTATGCCAAAACTAATGTCAGTTTCGGAAAGTAAGAAAGTAAGAATTTTTGAATCCCCCTTTGCATGTATGGGGAGCCCCCCTTTAAACTCCACCTAAATTTATGCCACTCGCTGTATGCGTGGGATTTCATAGTTCCCATCTGTCCACCAAATTTCGTTTGGATCGGTTTAGCCGTTTTGGAGAAAAATGTGTGTGACAGACAGACAGACAGACAAACAGACAGACAGACATTGAATCGATTTTAATAAGGTTTTGTTTTACACAAAACCTTAAAAAGAAGACTGCAATTCTTACATATGAACATAGGCCTACAAACATACATGCAAACTATTTCAGACGAGCTGCTTGTCTTCATTACAACAGGTTTACAAATATATGTTCAATTTATCATGGATAAGTAGTAATCAATTACAATTGAATTGTAAAAGATAAAAAGTTCCGCTTCATTTTTTTCTTATTTAGTAACAACTAAGAAACTAAGCCAACTGAAATAAATTTCCTTTTGTTACGCCAAGCCCGATAACTGACACTCGACTTAAGGAGCGGATTTAACTAAAGAAGTTGTTGACATTGATAAATAAGTGAGATCCTATCTTACTAAAAAAGTGTTTACACGAATTTTTACAATATCCATTTGCTATCATTCATCTGCCTCTTGAGATTATCCAGTATCTAATCAACATTGTTTATAAAAGCATAGCATAATAAGATAAGCTACATATTTCAATTGTTGTGTTATAATTAGTGCTCAAATATTTGGTTTTAAAAAATAAAAATGCTGATTTCATTTGATAGTGATTTACAATTTGAATAAATTCCAAAGAAATGTTGTAATTTCACTATCTCTTGGTAGCAATTGTTATGTATGTCATATCTATTAGCAAACAGTTTTGTAATAAATGAATTGGCAAGTTAAACTAATAGCGATGAAACGAGAATCGATTAATATTCAGATTGACCTGATGACTTTCTATTATTCAGAAGCAGTAATAATAGTTTCACTAGGAAAGTATCTTTTTTCGAAATATGAAAGATGTACCATTTGAATACAGATATATGATAATAGTATAGCGAAAGTATTAAAAGAAATCACAGTCTCTATGTACTTAGGTTCCTGCGCTATGTAATTCCACAAGTCCCACCTTTACATCGAGCAGCCGAATATAGTCTTATTCTAAAAATCTTCTCTTTCAGCTTAACTTACTTTAAGTGCGGCACATATTTTGCTAGAAGCAAGTCAGCTACTGTACTTAAACTAAATAATCTATATGTTAGTGCCGTAAAACCATCCACGTTGTAATTATAATAAAATTATATTTTTGGGTTTTATTTGCAATTAGACAGAAGTATAATGATTGAATAATACAAGTACAGTGTAGTTTTTGAAAGTGAGGACGAATTGTTCATGGTAACGAGTCAAAATTTGATCGTTTCTGTAGGCCCAAGTTAGGTAGTCACCTAATTTTGGAACAAATGTAGTATGTTTGTTTTTTTTTTGCCTATATGAGTAACTTTCCAGCCCGCTCGGTAGCGTTCGAGAGGGGTTCGCAAATCACCATCTAGCGTATCAAGCCGTCGTTGTTTCGGTCGACCTTTGAGTCTCTTTTCATCGACCTAGATCTTCAAAAACGTCACTCTCGCAACTTTTCCGACGATCGATCGTGAACATCCTCATTTCTGATATGATCATAGTGTGCTATGCAGCAACATTCATTGCCTTTGGTGGTTGACCTGCTCCCGGAACCATCAATGAAATTCCTAAAATTCCACAAACTCGATAGAGCCTCTTCAGTTGTAATTATTGAATTTAAAGTAAACGCAGCGTAACATTTGCGAACATACATCTAACTAGAACATCATCAATTGGTCAGTCGGAAACATACATCAGATACAGTAATGGATCTAGTAGGCTTCCTTGGGGATACCTGGTTTGATAGGCTAATCTTTGGATGTAAAGTTTTTGTATTTCAATCGAAACAACCGACCTTTTATATAGAAATTCAAGATATGTATTAGAACTTTTTTAATCTTAAGCGATAGCCTTTCATGACATGCTCGGTCGAAAGACGGGGCAAGATTGAAAAAAAAAGCTTACCCTAGAAAAGCTAATCAATTGTTTCACGCTTTTCTCGGGAGTCGAATTGACGGTTTGGTAGGAACGACAGAATCGTTGATGCCAGTAGTTTTTGAAACACTTGTAATAGGGTAGTAAGCAGGCTTGATGCTATTTGCGTCAGATCTTTTTCTACCTTCGCAACAGTAATTATAAGTGACGTTCTCCACATCTTCGGGAAGTAACCAATAAATGTCATTGTGGTGTAGATATTAGGTCCTCGATGACATGAAAAGTGAATTCATTGACCATTTTGCTTGCAATTTTGTCGTGGCCACATACTTTCGTTCGTTTTAACAGATGAGGGTAAACATTTCGGAAGCTAAGCTTTATTTTTCGAGAAGTTGGATGTAGATAAAAACACTTTCGAAGTGATTCGTAAGTGTTGAAATTTTCAAGGGCCAAGCTGACCTATTTAACCTATTTTAACTTCTTTATTCCCATCCCTTCAAACTTTTCAATATGATTTTATGATTTGCAAAATGTTGCAATCCTAGGATGAACTTAAACCTTGTTTTCCAGTGAATTTCTAAAATGTCATCAACTTTACTTGAGAAACAGCCGGAATTCGATGTAAAACTTTTGATTTAAGGACTCTCTTTTCCCCTCCTCCTCTTTAATCAGTCAAACTCCAAATAACATTTTAATGGTCTCAGGATACCAAGGCAGGGTGGGAACTCCAAAGGTCGCGGTTTATGAACATCTGAGGCAGGAGAAACATTGGGGATGTGATCCATCATGAATTTTGCCTCTCCTTATCCTTTCCTTTATTTTTTTTTTGTTTATTATCCAGTTTACTCCTTTTGTTTGATTTTCAGGTTCCAATGCGGATCCACGTATCGATTTAAGGTCACGTGAAGTTTTGTTAAATGACACGTAAGGGACTAAAGGCAAGCAAGCGTGTTTTGACGGAACACTTCAGTGGACCGTCAGTATTTGGGAGCGGAACTACACGGTAAATTTCGTCAAGGTTTTTAAAATAACTCTTCCCTCTTGGAGGACTCCGGCCACTCAGGATGGTCTCTGACCATCGACCTAATTAACTTTTTGCAAAATCTTTATAGGAATAAAGTCGCTGAGAAACCAAGACATTGCTCACTGAGCTAAACAAATGGTAGTCTGAAAGAGCATTGTTTGAAAAATATGGCAGAGTCTCCCAGTTCACCCCATTTCAATCGTTCTAAAAAACTCTGGAAATATGTGGTCGTGCACTGGCACATTTCAAACAGAACATAAGCGAACTAATCTTAAATGCATTTGTCGTCTCTAGCCCAAAAACCATTTCGATCGGGTCTTTTTACAAGAGAGTCAAATCCTCCTCTACTTGGAGCAGTTGGTGAAGGTTCACCATCTGAAGTCCGCAGCTGTTAAGTAGTGTGAGAAGATTCCTCCCCTGAGAGTAGCCAGTGGGACACTGATTGCAGAGCCCGCCTGGCAAGTCTTTATGTTCCTATGACTAGGAACCCAGAATAAGATAACTTTGGACATGTTGTCCACTCTATTCAACACGTTCCTACACTGCCGCACCAGCCAGAAGAATGTCGCCACTCAATACAAAGCTTTAATGGCCTGAGTGTCGGTCTCACTGACTTTGTTACGCTTGGAGATTGGATCATGCCCCAGCCATCGACAGGCATCCAGTATCACCAGCACCTCCGCTTGGAATACTGTGGCAAAAGACCGAGGTATCCGAGAAAACTCCGGTACCGACTCCAAGGACTATTTTTAATCCGTAGGAGATGAACACTCTTTCGTAGCCTCGACACACGCCGCTAGTCTTCTATTTTGCCCTGGGTGGAAAATTCACAGCAAAACTCCTCGACTTGCGAGTGCTATAATCCGCTAGGAATGCCCAAAATTCCCACGATACTTCGTTTAGAATGTTATTTGCCCTGGCCGCTGGGCTTCACTGTCCAACATTCAGACTCCTGTAGCCTCAAAGCACCGTACCATTTACCAGGCAGGAGTGGAGATCCTCACTAACAACTGCACACGTGATTCTTTGAATCCCATTAAGAATTGTTCTATGGTATTTCTTGCTCAGCGCCGGCCACAATAGAATCGTATGTTAAGATAGGACGAATCAAATGTATACATCCAGAGAACCATTTTCGGACGTGTGTGTCCGGATAGCTGAGTGGTTAGAGCACAAGGCTGTCGTACGGAAGTTCGTGGTTCAAACCTCGCTGACGGCAGTGGGATTTGTATCGTGATTTGACGTCGGATACCAGTCGACTCAGCTGTGAATGAGTACCTGAGTCAAATCAGGGTAATAATCTCGGGCGAGCGTAATGCTGACCACATTGCCTCCTACAGTGTACTGTAGTGTACCGTTACGGTCTTGAATGAAGTGCTCTAACACACTTCAAGACCCTGATCCAATATGGATTGTTGTGCCAACGATTATTATTTTCGAGCGTAGACCCCATTTCCTTACAAAGACCTTCTTGCAGACATAGAAGACTACACAGAGCTTCTTAATCCTCAGTTCTATATTCATTATCCAATTTAACTTAGGATCCAGCATCACAATCAAATACTTTTCACTGGAGGGAAGTACCAATCTGGGGTGGAATTCTGCTACCGTTGACTAGCATCAGCTCCATTTTGACTGGATTTACGCCGAATAGCATCTTGCAGTCCACACGCACACATTTGCGAACGCGGCCTCCATAATCGCTCAAAACCAAGGGAAACATCTCTGACACTAACATAACCATATAGTCGGCACACATCACCACCTGCACCTCGCTCATGTCCAATATCTGCAGAATTATATCTATCACTAACAATCAAAGGACCAAACCTAAACATCCCTCTTCTCACAGATCGATTATCCTGGTTCTTAGTATGGATACTATCCAATGCATAAGATACCTCACCAAACCTATTCTGGTTACAGCCTACTGGATGACTTTGATACTAATGTTGTTGAATGCTCCTATATATGGGAAGACAGCTAGGGCATATATTGTTCAAAGTTGAGATGATCATAATTTCTTCAGAACATGTTACCAAATTTCACCACTTTCCTCAATTATATCCCCCCCCCCCTTCCGCTATCAATATTTTCAGAGAGCCAAGTGCATAGAAAATGAACAACATAGAGAACAAAAGAAAAATTACAATTTGACCAGCCATAGCGGACTGCACTCTTTTCAAACCATACCATGATTTCGTCCTTTGGGAGCTTGCCCAGGGCAATAATTGTAACAATGTATATGTCAATCACTAGCTATTCAAAATAAAACTATGTATGTCGGATAGCAGTCGATACATCTGTGAATGAGTATCTGAATCAAATCAGGATAATAATCACGGTCGAGCATTACTGATCATATTGCTTGTTGTCCTGCAGTGCACCGTTACGGTCTCCAATGAAATGCTCTAATACCCTTCAAGGCCCTAATCCAAATGGATTGTCAAATAATCTTCGATGTGAACAGATATGTACTCATTAAAACTGAAAATATTAGTGAACATTCTACTATTATTATATTTTGAAGGCTGAAATTCGAAGTTTTCAAACCGACAAATTACATATGTATGTATTTGAGAATAGAAATCCGGTTACTAGTTCAATTTAAATTCAGTTTTCAATTCAATAAAAATGCAGCAGAAGTTCAATTTAGAGCAAGAACATGCCAAAATGAATCATATACAGCATAAACAATTATAGATCTATCTAACTGTTCGCAACACCACGAAGTTAATAAACTAACTAAAGTCGTGCATTCGGGACTATCCTATCTCGAATTCGAATATTAATCTGTTCACATATTTGATAACACACGAATATATATATCCATAGCTCTCTTAGTTTCATATTATTATACCAGGTTCAACGTGACTGTCTGGAAAATTGCAAAACTCGCCGAGAAATTATGTAATTTGAAAAAAGGTTACGTTCTTTGAGTAGCAGATAAATTTTGGTCAAAACAGGAAACCAGAATTATTGATTTATTACCAGCACCATTATATAATAATAACCATACAAAAACCAAAATAATTATCTACTTGGAATTAACTTTGTGAAAGTGATGGACTCTCCTCCACCACCTAGACGGCTCCGATAAATTAATCTCGTTAAAAATCACGAGTACGATCAATTCGTGATTCGCTTCATTTTCCACGGTCGCTCCACTAATCAAAAGCCATAGAAATAATTCAAAGCCACAGACAGCATAACTACCGCATTTTAAAATCAGGCCGCCCGGCCATATAACATTCCGCAACGAGCCTCCATCATGCCCTTTTAGAAGATCTGCTCCAAACAAAACCACAACAATACGCCTTTAAAAAGACCCGTTAACTACTATTATTTCATAATTTCAAGCATCGAAGCGATTAACTATCAATTAGATGGAGTCAAAAGCATTGTACACCCTTTCCCACAATGTAATTGACGTCATGACGACTTGGAGAATGAATATCTAAATATCTGAATAAATGCCAGCTCATACTCGTACGACTCAAGAGGAACGTTAAAGGCTTCAATCAGAAAATATAGTGAAGATTGGCGCTGCCTCGTATGATCAGTACAAGATTCAATTTGGCGGAAGTATGGGAATCAATAGTTTTAGCAAAATCGATGCTGCTCTAAAATAGTGATGATAACCCTAACTATTCCTCTAACAAATTCTTCTGCCGTGAATCGGTTCCCATTTTTCTTATTATAGCGCAAGAACGGTCCCAGATTGGCAGATCCCGTAAACCGAATAGATTGTGTTATTTTCTTCGCTAACATTTTCACCTTCTCTAATCAGAAATTTTCACTTTCACTAATGAAATTGAATTGTTGGACAATCTGAGTTTTACTCTAATTAATTTTTAACTGATTCCAGTCAAATTGTTTGTAGTTGAGTAATATGGCCCCGAAAAAAAACCCAGAATTACCACTGCGTCTCATTTCGCAGTAAAAGCAATTTCTTCTTGCTTCTTGTGCGCTTTCTACGGATATTGAAATCATTAAATTCTTCACTTAATGAAGAAGTTACCGAACACATAAACTGATAACAACTAACAAGCTACGTGTACTACCGAAGTAAAGCTCACTAAAGATCGCCAGAAATCTTAAGATAAACCTATCTCTCCTCTACCTTCTTGCACTGGGATCTTCCACATCTCAGAAAATAATAGGACTTGGTGAATCTAAATCTATTATTGTTGACTTTCACTACACCACAAAATCAACTTGCGAATAATAAAATCCACAATAGATAATGCCTTTCGTGAAATTGATGTTAAATGATTGCAATGCAGTGGCTGCAATCAATTGGGACTCTTGAGTAACGATCTCGGCGCTCATATGTACATCGTTAAAGTACGGTCAAGTGTTTTATAAGAATCCGCTAAATTGCAATCAATTTGTCATAATTAGAAGCAAGCAGTGATCGTCATCTTTGAAAGTTTTTATTGAAATTTCCCAATAGATATAAAATTAAGAGGCACGAAGGGGAGTACACCATATTTTCTCCTCTTTGAAGGCCAGACTTTATCGGACATAGCCGTGTTATAGAGGCAATGAGTTGCCAAAATATTGTATGTGGCGGATGCTGAGGTTGTTTGTTCGATATAATCAGTCCAGTATTTTACAGGAACTTCTATAGAGAGTTCTAAAAGAAGATATACCCGCATTCGTCGGAAAAATGATTCAGTTAAAACTTCTGTTGGGAACTGTAATTAACACCTGCTGGCGCGGAATTCGTTTAATAATAGCCCCTGCTAATTTCATATAAAAGGTTTCTGGCATTATTACAACACATAAAAGATATTAGACATTAGATTGTACTGATTTGATCTCTGGATACAATTGGTAACAAAACCTAATTACTGCATAATGAGATATAATTTCCAAACTCCATTTAAAAGAGTGACCAACCAGTGAAAATATTTACTTCTATTATACATCAAAATTAGTCGTTTAGGTTAGATTTAACTTTACTAAATCCGTTACTGAAATAGTTTTCGTGGTTTGTCAATCACACGGAAACGGAGCGCAAAATTTGCTAGGGATGCTTTGGAATCATCCGCATGTAGTGAATGGGATGGATAATTTCATCTACAAACGTTTGCGCCCTTTCGTTTCGTTGAAAAGCTGATCTTCAAATCGTGGATTTGACAATTTGAGTTATCCCGAAGAACCTCAAAAGCGACGCAGCTATTAACGCGAGTAAACCCAAATCAACTGCGACCATTGTCTTATTCAGCACATTTCCGGGAACTTGGCATGCGGTGCCTTGTTTCGAATAGTATGTGTGTGTGTGTGTATAATGGGGGAGAAGCTACAGCTTCGAGCACTCAGGCCGTGATGGCCCATTGTAATCGCAACCCCCATCTAACGGAATATTACGGATTCGTTAACGTATCGCAGGATTTCTGTTAGTGGATGTGATGCTACCCATCCTAACTGGAGAACATCGGCACCAAAGATTTGATGCCTGACGCGTCCATAAGCAGGGCATTCACATAGGAATTGCTCCGTGGATTCCGCTTCCTCTTTACAGGAGGGACACGTACCATCTTGAGTAATTCCTATTCTGAACATATGCCCAGCTAGTGAATTATGGCCTATCAGAATGCCCACAATTCTCCTGCAAGTCCTCTTGCTTTTCGACAGGATAAACTTTGAGGTACGTATCTTCGGTTCTGGCAGGAAAAGTTGGGTATGTCGAGCAGTATTTAGGTTCTGCCACCTGTCATTGTGGGAAGCATGTTCCCAGTTGCTGGTTCCGGTCCCGGCATAGGGAGATTGACCCCTCTTTTGCTAAAGCATCCGAGATTTCATTTCTCCCAGAGTAGTTCCACCGTATTGAATTTAGAGATAGGATTCAAACGGTTTCTGGATTCCTGAACGATTTTCGAGGTTATCAAAGGACTACTTGGCTATCACTACAGATTGCGATGTGCCTGCCCTTCACCCGCTCGTCAATCACCTAGTTTACCGCCCTTAGGATTGCATAAACTTCGGCTTGAAAAACCGTTGCATATTGTCCCAAAGGAGAAACCCACTTCTCGTTTTTATTCGAGAAGTAGACTCTGGCTACCGAACCCTGATCTGTTTCTGAGCCATCTGTGTAGAAGACTTCCGTATATCCCGGCACGCATTCCTCTGGGAATCCCTAGTTCTCTCTACCCTTCGGGGTAACTTCATATCTTTTACCAAAAAGGTGTAAGGGAGCACGAGCATTGTAAGAACTGGATTCAGTACTCCCAGTAACTCTTCCAATGCTCTGTGCCACCCACATTCTTTGTTTCCCCATAGATCTAATCGCATTAGTCTATGAGCTATATAGCGACTGCAAATTGAGTAGTGCATTTAGACTTGTGCCGTATGTTGTGCTCATGGCACCAGTGATACCCAGACACATAGTTATTTGCAGTGCGGCTAGTTTACGGTGAAGCCCTTTTTGTCTCACCTTGACCAACCACACTACGGATGCATAAACGAACATCGGCCTAATGATAGCAACGTTCGTCCAGATTATCCCATGTCGAGGCAAAGGTCCATCTGCTCAGCCCATTAGCTGTGAGAACCCGTTTCATTTTTACCTCTACATGTTTATTCCAAAGAATTTTTGTATCTAGAGTGACTCACAGATATTTCGCTTCTTCGGAGAATTGAAGGGTAGTACCCCTCATCTCAGGGAGGCAAAGTCCATTCAGTTTTCTCCTTTTTGTGAATAAAACTATCGCGGTTTTATTTGGATTAACTGAAAGGCTATGTCTGAGGCACCAACTGTCCATCAAATCAATGACACATTGTGTATTTCTACACACCGTTCCAAGATCTCAATCAACAGCAAACACAGCCACGTCATCAGCATAATTTTGCAGTTTGCATAGTAGTGAGTCGATCAGCATACTCCACAGAAGTGGCGAAAGCATACCTCCTTGGGCAGCCTTTCGTTGCTTCTGCAGTCAGATAGCGATGAACACACATCTCAGCGCACAACAATCTCTGCATTAGCATAGCATGGATCCACTTAATTAAAGCATCATCAAAACCATGTGCTTTGGCGACATCACAAAGTTTTTGAAAAGGCGTACAGTCAAAACGCCCTTCAATGTGCACGAACAACCCCATCGCGTACTCACCATTCAAAGTTTAACCAAAGACAGAGGATGCTTCGAATGGTAGGAGCTTAGAGAAATCTACAGTCTATCGAATACGAATAAACCTGTTCAAAACGCCAAACAGGAAAAACCATTTACAAGAAGGAAAGGTCATCACACCGAAATCTAAATGCTAAACATTTTAGGCATGAAACGTTTCCTCTATTTTTGTGTAAAAATATTTAGATGCTCGACTATTCCATTTGTAGGTATCTCCGAATGTGTTACTATTCTTTTAGTATGATATTGGCATTCTATGCCTTGGGTTGCAGTAAATTTACACAAAATGAACAGTTTTGTCCTGCTATAACTTTGTTAATAAGATTATGATTTCCGCCAAACTTTCCAGCATATATTTCTGACAAGCCTGCAATTTACAATCAATTCCAAAACTTTGAACTGCATCAGAAATGCTAATCGAGGTATTTCATTTAATATCCAACATGAATATAATCGGGGAACAAAAATTAACAAAAATTACTTAGAGGTGGACGTTGGGCAAACGCCTAAAGACTTATCAAGTAACGTCTCAGAGTTCATCTCCATAGACCACGTATCCTATTTTTTGCTGAAAATTATCGAAAGGATCGTCTCAGCAAGAGAGGATGCTGACGGTTTCCAGAGACCTGTGGATGTAACGGCGATTCCCGCGAACTGATCGGCGTTCTGAACGGCTTACTGAATAAGACCATAAGGCGAAGAATTTGTCGAAGTGTGCTTGTCCGAAGGCATATTTCCCATATTGTGGAAGGGGAAGGGGCTGGTTGTGCTGCTTGTGAAGAGAAGCTCTTTCAGATTTGCAGTATGGTTTCCCTTGAAATTCAAGCCTCCCACGGTAGTCTTAGGCGATAATTGTTGCTTCCACCTAATTGTTGATAGTTACTTACTACTACTAACTACTAAAAAAGAAAACTCCGAAACGATACCGATGATGAACCACAGGAATTCATTTATTCCGCGGATGTTCCACAGAGCTCCACAACCCACCGATGTGAAATAATTATGTACTTAATATTCCAATTCCGGAGGAGGTTACAATGGCAGATTAAACTCTAGACAAATCTGTAAATATCTGATGTAAGAACTCTGAATTAAAGATAAGAACGTATTAGAAAGCATACACTGCGAGTCTGACTCTAGCAAAAGAGATGTCGAATTTAGGAGGAGTGTCTACGTACATAAGCTACTTATAGCCAACATAGGCGTGGAAGGATGCCACATACTTTATGTAACGCAAATAAATTGAATGCGGTATATAGAAAAGGAGCTCAGAGTGTGTTCTCTCCTCATGATTTTTTCAGGTGATGCAACATTTTCCATGTCGCGAATGATGCTGACTGACACTGAGGCAGATGGGATTGTTGTTAACGAACATATACACTTAGCAGAAATAGTCACACACCTGCTTTCAATAAAATCGTACTGTTGAAAAACCAACATGAAATAAAATATTTCCAGATACATTTATTACTTACTCAAAAGACTATCCGCAGCCAGAACTGCAGCTTAATTAATAAGCTTTAACAGTTTTCCAGAAATCCTTATATTTTACAAGAAACATAGAAAACTAGAGCGGAAAAATTCTATTATTACCTAATTTAGCTTTTTGGGTTGATTAGGTAATAAAATTAACTAGCAATTAAGGTCTGGAATTAGATATTTAAAAACAAGCTGGACCATAAGTAGTTCAGACAAAAACTTATCGAGGAAGAGGACAACTGGTTCTCGAAATACCGGTTTATGGGGAATAAAAAACTCGCTATTCGGCATTTAAAAAATAAAATTTTTTTTCATTATAAAGTAAGCCGAAAAAACGACACACACAACCGAAGAAATATCGATTCAATGTCTTTCTGTCTGTCTGTCACACTTGCTTTACTCCGAAATGGCCAATTGTTATAAAATTCGATGAGAACATGTGGTCTCCCTTTACATGCAGTGAGTGGTGCCATTAAGTGTAGAGTGTTGATCTCATTCCGATATCTGCTTAAATAAAGTCAATAATAGCATATTACTATATTTTAGAAGTTTTCTGGAACCCCCTCCCCTTAATTTCATTCTAGAAGTACAAGATTTGGTACTGGGATAAAGTATTATATAAGGCATAACTTTGAAGTTTGATTTAAATCCAACTATTATTAACAAAGTTATTACCGTTGAAACTTTTGCATTTCTCGAAAATGTGTTACACTCTAAGAGTTATATGACGTCATCATCATATAAAACGAAGTAATATAAACAGCGGGGTCCTTGGGCATATTTTAGTTTTCCTTAGATTTTTCTTTAGTTATTTGCATGTCAGTATCAATTACTCGAGACAGAGATATGTATATATGTGCGAATTAAGTTTGCGGGTGGCGTCAAATAGGAAGGCATGTGTGTACGTTAGCATTAGTGGTATTTACTTTAAGTACATAAATGTACACTCTTGAGCACGGAGTAAAGTAGAAATATGTGAAGATGCATTAGATCAATTTAGATGGTAACATTTCTTTATTTAGAATTAGCAGAATATTGATGTCTTTGATATGTATGTACATATGTATATCTCGAGTTTAGCAATCAATGAAGGAATATTTTGCTTTTTTAGCTATGTACGAGTAAAAAACCATGCTAGGGAGTTCCTCACATAATATCAACACAAAACCTTTTACCCGGAGCGCCCAGCTTCTGGTATCCCGGCTTGTTATATACTAGAAGAAGATTAAATTAAAAAACTAATTTAATAAAAGAACAATACGATTTTCACGCTGTCTGATCAATAGCGAATGCTAGTTGAATAACTGATAATCAGCAGGGTGCCTCAAGGATCTATACTGGGCCCATTACTGTACTGCAGCGTGATTTTCGACCATGTGCTACACAGCAAATACCACCGTTCGCTATACTGACGATATGCAATTGTGAAAATATAAAAAACATCTTAAGTATGTACTTCTTCACATAATTATGCCGGTATCCCTGAGAGTTTTTTCTCTTTTTTTTTCATAATAATTAATTTGAAATTTGTTTAAATTAGCCAATTTTTTAGCAAAAATCGGGGTTTTAATAATAATAATAATCGTTGGCGCAACAATCCATGTTGGATCAGGGCCTTGAAATGTGTTAGAGCACTTCATTCAAAACCGTAACGGGGTTTTGAGTACGAAAAATTGAAAAGTCGACAAAAAAATCCTTCCCGAGTTCTTGATAAACATCTCCTTTACCAAATGCATTTTAATTTTTATGTTTCAGATTTCTATTGTGAGACATTATGTATACTGCAAAACAACTATTTCCCGAAGTGTTGCCAGAAATTCAATGCCACTCGTTCAATTTTAAATTTTTTACCATAAAAATTCCGGAAAATATTGTTCAAATGTTTCATTATTATATTAAAATTGACTAAATAAGTTGGCACTAGCTATATGTATAACCTTAAAAAGATGATATTTTTTCGCTAACAGTCACAGAAAAGGTCGGAACGACTGGTTCAACGATTTATGCAAGCTAGCAAAGGAACGGAAGAATTTCGGGCAAAATCTACCGAGAACTTTGTGGAATTAAAAAGCGACTTTACAGACAAACAAGTCGGGAAACCGGAAGCTGCACGCTTCAAGTACGAAAGTTTTTATCTTTTCTTTTCTTTTCTTAGTACATAGTACGTAATATATCCATATATTATGTGAGAATATCCACTTTCAGATGATATTGACATTCATAGTCTTGAATTTGCAAAGAAGCGACAACTTTGACGTATTATAATTTTCTTAGTAATAGTGCGATTTTCACCAAACTTGGTGAGATCATGTACTCATATATATATATATATATATGTTATACTATATATTGTTGCGAAATTCCGTGGTGCTAGCATGAACTCAAGTGGGATCTTGCAGCTAATTACTAAATATTATAATAATATACTATTATTAACTTTATTTGTACAGATATCAGTATGGAAGGTATTTCGGAGCTCAGGCACCATATAGTGGCAGCCTGCTGATTTTTCGGTTGAGTAGTTTCTGAGAATGGCCCTCTCAAAGGAAAGATCACTTTCAACCCCCCGCACTCCCCATCTTTCCATCAAATGGCAAAATTAAAACCGGCTTCGAAAAGTACTAAGCGAGACATTTAATTTGATACCCCACATGACTATATTTGATGAAAAAAAATTTACATGTATGGGGACCCCCCTGAATTTCATCGTAAAAGAATGTTACTCACTTTATGCGTGAGCGTTCACAGTTCCCAGCTTTCTACCAAATTTGGTGTCAATTGCTGTAACCGTCTCCGAGAAAAATGTGTGTGACCGACAGACAGACAGTAAACCGATTTTAATAAGGTTTTGTGGAAATCTAGTTTCTGATCGTATGGACATATCCAAGCAATGGATCGAGTACTTTGATAAACTGCTCAATAACCAAAATATCAGCGAGTTGGAAGTCCCGCCAACGACAAGCATGCAAGAAACAATCTCTATAATTCAGCGGCTAGGCTAGGGCCCATGGAATTACAATCAAAATAAGTAAATGGGGAGGCGACCAATTACACTTAGTGCTCATCAATTGATTCTCAAGGGATGGGCCGGGGAATTAATGCCTGAAGACTGGCAAAGAGGCATTTTCTGCCCCATACAGAAAAAGAGAGACATCACAGAGTGTAGCAATTATAAAGGTAACATGTTGCTCGGTTGGATAGTCCCATACACCCAGAACAGCATCAGCCCATACCAAAAAGGATTCACTCAAGACAAACCAGCAATAATCAGATTTTCTCCCTACGGCAAACGATGGAAAAACTGTCGGAATGTGACCATCAATTGCACCATCTTTTCATCGACTTTTAAGCCGCCTATGATAGCATAGCCAAGGCAAAACTATATACGGCAATGAGAGAATTCGGTATCCCGACAAAATTAAAAAGACTGACTAGGCTGACCTTCACCAATATGCGAGGCCAAATAAAGGCAGTAAGATCACTCTTGAGATCATTTAACATCAGCGATGGCCTAAAACAAGGGCCCTATCGCACATCCCTTTTAATCTGACCTAGAAAAGGTGATCCGCCGTGCTGATGGAAGTGCGAGAGGCACCCAAGTCCAATCAACTTCTAACGATTTTGACATTATTGGAAGAACAACGCGAGATATAATCTACCTTCGTCCAGATCAAGTAGACGGTGCGAGCTATTGGGGTTGAAGTATATGGTGGAAATGTCGACACCAAAAACCAAAGAATCAACAGCGTCAAATGGCACTAGTCAAATGAGAATAATAAAGATTCGAGACTACAATTTTGAGATCGGTGATAATTTCTCCTGCCTACTATAACAATTACAACGGCGAAATCTGTACACAGTTGTTGACGTCCGACCGAGCCTGACATATTCAGGTTAACAAAAGCTGTTCCGCTCTAAACGTCTCAAAATAGGGTGCATTCCTCGAAGACTTGGTTTCTTAGCATGAAAAATTGGGAACTCTCTCTCTCTCTCTGGTGGATAAAATCAGACTAACTGGGTTGTGATGGGCGGGTCATTTAATCCATATGGGTGACGAGAGTCCAGCCCAGAAAGTCTATAGGAGCAACATCTATGGTAAATAAAGTGGATCAATCATCACAGTCATCCTTAGATGGAGCGATGGTGTAGGCCAGGACACCAGACAGCTTTTAGAGATATCAAATTTGTAAACCTCGGTGCAAAACCGGGACATCTGGAATTCCTTACTAGGGCAGGCCTAGGCCTAGACCGGACCCCGGTCGTTGTGCCGTTGATGATGATGATGATGAACTATGTGCTAATAAGAAAAATGGCCAAGTCAATTATTTAATTGTGATACAACCACTCTGATATAAAGAAAAGAGCAATCCAGCCGAATAATTCAACTACCACTTAGTTCAGGTATTATCCATGAAACGTTGATCTTCGACAAATGCTTTCGCGATATTGCTAAATTACCATCAACTAAGCTAAATTGTGTTCTGTCCGCTCAATTAAACTACTTTCTCGTGGTATAAAAGACAGAGTCTGGACTGTGACCGATACATTAAAGCTGCTTCGAGTTCAATGTATTCAACAAGGAAGCTTCTTTTCGGCACTCTTTTTCTATACTGCCATAGACCCCCGTCACGTGAGACATCCAGTCTCTTCACGCTTATATATATATGCTAATTATATTTCATTATCTTCCCACAACAAGGCAGATGTTGAGTAACAAGGTCCAAAGCACTTTCTGACGGCGAACGGTATGCCGGCGATTCTAGCCCCTTGAAATAATGTTCCTAGCCGATGCTAAATTGTGCCATAAAATCACTTTACAATCTGAACGAAATAGTGTTTCTCAAAAATGGACGGATGTTCTCGGTTTAATGGGTTAGGGATCCATGCGCCACTCCTTTATCAACTTCACACTAGAGAATCGGCAGCTATTGATAGACTTATTAAATTTGAAATTAATTATTTCAAAACTCATGCAGCCTTTTTTCATAAAAGATGGAAACAACGTCCTTTTCAGATTACAATTTACACAATCAAAGAATGATGACAACAAAATGAACAAGCACGAAGCCTTAACAAAATATACAATCGTAAGTGCAAGTTTAATTACATATTACTGAAAACCACACACTTAACATATTACTTTCGAAAAGCTCGAGACCGTTGCTGTCAAGAGGTGAGTTTTTTTAAACTATTTTGTATTTTACGCTACATTTGGTATCATATGTTACAATACCACGTATTGTTGAAGTGTAATCGACGTCACCATTGTTTTCTGTTTAATTTGTTCAGGTGAAAAATTCTCTTTGTTTTAGAGCCGGATAATTTTATTTATAATATAAAATCTACATTTTTTTTGTATTTTTCATTATGAATTCACAAGGTTAATAACAATAACATAACATAACATAACATAACAACAGGCTCCGCTATTTAGGTTTATATTTTTCAATTCCCTTTGAACCAAATTCTTTTTGAGATATAACACAACCAGCTTTCGGAAGATAATGGAAAAGATTATGGCAATATTTTGAGGATGAAGAAGATGAAAAGGAAAAAGCTCCTCAACCTTTTACGTACTTTGTAAAATCGACTCAAATAAATAATGCGAACTTACTGGATATTCCAAGACCGATTTCTAATAAATGACAAATAATTTATATTTGTGTGCGAAGGAAAAAAGAACTCCGGGCATACGAACATGGAAAATAGTTTTCGCACTCTCATCTCTTTGGAATTTATTCAGATGAAGGAATTCGGGGTCCAGCATAAAGACCAACTCTATAAAACAGAGTTACGCACCAGCGGAGACTTTCGATACAAAGAAGGTTTTCTGCAAAGAACTGAATATAGTCTCAAGCTTCCTAGAAGTAGTACTCTGACCGTGATTGACGATCTAAAGTAAGTTGGGTTCTGATACTTTGCTGAGGAATATACTGCGAAATGGAATGAATTTAATGCTGCTGCAAATGTGTAGCGGGTACAAAAGAGAATTGAACGGGGAAGCAGTAGCTGAAACAAATAACAACCATTTTGCTACCATATATCTCATCACGAAAGAGATTGGAAGTCCTTAACAGTAAAGGCCATAACTTCGACAACGAGCAGGAAATGAGACAATCCTGGATCATATAATATGCGATGGATAAAATGGCGAGTCACCAAAAAACAGTACCCTTCGGATCAATGTTGAACAAAGTTTCGAGTTTAGATTTTTGCTCACCTTTTCATCGACTCTAGAAAAGGTTTCAAAAATGTCTAAAGGGAGTACTTTGTGCAGTAGGGGGTATTCCGCCGAATGAAATAGATATTTTCAGAACGATATATAATGATGCTGTACATGTCCCGTTGTTCGCGGATTTGAAGTCCAAAGCAAAACCTGACAGGACTGCATTTTGTCAATCATATTGTTTATTCGAAGAATGACATCAGTGTATGATCCAACTACCCGTAAAAATATTATGTAACATTCGCGGATTCATGATAGGAAAATTTCTTTCGTCCCTTTATTTTCTTGTATTAAGCAACTGGGTATCTCCACCCAACGGATCAATGCAGGCGATAGAGTAATATTCATGTACTGTTGCCAAAGTGCCGAATGCATGGAATTACAATTATTGTGTGCGAAACCCAAAATTTCCGGTATTTGTCAGAGAAAAGGAAATGGAATTTTGTCTCAGCTGATCGGTCGATGATAGGATATATAAAAGTTGCGGACTCTTTGTTTCAAGGTATGATGCGTTCGCGGGGTGCAGATTGTTTACGATTAAAGGATTTTGGCTGGAAACGGCTCGGTCGCGAGAAGAAGGTCAGGATTTCGGAATCAAATTGAAAATAAAAAGTGCGATTTAGTTTGGATTGCATCTAGGAAAGGGGAGAAGATAAATGTTGGTTATTTTATTTCGTGGAAAATGCATAGGGTAATCTCCACATAAGGGTAAGACCTGTTCCTAATTCCATTAAAAAATTAGTAAGTCTTTGACTTTGCAATATACAACAAATTAAGTCATGTATATATATCGTTGCCATTCATCCCTTGGTGGGGTAAAGCGCATCAACCACACATACGCGCTATCGCTCGCGGTTACCGGAAATGCGTTTCAGCTCCGCTTACGACTTTCCGAGACACTCATCCTCTACTGTTCTACGCCAAGTGCTCTTGGGCGACCCACTGGTCGGTCATCTTGGGAGAGTGGACTGTACGCCGTCCAAGTTGGTCGTTTGAAATAGTATCAGGCGAGCATACTCCAATGATACGACGCAGGCAGATATTGACGAAAGCTTCTGAGTAACAGTGGAGTTCACTTTCCATGTGTTACTTCCATATAGCAACACAGAAGGAACACTAGCACAGAACAGTCTGGACTTGATCTTAGTATTGAGATAACTGGCCCCGTGAGAGAGGATATATGTTATCCGCGTAGTCGAGGTATTTGAAAAAAGATGTTATCAACCATTAAATTCCTCCACGTCCTTCCGACAAGGCGCCATGAAGAAGTGACCGATAACAAGAAGAAATAATATTGGTGGCACAATGCAACCCTGGTGGACTCCGAGCTTTTACCTCGTAATATTTTGCGCCATTATATGACGCTCTGATAATAGCTATTAGTTTCTCGGGAATGCCCTTCCTACGCAAAACACTCCAGATGCCCCCCTCCCTGATCACGCTATCGAAAGCTTTCTCGAAATCGATGAAGAGGAAATGAAGCGATGTTGTGGTCAATGCGGGAGGATCCAAAGCAAAAACCGGCCTGCACTCTGTCGAGCTTTCGTGACGTTCTTTGAACCGTTCCAGGATTATTTTAGCTATTATCTTTGCGGCGACAGGGAGCATGCAGATACCCCTCCAGTTGTCACACTCAAAACGGGTGCCGCTTTTTCTGGAATCTTAACGATCATCCCCTTCTTCAACTCGCTGGGAAAAGTCTCGGATTCCCAAGATTTTCATACGAGTGGAAGCAGCAGATTTGCAGTAACTGCAGGTGCAGCGATAAATAACTCTGCGGAGAGACCGTCAAGCCTAGCGGGTTTACTCCGTGTGAGTGCATTGATGGTCTAAATGATTTTTCTTCTGCTTGGAGGAACAGTCTGTATCAGCATGTTACGGTTCTAGCCATTTCAGCCGCATAGGAGGAACCTCACCGGATGTAATACGGTTAACTATGATGAAGTATTCTTTCCACCCCGTCAGTTATTCATCAACGTGGATGTGAAGTCAACCGTTGACCTTCTTCACAGGACCATCGAAAGATTTGCTGCTCCTTCGTGATGCGGCATGCAGTTCTGAAATCATTGCGATCTGCGGCATCTTCCGCTTCTCTGACTAGCCCAATAGTAAATTCTCTCTTGTTACGGCGTACACTACGTTGAACTTCTTGGGATTTCACTCAGTATCGGAGTTCCGAGCCCCTCGCGTCCGTTAGGTCATGATTTAAATAATTTGGCTTAAATTTTGTTATTTCCGAAGAAGACGCAGTTCTCTCTGCGGTGAGTCGTATTTTGAAAGGCGCACCGCTCATTTATTCAAGGATTACATCCTATATTTTAAAATGCAGTAAATATCCTCGGAACTGTTCCGAAACCATAAATTTCAATAGTGTAGCATTTCAATTAGGGTTTTAAACGAACGATTCTGCTCGAGTGATTACATCGGCGGCGGCAAGGGCCAGAAACTTCCAACCACAACTGCGTCATAATGTTTCTACTGATCATGAGATATGTCTGTTAACTCACTATGTATTCAATAAAGCTGGAAGTCTTCCCAGAGCTGTGTAGATAGATTTCTAATTGAGTTCGAACCAAAATAGTTCTGCCCAGTTACTATTTCGACTAATCTCGAGAATTCGACATTTTTCCTAGGAAGTGGATAGGGATAGTCATTAAATTTCCGAAACATCTATCTCAAATATAATAAGTATTTACACGCTCCCTAATGTTGCAAAGATATTAACTAAAGTAATCCTACAACGCATCAATGAACAAAGCTGAACCGAAGGGCAGGCTAATTTCTCCTCTGCGTTTCGCGCCCTATTGTGGAACAATATGGAGACTTGAGCCCCCAGTTTCATTTAGTTCGCATTGACTTTGCAGAAGCTTTAAACAGCGACCACAAGATATGCATTGGGAGTGATCTACTCATGAGGAACTCCGCCATGTTGTCTACATAGCATGGTGATCCCAAGTCCAGGTAAAGGAAGAGGGTTTGATACAACGTACTTTGTACTATCCTCAGTAAAATAAGAATAAATTGCTGAGATCAGGGAGAGAGATAAATAAAGTATAGTTGGAGCTGATAGCTGATCTCTATAGGCCGACGAAGCAAATGAATCCAATGTCCTTAAAAACAAAATGTCGTGTTGTGCCCTAAGCCTTGGAAAAATGCAAAGGCGTTCATCTCAGACGGCGCAGCAGGATGGGCTCCGGTCCTGTCAAGAAATGGCTAAGGGTTCTCGACACATAGACGGCGACGCGGCTGACTCCAAGCAAATCAAATATTGGCACCCTCGCTGGAAACAGAAAAATTCGCAAGAGTCTTCCGGAAAAGGCGCATTGGTCTGGAATGAAAAACAGCGACGTAGAACGCGAACCCAGCAAAAATGGCTACACATTTCTCTATTTCGGTAGTCCACACACTCCATCAGTTGTTCGCATTGCCATCTCAGAGGATTTACGTGAAGCCATTAAAGAAGTCAAACGATATGATAACCGGCTGATGAAAATCACCATTATATCAGCTCATCGCACTATTCACTTCATCACCGCATACGCACCACAGACACATCGACTTGATGCCGAGAAAGGTGCCTTCTGGTAACTTTTCGATGCAGAAACCTGCAACATGTCTGTTAATGACTATATCATCATCGTAAGCAACCTTAATAGTCAGAGTGAAAAGGAAGATGGCAACAGGTGTCATGAGGGAAACGATTTTGGAGCGCACAATGAGGGTGGTGAAGAGTATAGTCGAATACATGGTCCATCAAACAATTGTCTCATCTTGCTACATTTTATAGCGGGACCGATAAAACGCAAGTCGACTATTCTCATAAGACGCCGACATTTTACCACCCTCACTGATTGCAAAGCCATTTCTTATGAACCATCGTATCTCAACATCGGTCGTTGATTGTTGTCTTGAGAATCGAGCCACTAATAAAACAGCGTGAGGGACGCACTGGCAAGCTGCACATCAAATCGTGGCAATTTTATGAGAAGAACGAGGAAATGATCTCACTTACACGATTTCCAACCATTACGAATGTGGAAGAACTTTGAAACCAAGTTAAATACGCGATCAACGAAGCGGCCTATGCATCCCCCGGCCAGGCTAAGCCAGATAAGCGGCTCATCGGCTTTGAAATGAAAAGAAACGCCTGTACCACAACGATAAATCACTGGCCGTTTGGCAAATTTACAAGAATACCAACCCAAAGAAAGCAATCACTGCCGCCTGAGCGATCCAATACAAAGATCTCTACGATAAAGTGGACACTCAGGATGGCGAAAAAGATCTCAAAAGCCAACACGAACGACATACATGCTATCGAACATCTCTGTTCCATTAATAACAGCTTTGCTTACCGACCGGCGAGCCGCGACGGATAGATGGCGAGAATATTTCAAACAAATTTCATCGCAAGAATTTGTTCGTCCTACACTTCCACAAGCACTGCCGACATTTGCACCAATTCCAGCTGTCAGTATCACTGAAGTCGAGGAACTAATAAAACGTATGAAATCGAGGAAAGCAATAGGACCTGGCGTCGTCGCATCTTAGCCCTGGAAAGCGGAAAACTGGGACCCAACACTGTGGCTTAGTGAATTGTTCAACCGGGTTATTCAGAAAGGTAGAAGACCATCTGACTGGCAAGAAAGTACCACACACGGAAAAAAGAAAATAGTCCAACAGACTGTTCAAATTACCGTCCGATCCTGTTAATGTCTCATACCATGAATATTTCTAAATACACGTGCGTTGTTTTCCCACAATTCGAAAAGTAAAATTTAAACTGCGGTGGATGTATTAAAACCGCTTCGTGTCTTTGTCGGTATTCATCAAACAAGGACGCTTTTCTTATTATGCCCACTGTCACACGGGACATACAACGACCAGCGTCCTATACACTGCTATATGCAGATGATGTTCTGCTGGCGTCTAATAGCAAAAATAATCTCGAGCAACTTGTCCAAAAATGGAATGATGGCCTCATGCAACACGATCTCAGATTAAATCTGAATAAAACTGAATTTTTGGCGGTCGATGAGTGCCAGTGATCCGCCCAGGAGGCAACAATTTAATTATCTTGGGTCACTGTTATCAGCCAATGGAGAACTGTGCTATGAAATTCCTTCGCGCATTAGCGCAACCTGGATGAAGTGGCGTTTCACAACTGGTGTTCTTTGTGATAGACGTATCAACGAACATCTCTAATCTAAAATTAATCGAAATGTCATCCGCCCTGTCACCCTTTATTGTTTTGAGTGTTGGCCAACTATAAAAGGCAATGAACGGCGTCTTCCGGTAATGGAGACGAAGATGTTACGTTGGACTAGTAGCGTGATACGCCTTGATCACATCCGAAATGAGGACATCCGCAATCGATATTGGATCGTGGAAAAATTGCGAGAGAGGCGTCTTCGATGATATGGTCATGTAATTGGCGCTAACGAGAATTCTCTCGCCGAGACTAGTCTGAACGTCGAAGTCGGTGGGAGAACGATCTAAAGGCCGGCCGAAACAACGGTAGCCTTTGATAGAACAAATAGCACATCCGATCACGACGAGCCGACCCCGCTTTTCAACGGGACAAAGGCTAAAGAAAAGAAGTCGGGAAACCGGAAGCTAGACGCTTCAGGTATGAAAGGTTTTGTGTATTTCTTTTATAAGGATAGTTGAGTAGCATTTGTCCCATTAGCATGTAGCACGTAAAATATGCATATATTATGTGAAAGTTTCCACTTTCAAGTGATATTGACATTCATAGCCTTGAATTTGTAGAGAAGTGACAGTTTTAACCTAGTGTAACTACTATAGCCTATATTGCTGCATTCTAGGGTGAACTTAAGGGGGGTTTTCCTGTCAATTACTAAAAATTATAGTAATGTACTATTATTAACTTTATTTGAGCAGGTATCGGTATGGAGGGTATTTCGGAGCCTAGGCACCATATAGTGGCAGCTTCCTGATTTTTTTCACAGTTTTCGGTTGAGTAGTTTCTGAGAATGGGTTCGTTAAAAAAATGCTCACCTTCAAGCCCCCGCACTCCCCACCTTTTCAACAAGTGTCAAAACTAACACCGGCTTCGAAAAGTACTAACTGAGACCTTTGGTACCCCATATGACTATATTTGGTGAAAAAAAAAATTTACACCCCCCTTTTGCATGTGTGGGGACCCCCCTTAAATTTGACGTAAAAGGATGTAACTCACTATATACGTGAGCGTTCACAGTTCCCACCTTTCTACCAAATTTGGTGCAAATCGCTACAACCGTCTTCGAGAAAAATACGTGTGACGGACCGACAGACGGACAGACAGGCAGACAGACAGACAGTAAACCGATTTTAATAAGGTTTTGTGTTTACACAAAACCTTAAAAAGAAGAAGTGCATGCGAGACATTCTGGAGCTCAATTCAAATCTGCCATTCCCCCATAGTACCCTGTAGGAGGCAATGTGGTGATTATTACCCTGATTTAGCTCCGGTACTAGTACTGGTATATGACGTAAAGTTACTGCCGCCGAAAAGATTTGAACCGCGACCTTCCGTACGACAGCCTAGTGGTCTAATTAGCTCCTTCGTCATATAATACGAATAACTTTCTATCCGCCGAAACTCAAAAGCATGTGCACACCTAATTTAGAAGATAATTTTGTTCAACCATTGAATTCAACTCATAAACATTTGCTACTCAAAAACGGAATCGACATATTACAATCTACTGTAACTAAATCCCAATAAATAGTCGATAAGAAACTGACCGTAATTCATGTTTTTTCAGAAAAGTCTGTAAATAATGCATATTTTCCTATTGCGAATCTAATTTGATTCTCCCATTATATCACTACAAAGTAAGAAATATTTTAAATGAGCAACTTGTACCACTTTTTTGTCACGTAAAGTTACCCAAGATTGGATAATGGTGAACTGTGCGCTCCATTGTCCACTTTTCTATTATGCAACGCGCTAATGACCATTACACGACCTCTTTGCGATGTTATTATAGTAATAACGTTTAGCACGCAAATTTGCTGTTCCCGCCGATTGAATTCGCCGGCCGGTTTCCCAGTAATGACTCCAAGAGAACCTAACTACCAGTCAATAGTGACTTGAGCCGTACCTTGTGGAAAATTGTACTTATTACACAATGCAATCTGACTCCTTTCCGCCTATAGATATCACATCTTTGCAGCGGCACTTAAATACTGCTATTAAAGCTGGATATTTGCGCGAGTTTCTACTAATTGTAAACATCAAAAGCAGTTCCAGTAATTAGATTAAGCCCAACATTAAGTCATCAGTAGTATTTCTGGAAGCTCCCGTATTGCAAACGGTGAAGTGCTGGCATAGGACTTACGTTGAACCGTTCCATTCTGTATTCAAATTATTATAAATCAAGATTAATTGGTTTGATGCTTGAGCAAAGGAGATGCGAAGCTTAACAACAAAGGAAGCGATCATCATTATGTAACGTTTACACGAATGGAAGATGAAGTCAGCGGGGGTCTGGTTTGTGATGGGGAAAAACTGGCGCCGATAGTATCTTAATGCGCCTCGAATTATCCATTGTATATTATTTTCTTGTTTACTTCACTTCACACAAATTATAATACGTTATTTCCAAAGGGAAGAAGAGCACCTAATGCTGTAGAAGAGTATTTAGAGTAAAACGATATTCTCAGCAGTTAACGTTGACATCTTCTGATTCTTGCAATTGTTTGTATTTTTCACCTGAACTTCGGTTGACAAAACAGGCTTAGGAGAAACCACTTTCTTTTTTATACCAAGACAACTATCCCCCGTTTTCTGTAGACAAGAAACACGGAGGTTCTGTTCCGAGTACTTTGTACGTAACTCAATTATGACATGCTAAATCCACTTTAAATCACAAAAATCTTGTGTACAGACGCTACCTATCCAGACTTAGCACCATAAATTACTTCACGTTATTGTGTAAAAATGCGAACTTGTTTGTTTGTTCATCAAATTTTCATTCGAATACAACAACATTATTACTTTTTTCCTGACGTTACAGAACACGTCGTCCCCACTTTTCCACGCATCTCCACTAATCCAAAAGATAATCAAACGGTGTCATCGTCACCTGTTGTCGGTAGTCGGCGTTCTTGATTAGAATGTAAATCACGATATGACTTTTTTCCACAGGACAACGACAACAGTGATGCCTTGTTCTGTCTGATGTTAAAGAGCAATTTGTACGTCTGATGAGATTGTTCATTAATTTGTTTACATGACCTGAAAAAGTTAACTATATAATCAGCAAAATGATGATGAGGTAAGAACGCTGTCCGAGAAAGTAATTCAGTTGATAGGAGACGTCTTCTCCGCAGGGGACTGTTAAGATTTGAAGAATTGCAAATTAATTTGACGAAATAATTGTTTGATTCTTGCCTGCTGTTCACTAAATGGTTGTCAGATAATTCGGTCAATGTCTGGAAAGAATATAATTGTTGGAACATTTGGCATCGAGTAGATACGACACAGAAGCAACAAATAGAAAGTTGCGTATGCTTGATATGTGGAATTCGAATTTTATGCATTTTATTCCGTTAATGAAGTGGACAAATTTCGATTATTATGCAAATTGAAAGCCATTACTTCTTATCAGTGGAAAGGAAACTAATTCAAGTTAAATTTGGCTTTTTATTTCAGTTCGTTCAACTCCCAATTCAACGCATGTAGTCAGTCCGTTTTGACATTCATAGCGTGATACCGATATTCTAAATATGATGTCGCACAGTAAAGTTACGCGAAAGGGGCATTTTTCATTTGCTATAATTTTGCTAATGACGGTAGGTTTCTTTCCAAATTTTCCAGGATTATGTTTCATACTATATTACTGCACAAAACTTCCAGAATAAACTGAACTTACTGGAAGTCCCCCGCAAAAAATATTGAACACATATTGGACTGGAGGGTATCTTATATGTTCACTCTTTTGTAGAGATTGGGGCATCCTCACAGCCTCTGTTTTTAGTATTGTTTTTTCACCTATTTTAATTATCATCAGTTATTATTACCATTCCACTTGAAGCTGCGTAAGTGATGATGATCAAAGGGTAGTATAGATCCCAAGGCAAAACGTGGATTGGTACCCACGATGGAACATAAAACCTGAGAAACGCCTGCTGAACCAACACCAACAGTTTTACTACCAAACCCTATCTCCACCTCCACGTGGTGACCGCTGGGAGCTCTTTCTTAACGAAAAGCTATAGACGGAGAAGGATGAAGGCGAGTCTTCCGCGCCCAAAAACGGGACAAATTGTACCAACTGGTAGTCCAGGTTGGGAGTTGGGTAGGGCTGACAACCATACATATAAAAAAAACAACAACAACAGGAGGTTCCGACTGGATGGATTTTACAACGACGAACCCGGCAACGACAACGGAATAACTATTTACCCATTTTCTCATGGAACGTGCGCTCCCTGTACAGAGATGGAGCTACCAAGCAGTTAGCCGATACCCTGTCCCAATATAGGCCTAATGTAACAACATTGCAGGAGATGCGTTGGACAGGGTCCGGTTTCCTGGAGAAGAGTCGCTACACCATATATTATAGTGGCCATCCAGTAAACCATGTGCTTGTAGTAGGTTTCTTAGTCACCCAAAAAATGAAACCTCCTGTTATCAGCTTTAAAAACACAAGCGAACGGCGATGCACTCTGCGCTTCCGAGGCACACTTAGAAACGTAAGCCTTTTTAACGTTCACACTTCTACAGAGGAGACTGCAGAGTCGGAGAAAGATACCTTCTACGAGGCAGTAGATCGAATCCTCAAAGCTTGTCACAGATATGATATCAAAATCATACTTGGGGATTTTAACAGCCAAGTAGGGACGGAACCCGTATTCAGGCGATACGTCGACTCCCATAGCTTACATCAAAATACAAATGATAACGGACAATTTGCAGTGTCACAAGAAATGGTTCTTGCAAGTACCTTCTTTATGCGGAAAGCGGTTCACAAACAAACGTGGGCCTCTCCAGACGGGACCACTTTCAACCAAATTGACCACGAGTTGATCGAATGCCGCCACCTCTCAGCCTTGATGAATGTCAGAACATATAGGGGGAACAATATAGACTCGGATCACTATCTCGTTGGCATGGTGCTCCGAGCTCGAATAACAACACCACCCAAAATTCCCCCTGACAATCAGGTAAGAGTTAACACTGAAGCCATCCATACCACAGCCCTCCGTAACACCTATAAGAGGGAAATGGATGCCGCAATAACCGCAGTCAACAGATATCCTGGAGATGAAACATCAGCGAATGATCTTCACAATCACCTGAGGAACGTTATCATAAATACGGCCACAAGCATACTTAGCCCTAGCCGCAAAAAGATTCGGAACGCCTGGTTTGACGATGAATGTAAACTAGCAACGGGACGGAAGAATGCTGTATACCGAGTAAGTTACGTTCTCAAAGAACGCGGGCACGCTAGGAGTTTTATCACGAACTCCGGCGAGCGCAAAAACGACTTCACAGACAGAAAAAGGAAGGCTGGGAGAATCAACAGGTCTGTGAACTCGAAAAGTACAGGGAGTAACCGCACCAGGCGCGCAAGTTTCACCAACAATTCAGCAGGATGAAGCCTTATACACCTCGATGTTCATCCTGCCGAGACAAAGAGGGAAATCTGATTTCCGACAAAATGGGCATATTGAAGCGATGGGTTGAGTACTTTGATGAACAACCAGAACATCGGCGACTGCAGACGACGGACAATCACTGCCACCACCAAGTATAGAAGAAACAGTCCGTGTAATTCATCGGCTTAAAAATCATAAGTCGCCAGGATCCCATGCAATCACAGTTGAATTGGTTAAATATGGAGGCGACCAATTACACCAAGTGGTTCATCAATTTGTGCTCAAGGTGTTGGACAGCGAGTCAATGCCTGACGACTGGCAAAGAGGCATTATCTGCCCCATACATAAAAAGCAAGATATCACCCAATGTAGCAATTATAGAGGTATCACGTTGCTGAGTACCATCTATAAAATATTCTCCGCTATCTTGCTAGGCCGGAAAGCCCCCTACGCCCAGAACATCATTGACCTGTACCAAAGAGGCTTCACTCCAGGTAAATCAGCAACAGATCAGATTTTCTCTCTGCGGCAAGCGATGGAAAAACTGTTGGAATATGGACAACAGTTGCACCATCTATTCATCGACTTTAAAGCCGCCTATGATAGCATAGCCAGGGTAAAACTGTACACGGCAATGAGAGAATTCGGTATCTCCACGAAATTAATAAGAGTGACTAGGCTGGCCCTGACCAATGTGCGAGGCCAGATAAAAGCAGCAGGATCACTCTCAAGACCATTTGACATCAACAACGGTCTACGACAAGGGGATACCCTATCATGCGTCCTCTTTAACCTAGCGCTCGAGAAAGTGATCCGTGATGCTGATGTAAATACAAGAGGTACGGTCCTCTTAAAGTCCACCCAACTACTCGCCTATGCTGACGATAGCGACATCATGGGAAGAACCACCGGAGATGTACGAATTACCTTCATCCAGATCGAGTAGGCGGCATGAGATCTTGGGCTACACATCAATGAAAGGAAGATAAAATATATGGTGGCAACGTCAGCATCGAAAACCAGCCAACCAACAACATTAAACCGCACTGGTCAAACGGAAAGAATAAAGATAGGAAAGTACAACTTTGAGACCGCTGGAAACTTATCCTATCTAGGGTCGAAAATCACGACCGATAACAGCTACGATGATGAAATCCGCGCACGGTTGTTGGCAGCCAACAGAGTCTATTTCAGCTTACAAAAACTGTTCCGCCCGAAATGTCTCACCATAGGGTCAAAGCTCTTACTGTACAAGACAATGATCTTGCCAGTACTCATGTATTTCTCGGAGACGTGGGTTCTTAGCAAGAAAAATTGTGAACTTTTGGCCGCGTTCGAGAGAAGAATCCTCCGAAGAATTTCATGAAGACAGACGATTCCGTAGCCTACATAACGACGAAATCTATGAGCAATATCATGACCGTCCGATTGCGGATAAAATCCGGCTCAATAGGTTACGGTGGGCGGGTCACTTCATCCGTATGGATGAGGATGATCCAGCCCGGAAAGTCTATAAGGTCAATATCTATAGTAGAAAAAGAAGACGAGGCAGACCCTGCCTGAGATTGAACGATGGCATAGACCAGGACGCCAGACAGCTTTTAGGGATATCGAATTGGTGTATGTCTGGAGTTCCTTATTAAGGCAGACCTAGATCGGATACCGGTTGTTGCGCCGTTGATGATAATGAAGTGACAAACCTACACCAGCGTGACATCGCAATGACGACCGACCAACTAACTCGTTCATCGAAAAATTGAAAAATAATGATGATAACGCCCCTCTATGATATCTAGACCTTAAGGCAATCTCTAACATAATTGTCACCGTTAGAGATTGCCTTAAGGTCTAGATATCATAGAGGGGCGTTATCATCATTATTTTTCAATTTTTCGGTTGGACAATTTTCCCTTAACTGAACTGCGCACTTTTTAATCCCTCTCCCATGTCTTCCGTTTACAACGAAAGTCAGAATTTAGAGCCCTTCGGGACAGTATACATCGAGACCTTTCCTTTGATGACCCACATGGCTATATTTGATGAAAACAATTTAATCTAACGCATAACATTAATAAGTTGTCCTATCGAAACAGCGAAAAACTCGATCACAAATGGCGGAATACATACCAGATAGTTGGTCTCCCGGCTATGAAAACAGAACGCACTGCATGAATGCTACAATTGCTACCAGTCTGCCCACATGGCGAAAACTTACACTAGCTCGCAAGACAGATCACATATATATCGCAAATATAGAGAACAAGTTAATTTTTCACAAGGACTGCAAAGAAAAGACCAAACCTGTGTTCTGTAGGCAAAAGAAAAGTAGCTACATCACCCTCATTGAAGGACGCAGTAACTGTGTTTTGGAGAGATTTCCTAACTATCCGTAAGTGCAAATGAAGTTTATGCAACTAAATCTAAATCCCTGGTGAGCGGACGAAATTCTACTTTCACAGAACGTGTTCGAAAACTTTGTTGATAATAGCTATCATATGTGAGCAATACAAAGATCAGTCGTCACAACGGACTTTCAAAACTCTTTTTCATTAAAACTCCATTTCCACTCTACTCTCCATAATTTCCCATTAGTGGCACGAATTGAACCATTTTCGTAGCCAATTTACAAAAGTGACGATCGCACTCTTGCTCAGAGTTAATGTCCTATTTCGAACCTCTCCTCATGCTCCAAAATCCTTTAAAAGTATGACAACGACTGATTGTTTGCCCACTTTGACTACCTTGTAACGCACTGGAACTCCGATATTGAGCGAAATCCCGAGGAGTTCAGCATAGTACATACCGTAACAAGAAAGAATCTGCTATTGCGTTGGTCAGAGAAGCGAGAACGAGATGCGGAGGATGCAATGATCTGCAGAAGTGTATACCGCATCAAGAAAGAGCTTGCACGTAGTCGCAAATCTTTCGATAGGCCTGTGAAGAGCGTCAACGTGAATGAAATGGCTAGTCGCCGTAACATGTTGCTCTTGATCTATTTCGAGAAAGCTTTCGATAGCGTGAGCAGGGAGTGTATCCGGAGTGTTCTACGAGGGACATTTCGTAGAAACTAATAGCTATTATCAAAGCGACATATGATGGCCTAAAATGTCATGAGCAATACTGAGATAAACTCTCGGAGGATTTTGAGTTCCAAAGCGGAGCCCGTCAGGGTTGCATTCTATCAGCGAAATTATTTCTTTTTGTTATCAATGACGTTCTTCATGTTGCTTTATCCGGGGGATGTGGAGGAATTCAATGGGGGATGACATCTTTCCGCAAACTAATCGAATACACTCATGACATCTGTTTACTCTCTCAACGGGTCAGGAAAGGTAAGTATAGTTATAATTACAGTTGGTCTGAAGATGAACACTAACAAAACCAAGGTTCTCAGTCTGATAGGTTATCGCACTCTCCGTATTTGCTTTACTAGGCAGAGGATCGACGATGTTGATCATTTTCTAAATATGGTTGATCAATTCGTATGTATGGCACGAACTAGATAGCGCAGAATAGTAGACAAGCAGTGCGGGCGTCTCGGAAAGTTCTGAGGGAGCTGAAGGGCATTTCAAATAACGGTGAAGGATGGCGTGTAAATGTATTTGACGCGCTATACCTGACCAAAGCAACAAGGCTTAATTAAACGTGCTTCCAACTTATTCGACTTCACCAAGTTTGTACCAAATATCTACTCTCTACAACTCTCGGAAAAAAGTACGGGTCACATATATGCTATCTACACCGTAAATTACAAGGTATTCTTGTCCAAACTCATCTCCCTCAAGGCTCTATCTGGGCCCCCTATTATTTTAATTCTTCATCAACAATCTTGGCCCCCCCTCCTTACTTGTCCCTGCTTGCTCTATTCCGATGACGTCAGACTGAACACTCCTTATCGATTCAGAACTCTACTCACGACCTCGGCGTCCCTGTCGGCAGTAAACTCCGATTCGAAACCCACTGATTGTCGTGTCCCTCTCCTTTAAAAAAAATCTTCCCCGTGGGGTATCAGAAAGCTGCGCCGTGGGTCAAAATTACATAATTTTCAGGAGTTACACATGCAACAAGAATACGGGAGGCAAAAATTGCAAGTAGCTCTGACATAAAACAAAACCGAACATTTCCAGCCGATGTGCACAAAAGGAAACTATGATGTAGATATTGTTAATCGTAGGAAAATGCCTAACCGCGATCGAGATTTATGCAAACGAGGCGATGTGGAAGAAATAGACAACAGTTAAAATTTACTTGCAACCAGGGTTTACATGTTAAAAGTAATGATCGACAAAAACCTAAGATCAAGAATCAAGTCGAGTGTATAGCGAACAAAGCGTCTTCCTGCATTGTAAGAATCTCGAGATTATTACCGAATAATGGTAAGCGAAGGCAAAGCCGACGTCTTCTTATTAGTAGTTAGTTCCTTTTACTCTAAACAGCCTCAGTAAGAGCAACTGTGCTGGAAAGCAGGAATACCCTATCGGCTAAATACACTCCGAATATGTAATGCTTACCGAACAACAGCGTATTTGAGCAGAAATGCTCCCTACAGATATTCTAGCATGAGAAGGCCGTTGATCAAATGTATGAAACTGGGTATAACGCATTTCAACGGCAGCCAACATATTGGAAATCTATCACAGAACAGCAAAAGAGATAGGACAAGCCACAAACTAGTTGTTTGACATGCACTGGATTAGACGAAGCCATGGCGAATTGCATTATGTAGAAAAAATGTTGCGAACTGCACACAAATAGCTAAACAGGTTGAAAAAACCACGAACCTTCATAAACTTTTATCTTCTTGAGGATGCAAATCTTTATCCCATATTGACTGCTCTGCCTAAGACTACAGGCTAGATATGGAACACAAAGCCCCTATATGCCACCGACATTAACATGCCCTCATCTAAAGTTCAATGTTACTTTTTGGTGAATAATAAAAGGAACAGTTGGTTCCCGAAATACAGTATTTGTATTTCGGAAAAAAAAGTATTAGTCAATAAAACAAAATTCTCTTCGAATGTGTTTCTTCTGTTTAACCACTAGCTTACAAATAGCCATCAAACTTCAACTTTATAGCATCAAAAACTTGTAAACTATGGCAAACCACAGAAAACAAATAATAATCGAGCTTGATTCTCCGAAGCGAAAGTAGACAACACTCCCCTTTACAATTCAATTCTTATCACGTAAATTTAAGTTTCAAATTGAATTCATGTCCTAATTAGCCTCTTGAATTGGACATTTATTCTAAATGTATATAATTCTCCAAATAAAATTATCAATTATTAAATATGTTTCACCAGCTATTAAAATATGGCTGACTTTTTTTAAAACCAAAGCCAGAACGGCCATCTCAATGAAAGTGAGCAAAATTTGATGCGATGCACATGGTATCTAAAGAAAGTATGCTAAGGTGAAGTAAAACTGTAGTCACAAGATGGATCTAGAAAATATCTAGCGAGGAACCAGAAACCAAAAGCTGAAAACTTTGAAATGAAAAATTTGACGATACCTTTGTGTACACTTCAACTTATCATCATCAAATGCACGTCTTCCAATTATGACAAGAATGATTTATCTGTGGTTTTTGACCAACTTTATTTCAGGTTTTGGATGAACTCTTACTTCTTCACAATCATAAGATTTGTTTCCGATCATGAATTGCTTATATCACACATTATTTGAGTACGGGTTCCTGAAGTGAACTCAAAGGGGATTTATCAGCTTTCCTCAAGTGATATAACAATTCTTTCCTTGGACAAAGCAAAGCCTTGCCACCACAATTATTCGGTCTGCATGAAGCTAGGTATCCAATTCCATATTATTTTTTCTGTAACCCATTTTTATAACGAGCTAATCCTAAGGCGAAATACAGTTTCGACAGTATCTGCATTCACATGATATTTTACGCGCCTATATCTAGGAAACAAACTTTCACATAATGTACTTACAGAGTCAACCAAAAACGCAGCGTAAAAGAATGTCCAGCATGCTTAGGATTCTACCTTGCTTCCATCGTGGGAGTACTCTGGAGTGAAATCCACAATTAGAGATAAACTCATTCCAAATAAATTGAAAGCGACAGACAGCACGGCTAAAAGATTACATGATGAACTCTGGGAGGTGCGCGCTGTGAATATATTGTGATGAAAATTGCTTTGGGAGCACTTTCTAGCAATGGAATGTTCCACGGTGTATAAAAGAACCGAAGGTCGCTCGCGGAATCAGTTTAGTTCTTGAGTTAGAAGAGACCACGACAGTTATAAATACGTCTCGAAGTCTGAAATAAAATCATCATCATCAACGGCGCAACAACCGGTATCCGGTCTAGGCCTGCCTTAATAAGGAACTCCAGACATCCCGGTTTTGCGCTGAGGTCCACCAATTTAATATCCCTAAAAGCTGTCTGGCGTCCTGACCTACGCCATCACTCCATCTTTAAGCTGACTCTCTTGGCTGCCAACAACCGCGCGCGGATTTCATCATCGTAGCTGTTATCGGTCATGATTTTCGACCCTAGATAGGAGAAATTATCGACCAACAAACCTATAGAATGCGTTTTTGTCGGGCGTTACTTAACCCAGTGATATATATCCACGAGAATAGTATGTGTAACTCATTCGAGTAGTGTGTATTACGTATGGAGATTCCGATTGCGGAAGTTTCTGGGTTTCCAAAAAAGGGGGCTTTGGAAGTCCCAGGCTTTTACAAATCGGCCCGAGTACGGAAGTCTCGGACAAATAGATAAAGCAATTATATTTTTTATAAATATACTTGCTGAACCCTGCAGACCTTGTTCTATCGGCGTATATTTGCAAAAACTGCGGATTTTCATTAGGTACTGGTAAAAGTGGATCAAACTGTTGATACACTTATCTGTTGACTTCGAATGTGGGCATGAAATTACTATATTATATAACATAATCTTCGTCGCTCTAAACGATGCCACTTGAAAGCATGCATGGTATTTTCGAATATGAAGTAAAAAGTATTTCGATGCTTGAGTAGCTTCAGTAATATGAGTTAGAAATGACTCTGGCGACTCAGTTAGGGTTGACCAATTGACCTTGCAATGGAATAATGCATACCAAGGATTTCTTACTGAAACTTCAAAGCGCAACAATATAAGCACCGTGCAACCATTATGTCAATGAGGGCGGTTTGGTGCATTTTGAACTCGTAGTCCTCATTGTCATTGAATGCTTCTTTATGGAAATCGACTCTCAACATCGATCGAACCTGCCGTGAGCATTCAACTTCATCACGTTGTGTTTCTTGTTCTTCGATAATTGCAGCTGCTCTGAAAGTAGACACTTTCGCTCGAAGATTTGTAATTCGTACACCATGTTGGTGAGATGTTTTGACACCTCTCAAAGTGAAAGCCCAAACTCGCAGGTTGCTAAATCATGCATCAAAATTTTCTCATGTTTCAGTAGCTCTTGGAATAGAGACTCTAATTCCAGTCGTGAGTCTTTTTCTTCTATATTATAACGCTAATGATGATTTCAGGAGCATAAGGTTGACTAGAATAAAAACCGACTGAAGTGGTAAACGTTGCAAAAGAAGCTGATGCGCACAAAAAATAAAAATGTGAGTAAAAATACGATCACAATTTGTATGCAGCTGTAACAACTGGCAACAGGGATACACATTTATCCTTGTGGAAGTGCTATAGTGTGGAGCCGCTTAGAGAAGGTTCACCCGCGCTTCGTACCAAAGTAGCGCAGCAAAACTCACAACAAAAACCAATGTTTACTGCAAAAACATCCTCGGGCGTTAATAATATAGTGCTGGGGCCTCCAGGCAACGAAATATCATACATAATAAATCTCAGAATTTCGAAACGAAAACTCAGTTATTGCTATATCAGCAGAGGTAAGATTTGTAAAACTCAGTGAAAATCGAATGTAAAGAATTGGACCAGTTCACCCAAAAGGGGATCCGTGAAACTTTAAATTAGGATTATAGTTGACACATGAATCGAATGTGATAAGGCTACGGAATGAACATGATCTCTTTATGGAAACTCCACCAATTGGATAAATGGATAAATCTAGAAAAAATAAAAGCATTTTCGTTGCTCGTTCCCCAATACACTTTTATCATTCATTCAATATGCGCGAAAAATCCATATCGGCGAGTGGCAAAAGCAGTAATAGGAATCACCAAATTGAAGGCACTTAGGATGTTCGGGCAGAACAGAATATTCTGGTCGAAGGTTACACTCTGAAGAGCATTCCTCCCTCTTATGGATTTGTATTGTTGTACTGTCAGAAGACACGCGTTCATGCGCGAAGAGGAGTGAATAGCTAGGGTATACATCTACATATAGTGCATATTTATATAACATATTCATCGCGGTCATCCAGTAAACCATGTGCTCGGAGTAGGATTCAAAGACAGTAAAAGAAAGGAAATGTAGCTTCTGTCGGCTTGAAAACATTAATAAACTACGGAGGAGATTGCAAACTTGAAAAAAAATACCATTTACAAGGCAGTGGGATGAACCATCGAAGCTTGCTCCGTTATGACATCAAAATCATACTTGGAGATTTTAACAGCCAAGTAGGGAGGAAGCCTGATTCAAGCGATACACCGGCACCCATAGCATTCAAAAATATATCAATGACAATGGAGTGCAGGCTATTCAACTAACAGTCTCAAACGTAATGGATAGTGAAAGTAAAGAGGTTGTGTGGCAAAAGATCCACAAACGAACGTAGGTTTCTTCACACGATAGCGCTTTCAACCAACCACTTGTTAGTCGGTCGCCGCCATCTCTCAGTGTTCGAATGTAAAACATATAGGATGGTCAATATAGAATCACATCACTATTTGGTTGATATGGTGTTGGTAATAGAATATTATTATAGATATAGCCAAAAACCTAGTCCCAAAAGGGAAACCAATAGGTCTGTGAACTCGACAGGAACAAAAGGCACTCGCATCAGACTTCGAAGATTTACCAACAAGTCAGAGAGATGAAGCAATATACGCTCCGATGCTCATCCTGTCGGAAGAAAGAGGAAGTAGTCATTTACGACCGTATAGGACTATTGGAACGATAGGTTGAGTATTTTGATGAATTGCTCCAAACCAGGATACGGGCAAACGCTACCACCAGCAAGTATGGAATTCATTACCTTAAGAGCCAAAAGTCGCAGGGAATCGATTAAATTACAGCCGATTTGGTTAAACCAGGAAGCTATAAGCTACACCAAGTAGTTCATCAACTTGTGCATGTTCAAGGTTTGAAACAGCGAATCAATGTCTGATGATTTTTATCATGTGTCTCATACATAAAAGAAAAAATCTCACTTAATGCAGCGATTATAGAGGCATCGCATTGCTGAATACCATCTATTAGACATTCTACACCACCTTCCGAGGAGCCCCATATCTCACCCACACTAAAGGGGCTTATATCAAAGCGACTAAAACTACAATCAATAACAGCGAACTTCGCGCACGGTTACTGGAACCTATTCAACTTGCAAGCACTATTTTCTTCGACACACCTCACTGTAGGATTGAAGCATCTGTCTTGTACAGTTAATTATCCTGGCAATTATCATGTATTCCTCGGACACTTTAATCCTCAACAAGAAAAACCGTAAGCGCTATGGCGCTTTCGAGGAGAGAATACTACGAAGAATTTTCAGCTCCCTACAAAAAGGATGAACGTTACCGCAGCCTATATAACGAACATTGGGCGATACTATCACCGTTTGATTGTGAATAAACTCCAGATTAACAGACGGTGGTGGACAGAACACCTTATCTGTATAGAGGATGAACCAGCCCATTCGTAGCCCGAAAAGAGAATGTGGCAGACCTTGCCTCGGATGGAACAATGGCATAAGACGAAATGCCAGGCAGCTACTAGAGATATCGAATTAGTGGATCTCGGAATATTTGGGATTCCTTAATGGATAGGGCTAGATCGGACACCAACTTCATTTAGGACTTAAAGTTAACCCTGTAAATAACAGTTATCACTGAACAAATCCACTTATAATACTCCTAAAAATAATGCAAATAGACTACAACAGTGCGATGGAAGAAGATTTTTGATTAACGAAATAGCAATAAGGTGGGTATTGAAGAAATTCCTGAATCTAGAGAAACAGTTTGAGACAAAATCAGTTAAGTACTCAAAGGAACTCGCTCAGATTATACAGTTGATAGACAAACTCAAAGACCACGAAGCCTTGATATCTTTTCACGGCAAGGATCCGAACATTCCTCTTAGAATAGGAAACAACTTTAGTAGTAGAATGGGGATATCAGCAGCAAGGAGGTCTACAAAGAAAGATACGATGAAACGATACACGAAGCTGGTCAGAATCTGCGTGTGAAAAAACTGCTCCAGGTTCAGAGACGAATATGACAAGTAACTGAAAGGAGCTCCAATCTAAGTCTGATACTAAGATCTTAGTGGAGGTATTCGGATGAAAATGCATCATTAAATTGACGTCGGAAACACCCCCAAGTCCCTAAACAGACTGCACCAGGATAAAGAGTTTACTCTGGAGATCCAAAAACGAAATACAACTATCATTTTTAAGCATACCATCGAGAGGGAAGCAGCAAACATTGGAAATGGATATATGTATATAGAAAACGAATGGATACCAAGTGGGCCATACCCCACACGAATCATCAGCATAAGATCACCTCTTCCACCCTCACATGCTCGAAAGGAAGGTGAAGAAGGCTACATATATGCTGCAAGTCGTCAGAGTGACGAGTTGACAAACCGGACCGTATAGTTTGATAAAGACTATGCAATGAGAAGCGCTCACCAAACTTATTCTAGATCAACAGTCCAAAAGAAGAATAATAATAATCGTTGGAGGAACAATCCAATTGGATCAGGGCCTCGAAGTGTGTTAGAGCACTTCATTTAAGAACGTAACGGTACACTACAGTACACTGTAGGAGGCAATGTGGTCAGCAATGCGCTCGACCGAGATTATTACCCTGATTTGACTCAGGTCAGCTGAGTCGACTGATATTCGACCACAAATCACGATACAAATTCCACTGCCACCAGCGAGATGTAAACCGTGATCTTCCGTACGACAGTCTGGTACTCTAACCACTCAGCTATAAGAATAGGATAACGTTAATTCGTACAAAAACACATCTAATTGATAGATAAATCACCTTTAAAGACAATTGATCTTTATTATTATTATACGGTTTGATGGCACCTCTAGTCGGGTTGAAAAAAGTCTCAACAGCATGTTATAGAAATCAGTGGACTCAGAAGAGTGATTTCCGCCAATCAAATTCTTTAACGTGAGTAGACCATCCTCCAGGTAATAGTTTCCGTACTTCAGCTAAAAACCCTTATATAATTTGAACCTATTCGTCACTCGGCAAACTGGTTATCAGATATGCAAAATGAGTCACCAAGACGATTCATCAGCAATGCAACATCAGCTGCTAAGTTATCGATATTCGATTACAACTAAACCAACATTTATTGTGTACCAAACACTTGAAAACTATTTATCTCCTCGATAGCTGTGCAACTTTTCTTATTTGCACTAATCTTTTCCTGAATCAAATCGCGCTCATACCTCAAACATTCTAAACCCATCGTTAAAACCATAAACAACGATTTCTGTAACAAAATACGCCTGGATAAAACCAAAAGTGAGCATGAATAATAAAACTAGCCCCTGTAAGACACTCCATTGATCGCATAACTTGGCCGCAACAGACGCCATGAAACCAATAGCGCGTAATTGAAAATTATTAACATTCTTAAACCACATGTAAGTATTCGCGGTTCCCATTTCTACATATCGCACTCATTGTAGATGCTTCAAACGAAATAAACACAAGATAAATTTATAGACTATCCCCAACAGTCTGGATATATTGTGCACGAGCAGCCCAATATTTATAGATATTTTGTTGGGGCTATTCTAAAATAACGTTATTTATCGGTGTATAATTAACAATTTGCCAAATGTAGGTGAAATATCACTCACACCCTGTGCCTTTTTGTGGTTAATTAGTCGTTGATCAGTTTTCCGGACCATCACAACGCGTGACAGCGAACCGCAGTCATGCGATGAGCTCACAGTTGGGATTCTTGTGGCATCGATTAGCACCGGCCGCGCCGTCCTGCAAATAAACAATAATTGAATTGATTAGTGATTGAATGAACATTATGCGAAAGCAAAGCTTCAATATAACAATGCACATTTAAAGATGATTGAGCACGTGATCACGACATTAACTTGTCTGTAAAACAGACCGCAAATAACCGAGACGCTGGTTGATATAAGTTTGATTGCTGATTAAAGTAAACAGAAATCTAGCAGGTAACTAACTTACTAACCGGTTAGATACATGTTCCGCATGAGTGTAACCGTTTTTTTATTGAAAGGATGATTTTATCGACAACCGAAACCGAAACGAAACTCCCCCAAAGTCGCCCAGACTGAACCGGAAGTATGCCATGAACTTATGGTAGCCAACTCAAAATTCGAATCACTTGTGCGTGACCTTCCCTAGGCGGTGTTTTTTAGTCCTATTTCTTTATATCTTGGCGGACCCATAAAATAGACCATGTCGTTCTGACCACTAAACAACCATTTCAGAACAAGCTACTCATTTACACTTCGATCATTATCGACAATGACGAAAATTAGAACAAAACGGTTCTAAACGGGCATCAAATTGGGTTTAATAGGACGAGCGTCTTACATACTAATTAGCGGAAGACAATAATTTACAGGTGACTCTACAGACAGAAGCCACCAGTTACAGTACGTCGATAACCAGGTGATAATAGGCCCACAAGGTAGTCATGGAAATGGTCACATGAAATTCGACTCCCGATGACATCGAGTAACTCGTGGTGAATATTAATTTCCCAACGCTGAGGCACCAGGGGCTCCTCGGACCGTAACTTACCCCGCATACGTTCGGATGTCACAGCTAATGAACATGATCCGACACCTAATACGTCGTTGTACAGATGGTACCTGGTTGTCACTGACCGATGGCGTTGATGTCTTCCAGATCATTCATTCAGACTTATCTGTTTACTGAGGAAAAAGTGATTAACTTCTTAGTCACGCCTTCAGGAATTTCTCCTCGTTTCACTGGACATAGCTTGAACACAAAGGAAAGGTGTGTTTGATGAGTGAACTGAGTATCCACGCCGGAAGGTGAATGAATATTTATTACTTTATTAGATGATTTACAATGCAATCTTATCGGAAGGAAATGGTTATTCTGATATGCCTTTTGCATGTGATATTTCCTAAGTTTAATCAGGAGGATATTGACCAGCGCTGTACGCACCTGTTTTATAGATATCTTTTCTGTACAAATTGTACTATATGCGTAAAAGGCATGCGAAGATCTTATACTCAATTATTAAAAATTAACTTGCGTCCCAGAATAAAGTGTATCGAGCGTGAGTGATTAGTTATTATACTTATTAATGTTAATACACAATTTCTCCCTCCTTTCCCAATTTCTCAGGCAAAGTTTCGATTGGGTTGTAATATAAGTAATGTCTTTTTTGACACTTCGAAGTTTTTGCATCTTTATTTTTTTCGACCGGGGCTCGCAAACCTAGCTGCTCCTGTATAATCCAAAATTCATTGGTTTGCATATTTTTGGTACTTCCTCCTTTTACATATTTTTTCCATTTCACAATCCCATGGCCAATTTATTGTTTCTTATTCCCATTTCACACAAATAAACGACTTTTAAATGATCAACTTTACTCCACATCCAAATTTATGAAAAATTCCGCCATCCTAACATCCCGGCAAATCTAAAATCCCATTCAGTAATTATTCCATCATAAAAGGTGCAAACTAAAATAATCATTGACCTTCTATTTTTCTTCTGAATTGCAAACCATCGGATGCATTTAGCCTAATGGATCGATACAGGCAATCGAGAAATTGATGCGTATGTCAATACGCGACGCTGCCTGAAATTGTATAAGCGAAAAGAATCAGCTTGCACAAAGATAATGATTTTTTTTTATTGTTAAAGGTTAGCAGTCCTTTTATTGCAGCTGATTGGTGGATAACCGGTTATATGGAACAAAGAGGAAGTGGGTTCTTGTTCTTATGCGTCGGATAGAATCAGTTGACCAGGAGGTTGAGTTGGCTTATTGAGAGGCATTGGAAACGTCCGGCTGGGTGTCTGTGTCCTTGAGGGGTTCAACTTAAAAAGCTAATTAGGTTTATGGTGTCATGTAGCCGTAACGTTTTCGGATCGAGGCAGATTCGCACTCCTACGCTTTACCCACCGAAGCTAATCACGAGAAATGTTTTTCGTTTAGTTGCCCACGCGATCGCCATAACTGAATTGCAAATACTAAACCTATTACGATTTTAGCGAGTTCCTTGTGCTTATGAAAGCCTTTCAGTTCAGTTTCAGTATAAATCACCAAGTAACACCAGATTTCTCAACACATCCGTTTTCTTTTCTTCTGGGATTAAGTTTTTCTTCGAGATTCAAGTCGTCACGCAGATATTTCCCGAGCACGCTTCCCCTGGTACGTTTTACAAGGCTTCTTTTCGTAACGGTAAAAGTGTCACATTATCCTGACAATGACGAAAGCAGAAAAACCTTAAAGTGATTCACGCCTATGCCCTATTTCCGCGTGAGAGTGGCGTTCTCTTGGAAGAATAGGAGCTTTATAGTGCGAAAAGCGTAAATGAGAAAATAAAAAGTGGAATATTTGAGTCAGGAAACTGTCTTCAAGCGAGCCCGGGTTCAGATCATTAGAATTCCGAATCAACAATACTCTAGGATACTCTAGGATGTTCCAGCGCAGCTGTCGAGCTTGTGGGAAGAGTTGTTTCTATTAAATGTATTGCTGAATTTTTTTTTCTATGTTTATTCTCTTCGTTCCTTTATTACATGTTTTTTTGTTTGTTATGTTTTTCATAATAATAATAATAATCGTTGGCGCAACAATCCATATTGGATCTAGGCCTTGAAGTGTGTTAGAGCACTTCATTCAAGACCGTAACGGTACACCACAGTACACTGTGGGAGGCAATGTGGTCAGCATTGCGCTCGCCCGAGATTATTACCCTGATTTGACTCAGGTACTCATTCACAGCTGAGTCGACTGGTGTTTTTCATGGTTTATAATAAAATTCTTAGTTCATATTTTTATTTATTTGTTTTTATTATTTTGGTTTTCGATTTTTTTCTTATGTTATTATGATATTTTTTTTTAAATATTTAATTATCACCATTTTTTTGTGCTATTTTATAAGCGGAATGAATTTCGTTCGCGGTTTAATTTAAATATGATACAAATTCAATCAACTAATTCAGAAATTTGAGGATCCCTTTGTCGTTTACCTCACTCGACGTAGCAAAACAGGCCCCGGTCGGAAATGGGCTCTCGAGGTCAGGTCGTAAGTAAGTTAGTCCAGCATAACAAATACGTGTCTGCACGCTAAATATTGGCACCTTCGGCGGAACTCGCAAGAGCTCTTCGGAAAAGACGCATTGATATTTGTCCTCTACACGAAACTCGATGTTGTGGTGCCAAAAGCTTTGACATAGAACTCGAACCCGGCTATAAACTTCTCTATTTTGATAACCCACACATTCAATATGGATGCTGGCATTGTCATCTCTGAGGCTTTCTGTGATGCCATTAAAGAAGTCGAGCAATTTTATGAAAGGCTGATGAAGCTCACCATTATATCATCTGGTCGAATGATTCACTTTACCGCATAAGCACCCCAGAGAAGTCGACCTGATTCCGAGGAAGATGCCTTCTCGCAACTCCTTGATGTAAAGACTTGTAACGTCCCTACTGTTGATTATATTGTTACTGCGATCTGAACATTAAGGTCGATGGGTGAAACGGCAGACGGCAACAGGTACCATGGGGGAAAAAGTTTGTTGCAAGTAACGAGGGTGATAAATCTATAGTCGATTTTGCGGACACTCACGATCTTGTACTTCTCAATTTGTTGTTGTTCATCAAACGATTGTCTCATTTTCCTACATTTTATAGTGAGAAAAGTAAGACGCAAACCGACTATATCCTCATAACGGGACGACATTTTATCCCCATCATTGACTACAAAGTCGTTCCAATGTAGTAAAAGGAAGATAGTCAGAATGTTCAAATTACCTGCTATCCAATTGCGATCCCATGTCATGAAGATTTTTGAATGCATTTTTGAAAATCGTATTCACGACCAAATAACCGTGACTCAAGCCGGGTTTGTCGCGAACTATAGAATTACTGACGCAATGCACGATGGTTACTCATGAAGAAACAATGACAGAAGCACTGTCCTCTTTACATTGTATTTCTGGCTTTGGAGAAAACATTTGACCGTGTGTCACACGATCTCATCTCTCACATCCGAAATAAGGATATTCGCGATTGATATGGGGTCGCACTGATCGTAAAAAAATTACTGGAGAGGCGTTTTCGATTGTATGGTCACGTAATTCGCGCTAGCAACGACAGAAGTACTGTCCTCTTTACATTGTATTTCTGACCTTGGAAAAAACATTTGACCGTGTGTCACACGAACTCATCTGGTATGCTCTGAGGCAATACATAGTATCAGAAGAGCTCAAGCGTTGGGTTATATTGATCTACCACGATCCGAAGAGAAAAGTTGGCAGTGGGGCAGGGGTATCAAAACCACTTCGCGTCTCCGTCGGTGTTCATCTAGGAAGCGCCCTCTGACCACTCCTCTTCGTTGTTTTTATAAACACTGTTACCCGGGCCATCCAACCTCCAGCACCCCGATGATGTTTTCCTAGCGTCTAATAGCGAAAATGATCTCGAGCAACTTATTCAAAGTGGAATGATTGCCTCATGTAACACGGTCTCAGACTGAACCTGAATGAAACAGAATTGAGTTATCTAAATATCTCGGATCAATGCTATTAGAAAATGGCCAACTGTGTTTTAAAATTGCTTCATGGATGAAGTAGCATTTCACAACTGGTGTTCTTTCTAATCCACGTATGAACGAAAGTTTCAAATCCAAAATTCACCGCAATGTCGTTCGCCCTGTCACCGTATATGGTTCTGAGTGCCAACTATAAAAGGCACTGAACGGCGAATCGCGGTAATGGAGACGAAGATGTTGCATTGGACTTATGACGTAGCACGCCTGGCTCACATCCGAAATGAGGATATTCGCGATTGATATGGGGTCGCACTGATTTTAAAAAAAATACTGGAGAGACGTTTTCGATTGTATGGTCACGTAATTTAACGAAAATTCACTTGCCAAGATTGGTCTAAATATCGAAGACGATGTTTCACCTAAATGTCTAAAAATTAATGGTTAAAATCTTGACACAAACTAGAGGAAAGGCGTCAATCATACAAAAGACAGCACTAAAAGATTACAATTAAAATCAATTGATAGTTTTGTGCACATAAGCGTAACTCTAACAAAAGACATCAATGAAATAGAGGAAATCAAAAGGCGGATCATACTTGCCAACAATACATTTTACATACCCCGTACTGCCAATTTTAAAAACTAAAAGTTCACATTATAAACTTTGACAATTATCCAGGCCAGAGAGCAAAAAGTCAATGCTTCTGAAAGTTGAGTCCTCAGGAAATCACCATACATGTACAAGAGGATTTTTTCACCGAATATAGTCGTGATCAGTAACCATATTAGTTTTGGCATTCACTGAAAAGGGGAGGAGTGCGGGTTCCGAAAAAGATTAGTTGCTTCAATGACCCATTATCCGAAATACCCAAGTATCTGAGAAGAAATATGGTGGTCCAAGCACACAGTATCTAGGCCTCTCCTCACACCCATACAACAATATTATATTTTTGTGGGTTCTTTTATTTGCATAATTAGTGGAAATAATTGGGAAAAATTTAAATATTTTTTTTTCAATAGCTGCAATCTTTTTACTTTTTAATATTTTCACCGGCATTGAGCTTTATATTTTGGAAAATAAATTGGTAATGTAAAATTAAAACCGTTTGCTTTCAGATACAAATTGAAGTCGCTACACGTCCCTCCGTTAGAGAACTCTAGTTACGACCTTCCGCGAAATAATTCTTATTTTTGGATTAAATTATTCAATCATTATCCCAAAAGTTATTTGACTATAAATCCCAAATTTATTTAAATTCTAATTAGTTCTCAGCAAGAAAGTATTAAAAGTCAGAATACCGGAAGCTGGTGCTTCTAGTTTGAAGGTTTTGTGTTCATCTTATGTCACAAAACTTTGAACGTACATTTTTTCATTTATTTGCCATTGCGATTTTTTTCAGATTTTTCATTTTGATAGATTCTGCGAAAGAGACCTGCTACACTTTTTGAGAGTCATATTCTGAGCCTTCACCCCATGTTTCACCCGATATCAAATATAAAACCAGTTTCAAAAAGTACTAATTGATACCCCACACGGTCATATTCTGTGGAAAAAATCCCTATCCTATTGGAGATAAAAGTTAGCCCCAAATTAAACTGCCCACTTTTCACAAAACAATAAGCTAACTCATAGAAAATAATGATTACCATTGTGTTGACATCATATGTAAAATATATTTGAAATTCCACATTTTATTTAGATGTTTTCCCCTCTAGTAGCCAACAATAAAGCAATGATAATCAAATCTTCCGCCACCACGTAGAAATTTCTTAATGGCTCAATTTGGTAATTCTCTGCTAGGCGACTCCCTCTTTCAAACTAAAAGCCATCATGCGAACTCAGAGAAATTCTTTCATTTATGGCGCATGTTTACAATATAACTTTTATTGTAATTCATTTATGAATATTACAACCATTTAGGCGTGAGATGCAATACAAATGACAAAATGCTCCCATTTGGAAACATGCCCAATCCCTAAGTAGACAGGTAATTTCGCGAAATGATTGAACATTAGTTTGGATGCTTCAATATCTGGGACAACAGAAATTGAATTTAGAATTGGATAGCGCGGCATTCAGAACTGAAGATAGGAAATCATAGAATGTGTTTGATAGAAGAGGAAATGGCGAGAAGTCTCCTAAGATAGCAGTTTATCAATCAATACAAAATAATTTTTAACAGGAAACATTTCCTGGTAGCTAAAGCCAATTTATAGAAACGTATAGAAGGCTATTTAGTACACGTTTTGGCTCTTATAGCAAAAATGGTTTCCATATATTTTTCTACTGTAAATAAAATTAATCACTAGCTCATGCATGCCATTAGTCCAGAATGTACTCTGAAGCTTACATTGCAGCATCGTATCCACATTCACATGAATATCTTCTGCTAATGCTGCCATAATATCTGCAATAACTCATTGAAAGCTGATCACATAAATTAGATCATATTACTTGTCTCCCATAGAGTACTTAGTTAGCCTACACTTTGGATTCAATTACGAGAGCAATCAAACAATTGATACATAAATAAATTCTAAAGAAGAGGAAAAATAAAATTGCTATTGTTGCTATTCGTATGATTACTTGTTGCTATAATTGTTTTGATGATGAACACTTCTGATCACGTTTACGAGGTAACAATAAATTCCGCTTTTATTGCTGAATGAATGTGGGAACTATCTTCAACGTTTAATTGAACTCAAATTACAATACGTACAGATGCCGGTATTGTTTATATAACAAGCCAATTCAATTAAAAGATAATTTCATGTAATGAGTAGAGACTGCATAGTTAGTGTGGAGATACATATGTACATATGTCACTTCCAATTATTTACTGTAATTTTAAACAGATCTTAGACTGGTAATCGTTTGTGCATAAATTATTTAATTTAATAATTTCGGTCATTCAGTCGACGACAAAGTATGATGTCACAAAGCTTTAATTAGTTGTTGTTTTCTATAACCTACTAAATAATTTGCAATTCAAATGATAAATCGAATACTATCATTTGTTTTTTGTTTGGGTAGTTTATCAAGTAAAAAATCGTGGAAAAGTTATTAGAGTAATTTTTAATTGGTTCTTGTAATAATAATAATTTCAAAATTTCAAATGTGCATTGATTATTCATCCCGTATGTCATACCAGTCCGGAGATATGAATCTTAACGACTCTGGCAAATGTTCGATGTAATTACCGAAAATTCCCGTAATTGCAGTCACTTTCTAATATTGCGTAATATTATCATGGATTCGTATCTCTGAATTGGTAGCGCAATTACAATAATTTGTCAGAGAGCTTTGATACAAAAAACGACAAGTACGGAGTTGCTTCAACACAACTACCCAAGTCCTGTCATGGACCATTCGGCGACTAGGGTGCTTTCAGGAAAGAAACTCCAGACCGTTGTGACTCCTACCCAATATTCTACAAGTATCAAAACTGTACACGTTGATTTGAGTCATTTCCGATCAAATTCTGTAACAAGTAATTGATTTTAATCCTATACAATTTGTTGTCGTAGTAATTGCCTACTCTTCGAATTGATTTAATTTAGAAATTAACAGTGACTTAAACGGAATATCTTACGAAATGAATACTGTCTGCTCTTTAAAAAAGGCGGAATACCGGAAGCTGGACGCTGCGGGTATAAAGGTTTTGTGTGTGTTTTGTGTGACAAATATTCTATGCATATTTTCTAGTCGTACACAGATAAAAGTTCAAAATATTCCTTGATATGTCTCCAAGCTCCAACTCTGCTGTTCATGATTTCACTTCATATAACGATGACTCATACGCGTAATAAATTCACGTATATATAAAACTTTGACTTGAAAAAGTTATACTTTGTTAATAATACTGTAGTTGTAACTTATCGGAATTATGTTAAATATCATCGCTTATATTGATGCCAAAAATTGTTTTTCTAGAATGAACTTAAGTTTGGTTTTCGGGTAAATTTCTAAAATATAATAATAGGCTGTCATTAACTTTATTTAAACAGATATTGAAATTGGATGTATTTTGAGACTTACTTTTTATATAGATTTTTTCTTTTTAGATTTTTCCGTTGAATAGGTTTTGGGGTCTTAACTTCCCTGCATTTATCAGAAATAAGATCATTTGACTTGACACCCCATAACCACATTCTGTGAAAAAATTGCCTCCCACCTTTTCGCAGATATGGGGAGCTACAAAATTTCTTGACAATATCTCCAACCGTTTCGGACTAAATATTGACGGATATACGAATACACAGCCATTGAATAGATTTTAATAGGTTTTATTTCACAAAAAACCGTCCTTTGAACACTTCGATCCCCCCCCCCCCCGTGCTGTGTCCAGCTGATCAGCTAAAAACCTCATCAGACGGTCCAGACTCCGCAAAATCTCACTTTCGCCGACCCCGACTTTGAACTTCTAATTCCAAGTCGCCGTGCTAAAAACAGAAATAAAAAAACACTCACTAGACGCACCCAATATTAGGTGTAAGCAAAAAGTCAACGTACATTTCACCCGTTCCATATTCACTATTCGATAATAATTATTAAAAATAAATGGGAATTGTTCAAATAGAAATTGATTTTTGGGTTTAGGGGAAAGCTACCAATTGTTGTCCTTTTTGTAAATAAATCGAACTAACCATTTTGAATGTTAAATGTTAGATGTAAACGAATGTCAGGATGGGAACTGGAAAACTGAGAGGGGTAAATTGGGAAAGCTAAGGAATGTGAAAATAAAAAAAAATGAAGAAATATCACATAAATATTATTAAATGCATTCTCCCAGTAGATTCTTCCTGGACAAGGCGGAGGAGACTTTACATATGTCCCAAAACTATAGAGATTACAGAGCAGCTGGGTTTCCAAAGCCCGCTCGAGGAAAGGCAGCTGAAGACCAATGATGCAGCGGATGTTCGTCCGAGATCCAATAGAGGGAAAACAACTGAAGATCAATCTGCTGTCTAGGTTATGTGTGACTAGCAGAATCAAATAACTAGCAAAATACTGGTGAACGACAAAAAAAACAAAGAAAAACCGAACTTTGACTATAAATAAGAATAAATGAACAACATAGCTATCATAATAAAACCTAATCTATCAATTTGATTAGAAAAACAAATGAAAAATTGAACCTAAGTTCAGCAAGATGAAACAAGTCAGAATACCGGAAGCTGGCGCTTTATAAAGGTGAGAAACTTTCTAGGCACATTTTTCCATTCATATATGGTTAAAAAACCCAAAATATTCCTTCATATTTTTTTCAAATTACAAGATATATGTACATATTACACACGTAAATATCATGCTCACCATAAACAAACAAACATTGCCTATTATACATGCAGGTATTTAAATCGATCGTACATTTATTTCTGACTTACTTCGTGCACAAAAACATGTATATGTATGTATGCACTTATGCAGTGCATATATTGAATGCCACTGGTTTAACGCACAAATATATCTATCTGAATTAGACGTAACCCGCAAGCTCTGCCAATGATATATATATAAATACATACGATATATATATGAATACATATATGTGTCTGGCTTGAGCTATTTATATTGAGATAGAAACGATTAAAAAAATAAAACGAAATGTTTCCCTGCGACCCCCCATTCATTTTTGTGGTACTGAGGAATGACACATTTTAGAAAATCATAACGGTACACTACAGGATAACAATACCCTGTAGGAGGCAATGTGGTCAGTATTGCACTCGCCCGAGATTATTACCCTGATTTGACTCAGATACTCATTCACAGCTGAGTCGACTAATATCCAACATCAAATCACGATACAAATCCCTCTGCCGCCAGTAAGATTTGCACCGCGACCATCTGTACGGCAGCTTTGTGCTCTAACCACTGACCTACCCAGATACATGTTTCACTTTTTGTAGCTCATATTTTGAGCCTTCACTCCCTTACGTTTTACCCGACATCAAATATGGCTTCGAAAACTACTAATCGAACCCTTTCATTTGATACCTCACATAGCCACAGTCTGTGAAAAAAAGTGCACCCGCCAACAGAAAATGGCGCCACTTCCTATATGTAAAGGTGTTCACAGACCACACATTCTCACCAAATTTTGTGACAATGGGTCTATCCGAATAAATCGATATGGCAGGCAGACGGACAGACAGACATCGAATCGATTCTAATAAGGTTTTGTTTCAAGCAAAACCTGAAAAATGGGGCTACGCTCAACGACAAAAAAAAAGAAATGAGCCTACCCTCCACAAGACTAAAAAGTGACCCTACACTCCAACGAAGTGAAAGAAATTAAAATAAACTTAAAGAAATGATTCCAATAAAAAGAAAAGAAATAGAACTAGAAACAGAAATGAATTTTTTAAGGAAAAAAAAGCAAAAGAAAAGCAAACCAAGTAGATCTGGAGGTTACAAAAGAAACATTTGAGAAGTTCCTTTTCCCCTCCTCCTCTCTAGCCCGCTAAACTCACACTTTTTAAGGGGCAACCTCCAATAAAATCGCCTGAGGATACCAAGGTAGGAGACAAGGGAGACCTCAAAAGCCGCGCCTCATTGCACATGTGAGACAGAAGAGACATCGGTTGAGGATGCGATCTGTCATGGATTTTCCCTTTCAATGGCGCCGAGCAGTTAGGATAGTTCTCCCCTTTGGGTCGTCTCCGATCATTCAGAATGCTCTGCCAATTCCATTTAGTCATTACAAAGATAACAAGCAAATAAAAGCATTTAAAATATTGTTTTAGGATTGAAGCAGTTCTGAGGTGACCGTACCAATTGGAAGGAGACTGTCTATCACTAGTTGCGGCAAAATACTCAATTTTTCCAAAAATGAAGACTAACGAAATCATCTAGGCAGGAGGTTAGTCATCAGCAATGGCCAGCAAGAAAAAAAAACACCATTCGGTGGAAGAAGTAGCAAGCAAATAAATATACGTTATGTTAAACGTCTTTTGCAGCAAATCAAGCAATCGAGCATAACACTGATTCATAAGCATCCCAGATAAGACGACTTAAAGGACAAAAAAGTGATGAGGTAGCAATCAGCAAATTTTGAAATTTTATGCTACCGAAACCTTAACCTTAGGGAATAAGTTCCTCAAGAACGGTATTCGGCGCTTTCTCCGATCTAAGTAATAATTTCGGCGATACTGGCTGGAGATTTTGGCCCTAAGCGAAGTGAAATGATAAGAATTTAGAAACTATTTTTCTCCTCCCGTGCCACTATGCTTTTGTCCTCTGGAAAGTCAAGTAGTAGCAGGTGCGAATCGGGTATCAGATTTTTGCTTTGCAGCTCTAATGGGCTATGCAACCCCATTTCTGACAAGACTTTGAATACAAGATTTCGGCCCAGATTAAAAGGCATCATAACTATACGGTAGTACCCACTAACAGAGAGTTAAAATAAACTGTCATTATGATGAGTAATGTCAAAGTGGCATCATTTTGATGTCCATAAAAACAACTATTAAAGGATTCTAGATTTTTGCGAATTTCATCACCTCATCATCGGCAGTACATTATCCGAGTACAGAGCCTGCGTAATCAGATGCACCATATCATGATCAGCAATATATTTGGGAGTTATTTTCTCAATTTGCGCAAAAAAAGGAGGGGCCGACATCGGCCAGAAAAGGAATCATCATCTGATGGTCACTTACCTCCATGCATATCGTTTTTATGTCAGCTTGTAAAGGAACAGAGCATCATCCCGCAAATTGAATACGAGCCGTTTGCCAGATCCAGCTTTCTTTCCGTGTTGTTGCTTTTTTATCTCATTATTAAATCGCGCCAATAATCTAACGTAATATTGTTCTGCAATTGTTTTACATTTTCCACATTAATTCATAGAGGCGATTTACTGGGCATCCCAAAAAATACGGCTGTTTGTTGTTTGCCTTTTTCACTTTTCACTTGGTTCTAATCATTGGCTTTCGCGCCGTCTCGTCCATTGTCATATCCATAGACGCATGAGTTCTCTAAGAATATCCTGAAATACCTCTAATTAATGTTTTGAATTATCCGCGCGTCATGTTTTTGATCGGTTGTGAGAAAGCACGGTAATCATCACGTACAAGGTTTCTCAAATGCAAATATTCATGCAAGATATTTCACATAGGTTCTGTCGATTTGCTCTAAAAAGTCACCTATCTCAGATACTTTCACTTTTCGACCATTTAAAAAAATGCGGTGGCTTCGAGAGGAAGTTCCTCTTCAATGCATCTGGTTCGGACTGAGGGCCCCTTAATCCCTAAACAGAAATTTAGCTTAAGCCAAGCTTAGGCTTGAACTTGGTGGTTTTACAACACGAATATAATTCACACCCATGCCGTGTTTGCGATTATAAATAAAGAAGCGATTACCACCCGTAGCCACTTTCGATTACACGACCCCCAGGGCACAGTTGCCTCTGACAAAACCGTAAGCCTTTTTTACAAAATATTGGAGAAGTTTATAAACAAACGCTTTGAATCAAATATGGGAATTCGTTTCCTCGCTTCAAACATATGGATTCAGATGAAGAGAAACATAACAGAAGCTAGACTTGATGACGTCAGTCAAGCGGAAATCTTTATAAAATAGAGTGAAAAACTTAATAAGGTTAATTTTTTTGAAATGAAAAAATAAAGTTCGTGCCTTGAATTCAGCCACTAATTTTGTTTATATATCCAAATATGTATTTCAATGGTTACATGCTACTCTTTCAGTGGGATTTAAAGGTTTAATCTATAATTATATAACTTTTTGAATGAAGATATAAGACGATCCAATGCTAGCATTACTGGGGTATTTCGCTGCGGTGCTAAAGGCGGATCAAGTGGCAATCTGTGAACAGTACCATAACAAGGACCCAACCACATGGAGTCCCGACTTATTGTGAAACGCTGCCACTAGATTCTGGACGGCGCGCCAGACTTCAGGTTCGCACCCAAGGCCGAGAGGATGGCTTTATCTGGATTTACTTTTTAGGCATAACGCTTTCCACCGACTATGTTCTGTGTTTCGTCGATACATGCTTGCATGCCTCTAAAGTAGCCGGACTCGGGAAAGAGGGGGGACTTTGAATACTTTGATTGGGCTTTACGCGCCATTTGTAGGCAGCCATTTAGGCTGCGGAGAAACCATTCCCGACGTTCGCGTCGAAATCAGCGGTGTCATCAGTGGACGAGATATGAGCTGAAAGACCTTCGGCGAACGGTCATCAATACATCGCGTTTGAAATGGTTGACGCTATCCCCGATGTGCACAAGCCCAATAAGCCCTCTGCGCGTGAAATGTCAGAAAGGTAAACACAGAACAGGCAGAACCGTGTTGGAGGACACTTCGGGAAATGGTAGCGACACAGCTGACACTGTCGTGAATTCAGTTATATACCTCGTAACGCCTATTACCTACTCTACTGCCGACCTACAGAAAGAGGGTGACTACTTTCATCGTTTGGTACAACCTTTAAACGCACGCACTACAATAGCAACATAATGATAAACTAAAAGGAGACTCTGTCGCGTGACAAGCAAAAGCAAAGCTCGCTGCTGGGCAAAAGCTAATCGACGGTATGGATGGGGAACCATGGAGACGCGCTTAAAAACTGATCAGCAGAAAAATAGAAGCTCTGCCGAAACCCTGTTCATTTAATGTCGAAATGGTGAACCCGGCCCGGTTGATGACAATATCGTGGAAGTCGCCGAAGATTACACCCATTTTGCCATAAAAGACTTGGAAGAGACAGTCCTCTGTATATTTGATGCGATCATTATGTATATGAATCGAAAAATGCTCGAAAAGCTTATGAGTTTTCTTGCCGAAACGATATGCATTTCGCGGGACTCATTTCTAAGACAGTTCGGTTTTAGAGCAGGCAGCTCCAAAGTGCATATTGTCGATGCTATTCATCGAGCTGAGGCGCGGAGCCGTTAATGTCGACTCCTCGCAACGTAAAATTAGAGATATGCTAGGCACACTAGAAACTTAATTCATTAAACCTGGCGTACTACCTTTTACGGATATTGACGGATTATCTGAAAGACCGTTATCTGGAGGACCACAGGAGGGTGAAAATCACGTCAGAGGTAACACAGGAACGCATCCTAGAGCCGAACCTCTCGAGCACTTCTTACGATTCGGGATACTAGAAAAGTCGAACCTACTGTTGAATAGGCACATTTGGAATATTAATGTGATAGGTAAGCGGATCGATGACGGCTCAGGATTTCTTTTTGATGGAAAAAAACCCAAGTAGTCATCTTGCTCGAAAGAAAATCCCTCTGTGTCCCGTTTCGATGGGCGAGATTAATAAATAGCCAAAACCAACTTGTAAGTACCTTGATTGACGATTGATGAGCCTTTTCGAGTAAATCAACGCAGCAGCAGAGAAAGTCGTAGCTACAGTTTCCGTCTTAAATCGATTGATGGAAAACGTTGGAGGTCCTACCTATAGTAGAGACGCTTTTTCATGAATGCAATGCTGTAGCGGAGCGGGGTTAACAACATTCGAAATTTATTTCGAATGGTGTTAATTCGATTGACAGTGCCCATCATCGGTGGCATCTCCGTGGCAGAGCAGGCCATGATTTAAATGATGGAATTCAAAAGAAAGAAATGAATTGAATTTAATGTCAGTTGTCAGTTTATTTTACAAACAAAACCTTAAAAAACAACAAAACGAATGACAAGTTTGACGAAGCATGTCATCGAGGTAGTTGCCTCCAGTAGGGAACATACTCTTATTTACCGGTTAACAACTGAAAAGAACAGGAAATTACACAAAAGAAGTGGGCATACCTAATGAGCTACCACACCTAGTCCAAAGCATAAATTGGCAAAACGAAAAGGTTAGTCCAGCTCCGAGTTAGGGAGCATTTAAAATTAACAGAACTAGCCAATCGCCAAACGCAATAAAAGGACACACAATAGACCAGAGGGAAATATTGAAAGTTGTTAAGCATACCAACCTTGACACGAAAGCTTTTATAAACACGCCGAACGCAGAGACTCATCTAAACACTGGTTTGGGAAAAGCCAAATCATGTAACTATTATTCACAGACCTTCAGGAACCAATTTCATTCTTTTATTTCAAAGAATTTGATACGTATGGTCAGTTCCAGCAAGCTATCTCTGATGCATATTGATAAAGTTGTATGGATGTGTACCTGTTCAATCTCATGTTCCCTGCACCCGTTCATACACAGTAACTATTATAAGGTTTTCATTATACAAAGTGGCGTGCTCATAATGCGAACTTATATAACTTTTTATGTAAATCAATCTTTCCTCTTGCCTTAGTTTACCAAACTTAGTCACTCGCATTATCAGATATTATTCCGTCATATTCAGAAACGGCCAGGTGTCCCAGCCATTGAGCCTTAGCTTATATCTATATATTTATCATTAATTTAACTTAGACTGAAAATTGAATCCTGAATTCTGATTAATAGGTCCAGAAGCTTTACTAATGTAACAAAGAATATTATATCTAGACACCTTTGTTCCTTGAAAATTGAGCTGAACTCGGAAACAAATTTATTTCACCATTTTCAAAACAAGCAAGAAACATTTCATTAGCATCGATATCAACAAGAAGGGAATAGTAATAGCTGCAAATATGTGATGCAAATACAGATTCCTAGAGAAGATTTTACAATGCACAGAATAACATTAGTTAACTGTTTGAAAGATTACTTCAGCAACAATGATTTTAGGTCAACTGAAACGTGATAAACATGTAAAAATCGCAATTTTTTCAAAATTTTCGCAGAGAGGAAAAAAGAGCGAATGTAGAACTGCTATAATTATTTGTGACCCGTTCCGTGATTTAAGGCTTTTTTGTGTGAAGGGAACGTTAAAGTAAATTATTCTGGTTGAAATCTCTAATCGGAACAACGAAATTTACGACCATCACCTGGATAAAGTAGTAGGCAAACATGTAAATCGATACGACTTGTTATGATAATTCGTACTGACCTGGAATTAGCCAATAGTGAATTAATTCGTATAACTTCAAAGCCCAATCCATTCAGAACTATTCCATCGCGTGATATGTATAGCAATGCGACACTACCCCATTTAGGGCAAGTGCAACCTCCAGAGGAGACCTACTCCCAAAATAAAATCAACTGAAAATACGCCAGCTCAATACTGATTAAAACGCAAACGTTTTCGAATACAATGATATCATCTCCAAGGTCCGGAAAATAATATAATCAATGAACACACCACATATTGTCAATAGTGATTCAACATGTCACCTCAATGGCAATTTGGGATCCGTGGAGCGTAATGCACATAATTTCACGAGAACTGAGCACAGAAATTCATAGCTGAAAACATATTTATTGTGGAGAATTTTGAGATGCATCCGCCCGAAATTTCTGACATAAATAATTTTAATACACAAAAGAGAAGTCCTCCTCCATCCTAGTTACCTCAAGGTTGTTAGGGGCTCTGCTAATATTTGTAAATGTTCACCCAAATAGGAAGTAGATATCTCAATGAATTCTGTATGTATGTAAACTAAAAAGTATTTATAGTTCCTCCACTTGAAAAACACAAACTTCATATCGTGGAAACGGGCATGTGCACATAAGCAATCATCAGTTTCGTGCATACAAATAAATTAAGTTTAGAAAATAAGCTCGTTACAGGTGTATTACCACGAATGCAATAAAACATCGCAAAAAATTCTAATTTGCACAAGTTCAAGGTGAATGAAAATTGTGGCAATAATTATTCCAATTATTTACATTACATATGTGCAAATGTCCGGATGTGTATACATGTGCGATTGTTTGATAAAAATAAAAAAAAAACCTACGGTTTGGTAAATTGAACAGTGTTTTGGAGAAGTGGGGGCTCATATGATTACGAGAGAATAAAAAATTGTTGACTCTAATTGAGGCAAAGTTGGTTCCTCGTAAAATAGACGCTCCTCTTATAGTTGGAAAAATATCAATAAAAATTAGTCAATGTGCGGTAGAAGCAATAGATTTTCGGCTTATGTTTGGTCTAATGCTCGCCATTTTTCTATTAACTCTGAAATAATATGTATTTGAAATAGACATTAGACAAAAATCAACTTATCTTACCAATGAAACTGCGACAGCAGCATCTAAATCATTAGCGCCAGTGACTGGTGTATTTTATTACTATATTCTCGATGGTAGCCAAGAGAAACCCACAAAGACAAATTGCCATCAAAATGAATTCTGCAGCCTATAACACAAGCGATGGCACAAGACATGGCACCTTGTTTAACGTCAACCGCAAACCAGCATTTCATACAGTTCACGCGGGGCTAATCCCATCGATGAAATGTCACTTGGAATTACATACTTGAACCCCCATAGTCCTAATGCGATTACCCATAATCAGTCAGATTTGTTTTGGTACAAACTTGATAAGTTTCGGGAAAGCATCAGCAGCAGTGTGCCTACGTGTGGTAGCACAGGGTAAGTACGTGAAAATTCATTAAGGAAAGCTTCTTCCCTTTTCCAGCTAATCCCTTTGCCTGTGAAAGTAAGACAGAAGTACACAGGGTGACGTCGGAAAGCCAAAGGAGTCGAGTGTTAAGGCTAATTCTTCCGCAGCAGAAAGTTGTGGTCCTACCCTGAGACACACGATGAGTTTTGAAGAAATCATTTATATTCTACATAAACGAATTTTTTTTACAAATATGAAGGGATGATTGCCTCAACCATCGTAACCTTTTTCCGTTAGCCAAAAATAACACATACATATCCGCCCATTGAATAAGATGCTACGAATATACTCAAAGCATTCCCTGCTTGTAGGCAGTCAAAAAGTAGTATAGGTCCCAGGGCGAAACATGGATTGGTATCCACAAATAAAACCTGGGAAATGACTGCTGAACAAACACTAACAGTTCTACTACCAAACCCTATCTCCACCTCCACGTGGTGATCGCTGAGAGTTCTTTCTTAATGAAAAATTACAGACGGAGAAGGATGAAGGCGAGTCTAACGTACCTAAAAACGAGACAAAATGTACCAACTGGTCCTCCAGGTTGGGGGTTGGGTAATGCTGACAACCCTACATGGAAAACCAAAGTTACAAAGCCACGGAAGGAGCCTCGGACAGGATGGATTTCAAAACGACGAATCCGGCAACGACAACGGATAAACGATTTGCGCATTATCTCACCTGCGCTCCCTGTACAGACCGAATGCTGCTCAACAGCTAGCCGATACCCTGTCCCAATATAGGGCTGATGTAACAGCGTTGCAAGAGATACGCTGGACAGGGACCGGTTTCCTGGAGAAGAGCCACTACACCATATATTTACCGGCCATCCAGTAAACCATGTACTGTTTTGAAAATAAAAGCGAAAGGTTATGTACTCAGCGTTTGTAAGGCAAATTTAGAAATAGCCTCATTAACGTTCACGCCGCTACAGAAGACACTGGAGAGTCGGAGAAGAATACCCTCTACGAGGCAGTTGAGCAGACACTAGATGCCTGTCCCAAGTATGATATGAAAATCATACTTGGAGATTTCAACAGTGATAACGGAATGCGGATTATTCAGGTAGCAGTATCGCACGAAATGTTTATTGGAAGTACCTGGTTTGTGCGGAAAGTGGTCCACAAATATGCGCGGGCCTCTCCAGACGGGACCACTTTCAACCAAATTGACCACGTATTGATCGAACGCCGCGACCTCTCAGCCTTGACGAATGTCAGAACATATAGGTGAGGTCAATATAGACTCGGACCACTATCTCGTTGGCATAGTGCTCCGACCACGAATTACAGCACTACCTACAATCGCCTCTGACAATCAGGTGAGAGTGAATACTGAAGCCATTCATAACACAGCCCTCCGCAACATCTACAAGGGCGAAATGGATGCCGTAATAACCGCAGTCAACAGTGATCCTGGAGATGAAGCATCAACAAATGACCTTCACAACCACCTGAAGAGCGTTCTCATAAATACGACCACAAACATACTTAGCCCCTGCCGCAAGAAAAGTCGAAACGCCTGATTCGACGATGAATGTAAGCAACGGAACGGCAGAATGCTACGTACCGAGTAATGTTGCATTTTCAAAAGACACGCGCAGACAGGTATCACAAACTCCGGCGAGCGGAGAAGCGATTTCACAGGCAGGGGCAGGCCTAAACCTGATACCGGTTGTTACGCCGTTAATGATGAGTATGACAGTGACGTACCTGTTTTGTAAGGGTCGGTGGTCAAAAACTCTGTTTTCTTAAAAATTGGTCATGGACTGCGCTGCATAAAGCGATTATTTCACCTTTGCAGGAGTTCTTAGTGATCGGTTTTTGTTGCAGAAAATACCATCTGCATGAGGTAGTATACAGGGTGCTGGGCGTTTGATGTTCCGCATAAAAATGCCCATGACAAGAGCGAGGACCAGTGGCTGCAAAGTCCTTCCAAGACATTTAATTAAATAAAATTTCTTAATTATCACAATTTCTGGGATTGTCCTTAGGAAAATCTACTTTCAACTTTTTTAAATGAGAACCAAATGAACAGCCAAAGCGATCTCGTCCCACACATTTTCACCTTAGATCTAACAATTTGACATTTTGCGTCTATTTTTAAGATTTTGTGTAAAACAAAACCTTATTAAAATCGGTTTACTATCTATCTTCCACATAAACTTTTTTCAAACGCCATTGTAGTGAGTGATACCAAATTTGATGGAAAGTGGGAACAATAAACGCCCACGAATGAAGTGAGTTACATTGAGCTATGTGAAATTTAAGGAGGGCCTCTATACTATACAAAATGGGAGTGAACAATTTGTTTACCAAATATAGTCATGTGGAGTATCAAAAGGTGTCGATTAGTTATTTTCAATAGTAGCCTCAGTTTAAACATTTAATGCAAAAGGGGGGAGGGCGGGGCTGAAAAGTCTTTCTTTCACGGAATGTTGGTATCACGCAAAAGTGAATATTCTGACATAATATATGCCTAAACATTAGGTGCTAAGTACGCATGGAACAAATGTACACTCAAATAATTTTATATAAAAGTGAAACTTTTATACCTGAAGCGGCCAGCTTCAAGTATAAAAGGTTGAAGTGCTTTATCTGTGCACCCATCCTGTTCAAGCTGCGCTGCCATCAACTATTACTATTTGGCTCCCATCCCGGCAATCTGGTAATTTACACCCAAGTCATTCACTAAAATCGTAAATGGCGTAAATTACAAATCAATAAAATATAATCCAAAAGAAATAAAAATGTAAACAAATTTCGTTTGCAGGGATTATGCTTAGAATAAGAAAATAATTTTAATTGTATTTCTTGCAAAAAATGTTTTCCAAAAAAGATCGATACGAATGACTACTAATGACGCCTCTAAATTTGAAAAGTGAAATATTTTGAGTGCTGGAGGTAATTTGACTTTTCCTTTTGAAAAGTATATCTTTTGTAGGATAATTACTTACTCTCTTCGAAACATCAACCGTAGGATTGAACTTTAGAAAATTATGCACTGCGCCGGTCAGTGTTTCCTAATACCAAGGGCCTTCGATTAGCAATTTCCGAAGATAGAATCTCATCTAAATTTTCATCAGAACGGAACTCATCCTTTTTGAATCGAATCTCCATTTTCACTTACTACTCCATAGCAAAGTCTGCACAATTTTTAGAACAAACATGCAATGCGGAAACCACCTAGAGTTCAATAGCTTTCTTTGCAATTGTTATTAAAGCCTACACGAAGGCGACGCACTTTTACACGTTTACGTGCTAATCGTAGACGCACATTTAGGGGTGAAGTCATGTACATTTCTGAATCCTATTAAGATAAAATGCAACATGCACTTGCCATGTAAATAGATTCTACTGGAATTGAGACTTTGACATGGATGTCTGTAATTACTGTGGAACAACAAGTAGGAAATGTTAGCATTTGGTTGAAAGGAACAAGTCATATGGATTATACACGGTCGATTTGAAAGCAAGCGCTAAGTGCATATTGAGTACTGAAGACCTGCAAAAGATGAGAAGATAAAATGTGAACAGATCAGATTATCGGACATACAAAGGTCATCGAAATTGTTAGATTTTCCGTGAATATAAGAAGGTCATTGCTAGCAGGTGAGCAATTTTGCAATATACTTTGAACGGCTGATATTTATTTATAACAAATACTAAAGATGCAACGAAAAATAGGATCTCTTAAGTAATACCATTTATCAGACCCTGATTTTAAGACCGTATTGAAACTTTTATCTTTCCGTTCATTCTTACTAATATACTTTTCATTTTAATATATTTAGGTTGCCCGCTCTATATTGAAGCATGGATATATGTACATAATAATGTTAAAGAAAAATTATGACATCTTGATTATTTAGATTTTTGATCTCCTGCATAATAATTAACGATAACTTCACGTTATTCGGAGATACTTAAAAAAATATTGTTATCGTTGAATTCTTACCACTAGAAAGCTGGGACACCACCCGGACTCTCACTCTCTTTGCGTCACATGCCATTTTGTTTTTTATTCCGATTTTTATAATAATTGTAAGGGCTCAATAAGGAAGCATGTAAAATTGCAAGTCGATGGCTTTTACAGTTTCATTGTTATAATAGTTTTAAATTGATGCCCCTTTTCACGAGTTGAGCACGAGCATAACCCCAAAACTCCTCTCCATTCCAACATAACCCTTTATTTGCACAAGTCCCAGTCTTTTATTCGCAATAAAGACCAGATATACATCAATAAAAAGACAGAGAGACAATATAGTACGTGTTGTGGGTTCCTTCTTCTTCTTTTCCTTCAGCCTTTGTCCCGTGATCGGTTTCGCCATTTGGTTCTATCAAATGCCTGACCTGGATGCAATCGCGAGGCCCTTAAATTCCCGTCCAACGTATCAAACCACGGTTGTTTCGGCCGGCATTTTGGTCGCTTACCATCCACTTCGATGTTCAGACCATTCCAGGCAAGTGAATACTCGAATTACGTCCCCACACTATAGAAGACGGCTCTCTCGCAATTTTTCCACGATCGGTGCAACTCCATAACGATCGCGGATATCCTCATTTCGGATGTGATCAAAACGTGTCACGCTACTGGTCCAACGCAACATCACCATTACCGCAAGATGCCGTTCATTGTCTTTTATAGTCGGCCAGCATTCAGAACCACAGACAGCGACAGGACGAACAACATAGGGGTAAATTTTAGATCTGAGACGTTCGTTAATACGTCGATCAGAAAGAACACCAGTTGTGGAACGCCACTACATTCAAGTTGTGCTAATGCATGAAGCAATTTCATAACACGCTTTCTTTCCACACTTCGAACTTTACTTTTCGGATTAGGGTAGAACAATTGAATCCAGCGCACGAGGTTTCGCAGTTCTTGACAAGTCCGGTTTGATTCACGGTTATTTCAACGATTTCACGAATACGGTTTTCAAGAATGCGTTCAAAAATCTTCATGGTATGGGAAAGTAACCTGATTGAACGATAATTTGAACATTCTACTGGACTACTTTTCTTTTTTCATATTGGAATTGTGGTACTTTCTTGCCAGTCAGATGGTGTTCTACCTTCCTGAATAACCCATTTGAATAATTCACTAAGCCACTGTGTTAGGTACCAGTTCTTCGCTTTCCAGAGCTCAGATGCGAACATCGTCATTCCAAAGCCAAGCATCTCGGTTAATGTACTCCGAGGGTTGCAGAGAGCGCATTGTAGATCATGTCTTTCATTTGGCTCCACGATTCTTCCACATTTGTAATAGTTGGTAATCGCGTAAGTTTCATAATTTCTTCTTTCTTCTCACAAAATGCCAACCATTTAATGCGCGGCGGGCCAGTGCCTTCCTCACGTTGTTTTATCGGTGGCTTAATTCGCAATACGGCAATCAACGGCCGATGTTGAGGTGCGATGGTCTCATAGGGAACGGCTTTAAAATCAGTAAAGGTGGTAAGGTTGTAGGCGTCTTATGAGAATATAGTCGATTTGCATTTTATTATTCCCACTATAAAATGTAGATGAGACAATCGTTTTAAAAACCATGTATTCATACGTGCAAGGCCAGGCATACCCGCAAAATCGATTATACGCTCGCGACCCTCATTGAGCGCTCCAAACTCCTTTCCCCATGACACCTGTGGCCGTCTGCCTTTTCACTCACATGACCATTAAGGTCGCCGCCAATGATGAAATAGTCATCAGTAGGCACGTTGCAGGTCTTTACGTGGAGAAGTTGCCACAAGTCTAAATTCACGACAAGAAGTACACACCATTTACATGTAAATCACAAGATACTTCTATCTAAACTCTCGTCTCTAAGCGTTCCCATACCACTTGTTTTATGGCTTGCCTCTTATCTTTCCAACCGATCCTGCCGAGTCTCTTTTGATGACTGCACTTCGAGCTTCTTCCCCCCCTCCTCTGGCGTCCCACAGGGATCTAGGCCCTTTGTTATTTTTATTTTTTATTCATTTATTACCTTACTTGTCCCTGTTTGCTTTATGCAGACGACTTTAAACTGTTTTCCGCTATATCGTGTGTTTCCTTCAATCTAACTTAGACACTCTGGTTCGTTGGCGCTCGACCAATGGTTTAGCGCTAAACGTCAGAAAGTGTCATTCTATGTGCTACTCCCTAAAATCGTCAGCCACTTGTTTCTCCTACTCTCTTAATGGACATTCCTTATCCTGCTTAAATTGCACTCAATACCTCAGAGTCACTTTCGACAATAAGCTCCGCTTTGGCACCCATTGCCTCGAAGTCACCAATCGAGCAGCAAAATTGGCAGGCTTTATACTTCGCACCCCTTCTGATTTTGACTCCATACAACCCTCCTTAGATCTCTTCAATTTCCTTCAATACCCTCGAGTACTGTTCCGTGATCTGGTCACCCTCCCGTAACTGTGATTATCTTTCCCTTACAAATGTGCAATGTAAATTCACCCGTTCCGTCTTTTTTAAGAAAAGCTTCCTTCGTGTGGACTACCCCTCCCACCTCCGCTTTCTGAAACTTCCCTTCCTACAACAGTGTAGATCCTATCTAGATCTATGCATATTTTTTAAACTTTCCTCGAGTCTGATGGACTGCTCCGCCGCTAATGACATCACTTGCCGGCCTGCGTCTTTTAAAACACAACACAACGCAGACATTTTCAACAAGCCCTTCGCAGAGCTCGAAGTCTACTTTTATTCTCTGACCTTTGCTTTGCCAAAATTACAACGCACAACAGTTTAGTTCTTTTAACTTCTCTACTTTAAGTAGTTTTAAGCATAGGATAAGATTGTTGCTTGCTTCTCCTCCTGAGGACAATAGGTAATTGGAGTTCTCTCTCTGTTTGTTGTCCGTTAAATGAAATAAATATACTGCTGGGATATCGACAGAGCTTGAAATCAGTCCTTGGAGGATATTGCACCTATTGCGGAGTTTGTTATGCGATTTGCTTCTTCCCCATGAAAATCCTGTACTGGTTGGCACTGAGACCGGAAAGGACGAATAAAATATGATTCTAAATTTTAGAATGCTAAGAAATGTTCGTTTTTACTGGCTATGCTTCAACCACGAAGCAGTAGAACTTCACATAGACACGGACATAGATACACACAGCTGATATTTTAACATTCTTTGTTAAAGGAAATCCTAGTTTTTTAACTTTTACTCCATTAGAAGATTTTCTTCCCTATCACTCGTGCCTGCAGAATGTAACATCCACATAATTTTCCGAAGTAATTCAACCCCCATAATTAAATCTTTGCAGCTGCTTATCGAATACCCATGCAGTTCACGCCGAAAATCTGTGTATAAAAAATGGCTTTAGCTTCATTTGAAGTATACAAATTTAGGAAAACAAATCATTAGTTCTTAATACATAAATTAACAAATTTCTCCTGAATTTTTGGCTAATTAACACCTCAAAGTTTTTTCATGATTTGAAGTTAGCATATTCGTATTTATACTTATCCGTTTCGTTCTGGATAACTTACCTGAAAGTGAAAATAATAAAAATTTAGTTATTTTATGAAACAGAAAATTTATGATTGGAAAACAGCTCTACTTAAAATTGGGCCGTTAAAATGAATAATGACAATTCAAAAAGTGCACGCGCTTCATTTTTATTAAGACCGAATGTATATTCGGAAAAAAATCAAAAATGTTAAATGTGCAACATGGATGTGCCTCATCTTTAGGATTTATTGAAGTGATAACTCTTCTCTTAGTACTCATTAGCACACTAACCAAACTCCCCGTCGTAACGGTCCTGTTTCTTCATAAATTGAAGTTTGACACCAAGAACTGCTAAGATGTTGAAAACTTCATTATCTATCATATATTTTTTCCTGTTCCAGCTCAACAATCAATTTACCCTCTAAAGGTCGCTGTTGACATTTGCCTTATTCCAATAACCTAGTTGTGTGCGCTTTTCGATTATGGGGCTCCACAGTCGAAGGAGACCAATTAAATTCCCAAATCGTTGCCTTGAGTTCCATTCACCTTTCCATTCGAAGTGTAATTACGGCTTTCAATAATGTTCCACTGTTCGATTTTTCTGCATTCTGAGCTGCTACTCTAAGATTAATCATTACAATCCATCAAATGATATTACAGAAGAGAGCATACTTTTTCTCATAACACAACCTCAGCGTATAAAGTTGTTCTAAATCAAAACGAAGCTTATATATTGCCTCCTTAATCATTTTATATAAATAAATAATTGCTCCATTAATTGCAAATATATGTTGAGCTGATAATGCATGTCTCCAAAAACAGCATAAATAAATGTAATGTAATGTAATTGCTCTTCGGATCAAAATTTCTAAAACCCCATTCAGGTTGATTCGAATTGGTTATCAACCAAGGAAGAGAATCAACCGCACAGCTCCACTCGCCCCGAGAAACACCCGTCTGTTACTGCGTTAGCAAGTTCGGGAATATGGGCAGGATCCCTAGCTTTTCTATCCCTCCGTGCCTACTAGAATTACACTTATTTTAGACCCTTTGCATCTGAGCTACCCTCTTCTTAGAGCTGTTTATTGTTATCTTTTTACTTTTTTTCCTTTTCCCAGGATAACTTTCAAAGTTGGGCGCGCTATCATGAAAATTAGGTACAAAATTTATTTCCCACTCTTTATTCTACTTCCAATCAACACCAATGTGATAAATTTTATATTTCGAAAGTTCGCTTTATGCTTGCTTCGACATGAAAATGACCAAAAATTGTTGGGCCATTAATAATGCAACACAAAAACGAGCGAGAGTGGACGACGAATTCTCTGCGCTGTAAAACTGGCAACCTGTTCTCAATATAACATGGCATTGGAAATTTAAACTAAGCCTCGGATACCTAGATCGCAAAAGAGGTGGTTCACCGGGAAACTATTGGAGGCCACAGTCTTTACGATTTACTAACGAGAAGAGAGGAAGACTCACTGAATTTGGTTGCAGCAACCAATCACATCGACTTCTCACCGCACGATCCACAAGGGAACTTGTTTCCGGATGAGACGATGCTTAACCAGATTGATCACATCCTCATTGAGAACCAAGCTTCATCTAGTACCTTCGATATGTATTCATTCGTGACCATCATCTAGGTGATGTGATATAAAATCACATTTTGAGAAACAAAGCTTTCATTATCATAACCGTAGATATGACGTTATATCAGAAACACATGCTATACTCAACTGGTGATACTACCTAATATATCACATTCATAGCGCAAAATGTGCAATAACACCAAGTGGATAATGAACGAAGATTGAAGTTTATTTCATACAAGAGCAGGAAAAAGCAAAAAACTTCCATATACTATGGCAACATATCTTCACATGCAAAGAATATAGGTTCGTGATCCTTGCAAACGACCAGCCGAAACCATTTCTGTAATATATTTCTGCATTAGTAATGGTATGATATATCGAACACATTACAATACTAGTGGGTAACGTTTGGTAATGTTGTGTGATGTGATATCACATCGGTACAGGCATAACTAAACATCACTTATCATTTAGCAGTATTGCCTCGCATTTGCACATATTTACTGCTTTATTCAGCATTGTGTGTAAGCAAAAATTCTTCGTAGTTAAAATGTATCACACACAAACACGAAATCATGTTCACAGGTCAGAAAGAACAGAAAGTCAAAAGAATAATAAATTCGCAAGAGATAGTCGGTATCGGTACTCGGCAATTACCACTGCCATTATAAAACATTACCTATCACAATCACTTCTCTACTGGCTGGTGATGGGGTAATGTTGTGATGTTGAGTGATTTTGTGATGTTTGGGGGTCTTAAAATCGTACTCGATAACTGTGATATGATGTTACATTTTAAAATTATAGATATTACTTTTGTGACATCACATACATCAGCTACACATCTCTACTCGTCAAAGTAAGATGTCAATACCACGTAGCAATAATGGAAGAAGAAGCTTCAAAATGAAGAAATATCACCGAAATAGTAGAGCATAAGAAGAACAAAACATCATTCCAGACGTGAAACCAACACCACCACCCTAGTAGAAGGCTTCAAAGAAAACCATCTGGCACGAACTTAGGCTCAAAAAAAATGAATGGTTTAACGAAAAGGGGCAGCAGGCCATCGATGAGAAAAACCTGGATATATACTTATACAATATCAGAAGCGCTCCACAAGAGCCAATCGATGAAAATGCGTACAATTAAGATTTACCCCTGACAAGAAATTAGGAACGAAACAGTATAAATAACGAGATCTGCGAATACATAATTTAGATTCGCTTAAACTTGACCAAAAAAATTACAGCACCATTCCAGCCCAAAATCACATTTTGAAGTGACTTAGCGGGGAACAATATTTGGAGAAACTACTCGCTGTCACAACACAATCTCTACATACCGAAGAAGTGAACGCCATACGAACATCTGACATATTAGAAGCTCAGGAAGAAAAAAGCACCGAGTATGGATAGAATAACTGCGGAGTTACTAAAAAATATATCAGGAAGGTGACCAGATTTGATGGACTACTGTTTAACAGCCAGTAGATAGCCTAGCACTGTTTAGTCTGACGAAACTATGTTATGTGCAAAGATTGACGCAAAAGTGTCATTGATACTATCCAAAAGAGAAGGTCCCCACAAGAGCTATAGAGGGATACTGTTGTTATGAACATGTTAAAAAGTGCTGCCTAAAACAATCGACAGAAAGCCCGAACCGTTCTCAAAAAATATTGCTGGCGGATATCAGAATGGATTTGGTTGGAACGATTGATTAGACGTTCACGATGACACAGATGCTGAAGAAAAGTACACCAAATTTTTAATTTTATTTCAAACGGGCATTACAATGATATCGATCGTAAAACAAATCAACAAAATCGGTCCAACAAACTATGATACGGTCCCGGCAAAGAAAAGGGGCAAACATTCGCACATTTTCTCATGAAATGTGCGTCCATCCAGTAAACCATATGCTTCAAGTAGGTTTCTTAATAATAATAATCGTTGGCGCAACACTTCAATTGAATCAGGGCCTTGAAGTGAGTTAGTGCACGTCATTCAAGACCACCTATGATATTAAAATCATATTCAGAGATTTTAATGACCAAGAAGGGGTAGAAACCGTATTCAGACGATACATCGGCTTTCAAAGCTTGCATCAAATTACCAATGAAAACAGACTATGGATTATCCAATCAGCAAGGACACGGAAAATGATGATTGGCAGTACCTGATTTGCACAGAAAGAAAATGCCAAAAGCAAAATTGACAACGTATTAGTTGAACGCACACCTTTCCCAGGCTTGATGAATGTTATACCATATAGGGGTGCCAATATAGACTCACATCACTATCTCGTTAGCATTGTGTTCCGTACACAAATGACACCATCCCGAATCTCCTCCTTGGTGCCCTATGAGTTGAAGCTTAAGAATACAGTCAAAGTCTTCGCTACTTATCGTAAGAGGCGACTAAAAGGGATAGAAATTTGTAGGCTAGCAACCTGCCAATTTTGAAACTCTACTGCTACCGAAACTTCAACAACGCTTCGACAATTGAAAACGGACTATGATTGGTTTCTGAAATGTACGCACACTCCTCGACAACGGTATCGAGGGTCCTCAAAATACTCGCTTTCTCCAACTTGAGCGAGAATTCCAGCGATATAAACTGGACATTTTGGGCCTGAGCGAAATAGGATAGTCAGACTCTTTCTTGGCTACCGTAACGATAATGGTGGCATGTTCGCAAAATCCTGCAACTTAACCGCCTCGTCTTCTGTGCCACACTGTTCGAGCACAGAGCCTGCCATAGGGTCAATTGGGATTGTCTTCTAGATGTGGGTAACAAGAGAAACGCTGACATCGACCTCGAAAGGGATCACCGTCTGATGGTCACTTACGTTAGCTTACGTGTTACGTCCGCCACTTCTGCAACCCCTTAAGTTCAACATCGTTCGCTTGTACGACCCAACTGTCGGTCGACAGTGGGAGAGCTATCTGGCTGATCGAACGGCAGATCTACTGAGTAACGCGCCTGGGAATATTGATGAGCATTGGGCTGCTAAAATCCTCTTTTCTCGGGTGCTGCACAGGTCGCGGGCACGTCCCGAAAGGGCATCATAAGATCTGGCTAACTGCAGAGTCGTGGAAGTGGATCGATGGATGGCAGGGATTGAAGGCTCCACTGACCGCTACGAGTGAGTGGGCATGACGCGCTCTAGCTCCGATACCGAGCGAAATCCCGCGAAGTTCAGCGTTGTGTACGCTTTGACAAAAGCGAATTTGTTATTGCGCTGGTCGGAGAAGCAAAGATGCCGCAGATCGGAATGATTTCAACTGTATACCGCATCACGGAAAAACTTGCATATTTTTCGATGTTCCTGTGGAGGACGTTAACGGTCGGCTTCTCATCCTCGATGATAAACAACTGAAGAGGTGGAAAGAATAGTTCACTAAGGTCCTTAACCCTATTACATCCGTTGAGGTTCCCCGCTCTTGTGGATGAATTGCCTAGTCATCGTAACATGCGGATACGTACTATTTCTCCAAGCAAGCATTCGGCCATTAATGCACGCAACTAGAGTAAAACGAGCTTGACAGTCTTCCCACAGAGTTATTTATCGCTGCACCTGCAGTCACTCCAGATCTGCTATGTCCACTCGCACAGAAATCTTGTGAATCCGAGACTTTCCCAGAGAGTGGAAAAAAGGGATTCCCAAGAATGGCATCCGTTTTGAGTGTGATAATTGGAGGGGCATTGAACGCATCAAAGATCGTTTCGAAAACTTGATCGACAAAGAGCAGACTAGCTTCCGCTCCAGATCTTCCTGCATCGACCACATTAACACCCTACGGATCATTTTGAAACAGCGCGCGGAATTTAGATCTTCGCTGCACCTGCTCTTCATTGATTTCGAGAAAGCTTTCGATAGCGTTAACAGCGAGTATATCTGGAGTGTTCTACATTGGAGGGACATTCCGGGAAACTAATTGCTATTATCAGAGCGACATATGATGGCGCAAAATGTCACGTGCTGCACCGAGGCAACATCTTGGAGGATTTTGACGTCCAAAGCGAAGTCCGCCAAGGTAGCATTCTGTTACCGATATTGTTTCTTCTTGTTATCGGTGAGGTTTTTCATGGTGCCTTTCCCTGAGGACGTGGAAGAATACAAAATACCATGACATCTTTCCTCAAATACCTCGACTACGCTCATGACATCAGCTTGCTCGCTCACCGGGTCATGGACCTTAGCGAAGTGGCTGTAAAGTTAAAAAGAGATGCAAGTAGAGTTGGACTGAGGACAAACATTAACAAAACCAAGGTTCTCAGTTTAAAGGGGTCATCGCACCCTCCATATTTACATTAATGGGCGAGCATGGAAAACGCGGATCAATTTGTATATCTAGGAAGTGTGATTTCTGTCGATAACGGTTCCGAACTATATGTTGCCCGACGCATTAAAAGCGCTACATCGTTTTCCGTGTCCTGTCTAAAATCTGGAAGTGCAGTTATCTCGACACGGAGATCAAATTAAGATTGTTCTATGCTAGTGTTCTTTCTGTGTTGCTATATGGGAGTAGGACATGGAAGGTGAACTCCACTGTTACCCGAAATCCCAAGCGTTCGTATCATTGCACCAGCTGGCCTGACACTATCTCAAACGAACAACTTGGTCGGCGCACAGGCTTGCCATATCATTTTTTCATCAACTTCAAGGCCACCACACATCACACCAACCAAAAGGCATAACCAGGGTAACAATACGCAGCCTTCGGAGAATTCGAAAATACGGCAAAACTAATGAGACTGACTAGGGCGACCATGACCGATGTTAAACGCCAGATAAAAGCAACAGGATCGCTATCGAGACCATTCGACGTAAAAAATGGCCTAAGGCCCGGAGATACCCTATCATGCATCGTTTCCAACCTGACCCCAGAAAAATTAATCCGCGACACTGGTGTAAATGCCAAGAGCCCCGTATTCTACAAGTCCATCCAACTACCTTAATCTAGATCGAGCAGTGAGCAGGCGACATATAATGGCAAGGTTAGCATGAAAAACAAAGGTAACAGCATCCGGTTGCATTGTTGAACTGAGAACAATCAAGATAGGAGAATGCAAACAGCCCACAAAGTCTATTCCGCTTGCAACGTCTCACCATAACCCAAAAGTTTTACAAGACAATGACTTTGCTAATCGCTCTATATTCTCTAGAGATTTGAGTTCTTAGCAAGAAAAATTGAGAAGTCTTAATCATGTTTGACAGGAGGATTCTCTAAAGAATTTTTGTTCCCTTACGTGGGGATGGACGATTCTGTAGAATATATAACAATGAAATTTATAATCAATATCACGACTATTCGTGAATAAAATCCAACTCCATAGGCTACCGCGGACAGATCACCTAATCCGTATAGGTAAGGATGATGCAATCCGGGCAATATCTATGCCAGAAAAAGCAGAAGTGGCAGGCCCTGCAAATGGAGGGACGGCATAGGCCAAAGCGAAAGATAGCTGCTAGGAATATTGAATTGATGGACCTCTCCCTAAAACCGAGCTGTTTGGAATTTCTAGCTAAGAGTGGTAAAGACCAGACACCGATTCTTACGCCGTTGATGATTAAAATTTTACAAATGTAATACCATTTCTTCTTCTTTCCTTAAGGAAAGTACGTGCATCAAAATGTGCAAAATAGTATCACCACTCCTCCCAGAGCAAAGATCAGCATCTGATAAATTACTTTTCTGCAATAAAACCGTCAGTCACAACTTTTGCTCTACTTTCACGAAATCATAAGCAATTTTTCATTGGTAAAAATATATAAAGTAAACAATTCCTCTTGTGACAGGTTATGGATAAACAGTGGAATCATTTCACTTCGAAGCAGAAGCAATGAATTATCGGAGTAATTTCAACTCCTTATGAAAAGTAAACAAACTGGAAAGTGCAAAGTGGGCGCTTAAGAGTTAGCGGTCTTGTAATTTTCTTATGTATGAAAATGTTAGCACGCATATTTCTGACATCCGTTCATACTGCTTCACTTCCACATTTTTGAATAAAAATAAAAAAATTAGACTTATTATACCGCAATATTCGCACCAAACCTTTCAGTATCGTCACCTTCAATACCCTTTACATTTTTAAAAAATTAAATGCACCTAAAACAAACTTAGGAGGGAATTGTCCAATCAATTAACAACATTTTATTACTATTATTCATTTCGCTATATTATTCAAATGGGTTCATTTTAGATCCATTAGAATGAACCCACGCCTCCGAAAAGTGGTAATTAAGGCGTTTAGTTAAACTCCTTAAACTCATCCTTGTTTTGAAAAAAACCTTCCTTGCAGACTCTTTAAAGTAAACATATTATACATACAAATGTATGCATAAGACCTAATTTTAGAAATTGCCTTCTGTCGTCTCATAGAAATCACATAATCCTGGAGGCCAAAAATAACATTGGAGTAGATCAGTTTTGAATGGAATTCCAACGAAAAGGTATTTCCGAACTAACTTTCTCCTTGACCTTACGAGGCTGATAAATATTATAAATCAATGGATGCATGTTCTGAAAACATTCACGCCAAATCAAACCTTCAAACTTCCAAATAATAGCTGAAATACGTCCTAAAGGCAGCCATTCATTGGATCATTAAAACTCAAAACAAAATTAGCCTCATGTGGTTTCTACGAGGCCATCACATGAAAAAAGCCGCCGGCATGACGCCAGTCAAAAACTGCAAAAATTCAATAGAAAAAGTTCATTTCTACACCTTCAACCAGGTATGAATATATACATACGTACAGTTCTGTATACTTTCAGACTAAAGCTGCCATTACTAAAGTATTCAGTATGAACAAAACATTGCAAACGCGTAAATAAGATACTTTCAGAAAAAAGATAATTAGACAAAACTTCAAAATGATCTCCAAAAACAGATACGTTTCTTTATCACTTAAAATGGCTTCATTAAGCGGTGCTGTTGACAGTTTTCAAAATTGCTATTTACTCGTTCAATACGCAAACTTATTTGCGCAGTTCGATATGAACTAACCTGACGGTGTCGGAAAGTCAACAGAACAAAATAATGATACAAACACTTGATTAAACAGACGCTAAGCGCAAAAGATACAGAAGGCTGCGGGGTGTTAATAGGCAACAGACAGATACTTCTTAATTAAACCGAAGCCTTGCAAAAGAGAATAAATGGTACTGGGGTATGGTTGACTAGTTCTAAACAATACTTCCATAAGTGCTTATGGCAGTTTTAATTGTTATTAGCACTTCTTGTTTTAAGTAAATGCAACTAAAGATAGTGAGCATGAATTCAGGGTGGTCTAACCCATATGCTGTTTGACCACTTTTAAATAACTATGGATCTAAAATTTGAATGGCGTTTCATATGAGTTTGACCTCTTTCTCGATGGTATCACCTTGAGTGTACATAAGCCATTCATCCTTGTTCCCTCGTTCTAAATTTCTAGAAAAAAATTCTTAGCGTCGACCTGCGTATCTTCAGATATACTTAGGTTACGGAAGTGCATTACATTCATCTTTTGCGGCGTTTTTGAATGGAACTATTTTTCAAAAAACTTCTGGAATGCTTTCACATTCTAAGCGATTTCAAAGGCTATAAATGCAAAGAGTCACAAACCACTGAATCAGCTCGTGATTCCAGTTCATGATGCCTTCAGGGGCCCATCTGCTTGCAACGTGAAAAAACTCTTCAATGTATGGATGTGCTTCAATCGTGAGCACATCTTTTGTTGCACCAATGATGGTGAATCTGATGGGAACGTAAACATTATTCGACCTTGTTAAACTTTGAAACGCTGCAATAGTAAGCAACATCACTTTTTGCCGTCTGCAGACCGTCGGTCTACCAGCCATCCCTGACTCCAGCATCCTCAACGTAAGCGTGTTAGACTCGCTAGATCAAAGATAGTCCAACCTAACTATCTGGAAGGCGAGAAGATGTGCTAGCCAATAGGTTGGAAGACGTTTTTCTGTTCTGATCAACACTAAAAACCGTGACGAGAAGATTGGACTAATCGTGAGATGAAGATGATGATGACGGCGGCAATTTAAATTCAGCCCGTCTACGTCTGTTACAAAACCATTGGCACTTGAAATGCTAGTGAAAGTAAAATCAGTCATTCTGTTTTTGTGAAAGATTAAGAAAGCCCTTAGGTCCAATGGGTACAGGAAAATCATTTTTTTAGGTTCAAAGCTCTTGAGTTCGATTAGTATCGGAGCTCCTATAGTGTGCATGGAAGTTCTTTGTACAGCTATTACTAGAATACAGTTACACACTGAACAATAATTGAGATGATTAATGAAATAACTGGAAATGGATTTGTTTACTGTTTTTTGAATCTCCTCTTAGCAATCAATCTTATGAAATTAATAGTAACAACTTAATAAAGCAATTCTGCTAAATGCACACTTAGTTCCATATAATGAACTTTAATTCTAAAACTTTGAGAATACAACCAGTAAATTGAGGATGGTTATTCCAAATATAGAAATCAAATCATTAAATTCATTACAAATGTGCCTTCGAACTGGATAGCAACCACTAATACTATTTGACTCTTGCTCCAGAGCACACTGACTCCTTGTAGACCTCTGGGAAAATTGCATTGTACACCGCTACTATATTAAGAAATAAAAAATCCGCTCATAAGTTAATCGTCGACTAAATTGAAGTAACTCCGTTGATAGAACAGATTTAGTTTTAACTTTTTCAAACTGGAATGCATTTTGGAAAATATACAAATAAATATCGAGGTAATGAACAGATCCAAATGTTACGGGGTAAGTAATAAGGATAATTCTCTAATGTTTGCACCAGCAATTTCATCAAAACCGCTCTCTGCTAAAAAGGCATTAAAAGCTCAAATAGCAACTGGAAATAAAGACGGCGCTCCCCGGCCTTGTAGAAAAATAAAGTTATTTGCTGGAATTACTACTTGGCGAAATTATTTCAGTTTAAAGAAGGTGCGTCACGGGCCCTGGCGGTCAGCGACAACTATCATTATTATTCTATTAAGAGAAGTTTCACTACGCCCTTAAATAACTATCACACCCCTTTTACTGGTTATAGTATACCTATTAACTATAGTATGTCAAGCAAACCTATAACCGTCAAGAATTTTAATAAATTCTCTACTTCCAAGTATTTCAATTTGGCATCTGCTATCAAGTATTCTCGCAGGCGCCTCGACCTCTCCGCACAGAATCTGTAGTTAATAGTTTAGCCTGCAGTGACCAGTGTGTATTCCTACTAGGATCCGGAGGGTCTTCTTGGTGAGATTTAAATACTCCTTCGTACGATTGAGTTCATACCATCCTATGAGCACCCAGCTCTATGAGACACTAGAGGGCCAGAGGAGGATGGAAATCACGTTGGGAGTAGCACAGGGATCCATCCTAGGACTGGACCTCTGGAACGCTTCCTACGATAGTCTGCTAAGACTCGATATGTACTGCCGGCCACTGTTGAACAGGCGTAAAACAAACTTGACATATTGATGTGACGGGTAAGCGGATGACTGCTCATGGTTTCAGCCTTGCGCTAAACAAATCGAAGTAGTCATCTTGACCAGAAAGAGAATCCCGACCCTGGGTCCCATATCGATCGGCGGGTTGACTATAGAGTCAAAACCAGCGGTTAAATACCTTGGTTTAATGCTTAACTCGAATGAGCTTCTTCGAGCAAATCAAAGCAGCAGCGGACAGGGCTGCAGCTGGTGTCTCGGCTTTGAGTCAGCTAATGACGAATTTTGGGGGCTAGGAGGCTTACGGGAGCAACGCAGTCGATTCTGCTCTCTGGCGCGGAGATATGAGATGATACCTTTGACAAGGAGGAGCAGCGTAAGCGCCTTGCTCAAGTGCAGAGACGGGGAGCTTTGCGAGTGGCGTCTGCATATCGCGGGAGTGATTCCCGTTGCCTTCCTTGCCAAGGAACATAAAGTTATCTACCGCCATAAAGGCAAAAACTTAAGAGAGGTGGTTGCCCGTGAAAAACGCCAACGCAACCTTACCGATCGGCAACTCTCTAGGCAAAATGAGTCAAGGGGAAGATTGCGCGGCTCATCGACAATTGGACCCATGGCAGAACCAACCGCACGGTGAGATTGATTACTTCCTTACCCAACGTCTAAGCGAGCATAGAGGTTTTCAGCCTTACCTACACAGGATTGGGAAGACGCGATCTCTTGATTGTGTGTTCTGCAATGGAGTGGCGGACGACGCTGAAGACTCTCAAAGCCGGGAGAGCTAGAGGGCTAGCGCGAAATAATGTGTCAAACGGTTCCAGGCTAGTTCTCTGATAGCGGGGAGGCGCTTAGTTGGTAGTCCGACAGCGTACCGTTCCGGGAGTCCAACACTCTGTGCGTAAACGCATTCACCTACCTTACTCCCAAAAAAAAAATCCCATGAGCGCCCTGGACTGCTCCATCCCTGGTAGGCTCTCCCAGTATATTTCTCTTAGCCGTTCCTCTTCAGTTTTTAATCTCAAAGCCACAAACCCGTTTCTGATTCCACAGAAGGGTTCTGGCCCGAATAGACGTCAACTGCTCCTGGCTAGTTCACCCACTGCTTCATTGCCATACCAGTTAGCTCGAAGGAGACACATCTTTCTATGGCGTATATTTCTGCCTGCTTACCCTTTGATTCAAAGTACATTATCCTTGGACCGATGATCACGACGCGTGCTCCCTCTGCTGTGAGGAATCCGTAACTGTACCAAGTAATCAGTTGCTGATTTAAGCCGTACGTCACAGCAACGCTCTCCCAGTTTGCCCTGTTACTCTAACATCTTTCAAATTTCTTATCGAAATAAAACCTAATTGTCATGTTATCCCTTGGTATCGATAATTCGATGTACTGCCTAGAAAGAATATCAATCGTCGTTCGCTTTAGGCAACTCCTCGCCTTACCGATACTTCTTGCCATCCCGAATCCTCACTGATAATACCGATCATCCTGAAGTTTGCTTTCTTTGTCTTCATCTGCATGTGCAGATAGAGAGGAGTTAATTCCACAAGGACCTCCAGGGATGCCGTTGGGCTTGTCCTCATTGCCCCACTGATACTCAGACAAGTCTTTGAAATGTGAACTCCCTGGCTGTTGTGCCAAGTTCAGTTCTTCCCTCTTCCTTACCGACCCATAGGTAACCATTCGCCTTACTATTGCAGCGCATATCCGAAGTAGGACCTGCAAGTCATCAGTGCCTTTGTAGCTTTCCGACAAGCATTTCTCACATGTGTCTTGCAGAGCAATTTTTGATCTAGTGTAATTCCCAAATATTTTACCCCTCTTTCTCCTTTCTCCTGATACCGACTAACCATTAGAACGTTAGTTCTAATATAGTTGCCTGCGACCTTCTCCGCCGTTTTATGCATGAACTATATTAGCCAAATTGGTCGGGAAGGTTTAGGATGAAAATAAAGACTACTTTTGCCCGTCTCCATCTTCTTCTTTTTCTTCAGCCTTTGTCCCGTTCATAGACGGGGCCGGTTCGTCGTGATCGGTTTTGCCATTTGGTTTTATCAAAAGCCTAATCAGGATGCAATCGCGCTTTGAAATCCCCATTCAGCGTATCAAGCCACCATTATTTCTGCCGGTCTTTTGGTCGCTTACCATACACTTCGATGTTCAGACCAATCTTGGCAAGTGAATTCTCGTTAGCGCCGATTACGTTTCCCTATCATCGAAAACGTCTCTCTCGCAATTTTTCCACCACCCCATATCGGATATGATCAAAGCGTGTAATGCATTACTGCAAGACGCCGTTCAATTGTCTTTTATAGTCAGCCTACACTCAGAACCATAAAGGATTATGAAGCGGATAACATTGCGATAAATTTTAGATTTGAGACGTTCCATGATCGCAAAGAACACCAGCTGTGGAACGCCACTTCATCCAGATTACGTTAATGCATGAAACAATTTCACAACACAGTTCCCCATTGGCTAATAGTATTGACCCGAGATTTTTAAATTGTTCAGTTCGGGACAGGTCACTGCCATTGACAGTAATTGTGGTTGTTTCATTGGAATCGATCGTCAAAAATTCAATTTTATTCAGATTCAATCTGAGACTGTGTTACATGAGGCGATCATTCCATTTTTGGATAAGTTGCTCGAGATAATTTTTGCTATTGGACGCTAGGAAAACGTCATCTGCATAAAGCAATGTATAGGGCGCTGGACGTTGGATGTCGCATGTGGCAGTGTACATAACAAGAAGAGGGCACTTCATTGATAAACACCAATAGAGACACAAAACGCTTTTGATACACCCGACACACTTCAAACTTTATTTTTCGGATCGTGGTAGAACAGTTGGAACGAGCGTACGAGTTCTTCTGATTCTAAGCGTTTTCTCAGAGCACGCCAGATGAGTTCATGGGGCACACGGTCAAACGTTTCGTCTAGATCTGAAATTCAATGTAAAGAGTGCGGTGCTTCTCACGACGTTACGATGTTTCTCCATGGTATATATCCCAGAGCTATGCTGCCCCTTATCACCCTTAGAAGGGACTGTAAGATGATTTCAAGGTCTCTCTGGAGTAGTGCTAGAAAAGTGTCATTTACTCCAGGTGATTTCAGTGACTTAAAGGATCTCACTGCCCACCTTAGCTTAGCTTCCAAGCATACCTCTTTTGCTAGTTTCCAGTTCTCCTTTCTTCCTCTTTTGTTCGTTGTTGATGTGTCAGACAGAATATTGTTGTCTTCCGCCGTGGAGTTGGACCCCGGGAAATGAGTCTTCCTCATTCCCGGTAAATGCCCCATCTTCCTTCTTCAGACAGACAAAACATATTGTCTTGTTTTTGGCTATAGCTTCATATAGCCTGGTTGCTTCCGTGGTTTGTTCGATCCCTCCATAGAATTCCCTGAAGCTCCCTGATCGTGTTGATATACGCAGTCAGTGAATTTTTATACCTTGGCTAGTGTCTGGTTTATTTTGCCCCATCGCAGAGTTTTCGCACCACATTCTGACTAGGTCCTTGTTCCACCAGGGTACATCCCTTGATAAATTAACTGTCGTAGTCAGACAGTTGGCCTCATATCCTTCAATGACAATTTTGTTGAGATTATCCGCCACTGTTTCCAGCTCCAGTTCACTCCTGGTATCACAACCCCTTTGTAGATGAGCCATATTGTTACTCAGGTGTATTTTATAGAAATCTCAATCCGTTGTGCTAGCGTTCCTAATTATTCTTTTTATTTCGGAAGTACCCTCAATGTCGAATCTGATTATTCTGTGATTCGATATATAAGGCTCATCCGACACCCAGTCAGGATCTGTGATTGAATACTTTCCTATCTATCAGTGCAGTTCACCATAGTCACTTGGCAGCTCATAGACACATCAATTTTTCATCAGGCAGGATTTCAGACATAAACGAAATTCAGTGCCAAAAAAACTATGAAGTCATGCTTGGGTTGGACATAGTGTTGTTGTTCTCGGAACTCCACCTCGCCGCAAAAACATTGGAATTATCAGACCAAGCTATCGAAATTATGGCGATCAGGACTATCTCATCCTTTGCACCACACTTTCTTTGCGACTGAAGGAGCTCAATCAGAAATCAAACTACAGGGTTGAGGAAACTCCAAAGGTATAATCATGATCTCAATTGAACAATTTGAAATTCGCACTCATATCATGTAAGCTACGAGACGCAGAACTCGACGATTGAAATCCCGTAAAATAGATACTAAAAATGAATAAACATCGATGAAAGGCATTCTTCTCTACGCCACAACAGCATGGCGAAAACGAAATAACGAGCTTGCCTGCTAAAGGTTCTTCAATAGCCAAACAAAATTCAGCATTTAACATGACTCCAAACTCACAGGACTTGCTTAGCTAGACTCTTATCGAATAACTACTCACTTTATATTCAAGACTAATAGCATAGTTTATTTTTCAAGTTTTGGTATACACCAACATATTAATAAATATTACTCGCCAATATAGCTTTTCAGTCACACTCCAGTTTCTGAGGATAGTTTTATATCGATACTATTGTGATATTCATCAACGTGAAGTTACGATGGTCACCCACTGAAAAAGTAGAAAGGCCCACTGTCCCAACGGTGTAAGCGACTGGAAGTGAAAAAGACTGTGGAGACTAAGAATCCTCTCGGCCAAAAAAAAGGGAGACGTCCTCGATTTCAAGTTCGAAAAAGGGGCCACGAGACAGGATAACAAACTCCGAGCTGCATGACACCCTTTGGCGGGGGTGACGAGCTCTCCAATCAGGTGAAAATGTAAATCACCTCACCAGAAAGGATGGACCAGATCAGAAAGGGAAGGGTAGAGGAAGAAGCGCTGCTCAAGAAGACGGGGATGGTCGTACGGAAAATGAAGGCTGCTACCATCGTCCCGTGAAATATCTCCATGGATGTTAAAAATGGCACACCAGCGATACTCCTGGAAAACAGCCGAAGAGGAGAGCGAGAAAAAAGCACATCGTGGATCCGCCGACGAGGACCAAGCAGCAACCTAAGTTGAATAGCGACAGCAGTAGCTCCACTGTAGCAAAGACTCAGCCGACTATGACGGCAACATCAGCGAAAAAGAAAAACCACGATCAGAGACCATTCTCATTAAGTCGAACGAAGAGAGATCTTTTGCGGAATTTTCGAGAAGTCCGCAATAATGTCAAACCAGATGACGCTGGGGTCAGGAGAGTACGTTCTGTGAGACAATTCAGAGCATTTTAGGCGCAACCTCAAGGTGGGAGTTGCGTCTATCAACTCCAGACGACAAAAAATGGCCATTGTCAGTGTCCCTGAGAGCTTGTCGAAGCGCTCTCCAGGGGGGTAAATCAGCAACAGGACCCAGGCGCAGACAGAAGAACTGCAACTGAATTGCTAGTTCATTCGACAAAGATCCTTACGTTTTACCACTGCAGCTTGTAATGCATCGGCTCCTAAAAGGAAATTGCGTCCCGGGAAATTACGCAATACGTGCTGCGGGGAACTAACCACTAACACAATATGGTTTCATAACGAGACGATCTAAAATTGATTCCACTGAAGGGGTGCTCCTTGTGCCCCCAACGTAAGAAACGACTTCAATTCCACGAGGGGTGCTACATGCTTGAGGTACTGGACAATTGTTTCCACACTCCAGGCTACCTATTACGAAGGTTGATGGATTATTTAAAGGCCCTATTCTACGAGACCCGCGAGACGGCTCAGGGATCTATCCTTGGTCCGGACATTTGGTAAGTCTTATACGATAGCTTTCTACGACTTTGCCCAGTCCGCCTAATGTTCATTGATATTTTAAATTTCCTGCCAAAACCGAACTTCATTCTCATGAAAGCTCTCGACATGAGTAATTCAGGATATCGTCTGGGGAGATCCTCCCATTTAACTCTCGCACCAAAAATATCGAATATCATAAGTAGATCTTAATCACACTTTCTGTAATCCCTTTTAGTTCAACTAAGCTTTTACCACGCTGAACATATTACCTACTATATACGAGCACTTTGATTTCTTCCACCGTTCGGTGTTTTATAGTCATTTTCGGTTTATCGGAGCTAGAAATATCGATCTTTGGACAGGCACACTTTGAGAGTGAGAGTGTCCAAAGTGCTTAGTTTCCTTGATGAGCATTCTGACAAAGAGCAAGGTAAGATAATAATACTTTGGGGCATATGCCCTCCTTCGAGGATACAGGGAGCCTTGTTTCACTCCACGAAACCTTATTCAACTCCGAGACGCCTATCGGAAGCAAGCATTAGTTAGGTGTTGACACAGACAACATTCACAGAACTCTCTTAAATTCACTAACCTTAAGAACAGACACTTAATTTTAATATTTCCAAAAGAGGAGGCTAGAAATCGCCTAAAAATATATCAATTTTTGAACACTTCGCCCACAACAAGTATTCGAATCCCACAACCTGTAGATTACAATATTATGACAAAATCTAAAAGGCGTCATATAAAATCCGCTCTATTAAAAGGAAAAGTGCTATCGAGCTTATCACAAAAGTTAAACACGTCATCCCAAAGAAAACTTCCGAATAGTCACAGGATTTTCTACGCCTAATTACAAAATTTTGATGAGTTTTATAATCACGTCTACGAAAACTCAAACTGTTTATCCGGACTGATAAATGATTCATGGGCTAGAAAAAGCACTTTACTATAGTTGATAATCGTATTGTATACAGTAAAGTTACGTTAAATAATATGACGCACCCCCGATTACCAAAGCGCATTGGCTGACCGTCTACTATTTTGTCTAAGTTAATTCATATACTGTTAATTTTAAAGCAGTGACACAACATTTGTCAGCAAATGCTCAATGAGAAGAAAAAGAAGATTCTTATTATAACTGCCTTCAGTGAAAAAATGGATCTTCCAATATTAACGGTGGTAACAATCACAGCCAAGCTTTCAGTTCACTCTTCTCCCTTCCAACCCCAGAAAAGCAATTTCTTCGTTTCCTTCCCAAAATTCCCTATGACCTTCTTACAAAATTATGTTAATTAAAAATAATAATTTTTGCTTGATTTCTCATCATTTGATTCATAATAACAAATTTTAGAATGCCTTTTAAATTTCTAAAAATTCCTTTATATGTAGCACACGGAAAGTGTCCTTCACTGTTATGTCAAACCCCCAGGTCCATTCAATTCATATTGTCGTGTCAACTAGGTATTCTGGTCTGAAACAGTAGCAACAAATGAAAAACTTCGTTGCGGTTCAATTAGTAGCGTTTGCCCAGTTGAATACAGTTCTAGTCAACGAAGAGGATGTAAACACCTTTTGAAATGGGGAGTGTAGTTGTCATTGTAGGCCTGACCTTTGGCAGCTCTGAACTGTCGCGCAGTATATCCGGGTGCGTCAGCGAGGGCTACACGGCGATCCCCAAGTAATCTTCGTTGAACTATGAGAGGAACGACAAAGTAGGAAGCCAGCATTCCCGAAACCGAGAAAAACATCAGGCAGGTTTGCAGAAGGTTCGGATGAACAGTCCTTCATAGAGGCTTAGCTGGACCAACCTACTGTGACAGGCGATCCCGCGGAAATACCTCTCTATGTCATCAAAACATGTGACGCATCCATACCTAGGAGATGTACATTTCTCAGTAGAAGATCCAACTAATTGTGATCAGCCTAAGAGCAAGCCAGACCAATGGCTCAAAACGCGGTACGGAAGATCGATCAGAGTCAAAAAGAGCATGCTTATAATGAACCTCAGAGAAATTTCAAGCTCGCCAATCAGCCAAGCCAAAGGAAATGCTTTAAAAAGCTCTACTCGGAAGCGGCGTTTGGTAGAAGATCCGAAGATGCACGTCACGGAAAGGGTAGTTCCAGAAAATAGTGCGTAGTAGTGACCCTGAACGCAGGAATTGCATTCAATTCAGCCAATCGCTGGCGCTATCTAGCGGATAGTATCTATAGCTACCACATTTACAAAAACTAAAGCGTCACTGTAACCAAAATGTGTCCAAAATGTACTTAATCTTCCAGTCCCGGAGGAGGTCACGATGATAGTCACAAAGCATCTATATCTACTCCTTCAAGTCAATGCTACTAAGGCTTGGTTAAAGAATTCTGGACGGACACTTATGGAAGGGAAAACAGAAGCGGTCCGCATCACCCAACAACATTCAAATAGGGAATCATACCATCTGTTCCAGGCCGACCACCAAATGCTTGCATAAAAGCATCCACTACAAGTAGGACTCTAACAAGGATAATGCCGAATGTAGGGGAGCAACGATATACTTGGTTGCTTATATCCAGGGTGGTGGGCTCGATCTTGCTCTACTTAGCTCTAGTTTGGGGAGAGGTATTGCCGATCTCATCCAACGCTCATAAACTAAGTTTCCACTGCAGAAAGACAGCTCTAAGGGTGTGCCCTGTCTTCAAAACTTCGATGATGCAGCATTCGTCATCTGAGGAAAGCAGCCAATGGCAAACGAGATAACGAACATATACTATGTGATGGCAATCTCTCCTTTATCACATATGCAAAGCGTCGGCAAAGATAGATCTTTAAATAAATGGCAAAAGCGTTGGGAATTCTCGGGAAAGTGTCGGTGAACCCACAGACTGATCCCTGCCACCGAGTAGGACATACTCTCCCAGATGGTACTTCAAAAGAAATCGACGTCGACATTATCTGTGAGCAGTACAAGGATCTGCATAGTGGAGTTTGGGTTGCAGATGAGAGCGGGGAAGCGGCTATATGGACTTGTCGAAATCTAGCCATAGAAGAAACTTCGAAGATCCTCGAGAGTGGCTTCATACGAGTAAAAATACGTGGTATATCCATGTGCAGTTGTGATACCAAGCCTGACAAAAGAATAGTTCCAATCTATGGTGGAAAGGCTGGCGATGGTTACAAATGATCATAACCCTAAGATGATAGCTAGCGATTCCAAGGCATGGGATGAAGAATGGAGCAGCCGAGAAACGAACGCAGAAGGACGTATATTACTGGAAGCTCTTTCCCGGCTGAATCTTGTAGTTGCCAACACTTTCGGAAAAAGGAAAATAAGAGTCTTTGATATTTGCCACATTTATGAGCGATATTTTAGCCAAGGATCTTCAGACATATGTCAATGATGAACACACAATAACTATCAGACTATAATTTTTGAAACCATACAGTGTACAAGAATAAATTGGTTCCGAAAGACAGCTGAAAGATAGGCAGCCAATAAGTTTGACGAGAAGATTTTCAATACTCAAAAGAAAAGCAAATGAGAAAGCTTTACAGGTCGGTATCCCAGGAGCAAGTATCGAAATTTTGGTAGAACCCTGAAATCGGAGAATGTTACAAGTCTGCATCAAGGCCAGAGGAGACAGTCAGCGAAACAGAAACCGATCTGAATACGAGCAGTTATTATACATGAAGAATACCTAGTGATTAACATAGCTAAAGCCGCACTCGACGAGTATAAATGCTGTGCAGTGATAACATTGTCTTAAATTCTGCGATATGTGGCAAAATACTTGAGTCCCTAACCAACTTCCTAATCTATAGGCATTTGTGCTTCGAAACACATGAAGGACTGAAATCATTTCGAAAAACGTGCGGAGTTCCTCAATTTTGCCCTAGACCCACTCTTGTAACAGTGTACTGACGATAGATCTTCCCACTTGTTTGGCTTCCATTGGTTTCGCGAACGAGATTGAAGTGACGGTTTTTGCACGCCTCCTCGAAGAAGTCGAGCCTTATGCAAATGAAGCAATTTATGACATCAAGTCCAGGTTAGAAAACGCTCGCAGAATATTAGACGGAAATAGCATTTATTTATTAGACGGAAGTAGCGCTCAAGTATAATTGCCGACCAGAGGTAGCAACCAATACTTATAATACTGGAGCAATAAAGGCCGAGCCGACTCATTATTTCAACGATGGTCAACTCGATGTGCACTGGAAAATAATGCAAATAAGAGAAAAATACGGAAATTATCTAGCACATCTCTATCGCTTTGTACACGACGATTCGCTATATGGCCCAAAGTGCCTGAATATTACAGAAGACGCGGAACACATTTTATTTCTAGATTCGCAGCTAGAGGGTTTATTTGGAAGCTACCGGAGAGCACTTAACACCCGAAAATCGAAGGATGGGTCGATATGGAATGTGATAGCAGACATCCATAAGACCATATGAGGGTCCCGCAAAGAGAGTGAAACGAGAAGGAGCCATTTGGAAAAAACTAAAGGTAGCTTTTGGAACTTTCTACTTTCCACCGAAAAAAACAGTGGTTGGAGAGACGGCGTGATCAAATTAATTATAATCTTACCCAGTTTCTCACAGGGCAGGAAGGATATAAACAGCTCACCCGATTTCCAAACTGCACTAGAATCGCAGAGGACAGCACGTATTCTTTTGTTGTTCAAAATTTGTGAAAGGAAGGAGGAACCTAGAGTGAACTCTAGGAGAGCTGCTGATACCATAAAGTTTGTTGTGAGTAATGCAAACATGGCAATAGGATTAAGATGCGTTCAACTTCATAATTGTGGCCAGACCAGGAAAGACGCTGCGTATAGAAGAAAGGAGACTAAGGTAGAGTAAGTCAACTTCACCGCAATTTGCAATACCGGGTTGTTCCACGGAGCAGAGAAGGGAGGCCGAGGGTGGTTTAAGTTGACTAATAATCCAACACGTTAGCTTGTCCAAGCCAATATCTTTTGAAGATTTACAAATATCCATGACGAACGGGGATTCGAACCCGGGCCAACGAGATCTAAATGCTGACGCTCGACCATGCATCCCCATTTATTAGCATAAAGGGAAATCTCTATTTAAACCATTTCGACGTGGGTGGCCGTGAAATAAGTTAACTCAATTAATTGACTCCAGTTTGATCCCAATTCGACATATTATACTATCCAAAGAACTATGGATATCGCTGTACAGCATGTTGGGCACTCTTATGAAAGTAAAACAATATCTCAACCTTCACTACTTTTAATTATAAAATTTTCCCAAAAAAAATCAACCTAGAATGTCGTTCGCTCTCTACCTAGCAAAACTCCGATAGCTATTGAGGCGGCTTCCCATTTTGGAGCATGCAATCTAGTAACGTTGAAATTGAGGTGACTAAGTAAAATTTCAGCTGGAACTTTTGAAATCGTGATCATCTTCATTTTTCCAATCATTCTCAACATCTCAAAGTAATAGGTATTACCACAATAGTCGTACACATGCCCAACGTGAAAAATTATTGATAATTTTCGATCACATAGGAATTGTGGGAAACTATTGTCTTTCACATTCTAAAATCATGTGACTGGATACTTGGGATCCATGGGTCTGTAAAGTGCTTTTTGATCAAGAGTGCATTAGGCAAAATTATCATTCATCATCAGCGTCCTACACAAAGAATAAAAGATACCTCCATGTGCATACGTACATGCACTTTCACTAGAAAAATTATGCTAAGCATCAAGAAAAATTTCGAAAGGTTTCAAAATTTTAGTTAAGCGACGACAATGGTAAGGTTACCTTAAGACAAAAGCTCGTAAAATGTTAGGGAAATAAAGATCGGGCGAAGTATAATGCACAATTATAATTTTGTTGCCTTTTGTATGTTATCTGAAATTGCTTTGGAAATGGTGTTAGGCGGATGAATGGTGAATGTGCAAAAATTTAATCCGAAATATCGCCAAATATTTTTGAAATTTTAGTGAATTATGGTTGGTCGTCGGAACGGAGACCAATGGGCACATTCGATATTTTATAGCGAATTTACGTGAATAAATTTGAATGCAAGAAAGATTGGAATAAGTTATTCCTGTTATGAAAAACGAAAATACGTTGATTTTTAAATTTCTGGCATTTTTTTATTGTGACGCCATGAGTTCCAGCGCGGCACTCCCACACAGCGTGATAACATGCTAAATGCTTATATAAACATTAATTTCGTTTTGTTTCTTCCAGCGATGCATTTTAAAATTGCAGAAATTTAAAGTTAACATTTCCATAAAATTCACATTAAATTGCAACTTCCTTCTTATTGACATATTTTGTTATTTTGCTGACATAATTCCCTTTCATTTTTGGAAATATTTCGAATTTTGGAAAGAATACAAGTGATTAGGTATTCATGAAAGCGATAAAAGAAAACATGCATTAATAACTGCATAAAAGATTTAAAAAGGCAGCTAACGCCGTTTAACCCAGTCTAAGCCATAATTCTGGAAAAGAATTTGACACACTTTCTTCTGTCCTGACTTATTTTAAAATGTTATACAAATGGCAATTCTTTCTTACCGTTTCGCTTTTGACTTTATAACAAAAGCATTTGGAATTGCTGTCTTTATACCACCGTGGTAAATGATAAAAGATGCTTTCCCTTTAGAAAAACTGTTGGCTACTATACAGAACAAAGTAACAGTTCTTGATTCCAATTGTCAGCATTAGCTGTTCAACAGTTGAAGACAAATATAAATAATGGAATTTATATTTATGGAATAATGGAAACGTTTCTATAGACTAAATAACCGAGAAATTCACAGCTCCTGGGAAAAGTATGAAAGTCAGATACTGTTAAAATTAGCAGTCTGCAAACTTGCCTGCGGAGCCGAAGCAGCGCATCTTTCTCTTCATTCTACCTCTAGCTTTGACATAGAAGACTAATTAATAATATCCCTTAACCTGGGGGACGGGAATCCAGTCCATTTTATTTCATCGCTGGAAGCGCTGAGATCGAAATAGACTGGACCCCGGTCTTCTGGGTTAAGGGTTGATCGATGCGTAAACAAGTCGTACTGGTAAAACAAGCTCCGTTTTGAAGCCTGAACACCCGCAGTCTGAACAGGGAACCCTTAATGCCCGTACAAAGTACAATATCGATCCAAGAAACTAATTAGCGATCGCATGAAGCTGTCAATAGCAAAAAACCAAGTGAAAGAAAGAATTTGGAGTTACCTTTATACTCATAGTGGAGGATATGCTTTACCATCCATTACCAAATTCACACCATTTAATAAAAAGCGCTGTGCGATCTATTTGAAAATCGAATTTTGAAATTTTAATGTTCAGCTCCACAACCTCTAACCGAAGAAAAGGGTCAAGTCGCAAAGACGAGCTCTGTTGTGTGTGAGCTGTGTTATTCCCCACTCCCCCTCTCCTCTCGAAACGACTTATAACTCATTGCCGTCAAAATAACATTAAAATTCTGCAAGGCGACTACAGCGCGAAGTTTGAAACGAAGAAGAATCAGAGACCTACTACTGGCAGAAACAGTTTTCATCACACTGCAAATAACAATAGCCAATGATCAATTAACTTTGCATCCAGGAAGAACATGGATATAAGTTCTATTTGTTCTTACATCGTGACATTCATAAATTTACTTGTAGGTCGAAATGGTGGCTCTAAGATGGCGAAGAGGTAGACGGGGCAGCAACCCTGTCGACTGACAAGTGGTCAAGGAGAACTTCCACTTGGAGGAACTGGGAAACGCTATATACATATTGACTTGCAGGTCGCGATGAAGTTGGCAAAAACTTCAAAACCTAGCTGGGGTGATCAGACCCGAGTCTACACAGCGACTCACCTGAAGTGGCTACGGCCACGACGCCTCACCCGAGGTTATCTGGTACCATGGGAACAGGAGTTGCCCTCCGGGTTCATATGTTGTGTTATGCCCCGCATCGTGGGCAGAGTCTAAAATTTTCTCTCTCTCAAGCGTGGAGTTGCGCTGTACAACTCGGGTACCATACTCCTTAATTGTCATAGAGGCCTGTTTAGGTAGGCCTTGCATAATAGTATGCAGTATAAATGTTCAGACTGCACTCAATATAAAATTCTGCCAGTCTGTCAGTCAAAACGAGGCTCTGATGGGGATCTCCAAATAAGTCCGTATACGAAGAAGATCGGGGGGCTAGGCGGAGTGGGTGGGTACTTACGTAAAACCACCAGGGCTTAATTGTATGTCAAAATGTAACTACCTCATATAAACAGCAGTCACACAAACAGAAGCCACGTTTCTTCTTCCGCGTAGATGGTCTGCAGATAGAACCAATGACAATGGCGTACGAACAAGAAGTGAAAGCCCACTTCATAACAACACTGGCACCAAAGTGGTTGCAATACAATGAGGGAGTACCAAAAGCAATTGGAGAAACGGTAGGACGCCAAACATAGACAAAACCATTGACGCTAAAACATAGATAAAACCATTGACATTGCTGTCCCAGTAGAAGTAGTCTTGGTAGCTATCCGACAAGACAGAAATAATAAGGAATCTTACCTTAAGATTGGGCACAATAGTTCTTTAAGGACGCGATGCGACTTTCCCTTAACAGAATAATAATACCTTAAGATTCTCACAACATTCTGCTTGAAACTAGAAAGAACGATAGATTCACAAAATGCAACGATAACCTATTTACTGTATCCGCTCATCCTAAACCGAAAAGCGGGAGAAGTAAGCACCCCGCCATCAACTATTCGAGTGCCGAGCCAACGTCAAGGTTTGTGCTCATAAGGTTTACAAGAAAGCAAGAGGATCGACAAGATGAACTTAATCTGGAAAAGACTACCAAAGAAATATCACCAGGACTAGAAAATACAAAAAAAAATCCACGCGTGATTACGAAAAATTAAAATTAAACTAAGAAATCAGAAGGCACTTTTTCAGACTTGAGGGACGCCAGTTTGTACATGGACTGTACAACGAAGGCTCCAACGGGCTGGGTTGTGTGATCATCACCCAGCTAGAAAACCGCGTCTGATGCCTCAAACCAAACGGGAAACGCTTGAGTATGAGCTTGAGTGAGCCAATGAGTATAAAATGTTGATGAGCGGAAGAATGTGATCTTCTCATGAGAATCGAAGTTCAGTATTTCTCTCTCCCATGAAATTCAGTATTTGCGCCGCAAGATCGGAGAGCAGCTTACAGCAGTGAATGTACAACTTAAGGATTTTTTCCGTATCAACACATTGGATAATTGATGAGACTGGTAATTAGAAAAACATCCTAGAAGAAAATTTGATATCTGTTTTGAGGAAAATTTTTCATATAATTATTAAGTTATTTTCTAAAATGTTTTTCTTTCTTGACATTCCCATACTTGCTAATTATTGACAGGTAAAGAGTTACTTTATGCCCTCTGATTTGGAACTTAAAAGTGCACTCAAAATATTTCCTGCTTATCTCAAAAGGCAACTAAAAGGGAAAAAAATTAACTATTACCGAAATATCAGCAGCGCCTTGGATAGAAACTGACCACACGGGTACGACCTTTGGGTATCGAAAACGGACTATGATTGGTATCTGGAATGTGCCCACGTCCCTAAACAACGGTAGCGAGGGTCCTCAGATTGCTCGCTTTCTCCAACGATATAAGCTGGACATTCTGAACCAAAGTGAAGTAATATAGTGGGGGGGGGGGGAGAGAGGAAGGATTCTAGAGAGTACTCCTCTGCCTCTTGTTACACTTATGGCAATGAGCGCATTTCTACAGCTTGTATAGCCTCATCAATAGGGGCACATGATTCAAGCATAGAACCTCACATAAGGTCAGCTGGGTTTGAACTGACCGAGCATTCGAATCGACCACTTCGCGATCAGCAGTGGATTTCAGAATTGTCCCCTCAATATGCGTAACAATAGAAGCACTGACATCGGCCCCAAAAGTGATCACCATCTGACGGTCGCTTACCTTCGCTTGCATGTTACGCATGATTAGAGAAGTACGATCCCCAAATTCGATCAAACAGCAGATACATTGTGTAACCCACCTGAGAGTATCAATAAGCATTGGGTACTGTGCAGATCCTACCACGTCTCGAAAACACGTCACAACATCTTGCTGGCACCATGGATCGCAGTGAGTGGTAGCAAACATGTGTGGAGTGGCAAAAGGGAAGTTATTATTGCACTGATCAGATAAACGAGAGATGTCGGAAAACGCAATGATTTGAGAAGTGCATACCGCATCACGAACTTGCATATGATCGCAAATCTTTCGATGGTTCTGTGAAGAATGGTAACGGTCGACTCGCCATCCACTATGATACGCAATTGAATAGGTGGAAAGAATACTTCGGTTCTTAACCATATCACATCCGATGAAGTTCCGCCTTTTGTTGATCTAATGTTCTCCAAACAGAAGAGGAATCATCTCGGTCATCAATTCGCTGGAATTGACCGTGTCCCCGCAGAGTTATTTATAGCTACAGCAGCAATTTCTGCAGATTTTTGCTTCCGCTCCTACGAAAATCTTGAGAATCCGAGACCTTTTTCAGAGAGTGGAAGAAGGGGATGATCGTTAAGGGTTCCAAAGAAGGGCACCCGTTTTGAGTGTGACAGTTAGAGGATTATCTGCGTGCTCTCTGCCGTAGCAAAGATTATAGCTAAAATAATCCTGGAACGCATCAAAGAAAACCTCGAAAGTTTGATCGACAGAAAGCAGACTGGTTTCCGCTCCTGATCGTCCTGCATTGATCACATCAATACCCTACGGATCATTTTGGAACTGTGCCTGAAGTTCAAATCATCGTTCCACCTGCTCTTCGTCAATTTTGAGAAAGCTTCTGACAGCCTGTACAGTAATATATTTGGTGTGTTCTACGCAGCAGGCTCATCCTAGAAAAACTAATAGCTTTTCTCATAGCAACATTTGGTGGTGCAAAACGCCACATGTTGCATTGGGGAGAAATCTCAGAGGAATTTGAGGTCCAAAGCAGAATCCACCAGAGTTGCATCTTGTTACCGATTTTATTTCTTCTTGTCATTGGTGACTTTCTTCATACTGTCTTACCCGGAGGACATGAAGGAGTTCAATGGACAATGACATCTGTTTAGTCTATCACCTAGTGATCAACTTTGGCGAAATCGAGATGCCACTAGAATTGGACTGAAGATAAACACCAACAAAACCAAAGCTCTCAATCTGGTAGGTCATCGCACTCTCTCTAACCAACCCAAAAATCTGATGATGATATGAATCTAAACATCAAAATTACTTGCATGTCAATATCTGCTCAATTAATAATAATGGCATATTCTAATATATTTTTTTAATTTTCTGAAAGCCCCTTTGATCGATACTAGAAGTATAAAATTCTGCAAATTCTGAAATAAAGGACGACATTGGAAAGTTTAATGAAAGTCCAGCTATTATTACGAAAGTTTTAGTAGATGTGTCAGATGGTTACTGTTTAGAGCACCACACCACAATGGGAGGCCATGCTTTAAATCTAACTTGTGATAGAGAGATTTGTATCGTGGCCAAATGGCGCATACGAGTCGACTCAGCTGTCAATACGTATCTCAGTCAAATTAGGGTAATACATCACGCGTAAGCGCAACGCTGACCACATTCACTCCTGGTGTACCGTTACGGTCTTGAAAGAGGTACTCTAACATGCCATCATATGAGAAACGAAATGAATAGTCTGACATACTAAATGTATGTTGGCTCAAGGTTTCGGGGCAGATTCGTGGCCCGCAAGGAGGAAGTAAGCAGGTAATTTGGGATTTGTCTTGCGAAAAACTCACAGCTTGCATCATTATAAAACGCAATTTAAAATATAAATATCGTTCTGACTTCCTGACTGGAGATCACGTGGCTGCCCAAGTCCCCTTTGCGGCAGGAGGAGGACATGATAGCTGGATCCCACCAAATTAGACTGATAAATTTATGCGAACTCAACACTCAACATGAAATCTCTGAAAGAAGCGAGAGTAGTCGAAGAGGTTAACACCTTCCCAAATGTATCCCTAACAAAAAGATTAAAACATATTATATATAAGAGGGAATACGTCAACATTCGGGACAAGCACGGGACAAGAGGTACCAGGCATAAATCTGGAGAACACTCTGATAACCGAGCTGGAAGCTGAAACGAATGGGTAGCATGTTAAGAGTAGGCAAATAGAAGTGCCAACAAGTACAAACTGTATTGTCATGGACACTACTCAAGGTTGTCCACAGGGTAAGTTACAACCACCGCTAACATGGCGCATGGTAGTTGTTGGGCTCTTAGGACAGCTAACAAACAGTGGGGTACAGATCCAGAGTTACGATGACGACATTGTGATATGATGTGGTAGAATCTGGAATAAAAATTGCTAGTACCTGAAAATGGGACTGCGTATTAATCCAGCGAAGGCTACTATAGTACTAGGAAGTACAAGCTTGATCACCTGCGAGCCATTAGTTAGTTTGCTATGATGTTTAAATGAGAAACAAAGGACAAACAATTGGGAATCATACTAGACCAAGAATTACTCAGGAAGACGCATGTTTGGAACATATGTGGGAAAACTACAAGAGCTTTGACAACTTGTAGGTCTATAGCGGGAAAAAAGTGGGGATATACCCTGAAAATACTGCGCTAAATATATACTACAATGGCAAATCCAATGATTGCCTATGGGACAGTAATCTGGGCAGATAGCCTAACGGTATCCCTGGAGGTCCATCTTAGATTCCCTCCTGAACATATAGATTCAGGCAAGGAGGACGATCTTCAGAATATCCAAGAGCATCAGTGAGGGTAACTGTCTAAATCGAAGGAAGATTAATATTCTTTCTAGGTGATATCCCGAATTGCTGCTACCAAGGGATGTCATAACAACGAGGTTTAATTTCGATATGAAGTTTGGAACATGTTGGAGGAAAAAGACTAACTGGGAGAGCCTAACAGTGACCTATGGCTTAAACCAACAACTTATTGTCTAGTACACTGACGAATCCCTAACATAAACAAGTCGGGAAACCGGAAGCTGGACGCTTCAGGTATGAAAGGTTTTGTGTATTTCTTAGTACGTAGCACGTAATATATCCATATATTATGTGAGAGTATCCACTTTCGGGAGATATTGACATTCATAGTCTTCAATTTTCAAAGAAACAACAAATTTGAGGTATTATAACTTTGTTAATAATAGTGCGATTTCCACCAAACTTGGTAAGATCATGCTCTATATTATAGCCTATATTACTACAATTTCATGGTACTAAGATGAACTTAAGGGGGGTTTCTAACCAATTACAAAAAATTGTAGTAATATACTATTATTAACTTTATTTAAACAGATATCGGCATGGAAGGTATTTCGGAGCCCAGGCACCATATAGTGGCAGCCCCCTGATTTTTTTCAGATTTTTCGGTTTGGTAGTTTCTGAGAATGGCCCCCTTAAAGAAGTGATCACTTTCAATCCCCCGCGCTCCCCACCCTTCCAACGAATGTCAAAAGTAAGATCGGCTTTGAAAAGTACTAATCGAGACCTTTAATTTGATACCCCACATGACTATATTTGATGAAAAAAAATTTTACACCCCCCTTTTGCATGTATGGGGACCCCCCCCTTAAATTCGACGTAAAAGGATGTAATTCACTGTATGCGTGAGCGTTCACAGTTCCCACCTTTCCACCAAATTTGGTGTCAATCGCTATAACCGTCTCCGAGAAAAATGCGTGTGACGGACAGACAGACAGACAGACAGACAGACAGACAGACAGACAGACAGACGGACAGACAGACAGACAGGACTATGGTTTTGTGCGTCTGTTGCTAACCTCTCCACCAAAGAATGGAACTCCTCTGTCGTAAGGCTTGGAGCCGCATAACAGCTGTAAATAGATATTCCGCCTATTTTTGCTCTAGTGAAGCCATTCTCGAGGATCTTGGTGGTTCCTTCTATGGCCCGATTTCCGCATGTCCATATCGCTGCCTTTCCGCTCTTATCCGCGACCCATACTCCACTGTCTAGGTTTTTGTACTGCTCGCAGATAATAGCAACGTCGATTTTGTTTTCGAATATCGTCTGGGAGAGCAGGTCCTGAGCCGCTTGGCAATGGTTCAGGTTTAGCTGTAGGAACCTCATTTGCGCATAGTGTTGATCGCCTTCCTATACACCGGACATGTGCTGCTGCCTGTGATATGGGCGCTGTCAATGTCGTTTATTTGCCTGCAGAACAGACAATTGGGTTTTTCTTCGCAGGCTTTTGCAATGTGGCCTTTATTTCCGCATTTACGACACAGGTCGGACCTATCATGAACGCTAGTACATTTCTTCGCCACGTGCCCAAATTCCAAACACCTGAAGCATCTTTTTAGAGTTATCTGCTCTCGTAGTCGGCAGACGACCCAGCCAATCCGAACTTTGCTGGCTGTGATAGCCCTTTTGGCCGCTTCAAGTGTTAGGCTTATGGACGCAGTTTGTGTGCCGCCATATGCCTTCCTCAGCCGTAAAATATCTCGCTCCTGGACCGACTGTATTCCCAACTGGGATCGTAGCGCTTGACAAATTTCGTCCTTCGTTGTGATCTCGTCCAAGTCTTTACACTCAATGACCACACGATTTTGACTGAGTTACATGAAGAATATAAAAACGCTCGGAAGAAACTACATGTGGCCATCATAAAAAGTAAATGCGAACACTTTAAGCGACTGTGTAATGAAGCTGACGCGAACCCCTGGGGTGGCGCTTATAAAACCGTAATATCGAAAGTTAAAGGCAAACGCTCCCCACCGATCTCTTCCCCTACTCTGCTTGATGAAATAGTAACGGATCTTTTCCCACAGAATGTGTGTACCGCTAACCTTCCCACTGTCGAGATAGACACCGCGGAAGTTCCCACGGTAAGCGAAAAGGAGGTCCTCGAAGCTGCGGATAAAATTGTTGGAAATAAATCACCTGGCTTGGATAGCATTCCCAATAAAGCTCTGAAGGCAGCAGTAAAAATAGCTCCAAATATGTTTGCCGAGGCGTTCACCACATGCCTTAAAGAAGGAGTATTTCCTACACAATGGAAGAAGCAGAAATTAATTCTAGTCCCCAAGCCAAACAAACCTTTGGGTGAAGCTTCGTCCTACAGGCCGATATGCCTTCTAAATAATACTGGCAAACTATTCGAACGAGTAATCTATAACAGATTAATTCGAATTGCCGAAAAGGATGGCGGTCTCTTCGAAAATCAGTTCGGTTTTCGAAAGGGGAGGTCTACAACGGATGCACTTGTCCTAGTAGCAAACATAGCTAAGACCGCACTTGACGAGGGCAAATGTTGTGCAGTGATTACACTTGATGTGAAGAATGCCTTCAATTCCGCTAGATGGAGCAAGATACTTGAGTCCCTAATTAACTTAGGCGTGGCGAAGTACCTGGTGCGTATTGTTGCCGACTTCCTAATCGATAGGACTCTGTGCTGCGAATCAGATGAAGGAATGAAATCCTACCAAACGACATGTGGAGTTCCGCAAGGGTCTGTCCTAGGGCCACTCTTGTGGATTATTATGTATAACGGGGTACTGACCCTAGACCTTCCAACTGGTGTGGCCTCCATTGGTTTCGCGGACGATATTGGTGTGACGGTTGTTGCACGCCTTCTCGAGGAAGTCGAGCTCTATGCAAATGAAGCAGTCTATGAGATTAAATCCTGGTTAGAGAATGCTGGTCTACAGCTCGCAGAGCATAAGACGGAAGTAGTACTTATTACCAAGCGGAGAAAGTGCACTTCCATGAAGATCAAAGTTGGAATGCAAACAATTTATTCCAAGCCTGCACTTAAGTACTTAGGTGTAATGATTGACCAGAGGTTGAATTTCAGATTGCATGTGGAGGGTGCAGCAACCAAGGCATATAACATCGGAGCGCTGGTTGCGAGAATGCTACCAAATATAGGTTGCCCAAGGCCGAGCCGTCGACTGCTTATTTCAAGGGTGGTCAGTTCGATCCTACTGTATGCAGCCCCAGTATGGGCAGATGCACTGGAAAATATAATAAATAAAAGAAAGATTGGAGCTGCGTATCGCATAAGTGTGCTCCGAACATGTTGCGCTTACAGAACAATTTCTAATGAAGCAGCTTGCGTGATAGCAGGAATGATCCCGATTGAGATTCTGGCGAAAGAAATACAACGACTTTACGATCGAACGTACCTCACCGGAGAATCTCCTGCCCGTCGGCGACAGTTCGCACGAGCTGAAACTGTCGCGGAATGGCAAGAGAAGTGGGACGAGTCAGAAAAAGGCCGTTGGACTCACAAAATCATATGGGATATCCGGAAATGGATCGAGCGACCTCACGGCGAAGTAGGTTTCGACCTAACTCAATTCTTGAGCGGACACGGAGGCTATCGAGCATATCTGTACCGATTTGGGCGCGATGATTCGCCATATTGCCCACAGTGTGTAAACATTCCAGAGGACGCAGAACACGTCTTTTTTCACTGCCCCAGATTCGAAACCCAAAGGGCTACATTAGAAGCTACAACCGGGGAGCACTTTACACCCGAAAATATCATGGAGCTTATGGTGAAAGCCAAGGGGATATGGACCGAAGTAGAAAAAGTGATTACAGCCATCGGAAAGAAGCTTAGGCAGGAGGAAGTCATCCGAAAGAATGAACGCGAGAGGAACACGAATGTTGACATGAGCGCAGAATAAATTCTGATCCAGCCCCGCGACGTAATACCAAATGGGAGTCCCGCGGGGAGAGTGGAAGGAGAAGGAGGTGGTTTTAGTGGGTAAGAGTCCCACATAACCGTGTGGCAGGAGCCTGCGGTAGCTTTTGAAGCTTTCCACCTTCCATCGGGGAAAAAAAAAAAGACAGACAGACAGACAGACAGTAAACCGATTTTAATAAGGTTTTGTGTTTACACAAAACCTTAAAAAGGAGCGTGCAACGGGCTCATTCACCATCATCATCATCAACGGCGCAGCAACCGGTATCCGGTCTAGGCCTGCCTTAATAAGAAACACCACACATCCCGGTTTTGTGCCGAGGTCCACCAATTCGATATCCCTAAAAGCTGTCTGGCGTCCTGGCCTACGCCGTCGCTCCATCTTAGGCAGGGGTCGTCTTCCTTTTCTACCATAGATATTGCCTTTATAGACTTTCCGAGTGGGATCATCCTCATCCATACGGATTAAGTGACCCGCCCACGGTAACCTATTGAGACGGTCATGGTATCGCTCATAGATTTCGTCATTGTGGAGGCTACGGAATCGTCCGTCCTCATGTAACGGGCCAAAAATTCTTCGGAGGATTCTTCTCTCGAACGCGGCCAAGAGTTCGCAATTTTTCTTGCTAAGAACCCAAGTTTCCGAGGAATACATGAGGACTGGCAAGATCATCATTCATTGATGTCCAGCCTAAGATCTCGCGCCAATCACCGCCTGCTCGATCTGGATGAAGGCAGCTTGTACGTCTCGGCCGGTTCTTCCCATGATATCGATATCGTCAGCATAGGCCAGTAGTTGGCTGAACTTAAAGAGGATCGTACCTCTTGCATTTACATCAGCAGCACGGATCACTTTCGTGAGGGCCAGGTTAAAGAGGAAGCATGATAGCGCATCCCCTTGTCGTAGAACGTTGTTGATGTCGAATGGTCTTGAGAGTGATCCTGCTACTTTTATCTGGCCTCGCACATTGGCCAGGGTCAGCCTAGTCAGTGTTATCAATTTCGTCGGGATATCGAATTCTCTCATGGCCGTGTAGTTTTACCCTGGCTATGCTATCATAGGCGGCTTTAAATTCGATGAATAGATGGTGAAACTGTTGTCCATATTCCAACAGTTTTTCCATCGCTTGCCGCACAGAGAAAATCTGATCTGTTGCTGATTTGCCTGGAGTGAAACCTCTTTGGTATTGGCCAATGATCTTCAGGGCGTATGGGGCTATCTGGCCTTTCAAGATAGCGGAGAATATCTTATAGATGGTACTCAGCAACGTGATACCTCTATAATTGCTGCACTGTGTGATATCTCTCTTTTTATGTATGAGACAGATAATGCCTCGTTGCCAATCGTCGCTGCCCCATACCTTGAGCACAAGTTTATGAACCACTTGGTGTAACTGGTCGCCGAATTCGGCTATAATTCCATCGGCTCCTGGCGACTTATGATTTTTTTGCCGATGAATTGCACGGACTGTTTCTCCTAAACTTGGTGGTGGCAGTATTTGTCCGTCGTCCTCAGTTAACGGGACCTCCAACTCGCCGATGTTCTGGTTGTTTAGTAGCTCATCAAAGTACTCAACCCATCGCTCCAATATGCCCATTCTGTCGGAAATCAGATTTCCCTCTTTCGGCAGGATGAACATCGAGGTGTATAAGGCTTCATCCTGCTGACTTGTTGGTAAATCTTCCGCGCCTGGTGCGGTTGCTCCCTGTACTTTTCTAGGTCACAGACTTGTTGGTTCTCTCAGGCTTCCTTTTTCCGTCTGTGCAGTCGTTTCTCCGCTCGACGGAGTTCGTGATAAGTCTCTGCGCGTGCCCGCGTTCTTTGAGAATGCAACATTACTCCGTATGCGGCATTTTTCCGTTCCGTTGCTAGTTTACATTCATCGTCAAACCAGCCGTTCCGACTCTTTTTGCGGCTGGGGCCAAGTATGTTTGTGGCCGTATCCACGATAACGTTCTTCAGGTGCTTGTGAAGATCATTTGTTAATGTTTCATCTCCAGGTCCTCTGTTGACTGCGGTTATTGCGGCATACATTTCCCTCTTATAGGTGTCGCGGAGGGCTGTGTTGTGGATGGCTTCAGTGTTAACTCTCACCTGATTATCAGAGGGGATTCTAGGTGATATTGTTATTCGGGCTCGGAGCACCATGCCAACGAGATAGTGATCCGAGTCTATATTGGCCCCCCTATATGTTCTGACAGCCATCAAGGCTGAGAGGTGGCGGCATTCGATCAACACGTGGTCAATTTGGTTGAAAGTAGTCCCGTCTGGAGAGGCCCACGCATGTTTGTGGGGGGTCATTGGTCAAAAGAAAATATGCTTTGAACCAATGAATAAGCACGCTGTGGAAATATACGTCACAGATACATGTGCGTCTTCAACCTCCTCCGGAGGGCACAACATTGTTATTCTAACCGCCAACCAAGGCAGTCAACTATAGTATTTCCACCTCAAATTAACGACATTCCAGATGAAATTTCCAAATCAAATTAACGGCTTAAGACATCAACTTCGCGTCTTTCCAAATCAAATTCACGAATTTCCAAATAAAATTAATTTTTTCCTAAATCAAATTAATGATTTTCCAAATAAAATTAATATTTTTTTAAATGAAATGTAAATTATTTAGTAGTCTAAAAGCTCCCTTTTATATACAGGGTGCGGCAGTATAACTTCCTTTTTTAAAATGCGCGCCACTCAGTTAGTTGATGTCATAGCGGAGCGCTAGTGGTCTCGTTCAAGAGGGGATACTGTAAAGTTTTGTCCCAACACGGTTCAGTCGCCATCATGCGTTGGAATAGTGAGGAGCGTGCCTTTGCCGTTCAGGTTTACTTTTCAAGCGGATGTTCGGTTATTGCAACACAGCGTGCATTTCGGAATCGCTTTAATTTAGCCCCGTTGGCTCCCGTCCGAGACCGCAAATTAATTGTTACATGGGTCACTACATTCAGACAAACTGCAAGTGCGACAAAAGGAAGAACTGGAGTCCCTCGGCCCGTTAGATCACCTGAGAACATTGAAGCAGTGAGAGCGTCAATGTTGCGATCGCCACGGCGTTCTGCGCGCAAACACGCATCTGCCCTTGGACTATCCGATCGTTCTGTGAGAAGAATTCTTCGTGATGATCTTCATTTTCATCCCTATAAGATGGCGATAGTGCAGGAACTTTCAGAACGTGACTTCAATTAACAGATGAACGCGTGTGAGCTTCTTCTTGATGTCGTTCCCGAGGGTGCTATTGTTTTTTTTAGCGATGAAGCCCATTTTCATTTGTGTGGATCGGTTAACAAACAAAACATGCGCTACTGGGCTGACACCAACCCTCGAGAATTGCATCAAAAGCCTTTGCATTCACCCAAAGTCACAGTGTGGTGTGCAATTTCCTCAGCTGGAATTATTGGTCCCTGGTTTTTTGAGGAAAATGAGGTTACATTGACAGTGAATTCGGACCGGTATGTAAACATGCTACAGAATTTTTTTTTCCCACGGCTAGAAAATTTGGATTTGGAGGACACTTGGTTCCAACAAGACACAACAGCACACACTTCAAGAGCATCGATGGCTGTTTTGAGGGAACACTTTCCAGAACGCCTTATCTCAATTAGAGGCGATTTGGAATGGCCGCCACGCTCTCCCGATCTGTCCCCTTGTGATTTTTTTCCATGGGTTTTTTGAAATCCCGTGTTTACGTGAACCGTCCAAGAACCCTACAAGATTTGAAGACCAACATCCAAGAAGAAATTGCCAACATAACACCTGCTATGCTAACAAGAGTCATGACAAACGCCAGAAATCGGTTTACGCAATGTATGGAGAATGGGGGACGTCACCTAACAGATTTGATCTTCAAAACAATGTAAATAAAAACTTTAGGCATGTACCTACATTATAAAACATAAATAAATATTTTCCGATGCATACAATAGTTTTTATTGAGTTTTGAAAAAAGGAAGTTATGCTGCCGCACCCTGTATAATCTTTATTGATTTGATCCTGGAAATTTAATTTGAAAATCGGTAAATTCATTTAGAGAAAAAGTTAAATCATGAATTTAATTTGGAAAGAGGTGAATTTGATGTAGAAAACCTTTAATTTGATTTGGAAAATTATTAATTTTACTTGGAATGTCGTTAACTAGAAGTGGATATGCCGTAAATGAACTCTAAACTCGAATGGGAATGCCTTTCCTTTCCGTTTGTAAGTTTTACAATCTACAATACTACAATCGGTTTACTGTATGTCTGTTTGTCACACGCATTTTGCTCAGAAGGGGTTGTAGCGATTAACACCAAATTTGGTGGAAAGGTGGGAACTGTGAACGCTCACGCATACAGTGAGTTACATCGGTCTACGTCGAATTCCAGGTCTCGGTTAGTACATTCCGAAGCCGGTGTTAGTTTTGACATTTAATGGAAAGGTAAGGAATGCAGGGGGTTGAAAGTGATCATTTCTTTAACGGACCCAGTCACAGAAAACCGAGAAATCTGAAAAAAACTTAGAGGCTGCCACTATATGGTGCCAAGGCCCCGAAATACCCTACATACTGATTTCTTTTCAAATAATATAATAATAGTATATTACTATAATTTTTAATAATTGGCTGCAAAACCCCCCTTAAGTTCGTCCTAGTACCGTTTTGTAGCAATGTAGGCTATAATGTGGAGCATGATTCTACCAAGTTTGGTGGAAATCGCAATATTACTAACAAAGCTATAATAGGTCAAAGTTGTCACTTGTTTGCAAATTCAAGACTTTGAATGTCAATAACACCCGAAAGTGGATATTCTCACATAATATATGCGCATATTACGTATTACGTACTAATGGGACAAATTCACACTCAAATGTCTTTATAAAGGAAATACAGAAAACCTTTCATACCTGAAGCGTCCAGCTTCCGGTTTCCCGACATGTTTTTAGTTTCAGTAAATCTGTGATGCAACATCCATGACGAGTGGGATTCTAAACTGGGAACAATGAGATCGAAAGAATAATACTCAATCGTCTCAACAGGAATAGAATTTTAAAAACTCCTACTGTTTTTTGATGTGAAAGAAAATTAACTTTTATTTTCCTCTCTCCAAACACAAAAAATCTTTCAAATACCTTCCATTATTTCAACCCGTTTCGTAAGAATGTACATATTTGATTACTTTAATCCAGAACTTCTGTACCGGAAACACAATTAACACAAGCAATATATGTACAAACTTACAAAACAACTTCCTCTAATTGAGGTCTTAATCATCAGATGTCAGCTGAAGCTACCCTTTTCGTGATTCTAATCTCCTCTGTAACCTCAGCCGGCAAAATAAACATTTCATCAGAATCAAAACAGCAGCCATTTAGTGCGCACTTAAAACATGAAAGTTCAACAAGCGGAACGCACTTACCTAAGTATGGTTAAGTATGCAATTTTGCAAAGCGAGTGGAAAACGACGCATTTGAATGAAATGCTAACAAAAACCCTCACCTTAAAAATAATCAATTATATGCAAAGCAGGGAATGCATTGAATCAGAAATACTCGTGAACTTACCCAACCACCATTCATTTGCATATACAAAATTTGTAAACACTTCCAACCAACACATTGATAAATTGCCTTACGCTAACAACTTCCTGCTCAGCTAAGATTGAAAGTCTGCAGGGATCGCATGCATTTCTCCAATTACAACCTAATCAGAGAACATAAAAGTGGAATAAAGAAATAGAAAAAAAGGAAAAACTAAATTCAAGATTGAGTTTCGCACGCAACTCCATACGCACGCAAAACAGGTGTAAATACTCAAATAAAGCGGAGCACGTTGGGTATACGCAGTAACCGGCAGAGTACTTTGCCGCCCGCTCTTCCGTTAATGAATTATTCCTCCTGCATAACACACGGCAAAGGCATACATAAAAGTTCATTATAAACCAGAACAAAGGACATTTTAATCCTGTCGTACGGACATCACCGTTCTCATTCCTTTTGGCACTTTCGGTTTACGGATATGTGTGCGAATGTTATGTACACCTTTATCTAAAGGAGGAAGACTGGTTTGACTCTCCTTTCTTCCGTATGTTTGCATTATTTACAAACAGACCCTGATAATGTTGCTCGGCCATAAGGGAAACAAAAGGAGCTTCATTATTTATACCACAATATGGAATACTTCGATCAATATTTCAATACACAAGGAAGGATACTCTTTGTGTCTGATTGCACATTGCCTACTCGTGGCTGGTGCAGTCTTCACCAAAATATTATTGCGCTGGGTTTTTGGTTAATGAACGACTTTAGCATTGATGAAAGTTGAAATTTGCAGTCCTGGTAAAATGTAATTGAGGTTAAGGACATGCAGCAAACCAGAGAACAGAAAATGCATGCACCAAATTGAACGAACCTTTATTCTCAAAGGATTTTTTAATTTTAACAGAACTGCATTATTTTCAATATCGTAGATAGTTCAAAAGCACGAATTAATACTGGAACCTGCCTAGGTAAGGTGGATGTTTAGCTATTTTCGACGTAGATAGAGGTAGTACTCCCTCTTCTAAAATATAATACAATGCACTACGCAGAAGTTCATATTCAACAGACATTGCTGATTATATTTTACGTAAACCGGAATATACATAAAATAGTAATTACTTGAAATCTCTTTATATTTCCACTTAACATTTGTACATCATATTGAATACATATTTACACAAAAAAAGCGACTGTCTAAAACTATCCGAAGACATATCCGGACACGGATACCTTTTCTTAATTATCATATTTCCACTCCATCCAAATAGACATAAGTACAGACATACGTATTAAGATTTGGAATTAAACAGTTTTCTTATGCCAAATCGGCCAGCAATCACAAATGGAGAGTACAGTAACCAAGAGAAACAAATTCGTCCATCATGTCCAACTCGTGATCTGATAAAATATTAATTAAGCTTGCGGGCGCTTAGTAATTAATCACAGATTCCATTAAACTATTATTCGGTTCCTATATTGCTTTCGATTTCATTCAATATGTAACCAGCATAATCATTGGTACAAATGGAGTATAAACGGTGATGTTTGAGATAAGGCTCAATGTTAGCCCATAGTCTGCTATCTATATCTGTGGAGCCACAATCCATTTCTAATAAGCATTCCTTTGAGTTTGCCGCATGTCTAGATTTATGACTTTTTAGAGAGTTTTGAAATTCTAAAGTCGTAATAGGTTTTTGCTTCGTGCTTCTCAAAAACAGTCATTTGCAGTTATCCACATTTGGTATTGAGGATATGAGTAGCGGTCACCAATGCAGGAGGCGTTAAAGGACGGTATACTTCGCAGGATGATTGGCTTATTCAACATTGTAGTTTATAACAAAGCTGCAGTAAAGGACTTTTATTCAACATTCACAGCCCCACTATGAAATCCCACTACACCTCTACGACAGTAGCCCTTAGGTGAATTGTTTGGGCCGCAAATCATAAATGAACGAACTATTCCATAATCATCAAAAGCGCAACAACCGGTAACCGGTCTAGGCCTGCCTAAATAAGGAGCTCCAGACATCTCGGTTTCGCGCCGAGGTCCACCAATTCGATATCCCTGAAAGGTGTCTGGCGTCCTGACTTACGCCAGCGCTCCATCTCAAGTAGGGTCTGCCTCGTCTTCTTTTTCTACCATAGATATTACCCTTATAGACTTTTCGAGTGAGATCATCCTCATTCATACGGATTAAGTGACCTGCCCACCGTTACTTATGAGAGCCCGATTTTATCCACAACCTGACGGTCATAGATTTCGCCGTCATGTAGACTACGGAATCATCCATCCTCATGTAGGGGGCTAACAATTCTTCGAAGGATTCTTCTTTCGAACACGACCAAGAGTTCACAATTTTTTTGCTAAGAACCCAGGTTTCCGAGGAATGCATAAAGACTGCCAAGATAATTGTCTTCCACAGTAAGCTTTCACCCTATGGTGAGACGTTTCCAGCGAAACAGTTTCTGTAAGCTGAAGTAGGCTCTGTTGGCTGCCAACAACCGTGCGTGGATTTCACCGCCATAGCTGTTATCAGTTGTGGTTTTTGGACCCTAGATAGAAGAAATTTGCAACCGTCTCGAAGCTATAGTGTCCTATTTTTATTGTTTTCGTTTGACCAGTACGATTCGATGTTGTTCGTTCTTTGCTTTTTTGCGCTGACATTGCCACCATGTACTTCGCCTTGCCTTCATTAATATGCAGCCCGAGATAACGCGCCGCCTGCTCGATCTGGATGAAAGTAGACTGTACATCTCAGGTTGTTCTTCCCATAATGTCAAAATTGTCAGCGTAGGCCAGTAGTTCCATGAACTTGAAGAGGATGGTGCCCCTCGCATTTGCGTCTGCATCGGAAATCACTTTCTCCAGGGCCAGGTTGACAGAGCATCCCCTTGTCTTAGACCGTTCTTGATGTTGACTGATCTCGAGAATGATCCTGTTGTTTTTATCTGGCCTCGCACTTTGGTCAGGGCCAGCCAATTTCATTAATTTCGGCGGTATACCAAATACTCTCATGGCCGTGCACAATTTTACCCTGGCTATGCTATCATAGGCGGCCTTACAGTCAATTAAGAAATGGTTCAACTGAGGTGCATATTTCAACAGTTTTTCCATCACTTACCGCAGAGAAAAAATCTGATCTGTCACTAATTTGCCTGGAGTGAAGCTTCTTTGGTATAGGTCAATGATATTCTGGACGTATGGGGCTATTCGACCATGCAAGATAGCGGAGAACATCTTATAGATGGTACTCAAAAACGTGATACCTCTATAATTGATGCAGTGTGTCAATGCCAGTCGTCAGGCATTGATTTGCTGTCCCACACCTTGAGTATAAGTTTCCTCTATACTTAGTGGTAGCAGTATTTGTCCGTCGTCTTCAGTTGGCAGGACCTACAACTCGCCGATAAAACTTCCGCGTCTGGTGCGGTTGCTCCCTGTACTTTTCGAGTTCACAGACCTGTTGGTTCCCCCAGACTCCTTTTTACGTCTGTGAAGTCGCCTCTCCGCTCGACGGAGTTCTTGGTTCTCGGTATGCAGCATTCTTCCGTTCCGTTGCTAACATCATCAAACCAGCCGTTCGGACTCTTTTTGCGGCTGGGACCAAGTATGTTTCTGGCCGTATCAATGATAACGTTCTTCAGGTGATCATTTGATCAGATCATTTGTTGATGCTTCACCTCCAGGACTACTGTTGGCTGCGGTTATTACGGCACCCATTTCCCCTTTCTAGATGTCACGGAAGGTTGTGTTGTGGAAGAGTTCAGTATTCACTGTCATCTGATTGTCAGAGGGGATTGTAGGTGGTGTTCTTATTCGAGCCCGCAACACTATGCCAACGAGATAGTGATCCGAATCTATATTGCCCCCCCCCCCCTACATGTTCCGACATTCATCAAGGCTGAGAAGTGGCGGGCTTCAATCAACACGTGGTCAGTTTGATTGAAAGTGGTCCCGTATGGAGAGGCCTACGTAAGTCTGTGGACCGCTTTCCGCGCAAACCAGGTACTTCCAACAACCATTTCGTGCGATACTGCTAACTTAATAATCCGCAGTCCGTTATCACATATCACCTGAATACGGCTTCGTCCCTACTTGACTGTTGAAATCTCCGCTATAATGTATGGTGTAGTGGTTCTTCCCCAGGAAAGCGGTCTCTGTCCAGCGTATCTCTTGGAACGCTGTTACATCAACCTTATATTGGGACTAGCTGCTAGCAGCTACATCTCTGTACAGGGAACGCACGTTCCATAACAAAATGCGCAAAACGTTATTCCGTTGTTTTTGCCGGGTTCATCGTTGTATAGTCAATCCAGTCCGAGGCTCCTTTTGTGGCTTCGTAACGATTTGTTTTCCGTATAAGGTTATCAGCCCTACCCAACCCCCAACCTGGAGGACCAGTTGGTACATTTTGTCCCGTTTTTAGGCGCGGGAGACTCGCCTTCATCCTTCTCCGTCTGCAGTTTTCCATTAAGAAAGAACTCCCCGCGATCACCACGTGGAGGTGGAGATAGAGTTTGCTAATAGAGCTGTTGGTGTTGGTTGAACAAACGTTTCGCCCTGGGACCTATACTACCCTGTGGCAGCACCTCTATGACAGTAACCCTTAGGTGAATTGTTTGCGATGCAAATCATAGATGAACGAACTATTTGGGGATTTATATGTAAATTAGACCGTTGATTTTATAGACCAGACCAAAAAACTGACATCGTCCTTGATTTAACCAAGCAAGTAATTCTAACTCCCTAGTTGTCATTATATCTAGTTCTTAGGTAGTAGCTTTGAAAAGGTTGCGAGTGACCGGCATACGTTGAAACACACTGAGAGTCCCCAGAAGCGTTATCAATTCTGTGCTGATGTCTTGGGGGTGATGTTGGCCCGGCTCTTCCAAGGTGGTAATTGTGACATATATCAGAAGCTAACCTATTCGGGACCCTGTTCCGATATCACTAGATTGCGACGCGTCGCGTGGAGGCTGGTTTGAACGTAAACTGCGGAATCAGCTTAGCGTATATCAGGCAGAAGCTTTGCCCCGAGAGTAACCCCGTTTCTGTCTGTTACGGTGCTTACATACGATGCGCTGATATAAATTCCATGGAAAATGGAAAAGCAAACCGAGGAGATAGCAAGGATTGAGGAAGAGCGGGGTGCGCTGAAACATAATACGAAAAAGCGTCGCTCGCCACAATGCTCATTGAAGAAGATGGGAAACAGCCGGCACAATCCAGAGTCCACACGACTAAAACAAGCAAGTCGGAAACCGGAGGCTGGACGTTTCAGGTATGAAAGGTTTTGTGTATTTCTTATAAATGTATATATATGTTATGCCAGATTATTCACTTTAGCGTGATACTAACTAACCTTCAAAGTCTTAGAATTTGGCTTCTTGACTTTATTAGTGATAGCGTGATTTGGTAGGATCGTGCTTTATATTATAACCTTTATCACTGCAGTTCATGATTCTACTACTGTTTTACAGTCAATTACTAAAAAATATAGTAACATACTATTATTAACTTTATTTCATATGGAGGTATCTTGGAACCTAGACACCGTATAGCGCCGCTTCATGATTTTTTTGAGATTTTGCGGTTGAATAGGTTCTGAGCATAGGTCCGTGAAAGAAAGGATCATTTTTCTGCCGCCACGATACCCCATTTTGCATTAAATGTGAAAACTAAGGCAAGCATTGAAAAGCACTAATCGAGACATTTCATTTAATACAATATATGACTATATTTGGTGAAAGAAAAAATCACTGCATGCATGGGTGTTCACAATTGCCACTCTCTCACCAAATTTGTGAATCAGTACAACGATTTCTGAGAAAAGTTCGTGTGACAGATGATGAACCGATTTTAGTAAGGTTTTATTTGACATAAACCCGTGAGATGAAAATCTCTTAAAATATTGCGACTGCAACTTTAATACTCTGTACTAATATTTCAGAAGGAAGACCACAGGAGTTCGTTGAAATTGAGTAGATGACTATGGTCGGCAAATGAATGCAGAGTAGACTCGTGAACGAGGGTCACGAATCCGTGCTAGATCCAAAGAAAAACTTATTCGAAAAATTCACTACAACTGTGAAACGAATGCAATCTGTAACCTTCCTACAGAAAAATGTCAGCAAAGGCGTAGAAAACCAACAAATAAAATTGGACGAGCTGCTAGACCGCATCTCCTCCTACAGGCAGACACGGATAACAACAGAAAATACGCAAAAAAGCGGAAGAAGTATCCCCATCAAACGGACCGCAGATAGTCCATTATAGAGCGAAATGAAGAAAAAAACGAAAGGTGGAAGACGAACCTAGGAAAACTTCATCCTAGCAGTCAGACACAAAAAAAGAAGGGAAGAAAAAAGGGAGGAAACAGTCCGTTGCGCCGATAAGAAATCGTCTGCCTAAAATAATTTCAAAAGAACAACAAAAGTAAAAGCAAAGAAACGTAAAAGAACTAGACCGTCATCTCTGCTCATCAAACCAATGGAGAACAAGGGCGGATTCCTGGACGATGTCCACTATAAAATCAAGTCAGAAGATATTAAAGATCGGCGACGTGTCCCAAGAGCTTTGACGGATATCCCACGTGCCACATGCAAAAGGAACGTCGGGCTTGTATATGCCATGAGTTAACTTCGAATGCTATATATAATATTTTATGCAAACTGTCCTGGAGGAAACTGCGACTGGTGAAGTTTATAGCTGACGCTATTGTAAATTCATTCATAACCATGATGAGAATAGCCGTGAAAAGCCTTCTATGTACTTATGGATGGGGTTGCCATTTACTCTTTGGTGGGGTATAGTACGTCAACCACATCTATGCGCCATCGTTCGCCGTTACATGCAATACCCTTCGGCTCCCTCCACGACTTCCCTGCCTGCAATCCTTCTCTACTACTCTGCACCAAGTGCCTTTGGGGTCACCCACTCGTCGACCATGTTGAGAGAGTGGATTCCACTGCATGAGGCCGCAATGCAATTGTCGCCCTCCTTAATCTGCCACCTATCCACTGCCATTTCCGCTACCCGATCATACAGCATATAGGTGCCAGGCCTGTGCGCCGACCAAGTTCTTCATTTGTTATAGTATAAGGCCAGGGTACCCCGATGATACGATACAGACGCAGAAACCGCGCTTCCTAGATATACAAATTGACCCACTCCTTCGATGCTCTACCCAGTAATGCAGATAAGGAAAGTACGATAATCCGTCATTTATTTGAACTTAACTTATTTGAACATCGGTGATATCGGTATGAAGAATATTTCGGAGCCTAGGCACCATATAGTGGCAGTTTCTTGATTTTTTCAGATTTTTCGATTGGGTAGTTTCTGAGAATGAGCAAGTTGTGTTTGATTGCCCTTGGCTCATGTCACCTGAAAATATTGTAGAGTTCATGCTGGAGTCAGCAGAAGCCTGGAAGCAAGTCGAAAAAGTGTTAGGAACTATTAATGAATAGCTTAGGTAGGAAAAATTCCGAAGAAAAGGAGAAAGGGAGCGAACTAAAACGGGCCAGCGAACTGATCTAGCCCCGCGATGCAGTGCGCGGCGACACTGGAAGGAGTGGGAGGTGGTTTTAATGAGTACGAGTTTCTCAGAACTGTATGGTAGGAACCAGCAGTAGGTTTCGAACTTTTCCACCTTCCAACGATGAAAAAAATGAAGGGCAGATGAGCAGACAGAAAGAAAGACATACATTGAACCGATTTTAATAAAGTTGTGTTTTAACCAAAACCTTAAAATGGAACATGCCTGAAAAGGCAAGGTATTTCGATTATGAAATCAGTGAAAGCCACCACCACCATACATAATATTGAAAGGAAAAAAAAGTTTTTTTGTAAGCGCATACAGTTGCCCGACCCCAACAAATCACACTAATGACCCTTTTTATGTCTTAAATCAATTAGACGAAAATACATATATATTTATGGTTGAATGATTACCAATTCACTCCAAACGTTAGCTGCAACTCGCGTTCAATGCAAGAACCACAACTTTACCGACGTTTTCCATACTTACTGCTTACTCCATAACTTTCTTATTAAAAGGAATACCACCATTCGTTAGCTAGTGGAGAACTTAATTCAATGCGCCCTACAAAGGTCTGCATTTATAAATAGTTTTCTCTGACTAACCCACGAAAGAATATAAACATCTGGCAATTTTCCCGTCGTCATTTGATTGCCGCAAATTATAATGGTTGGGACAGGTTCAGTCATCTTCAGTTGACTACACACGCAGTGAAAGTAAGTAAATAAGAAGCCCAAATGAGGGTGCTTTGAACACGCTATTGCCCAGATTGAAAGTAAGTAACAAGAGCAAACGATGGTGTGTTGAGAACGGCATAGCACGACTTCTTCTAATTAAAGCCTAAGGTAGGCCCTATCCTATTGACAGAAATGTTGGATTTTAGAACTCAGTGTTCTCATAGTATAGAAACTACTGAAACTACATGCACCAGTCACAACAGAACGGAAATGAAACATGATGATAAATAGATATAATGTCCACAGGAATCTCGAGCCCTGTAAAATAAAGAAACCACCAAACCACCATTGGCAGGGCATTCACATTGGAAATGCTCCATGGCTCCTATTCTGAACATATGCCCAGCTAGGGTAGCACAAAGGTATAGTAACAGATCGACCTAAAACCATTCGCAATTTTCATTACAGAGGGGGATTAACGGCCTATACTCCATAGAAGAAGTCATTGCTTTCCCAAATAAATCTTCAAACAAAAACGAGTTTAATATGCTCGATAATTTGTTAATAAGACAGAAAAGCTTTGGGAAACCGTTATTTTTTTGCACCAAGTCTAAGTTCAACATTTTGGTTCCGAGGGCCTGCATTTGATACGGAGAAGGGTGGTCACTGCCTTAGAACATCGTAATATCGAGCCAACAGTTGAACACGGCGGCATGACGGGATCATGATCTGGAGTGTTATGCCGTCCAGGACCAGGATAACTGCATACAAACCAAGAAAACGTCACTAAAATACCAGTACATACCAGCTACGGGTGCTATATTGGGCTTGCCATCTGATATAATGTTAGATCATTACAATGATCGAAAATTCACAGCCAGGGTAGTTAAGAAATAATCATCATCATCAACGGCGCAACAACCGGTATCCGGTCTAGGCCTGCCTTAATAAGGAACTCCAGACACCCCGGTTTTGCATCGAGGTCCACTAATTCGATATCCTTAAAAGCTGTCTGGCGTCCTGGCCTACGCCATCGCTCTATCTCAGGCAGGGTCTGCATCATCTTCTTATTCTACCATAGATATTGTCCTTATAGACTTTCCGGGCTGAATCATTCTCATCCATGCGAATTAAATACTTGTTGAGCCGGATCTTATCCACAACCAGACGGTCGTGGTATCGCACATAGATATCGTCGTTATGTAGGCTACGGAATCGTCCATCCTCATGGAGGGGGCCAAAAGTTCCTCGGAGGATTCTTCTCTCGAATGCTGTTGACCGCACAGTTTCTTTTGGTAAGAACCCAAGTTTCCGAGGAATACATGAGGACTGGCAAGATTATTGTCTTGTACAGTAAGAGCGTTGACCCTATGGTGAGACATTTCAAGCGGAACAGTTTTTGTAAGCTGAAATAGGGTCTGTTGGCTAACAACCGTGTACGGATTTCACCATCGTAGCTGTTATCGGTTGTAATTTTTGGTCCTAGATAGGAGAAATTCATTGTTTTCGATAAATTAGTGCGATTCGATGTTGTTCGTTCTTTTGGTTTTGGCACTGACGGAGCCCCATGTACTTCATTAATGTGCAGCCCAAGATCTCGGGCCGCCTGCTCGATCTGGATGAAGCTAAACTGTGCATCTCGGGTTGTTCTTCCCATGATGTCAATATCGTCAGCGTAAACCAGTAGTTGGGTGGACTCAAAGAGGATCGTACCTCCCGCATTTACCTCAGCATAAGGGATCACTTTTTCCAGGGCCAGGTTAAAGAGGACGCCTGATAGGGCATCCCCTTGTCGTAGGCCGTTGTTGATTTCGAATGGTCTTGAGAGTGATCCTGTTGCTTTTATCTGGCCTCGCGCATTGGTCAGGGTCAGCCTAGTCAGTATTATCAATTTCGTCGGGATATCGAATTCTCTCATGGCCGTGAACAGTTTTACCCTGGCTATGCTATCATAGGCGGCTTCAAAGTCGATGAACAGATGGTGCAACTGTTGTCTATATTCCAACAGTTTTTCCATCGCTTGCCGCAGAGAGCAAATCTGATCTGTTACTGATTTGCCTGGAGTGAAGTCTCTTTGCATGGGCCAATGATGTTCTGGGCGTATGGGGCTATCCGCCTAGCGAGATAGAAGAGAATATATTATAGATGGTATTCAGCAACGTAATACCCCTATAACTGCTGCACTGTGTGATATCTCCCTTTTTATGTATGAAACAGATAATACCTCGTTGCCAGTCGTCAGGCATTGATTCGCTGTCCCATACTTTGGGCATCAGTTTATGAACCACTTGTTGTAATTGGTCGCCTCCATATTTAACCAATTCGGCTGTAATTCGATCGGCTCCTGGCGACTTACGATTTTTAAGCTGATGAATTGGAAGGACTGTTTCTTCTATGCCTGGTGGTGGCAGCATTTGTCCGTCGTCTTAAGTTGGCTGGACCTCCAACCCGCCGGTATTTTGGTTGTTGAGCAGTTCATCAAAATACTCGCCAGGATAAGCATCGAGGTGTATAAGGCTTCATCTTGCTGACTTGTTGGTAAAACTTGCGCGCCTGGTGTGGTTGCTCCCTGTACTTTTCGAGTTCACAGACTTGTTATTTTTCCCGGCCTTTTTTTCGTCTGTGAAGTCGCTTCTCCGCTCGACGGAGTTCGTGATAAGTCTCTGCACGTGCCCGCGTTCTTTGGGAATGCAACATTACTCGGTATGCAGCATACTTCCGTTTCGTAGTTAGCTTATATTCACCGTCAAACCAGTCGTTCCGACTCCTTTTGCGACTGGGGCCAAGTATGTTTGTGGCCGTATCAATGATAACGTTCTTCAGGTGGTTGTGAAGATCATTAGTTGATACTTCATCTCCAGGACCTCTATTGACTGCGGTTATTGCGGTATCCTTCTCGCCCTTATAGGTGTTACCGAGGGCTGTGTTGTAAATGGCTTCAGTATTCACTCTCCCCTGACTGTCAAAGGGGATTGTAAGTGGTGTCGTAATTCGAGCTCGGAGCACTATGCAAAGGAGATAGTGGTCGGGGTCTATATTCGCCCCCCTATGTGTTCTGACATTCATCAAGGCTAAGAGGTGGCGGCGTTCAATCAACATGGGGTCAATTTGCTTGAAAGTGGCCCCGTCTCGAAAGGCCCATGTGTGTTTGTGAACCGCTTTCCGCGCAAACCAGATGCATCCAACAACCATTTCGTGCGATGCTGCTATGGGAGCCGACGAATTGTCTAAATATGGGCTCCCTCCCTACTTGACTGTGGAAGTCTCCAATTATGATTTTGATATCTTACTTGGCACCCTCGAAGGATCCGCTCAACTGGCTCGTAGAAGGTATCCTTCTCCGACTTTGCAGTTTCCTCTGTAGGTGCGTGAACGTTTATGAGGCTTATATTTCTAAACTTGCTTCGCAAACGCTTATATTTTCAACACCGATAACAGGTTTCATTTTTTGGCTGACTAAGAAACCTACTCCGAGCACATGGTTTACTGTATGGCCACTATAATATATGGTCTCCAGGAAACCGGTCCCTGTCAAGCGCACCTCTTGCAGTGCTGCTACATCAGCCTTATATTGGGACAGGGTATTCGCTAACTGCTCAGCAGCATTCAGTCTATTCAGGGAGCGCACGTTCCATGAGAAAATGCGCAAATCGTTATTCCGCTGTCGTTGCCGTTGTCCGAGGCTCCTTCCGTGGATTCGTAACTTTCCTTTTCCATGTAGGGTTGTCAGCCCTACCCAACCCCCAACCTGGAGGACCAGTTGGTACATTTTGCCCCGTTTTTAGGCACGGGAGACTCGCCTTCATCCTTCTCCATCTGTAGTTTTTCATGAAGAAAGAATTCCCAGCGATCACCACGTGGAAGTGGAGATAGGGTTTGGTAGTAGATCTGGATTTAAATCTGATTCTTCCGGGTATACGTCGAATAAAAGCTACGCAAAAGGCAGGTAAAAGGTAAGGTAAGGATATCTGCAACCGCGCGAACAGCATATGACTAATCCTCTAAAATTAGCGCTCTATAATTTGATCATTTTAGTCACAGGACAAACACTCAACCCACGAATTTTTAAAATGAACTAAACCTTTGAACCAAAGAATCTCGTGGGAGTCCTAATTTTCCATTTTTTGAGATCCTTTTCCTCCGAAATTCAAACAAATCAAGTCCAAAATTGAAATATTATATTTTCCAAAATACTTCGAATTATCCACGATTTTTTAACACCATTACTATGGGAAATTCAAGGACTCAAGAGAAAAAGTATCCACGATTACGAATTATCCAAGTTCGAATTATCAAGGCTCGACTGTATTCGAAACTTAGCATTCTATTGAGTGACCCAGGAAACATGATAAAAAGACGAGGAATTATCAGCTTGCACACGTATAATAACTGTATTCTGCAGGTGCATTCACGCTCTCGCTGATGAATGAATATAGAGCACAACATTGTATGAAACCAATAAAAATAAATAAACAAGAATAAAATTAATAATTGGAAAAAAACTATGAAGATATTTTAAAACCATATTTTGCATCACCGAACAAATGCAGTTGAAACTGCCATGATGGACCAAAGGCTACGAAGCAACAACCTACTCTATTTTCGCGTAGCATCATTCCACACCTGTCTTAATTACTACCGTAATGATGAAATACTTTACTATACCTTTAACTTTGTCGAATCTTGAAAAAAAAAATTTAAGCTAGCAAAAAGCACATAAACAGAAGCCTTAATGTCCAGTGAAAGCGAATCTGATTTTGACAAGTTTTATGTTTCTACAAAAGAGGAAAAAACCTGATAATTCTGTAGTAACCTCTCGCGCGTTGAATTAAGTAAGTGCATGGGATAGTTTGACCAAATTAAGCCGAAAGACTAAAAAGAAGTTATGTACGTGCGTACTTTTCAACGAACAATCTTTGAAAATGTTGTTAAGCATGTTTAAAGACGTAGTTATCTGAATCTTAGACATGATAGATAAAAAAGATTAATTGTCTGTTTTCCTCAGTAAAGTTTGTACAATTAAATAATGACGCATGGTAATTGATTTCCACTGATTTTAATGAGGTTACTGTGATTTTAATTTGTAAATTTAACGATGAATGATAGCCGTGGCGTTCTTGGGAATGTATGCATCAAGTTTAATCGTTTTACAATGAAATTCCAGTGAATATAAATAGAAGCGTTAAAAGTACTATAAATCGACATGCACTTGAACTGAATATTCTACAAAGATATGTTTTTTTATACAGAAAAGCAGTAAACGAATTGGGCATGACGCAATTAGAGCAAATGAATCAAATGCCTAAATGCCATTAGCTACTACAATCTAGTTAGACCATATTTTTGATAGAATCCTTCCATAGGTTAATACTTGAAAGCTAACACTTTATAGCAAAACAGGATGATTCAACTTTTTATCAAAATGGGCTTCAGAACACCAAACACGTTTTGAAACTAGTTATCCTTATCTATTTCACACGAGTGTTTGTTTTGATTCAATACAATAAATATTTATTTTTATTTGCACTACAATAAAATTATTGATTCATAATCACAACCCCTTTTAGCATTCTACAACAGTATCAATCATCATTTTTCGCCACAATTTTATCAATGCGAATTAAAATGAGGTCATGTCTGACAATAAAGCAAAAATTTCTACACTAAAATTGCATGTTGGAATTACAATACGTTTTATTGTCAACTCAGTTCGCACAAATTGGCGCAGTAAAAAGAAACTTTATTTCGTTTTGTTATGTGAACCGGACATGTCATTCAATCATTCATGCTAAATCAATAAAAAAAAGTCTGAATGAAATGAAAAGAAACTACCTGTGGCTGCGTCGGCTATTAAGTTAGGTACACGTAGTCATCGACAATAACCCAGTACACGTGATATTACTAAGTATTGTTAATGAGCGTGGCTCACAAATTTACGATAAGCTAATGCTCTAAATAAACCTTGAAATATTCGATACTGGGCAGTTCTGATTCTAATGGAATTGCGGCAAACAGCAGAGGTTGGGTCAATATACATGTTTAAATAAAGTGGGACTTATACTTTTCGATAGAGCATGAATTTCATGGAAGCGATGATTCCTTTAAATTAACAGACACAAAAATCTAAACGAACTCCTCAGATATACCTTACTAGCTAGCTTTTTCCAGGGTATGTTGTGAACAAGAGGTGAGGGATCCCCTAAAGGTCAGAGATAATCCACAGACCGAACAGGTGGCAACATTTGATCGTTCAGATTCACTAGCACCTAAATGCTGCTCCAATGCAAATGCAATTTCTTGAAAATTCCGATTGTCTGATTGTTTCAGACGACTCTTGCGATCGAATCGCTCAATATATTTTCCGCTTGTGGTATCTGAAACTTTATATCCAGCTGTTTTAATGGTGACAATAGCACGGCAACATCGTCAACGTAAGAAAAAATGTAATTGAATAATAATGGACATTTCAGATCGGGAGGAACATTTTTCAAGATAATACGAAAAGTAAAATATTGAAAAGTTAATCACCAATTCAAAAATTGAACATTTACGGCAATACACTTTGAAATCAATTATCTCGAAAGTCCGATGACATTTTTAAATAAATTCTGAAATTCTATTTACCGTTATTATTATTTCCGGGTTGTCACAATCTCGGCAGATGCCGGATTTTACCTAATGCTAGCACTAAGTGCCAAGCATTTAGGCTCGGACGATCATACCTACTTAAAAGCCAAGGGAGCGTTGGTGGTAGGTCAATCGGAGAATCCATCAATAACTCCCCGCAACATCGAGCACTTATGCAGAATGGTGTACTTCTGTATAGCTTGAACCAGACTGTGCGAAAGTTCCAGGACGTCAAAGGAAGCCGTGAGGGATTAAGGTACAATACCTATAGCTGACAAGATTATAGGAACTACAACCACCCGAGCCAGTGACTCATATTTCACTTTCTTCTCCACGTATTTCCGTTCAATGTTGCTATTATGGGGGATAGCAATATCAATAATATACGCGGAGCGACCCGTCTTGTCAACTATTTTATTAGTGTTATTTTTAACAAAAAAAATAGTGACAAAACCAAAAAATTTGCGTTCTCACAGCAAAAAAACTTGGACATTTTAAATTTTAAATTAGTAATTTGAAGTGCTCTATCGGATTTTAATCCGGGTTCTGAGGTGAATAAGCAAGGGTCTTTTTAACATGGTAAAGCAGCCATTTCTTAACGATGTAGTGGCCGTGGCTTCGTGATGGGTGCGGGATTTTATTTGCCTTTTTCGGGATTAGTTTGATTAAATAATTCATTCCATAGCGTGCAGTTACCTTAAATTTCGCCGCACATTGCACATTATTGAATACATTCGGGCGAATTGATGCTGTTAGAGGAGAATGATCTGCCGCATCTTGATCGGCACATGAACTTGAGAAGTTCAAGGCCAAATTTAGCGGGACCGGCTGATCGAGAGATAGTTGCTGGGCAGAAGAGATCATTTTTGGTTGACATTTTGGTCGTGTTGAAAGTGAGTGACAATTTTGTCCTTTGGCAACAAACTTAAGAGAAGAATTTTAGACCGCGATGGATCGAAATCACGAGATTTTATTGTGAGATTGTCATGTCAAGCGCCCGTTTTATGAAATCGAGGCACTTATGAAAATTACTCATAATTTGGGAAGAGTTTTGCGTTCGGCTTAAAGGAAACGCTATGCTAGTTTCGACTTCAAGTGTTTTTGATTTGATTTTCTTTTCGATTTTTGTGGATTGATGTTCCATTCCGAAGAAATACTGTTCGCGAAGGAGTGTTGGCTGAACTGTACCATTGACCAATTAGATTATAGTTAGTGTATTTAATATTTAAACGACTCCGTGCCCCCTCAATAACTTGAGAATCTTATTGCTCGGTCCGGCAATCGAGCTGCCCGGAAATAGCGCGTGTATCGACAGAATTTCAAGATATTTTAAATTTTTACTTCAATTAATTTCCATTTTAGCCATAGCAAAAAACATGGATCTCAGCACGCAGAGCTCTGGGTGGATCAGTAAGTTTTATTTTCTAATTTTGTTATTATTCCTATTTAAAATTTTAATTTTTTTATTTTCTTATTTTAATGCATTTATCATTTTTATTTTATTTTTTTTTTCTAATCCTTTTTAAGCCTTTGTTTGCACCATGATGCTGACACCACCGCTGTTTAACCGCTGATACAATGTTACCGTCTTCTAAGGCAGAGCCTACTCTTCTTCACACCAACGGCAGGCGATCGAAAAAAATAACTATTTTCAAAAGCTCTTCTAGCCTATAGACGAACTCTTGATCATATTCAAGTCGTTTTATAGGTTTTGTGTGGAGTTTAAAGAAGACTCCCCATACATGTAAAGGGGGGATTTAAAAAAAAAATCAACGGATATAGTCGTGTAGGCAATAAAAGGCAATGATTAGCATTTTCCGAAACTGACATTAATTTTGGCGTGAATTGCAAACTATGTGAGTAAGGAGTCAAAATGTACGCACTTAAAGTGAGACAGGACCCATTTTCGGAAAGTACCCAACCCAGAAATCCGAAAAAAATCAGGGTGGTGCGCTTAGATGAAATCTAGACTTCAAAATATGTCCCATTCTGATATCTGCTCAAATAAACTTACTAAGAGTACAGTACCAACTTTTAGAAATTGACTGAAAAAACCCCCTTAGGTTCATTCTAGGAGTACTAAATTGCACCGACATAGAGGACTGTCTCATGCATACACATGCCACATCTTATGGAAATTCGGCCATTAGTGTCAAAGTTACAGCAGTTTCCTGCGAATTTACCGCATTCTAAGCTATACAAATAAGATGCTGACTTCATAATTAACGAGAATAATTGACATTCGAATGAAATATTAAAAGTCCATTCATGAAGAATCTACTTCTCCCTAGCCCTTTTTGCAAAACAAAACCGCCTTCCTTGGGATTTCGCCACGATCAGTGCAACCCCATATTGAACGAGGATATCCTCATTTCATATATAATCAAAACATGTCACGCCACCAGTGCAATGCAACATCTTCGTCTCCATTACCGCAAGACGCCGTTCATTGTCTTTTATAGTCGGCCAACACTCACAACTATAGAGAGCAGACGGACGATATTGCGGTAAATTTAAGATTGGAGACGTTCGCTGATACGTCGATCACAAAGAACACCAGTTCTGAAATGCCACTTCGTCCAGGTAAATTAATGCGTGAAAAAATTTCATTACGCAGTTCTCCATTGGCTGATAGCATTGACCCGAGATATTTAATTCGCTCAGTTCTATGCAGGTTATTGAAGCTGACAGATGAGCTCGTGTGGCACACGGTCAAACGCTTTCTCTAGACACAGAAATGCAAGGTGTTTCTCCATGAGTAACCACGCAGCGTGTATTGTGTCAGTAATTCCGCAGTTTTTGATAAATTCGGCTTATTTCACTGTTATTTCAACGATTTCGGGAATACGGTTGTCAAGAATGCGTTCACAAATATTCATTGTATGGGAAAATAACCGGATTTCTTTTTCCGTATTGGAACAGTGATACTTTCTTGCCAGCCAGATAGTGTTCTTCCTTCCTGAATAACCCGATTAAAGAATTCACTGAGCCACAGTGTTGGGTCCCAGCTCTTCGCTTTTCAGAGACCAGATGCGATGTCATCAGGTCCTGTAGCTTACCCCGATTCCATTCGTTTTATTACCTCCTCGACTTCAGTTGCGCTGACAGGTGGATTTGGTCCAAATGTCGGCAATGATTGTGAAAGTAGAGGATGAGCAAATTCTTCAGTTGAAATCTGCTCGAAGTATTCTTGCCATCTATTCGTTCCGGCTCGACGGTTTGTAAGCACGTAAGCACGTGTGTACGTTCTTTACGGCTTTTAGCAAGTCGATACAGATCTCTATCGCCATCTCGAGTGTCAAGTTTATCGTAAAGATTTCTGTAATGGTTCGCTTGGGTGACAGCGACTGCTTTCTTTGCTTCCCGGTTGGCATTCTTATAAATTTGCCAATTGGCGTCGTGAAATTTGTGATAGAGGCGTTTCTTTTCACGAACCTTCATTTTAACATCATCATTCCAAAGCCAAGTATCTCGGTTGATGTACCGCTTACCCGGGTTGCAGAGGCCGCTTTGTGAATCGTGTCTTTCATTTGGTTCCACGATTATTCTATTCAGTAACAGTGGTAAAATGTCGGTGTCTTATAAGAATAAGTCGATTTGCGTTTTACTGTTCTCACTATAAAATGTAGGAAGATGAGACAATCGTTTAATGAACCATGTATTCCTAAGTACAAGGTCGTGGGTGTCCGCAAAATCGATTATACGCTCGCCACCCTCATTGCACGCTCCGAACCCCTTTCCCCCATGGTACCTGTTACCGTCTGCCTTTTACCCTTATTTGACTCAGGTACTCATTCACAGCTGGGTCGACTGGTATCCGACGTCAAATCACGATACAAATTCCACTGCCACCAGAGAGATTTGAACCGCGACCATCTGTATGACAGCCTTAATAGAAGGATTCCCATTTTCCAGTACGTTCATGCCAAATTTTGTACTTCTAGAATTCATTGATTCATAATATATATGCAGAATATGGTAATATAAAAATTACTGTAATTTGTTTGAACAAATATCAAAATGGGATATTTATTTCAACAGATATCAGAATGGGATGCATTTTGAGGCCTAGATTTTATATAGGTGCATCTTTGTGCTTTTTTTTCGATAGACTTTATGGTGCAGACATTTTGGGTCCTAACTACCTTATCCTCCAGCAGATATTCAAATTCAGGCCAGTTGTTGAACCTCTTAAACTTAATGCAAAGCCATTCCATACTATCCATGTAAAGGGATTCTTAGACCACGCATTCTCACTAAATCTTATGACAATGGGTTCAGCCGTTTCCAAGCCAATTGCGTGTGTTAAATAGACAGACAGAGGTACGGGCAGACATACATTGAATTAATTTTTATTAGACGTTGTTTTACCGAAAACCCTGAAAATGTAGTGTTATATGTACTATTATAAATTTTATTTGAGCAGCTATCGGAATAGGATGTATTGTAAGGTCCATCATTCATCATCGTGACTTTTTTCTGAGTTTTCAGAGTTGTGTCTCACTTAAGGTTACTCCGCTACTTTATAACCTAAAGCGAAACTAAAAATGCTAATTGATAGTTTTGATGGCTCACACGGACACATTTGGTGAGAAAAACTACACTCCCTATGCATGTCCGCGAAGGACTCTTCCTCCATCGTTAAACTCGACAGAAAACTATGCGCTCATTGTACGCTTGTTATGTTTTTTATGTTTGTATGTTTTCAGCACTGTTTCATCCTTAACTAAAGAGACAACTCCAATATTTAGGTTAGGGGTTGTTTCGAAATTGGCCCAATGGACGATTTCATCCTTACTACACCCAAACCTATTCGAATTAATGATCGGAGATTATGAATGCTCGGTGATTTCGAATATAAAATTGCTTACTTAACTCTAGGAGCTAAGAAACTGAAAATAAAGGGATAGCATTGTTTATCGCACCTGCAGTGGAAACCATAAAAACAATTAATTCACGCGAATTGGAAGTAATAAAGCATGTATTAGTATTCCTGCACTACTTGAAACACAATCTGAAACTTTATGTATTGTAACAATCCAATCCAACAGTGAAAGCCAAAGTCTCAAAGAACAAACCGACAGCCAGAATGCACCAGCGTTCCACCAGCCATAAAACCATTATACCACATACGTTTTTCTAAGCATGCAGTTGATGACAAACCAGACTAATCTCCACTTTTTTGGAGTACGAGTTCTTCATTTTCCCCCCACTTTTCAAAACTAGCTACTGATGAATTCCTCGATGAGAGACTCAGGTATTGTCATTTTCTGTCTACCCAATTATCCAAACTTGATTGCAAATACAATACAGTAAATAAAGCTCAATTAGGAAAGCCCGAAAATCGAAACTAAAGAACTACTAAAATAAATTCGTATGAAGAATCGAACATTATCAAGCAGGATGCAGTTTAAAATAATTAAATGCTGTTGAAGGGGATATGCTCTAAAAACAATTAGCGTCTGCGGTACCGGATTGAAGCAAGCCAAGCAAATAGTCGCTTGCGCTTCCGTCTAGCAAATAATATTTAAAAATTTTTGAAAATCGGTAGAAATTTTAGGCAGCCTTCACCCCACTCTTATTGGGAAAGCGGACCGCCTGCGACGTTCCAACTGATCATGGTCATGGCTCTATGACATGTACGGGGGTTCATTAAGTGATTAAATAACAAGCAACTATATGAAACAACCTGGACAATGTAAGATCGGAATATGAATGAATGAACGTGAAAAAATATTTCTTTGAGATTCGTTCATCTAAAAATTTCCGGAAAAAAATTCTACCTAAAATTCAATAAGCAAATAGGCAGCCCCAGGTAACCAAACTTTGTCGGAATTTACGTTTGTCAGATAGTCTATGAATGATACCATATTCACTTATTGCATCAAAATCTCAACAGTAAATATAGCTAACAATAAAGTAAACACTTCAACTAAAATGTTTACCTAACATGCAACTGATTATTATGAGCTCTGACAGAAACTTCTATCCCTCATTAACAACGTTTGAATTAACAATGGAAAACTCTACTGTCAAACAAATATTTTCACAGCGGATAAAAGCAAACCCTTTCCCTCTATGAAAATTTTCCATTTCCAACCTTCAACTCCACCTACCATGTTGAAATTGCAATAACAGTGTATACTGCACTCTAAATGTGAAACACAAACGAAAACTATGTCTCAAGATGCACTCACTCGTAAGTGCAACAATGTTCTCAGCAGTTAGAACCTTTTATTCTGCTTCGCTACTTTCCTTCACTCGAGGAACTCATTACTACACCATTACACGCGATGTCAACAACCATTACCGGTTCGATAGAATGTTCCATGGTTAACCTCAGCGCGTGGAACCATCCAACCTCCCGAGATTTGAAAACCCCAACCTTTGCTATTTTAAAATTATTGCTGAAGCTCGCATGCACTGACATAAAAATAGTGCACTGAACGTTGTTGCATTTTCGACGGTGAACTTTTCGATTTGAACATTCTGATAACGTCGGAGTCAACGACACCTCATCCACGACACACGGCTGGAAGCAAGGAAACGTGTGCGGGGTTGTTATGAAAATCTACTATAATTATCCAGGCTTGCGTCTGAAATGCAAGTCCTTGCGAATGTTTGCAAGCTCTAAGAGCGGCAGATGATTATGTCTCCGAGCGAGGAAATGAGTTTCCCAGCAATAAACTTCTCATGCTTTCGTGCAACAAAACTTACAGCCTACGAAAGGCATTATATATGGAAACAATCAACACTGATAAGAGCGACACGAAATTAACATGACTCATATTGTTATCAAACTCGCTTGCAATTACGTACCTGGAGACCGTGGAGGAATGTACAGCAGCCCGCGATGAAAACTTTTCATTTAAAGTAATTGAAAAAGTAGTGCTAATCAGAATTTTTCGGAAAACAAATTAATACATATTTTACAAAAGTAAGGAATCAAAGGAAGAGCAAACCGGAAACCGGTAGCTTGGCGCTTCGATTATGAAAGGTTTTTTGGATTTTTATTTAGGAATGTTTGGATGCACGATAATTCCATTTTACATGTATGAAGTAAGCCCACCAAACTTTCCAGTATGCGAAATTTGTCCTTCAAGGATAAATTTATGGTAAGGTTCCAGCTAATTTTTAAAATATAATTTTTTTTTGAAAACTGCCGAAAAAAGACAGTTTTCAATATGGAGATACTGAGGACTAAATGTCACCTTCATGATTCTTCGTTTTCGAATGAATAATTTCTGAGAATCGCCCTTCAATTTAACTGACTACGTTCTAACCCCGGCTACGAAAAGCAATAATCCTTTCATCCACCTCACCCCCCCCCCTTATTTAAGTTCAACGTAGAACGAAATTATTCACTGCAAGCGTGTAGGTTCACATTCCTAAACTTTTCACCAAATTTCATGTCGGTAGCTATGACTATCTCAAAGAAAAGTATATGTGATAGACAATCAGACAAGTGCGGAGTTACCAGATCAGGCAAGTCCCCTTGTATAGATAAGAGAATGTCCGGTGGAGCATATGAACATGCACAATAGTCACTGTCAGATAGCTTATCGTAGAAAATTTAAAATACAGGTCAACACCTTCCTCTGGTAGCAAAGTAAACTACTATAACTTCCACACAAGATGTTTTCCATTTTTAAGGTTTTTTTGACATCCTCAAGTTTGTTCAGAATCGTACTATCATAAATAAGTTTACGGTAGTTTAAAGTTGCCCTTTCCGTGTAAATTTACTGCAACCCAAAAAACTATAATAAGTACCAACATCAACTGAAAAGAATCGAACTTGATCTAATGGCAAAAAAGACAAAGGCTGTGTTGATTATCAACCGCAGGAAAGAAGATCCGATTAGTATTCGGGTTGGCGGATATACCATCACTTCGAAGCCGGTTATCAAGTACCTGAGGTGGTGATTAACACGAAGATCAATATCAAAAGACACATGGTCTATGCCTATAAAAAAGCAGCAATTACCAGCGTATCACCATCACAAGTGATACTAAATATTGGAGGCACAAAATATAACTTCAGATTATTTGTGGTTGGGGTAGTTTACTCTCGATCTTTTGGTAAATGAAGTTCGTTATCTATACGAGTATCCGGATAGCTGAGTGGTTAGAGCACAAGGCTGTCGTACGGAAGGTCGCGGTTCAAATCTCGCTGGCGGCAGTGGGATTTGTATCGTGATTTGACGTCGGATACCAGTCGAATTTGCTGTGAATGAGTACTTGAGTCAAATCAGGATAATAATCTCCGGCGAGCGCAATACTGACCACATTGCCTCCTACAGTCTACTGTGGTGTACCGTTGCGGTCTTGAATGAAGTGCTCTAACACACTTCAAGGCCCTGATCCAATATGGATTGTTGTGCCAACGATGATTATTATCTATACGAGAAAAGAAGAATAAATCAACTTAAAAAAATGCAGTATACCAAACGTCTTTTGCTCAGGGAGAATAAGCTGGGAAGCCTCTCTGGAAGTCAGCCTAAACCCGACAAGAAAAAGTGATGCGGAGCGTCCAAGAAAAGTGCGGAAGGCTTGGTTAAAATTCCTTGCGAAGTAATGGTTCGCGGCTGTTTTGCAGAGAAGGAGAAACTGCGGGCACCTTGTTGCTACTTGGCGCTGCAGTGACTTTCCAAGATGTTCACCTCCTGCTCTAAATTAAGGAAGCTGGGTGCTTCATGTACACAGGTTTTGTGTTCATCTTATGTAAGGAACTCTCTACGCACGGTTTTCCATTCGTACATAGCTAAAAATGCAAAATATATCTTCATTAATTGCTCAATTGAAGAAATACATATCAAAGATATAAATGCTCTGTTAATCCTAAATAAACGAACGTTGCCCATCCAAATTGATCTAACGCATTTTCACGGATTACCACTTTACTCCGTGCACAAAAGCATACACGTATGTACATAAAACAAATACCACTGGTACTAATGTACACACATGTCTATTCTATTGGCCACTACCCACAAACTTTATTAGCACATACACACACAAGTTCACTTTATATGATAATAACGTCATACCCCTTAGAGTACAATACATTTACGTGAAAGTAAAATTTCTACTGTCAATAACTTTATAAGTAATAGTTGGATTTTCTTCAAACTTGCCGGACATATGTCCTATATTATCGCCTATACTGATGCCTAGTTTGAATTTAAGGGGAGTTTTCGGAAAAATTTACAAAATTTGGTGATATACTATTATTAACTTTGTTTTTGAAGATATCGGAACAGGATGTATTTTGGAGCCTGGATTTCGTATAAATGCATCGCTGTGATCAGATCTTTCGGTTGGATAGGTTCTGAGAAAACATTCTGAGCCCTCACTCCCTACGTTTCACCCAATATCAGAAATAAGATGATTTTCGAAAGTACTACTGGAGCCCTTTCATTTGATACCCATGACCATAGTCTGTGAAAATAAAATTTGCATCCCCCTTTTCCATGTATACAAAATGGCTACACTGAATTTCGTGATAATCGGTTCAGCCGTTTTCGATTAAATCGACTGTGACAGACAGACAGACCAACACACATTGAATTGATTTTAATAACTTTTTTTACACAATACCTTAAAAAAGACAACAAACCGATTTTAAAAAGATTTAATTTTCCACAAAACCTTTAAAAGGACTGAAACTCACCGAGATGCGATTAGGCAATGACATGAAAAGTGCAAAGATATAAAAATCTTATCTTTCCGGTGTGTGCGGTTTTCATCTTCCGGTATTTTTCAGGATGAGTTTTAAAGTTCGACACCTTCTTGGCTACTGGTACATATGGCTTTTTTGAGAGACGTAAATTTTAAATCAAGAGAGAGAGGAGAGAGAGAAACCAAGTAGCTGAAAGCAATGTAAACATACAAAAACATTTTCATGGGCGAACAGAAATAACTAAGTCGACATTTAGGGATTAGTTGATTTTTGATAGCGCTTCTTCGATTAAAATTCCGTTTCTACCAAGGTAATACCGCACTTCCAACGCATCCACTTTTAGTTGCAAGGCAATGTATAATAAAATATCAAATTCACCTGCTATTAATATACTTCTTTATTGAAAAATAAATCAGAAGAAAAAGATAGAAGGTGGCTCTTATCGGCGGTGCTCGTTATCAACAAAGTCAAATATACAATGTAAGGCAGTCAAGCAAACCAAGCCATGATAAAATGGATCTGTTTGCTGAGAAATTGTCAGAAGACTCTCTTGAACCAAAAGTCTACAGTAATTGCCTACTGCGAAGAATTATTTCCATAATAAACATTTTTATTTACATGTGAAATGCAAACTAGACGAAATACCGCGCATTTCTTTCCTCTAGCGTAAAATCTATCTAAATAGAAGTCGAGAAAAGTTATGAATTTTTATTACAAAAACAGATATAATGAAGTAGTAAATGGCTAACTACGATTCGGCTGATTATCACGCAAGCTTTAGTTAGTTCAAGCTTCATTGTGGTGAATATTTTACTACGTCAAGGTCGCAAAAGTTGGAAATAATTACATACACACGTCGTCCATTTGACAAAGTTTGTTCTGTGAGGCAGACATTCTATGCCCAACTAATCTATTGTTAGCGTGAATATTTTTCTCGGCGAAAAAATTGTGGAATTGTACATGGCACAGTTTGATTGTCATCTGGATCATTACGTAAGGTTTTTTGATGGTTGAAAAAAGTTCACGGTCAGCTGGATATTCTAGGGAAATATGATGCATTCACGGGGAAATTTTCACAGTGCGTAATTTATTGAATTAATCTGTACTTAAATTGCACTGGGAAAAGCACACCAAGGCAAGTGGCAGAGAATATAAGAAACCTCCATAGACAATAATGCATTGTATTTATATTCACCACCCTCAAGAGATGCACATACGAGTATGTTTCGTTGAATCGTAACCAACCATAGCATCTGTTGAATAAAATAAGTCCGCTATGAAATATAATTATAGACGACTCACGGGCATTTTATTGTTTTTCATTGCACGCAGCTGACAACAAACGGATTTGAATAAGTAATTGCATGAGTTCTAATGGGAGGGTGTAACACGGCCGATGCAATATTATATATTGCCTTCCTCCTATTAAATAACTGACCACATTTTGGAGATCCTTCAACATGATATAAGGACATCATCGTGATTTTTATAAAATTTTTGGACAGGGTGATTATTTGGACCGGTCCTTGTAATTATGAAAATGAGCTGAGACCCACGTTTGCCTTCTTTATTTTGAAAACCAGCCCTTAGTGTCACGCTTTGTCGAAGTCTTGCGATACATCCAAGAAACCCTCTGAGTAATATTTTCTACCTTTCACTGGACCTGCTGGGAAGCTCAACTGATGCTGAGGAATCACTTTGTTTTCATTAGATATTGTGTGATTTGTCAAGTAGTTTTGTGAACACCTCAAATAAGATGGGTAGCAAACTTATAGGCCGGTGGGGTACAAACTTATGGGCTCGTAGGAATCATTTTAATTTCTGAAATCTTTCAAAGCTTAGGATAATGGGCGAGACGTAGGATTGCGTTAAATCTGTGGGTCACGTGGGTGAATGACATCCCCGGACGTTCCTTCAACATTTTCCCGCAATGAGGTCATGCCCTGGAGTTTTCTTTGGATCCGCCTGCTCTTGAATGACTCGAGCAATTTGTTTGGCTCGGGATTACTTGTTCCCGAGCTCCCATGCGCTGATGTTATCAAGCTATTCGCATTGAATCCTCCTCAAACTTTTAGTACTTTATAAGTCGCTTTGGAACTCCTTCCCCGTTGATATTTGAGAGCTTCACAAAGCGATCGATTTGTATTGGTTAATTGTTTTTTTAGGTCTGGGGATATGTGTATCTGCCATTATTTATTTATTTAATTTACTTATTAAGACAATATACGGGGAAGTAAATTCCTAGTTAAATATTGCGCCTAAAGATAAGGAGAGAGGCTAGGACAAAGGGCCTAAACTGTAGGGCGTTATAGGACCGGCATAGCCTCGGGATCGGGGAGTGAAAGTAAATGACGAGCTCCGCGAACGGTGCTTCAAAATACCTCCGCTACGTGCACTCCGAGAAACAATGCGGAAAATAATACCGGAATTGGCAGAGCAGTCCATCAGACAATTATAGAGATTGAAAAGGGTACACATATCAAGGAAGATGCAGTGTTGCTGCAGGGAAAGGAGACTAAGAGTGCCGTGACGAATAGTCCACCCGGGGAAGGTCTTCTTGAAAAAGAGGGTCCAGGTGAATTTACGTTGTACAGCTTCAAGAGCGCGACAATCACGATTGGGGAAGGGAACCAGCCTACACAGCAACATTCAAGGATGTTTCTGGCAAGGGAGTTGAAAAGTTTTAAGGAAGTGTGAATTGACGTAAAATCAGAGTAGGAACGTAGAATAAAACCAGACAATTTGGAAGGATTGATGATGTCAATGAAGTAGGAACTAAAAAGAAATTTCTCATCGAAGATTACACCCAGGTCTTGAATGGAAATCAGTAGTGAAAGGGGTTGTCTGCCAAAAGAGTTGGGGAAGGATGTTATGGAGGGTTTAGGTGAATAACTGACTGTGACTGAACACCAGCGGACCAGAAAAGGGAAAGAAGGAACGGGATGAACGTCCATGAAAAAAAAATTTGCAAGAACGGTATGAAAGGTAAGAGGAAAACCAAGAGGTGGTTGTGGAGAGAAAGTTGAGTAGAGAGAGTTTGGAGAGGAGAACATTATGGTCAACGGTATCAAAACCTTTGGCGAAATTGGTGTAAGTAACGTGCACCTCCTGTCGGGAATTAAGGCGTTCAGCAACGAAATTGGTAAAGATCAAAGGTTTGAAGCAGTAGACTGGTGTTTCACGAAACCATGCTGTTCTTTCATAATAAGGTGACCAAAATACGCGGTTAGCCAGTCGTAGACGAATCTCTCGAGAATTTTGGAGCAAGACGGAAGAAGAGAATATACGGTAGTTCACAGCTAATGAAAGATCACCGCTCTTGAGAATAGAGATGATAAGTGCCACTTTCTAAAGATGAGGAAAGTAGCATTGTTCTAAACTTTTGTTGAAGATAAAGCACAGAGGGAGGAAAATGAATTATTTACAGTTAACAAGGAAGAGGTCAAGAAGCCTATCTGGACCAGGTCTGATATTGCTGGCAAGATTACCAGTGAGGAACTCAACTAAAGAGGACATGAGGACATGGTGGGAGATTCGGAGCAGCTTGGATCAAGAAGAGGCGTAGAGGTCGCAGTGGTTGAGGGGGCAAACACAGAAGAAAAGTGAAAACAAAGGAGGTCGCAGAATTGTTGTGGTGAGCTGTCACTGGAATCAGCAAAGTTGATGGAAGAAGTGAAATATTGGGTGGGGTTACGAGACTGGCAAGTGTGGGACCAAAACGATTTCAAGTTACCGCGGGCAAGGACAGCCTCGACGCTCAAAATGTATCTTTTATACACTATTTTAGTCATCAACTTCACACCTTAAAATGGGCAAGGTCGCTGTCATTGAAACTTTGAAACTTTTCCGCAAAACACGTTTCTTAGTAAGGATCTCCATCTCCGTTGTGAACCAATTTGGTTAGGAACGAAGATAAGTAGTAGAAGAAAGGACGTAACAGAAGAGGAGATGGACAGGATATTATCACGTCTAGGTTGAGATATAATCCCAGTTGATTGACACTAGGGCTGAGTTCAGAACGGCAAAGTTTAACTGGGCTAACAAACAACAAATCTCGAATCCTGTTTCTCCGTCAGAAACGCCTACCATTCCTCGGAGACGTACTGAGTTTTCAGCCACAATGTTCTGCTTTCGAACGGTTTATAAATGGATTCTGGAATGCGCGAAAACTCCTCGACGACGGTAACAATGTTCCCCAAAAGTCTTACTTCCTTGAATAATGGCGGGGAACCGTATTTTTGTACTCTGATAAGCCTGACAGAGGCAACCGTGAATTGGGTGTCGATTAACTCTTACTCCATCCGCAAATTGCTTTCATGTCCTGGAAAAAAAGTGACATTACGATCGTGATGGGCGATTTGAATGCCAGGGTGGTCTCCAACAACAGCGTGTTCAGGCATGTGATGGAGAAGCACGATCTTAAGGACACTAATGGTAATGGTGAGAGGTTTGAGGGTTTCTACAGCTTCCACCTCCTCATTTTACGCAGTTGGGCTTCAACTATAATACGTATAGTCAATCATTTTGGTCACATTACGCTCAGCAGTAGAAGCTGTCTTCTAGCCGTGTCCAATAAGGGAGGAGCAGAAATTGGTCCCGAACAAGATCACTACTTGATGCTTGCCTGCAAGCATGTTCTGATAGAGCAAAAAAGTGCAGCGTAGAGTCCTTCGTTACAAAAAGGAATCTAATATTGCATTGCTCAGCGTAATGCAAATAATAACGAATTAGATAGATGTTTCGATAGTTCATAGATGTTTCGATAGTTCGGTCGAGGGCTTTAACGATAAATTCCTCATCCACGATGATGTATTAACCAAAATTTCATCTTTTTGTGGGTTGCTATTCTACAATACTGAGAGTACTTAATAAATAAAACGATAATAATTCTAATCGAGTTAGCACCTTGCATCGCGAATCTAACACGATCGATTCCAAAATCATCAAAAATGAACATTAGTCTTAGTCTTTCTGAAAATTCTGCAAATTATGAAATTTTTTTTCATACTAAAAAGTTTATTTCGACTACTACTGATAAGAAACCGTGTACTTATTTCAGCCGTATCCTTTCCAGAACATATAATTTCCGGAACAGCAAAGATACTTATCCTGTCCTTTTGCAATCGTTTTGAAATAGACTTACCTGAAAAAGAGAAAAAAATAAATGTTAGAAGATCTTTTTATTTGGCAAACAACATCAAAATCGATATGTATGACATGATACAGATAAAGATATTTTTCTTCAGATAAGGAACAATTTCTAACATGTGTACTGCAAGCTGCGGCATATGTCATCATTAGATACATAAACAAGCTATGGATGACAATATATGCCGCAGGTTATACATTGACCACCTACGAGCTTGCCATATGTCAACATTCTTTCTAGTACGTATACTTTCTAAAGGAAGTGGTATCAGCTCTGCTTTCTGCGTCCCTCACGGTAGTTATTTTGAAGACTCTAATGGGAAAAACCTTTACGATAGGAAATAATCAAGTATTTATTATATTATTTTTTGAAATAATCGTACCAAAAGCATTTTCATATCGGAGGAAAATACGTAATTATAACCAACATATAGAAAATATTGAATCAACGTCTGTTATACTGTGACATGTATTATTAAATGTAGGTTACACTTCCACTTGTCTCTCACCCCGAGATATAAGTGCTTCCAAGAGGAAAGAGATTGAAGGGTTTAATAATTTACCATGAGAATGAGAGAGGAAGTAAGTGGTTCAATCTTCAACTCGAGAGAGTTCTTAACGAATGAGGAGATATGAGGAGCCTTAACATGTATGGCTGCCAATTACGCATGAATGATATAGGATACATGGCCTGCATACAATACAGCAGCAACTGTGGAGTACTCATTCAATCGTCCTTAAAGAAAATGACTAACAATTGCAAATCGTAGGAGATTTCTCTAATTGGAAATATGTATGTGGAATACACGGAAATGAAAAAACGATAAGAAAGAGACTGAAGTGCTATTACCTGAAAAAGTTTAGTTTAAATTTGATGAGAGAATCGTGAAAAATACGAAAAAAGAAAATATGTAATATTATGCGAAATTCCAAGCGATTCTAACTAAAAACAAGTCGGAATACAGGAAGCTCGCGCTTCGTGTATAAAGGTTTTGTGTTCATCTTATGTAAGAAACTTCAACGCACATTTTTCTGTCCGTATATATAATAGCTACAAATCCAACAAAATCCTTCATATTTTTCCAAACTACGAGACATACCTACATACTACAGCCATAGATATTATCCTCACCCTAAACAAACAAACTTCCTATTTCCGAATACTGTACACATATATGCACGTATATAAATTGATCGTACCCATATTTCCGATTTACTTCTTATATCTATTTGAATTAGGCACTACCCGCAAAGTTCATTAGCACGCATATATTATATACCTACATACACACATGTCTGGCTGACAAATAACTATAATAAAAACTAAACCAAAATAATTCTCCGCGACCCAATTCATAAGAACTCATTTCGTTCTGGTATTGACGAATTGATATGTGATGATGACGTCATGCAGGTTGTAGAGTGCATGAAATTCACAAAACAATGTGAAGTTTCATCCCCTATAACTTTGCTAATAATAGTTGGATTTTCTTCAAACTGACCGAACCGTGCATTATATTCTTGATTACACGCATGCCAAATTTTGTACTTCTGGATGAATATAAGGGGGGTGCCGGGTAAATTTCTAAAATATGGAAATATACTATTATTAACTTTATTTGTACAGATATCGGAACCGGATATATTTTGAGGCCTAGATTTTATAGAGATGCACCACTGTGATTTTTTTCAGATTTTTCGGTTGGATAGGTTCTGAGAACGAGACCTGTTACACTTTTTGGGGGTCATATTTTGAGCCCTCACTCGCTTATGTTTCACCCAATATCAAATATTAAACCAGTTTCGAAAAGTACTAATTGAGACCTTTCGTTTGATATCCGACATGGCTACATTTTGTGAAAAAAAAAATTTGGACCCTTCTTTCACTTGTATGGGGGCCCCCCCTTAAATTTAACACAAGATGGCGCCACTTATTGCATGTAAAGGGAACACCAGATTACATACTCTCACCAATTTTCGTGACAATCCGTCTAGCCGTTTCCGAATAAATCGGGTGTGACAGACAGACAGACAGACAGACAGACAGACGGACAGACGGACAGACAGACACCGTCTCGATTCTAATAAGATTTTGTTTCACACAAAACCTTAAAAAATACAAAGATTGCACCTGCACAGTTCCTTGCAAGAAATGTTGCAATTTCCGTGAAGTTTTTGAACCCCTTGGAAGTTTGACCTTAAGTATACACTCAA